>NC_064924.1:44443935-45152060 GCF_023897955.1 Schistocerca gregaria
GAACTTTATCTGTTAGCCGATAAGCAGCAAAACTTCAAAATGTCTCCCTAGAGCAACAGTTTAAAACATACCCAAAAGCTTTGGACTGGCGCAGTGTCATGTCACACATTAGCGATTTATAACATTTTGAAGCAGTTTTAGAAATTAAATTCTTCTGGTTATACTTTCTGGTGTGATTTTTTAATGTACTTTCATCCTTACACAAACTAAAATATTATGGTTTGGAAACCTGAATAACACAATAAAATAACAGTCTGTCATAAATAAAATAATTACTCACCATTGCTGTTTTAAAAAACTGCGTACCCCTCTGCGGGCTCGTGGGTTACATTAGACCCGAGGTAGTTTTGCCTGTCGTAATAGGTGACTAACAAGAGTCTCCCACATTTCGGGATAAGTGTTATAGTCCCATTTTAGCGTCTCACTTCCACATTTTGCAAATTTTTCAGGAGTGCAGGCCACTTGGGGAAGGACGCCTTACGTAGTGCACCCTATGTCCATAGTGTGCTGAGCCCTTTCTGCACCTGTTATTGTCATGGCTCTGCAACTCCACCTGTAATCCAGCTATCTGGATGGGAACACCTGGCGGGGTGCACAATCTACATCCACTGTCCGCTGTCTTTTTCTCCATCGATGATAACAATGGATATTTTTGCACTCAGTATCGACACAGTAACCAGCCCATTGTGGAGGGGTCTTCACAGCACAGGGATCGTACTGCTGGTACCTGAGCTGCAAACAGCCCACGTATGCTAAGGAGTAGATGCCCGTCTTCTTGCGGCATCTGGACTATCGGCAACATCTATCGCACCAAGTGGCCTTTGCTGTGCCCGGATAGCATCCTTCGGGAGAGCCCGTTGTCGGTGGCACCAGGGCCCAAGACCTCCATGAACCGGATCGAGTCATCTTTTTCTGGTGGCTGAATGGCCCCAGAAGTCTCTAAGAAAGGAAGACGAAATTTCAGCTCCGGTAAGTATGAATCCCAAGTCGTTCCTCCCCGTAGCTACACCATTGGAGGAACATAGGACTACAGAAACAAGAGATCCATATTGGCCCCGCTACGTAGTTTGCAGTAGAACCGATGGCGATTCTTTCTGGTTACAAGGCCATTATCTTTTTTTTTACAACCTAGAGAATAAGCTTGGGGAAGTGGTGACGCTGTCCAAAATGAGAAATGGGTCAGTCCTGATTCAGACAGCATCCCCAGCCCACTCGCAGCCACTGTTTGCCTGTAACAAGCTGAGTGTTATTCCTGTTTCAGTCACTCCCCATTAAAGCCTAACCATGGTCCAGGGGATTATTTTTCATCGCAACTTTCTATTGCAGTCCGACGAGGAGCTATGGGCAAGTTAAGAACGATAAGGTGTTCGTTTAGCGCGACTATAGGGGACCGAAAAATAATATGGTTGCTACCAGCGGCTTCATATTGGCCCTTGGAGGGTGATTCATTACCTAGAAAGGTCAGGGTGATGGTACACTGATAAGACGTAAAACCGTATGTCCCCCCCCCCCCCATGTGATGCGTTGTTGTTGTTGTTGTCATCAGTCCTGAGACTGGTTTGATGCAGCTCTCCATTCTACTCTGTCCTGTGATAGCTTCTTCATCTCCCAGTACCTACTGCAACCTACATCCTTCTGAATCAACTTAGTATATTCATCTCTTGGTCTCCCTCTACGATTTTTACCCTCCACGCTCCCCTCCAATGCTAAATTTGTGATCCCTTGATGCCTCAGGACATGTCCTACCAACCGATCCCATCTTCTAGTCACGTTGTGCCACAAACTTCTCTCCTCCTCAATCCTATACAATACCTCATTAGTTACGTGATCTATTCACCCTATCTTCAGCATTCTTCTGTAGCACCACATTTCGAAAGCTTCTACTCTCTTGTTGTCCAAGCTAGTTATAGTCCATGTTTCACTTCCATACATAGCCACACTCCATACAAATACTTTCAGAAACGACTTCCTGATACATAAATCTATATTCTATGTTAACAAATTTCTCTTCTTCAGAAACGTTTTTCCTTGCCATTGCCAGTCTACATTTTATATCCTCTCTACTTCGACCATCATCAGTTATTTTACTTCCTAAATAGCAAAACTCCTTTCCCACTTTAAGAGTCTCATTTCCTAATCTAATTCCCTCAGCATCACCCGATTTAATTTGACTACATTCCATTATCCTCGTTTTGCTTTTGTTGATGTTCATCTTATATCCTCCTTTCAAGACACTGTCCATTCCGTTCAACTGCTCTTCCAGGTCCTTTGCTGTCTCTGACAGTATTACAATGTCATCGGTGTACCTCAAAGTTTTTACTTGTTCTCCATGAATTTTAATACCTACTCCGGATTTTTCTTTCGTTTCCTTTACTGATTCCTCAATATACAGATTGAATAACATCGGGGAGAGGCTACAACCCTGTCTCACTCGCTTCTCCACCACTTCTTCCCTTTCATGTCCCTTCACTCCTGTGACTGCCATCTGGTTTCTGTACAAATTGTAAATAGCCTTTCGCTCCCTGTATTTCACCCCTGCCAACTGCAGAATTTGAAAGAGAGTATTCCAGTCAACATTGTCAAAAGCTTTCTCCAAATCTACAAATGCTAGAAACGTAGGTTTGCCTTTCCTTAATCTTTCTTCTAACATAAGTCGTAAGGTCAGTATTGCCTCACGTGTTCCAACATTTCGACGGAATCCAAACTGATCCTCCCCGAGGTCCGCATCTACCAATTTTTCCATTTGTCTGTAAAGAATTCGCGTTAGTATTTTGCAGCTGTCACTTATTAAACTGATACTTCGGTAATTTTCACATCTGTCAGCACCTGCTTTCTTTGGGATTGGAATAATTATATTCTTCTTGAAATATGAGGGTATTTCGCCAATCTCATACATCTTGCTCACCAGGTGGTAGAGTTTTGTCATGAGTGGCTCTCCTAAGGCCGTCAGTAGTTCTAATGGAATGTTCTCTACTCCGGGGGCCTTGTTTCGACTCAGGTCTTCCAGTGCTCTGTCAAACTCTTCACGCAGTATCTTATCTCCCATTTCGTCTTCATCTACATCGTCTTCCATTTCCATAATATTGTCCTCAAGTACATCGCCCTTGTATAAACCCTCTATATACTCCTTCCACCTTTCTGCCTTCCTTCTTTGCTTAGAACTGGATTGCCATCTGAGTTCTTGATATTCATACAAGTGGTTCTCATCTCTCCAAAGGTCTCTTTAATTTTCCTGTAGGCAGTATCTATTTTACCCCTAGTGAGATAACCTTCTACATCCTTACATTTGTTCTCTAGCCATCCCTGCTTAGCCATTTTGCACTTCCTGTCGATCTCATTTTTGAGACGGTTGTATTCCTTTTTGCCTGCTTCGTTTACTGCATTTTTATATTTTCTCCTTTCATCAATTAAATTCAGTATTTCTTCTGTTACCCAAGGATTTCTACTAGCCCTCGTCTTTTTACCTACTTGATCCTCTGCTGCCTTCACTACTACATCCCTCAGAGCTACCCATTCTTCTTCTACTGTGTTTCTTTCCCCCATTGCTGCCAATTGTTCCCTTATGCTCTCCTTGAAACTCTGTACAATCTCTGGTTCTTTCTGCTTAACCAGATCCCATGTCCTTAAATTCCTACCTTTTTGCAGTTTCTTCAGTTTTAATCTACAGGTCATAACCAATAGATTGTGGTCAGAATCCACATCTACCCCTGGAAATGTCTTACAATTTAAAACCTGGTTCCCAAACCCCTGCCTTACAATTATATAATCTATCTGATACCTTTTAGTATCTCCAGGATTCTTCCATGTATACCACCTTCTTCCGTGATTCTTGAACCAAGTGTTAGGTACGATTAAGTTATGCTCTGTGCAAAATACTACCAGGCGGCTTCCTCTTTCATTTCTTAGCCCCAAATCATATTCACCCACTATGTTTCCTTCTCTCCCTTTTCCTACTGACGAATTCCAGTCACCCATGACTATTAAATTTTCCTCTCCCTTCACTACCTGAATAATTTCTTTTATCTCATCATACATTTCATCAATTCCTACATCATCTGCAGACCTAGTTGGCATATAAACTTGTACTACTGTAGTAGGCATGGGCTTTGTGTCTATCTTGGCCACAATAATGCGTTCACTATGCTGTTTGTAGTAGCTTACCCGCACTCCTATTTTTTTTTATTCATTATTAAACCTACTCCTGCATTACCCCTATTTGATTTTGTATTTATAACCCTGTATTCACCTGACCAGGAGTCTTGTTCCTCCTGCCACCGAACTTCACTAATTCCCACTATATCTAACTTTAACGTATCTATTTCCCTTTTTAAATTTTCTAACCTGCCTGCCCGATAAAGGGATCTGACATTCCACGCTCCGATCCGTAGAACGCCAGTTTTCCTGATAACGACGGCCTCCTGAGTAGTCCCCGCCCGGAGATCCGAATGGGGGACTATTTTACCTCCGGAATATTTTACCCAAGAGGACGGCATCATCATTTAATCATACAGTAGAGCTGCATGCCTCGGGAAAAATTACGGCTGTAGTTTCCCCTTGCTTTCAGCCGTTCGCAGTACCAGCACAGCAAGGCTGTTTTGGTTAATGTTACAAGGCCAGATCAGTCAATCATCCAGACTGTTGCCCCTGCAACTACTGAAAAGGCTGCTGCCCCTCTTCAGGAACCACACGTTTGTCTGGCCTCTCAACAGATACCCCTCTGTTGTGGTTGCACCAACGGTACGGCCATCTGTATCGCTGAGGCACGCAAGTCTCCCCATCAACGGCAAGGTCCATGGTTCATGGAGGGGGTGATGCATTAGGTACTGGAAATCTGGGCACCTTCCATCCTGGTGCAACTCTAGCTCCACCTGTAGAGACTGTGGACGTCCATTGCTTCCAGGTACTCCAAGTGGTACTCCTCCTATTTGCCTCAACTACAGATAGCACCACTCCCCCTGCTCGGTGGACTGCGTGGTTCCTCAAAAGGAGACGAAAATTGTGGAATACAATACCGTGGTGAGGCTGACCCACCAAGAGGCTAAAAGGAACTATGACCAGTTGGACACCATACAATTGCTATCGACCTATGCTGCAGCTACAATGACGTCACCCTCGCTGGCGACGTAGCCCCTTCATCTATGCCTCCTGCTGTGGGCCTTCAGGTTCCCACAAGTACGTCCCCCTCTCCTTAGTAGTTGGGGTACTTCTTCTTCCGTTGCTCCCAAAGCACCTGCTTTTGGAGCAATGACCCTTCCCGCAAACGCTGGGGACTTCGGTCCCCAACCCCCGCCCCCCCCCCCCCCCCCTCCCGAAGCTGGAGAAGCAACAAACAGCCTTCTCTCGCTTGGAAAGGGTCCCGTGGCAAAATGGACACCAGCCAGTGAATTAGGGATCCACAAGCTGCTGGTTAAAGGGCTTCACGCTCTTCATCTGCACCTGAAGCTACTTCAGAGAAGCCATACCAGCAAGTCCCTAAAGAGCAGCGAGAGGTCCTTGCTTGAACAATGTGGACAGTCAGGACTTCGAATGTACTCCAAGACACATCGAAATCCCGTAAAATGAACTTTCCAACAGGCTAGCCAAAGAGGCTACTAGTAAACTGGGTCTGGAGATTGGCATACCGGGATCTATCTTCAGTCGGTATTACCCAGCAAAGGTTTTGGGCACTAGAATACAAAATGGCACTCCCTGACTTTGCAGAATAAATTACGTATGGTAAAGGAAACAACGGATGTGTGGAAGTCCTAAATACCAGCCTCGCGCAAGGACTCCACCGTCCTTTGCTGGCTCTGAATCGGTCATACTTGGCTGCCTACGCGGTGTGACGCACATCGTGTCACTGTGATTCACGTTCGACAGTGGTCCACATTTTGTTGGGCTGTCCAAATTTAGCCGCCCTGCAGCGGACTTTTAATCTCCCTGACGTGCTCCCTTCGATTTTAGGTGGTAACGCTTCAACAGTTAATATAATTTTAAGTTTTATCCGTGAACGGGGTTTATATCATTCTGTTTAGCGTTGGGCGCCTGGCCGCCATCTTTCAGGCCCTACCCCTCCGTCCATTTTAACTCTTCCTCGCTCTCTCTAATGACGTCCATTCGCGGTGTTCGTCTTTCCACCATCCGTGTTTCTCTTGCCTTGTGTTTTTAGCCTGGAGCTTTTGGTATGTTGTAGAGCGGCCCGCTCATCCTTTTTAATTCTTGCGATAGCCAGCGAAGGCTGTCTGCTACATTGTTTTAACATCTTCTACTGCTTTTTTTCTTTTACCTAATATTTTCAATTTTGGCTTGATGTTTTTATTTTCTGTTCAGTGTGGTTAGACATATAGTTTTACGCAGTTTGGTCCTTCTCCAGATTTCAGGCGGTAGTTTTTTGGGTATAGTTTTAATCCGACATTAAGTAAAAAGGGACTGATAACGTTGCAGTATAGTCCCTTTAATCTCCAAACCAACCAACATAGTAAATGTGTAAAATAAGGGCTTATAATCATAACATTCAACTGTCTGTCTTTGCTCAAAATGCTAACAAACAACGTTATAATTAAGTCACGTGACACTTTCGGCTTGATGGTGGAAACATGCGCAGTACCCGATGCACAACCGATGGTATTCGTCCTCTATGTGCGCAGTAATCGATTGTATGCCTGTCTGCTGCACATACACACTACCGGATCAAAAATATCCGGGCACTGTTATGTAACGCAGAATTGGCCGCTAGATGCCTCAAGAGGCCGGATAGCCAGTATAAAAGGAAACGGTAAGTATTGTGCTGTCAGCAGAGAAGCATGGATCGGTAAGGTGACCTCAGTGATTTCCAACGTAGTCAGTGGATATCACCTAAGTAAAAAATCCACAAGGGACATTTCAACTGTTCTGAACGCCCTAGTCGATTGTTCGCGATGCGGACAGGAGCAGTAAGCATTGGAGAGAATGGCTGATAAAAAATCGCTTGTAATCTCCGAAACGACTCACTCCGAAGGCTACCAGAAGTCCAGCTAGCACAATTATTCTGCTTAGTGAATTAAAACGGACGGAGTACAGTGGTCGAGCAGTTCCTCACAAGATGTTTCCTTGAGCTGGTGTGGACAGTGACACACTGACAGTGGACGGCTGTACACGATTGTTTGGAGTGATCACGCTATACCCTGTGGCAATCAGCTGGAAGAAATGCCTAGAGACTACCATCATGAGCAGTGCCATCTGTGAAATAAGGAGGAGGTGGTCTTACGGTATCGGATTGCTTTTCGTGGTTAGGGTGTGGTCCCTCATTCTGCTAAAGAAACCGCTACCTGCGGAAGGATATGAACACACTGTGCAAAATCACTGAGCACAGCAGAGGAACAGTTCGGAGACGATGACGATCAGCATGTCTATGCTCCCTGTAATATCTCAGCAACCGCAAGGCGATGGTTCGTGGACAACAACATTCCTGAAATGGACTGGCGTGCCGTGTTTCCCGACCTGAACCTAACGGAATGCCTCTGGGATGAGCTGCACCGCTGATTTCGCTCCAGACCTCAGTATCCAACATCACTGCTTTCTCTGGTTTCGGCTCTTGACGGAGAATGACCTGCATTTCCTCTAAAGACATGCAGACACCTCATTGAAAGTGTCCCCAGCAGAGTTAAAGCAGTTGAAGATAAAAAGTTAGATTTGTATTACTTTAGTCATTGAAACAAAAAGAGGGGCAATTCCACTCGTCTCGGCAGCCCAAGTCATAAGTCAGAATGTGAGCTACAACAGTCGTGGTCGATTTGGAAAAACTGATTGGAATTCCATTGGAGGAACAACATACTGTCACTATAATTTGGCAGGTAATGGTAATACACCTGCACGTGCTCTTCCCAGATACAAGTTTCACATTCCGCAGTAAGCAATACACCAGCTGTGTCAACATATCACTCAGGGTTTCTCACCTGTTAACGCCATTCAATTACATTTCACCGCTGGATATCTGCAGCACATAATGGGATTGAGAAGCTCTAGGCACACTGATTGAGATTTTCGCAGCTCACTGACAACACTGTTTCTCGGGGTACATGAAGACTACATTCTGGCCTGGTACTCTCACGCAGTCTACATTGTCTTTCGTAGGCTGTTTTTATTAGTTTCTTAATTTTTTGTTTTACCTGTAGGGCTAGAGTAGCACGACTTACAATTTAAATCAAATTTATGGGCAGTTTACTGATAAAGAGCACAGTATTTGGAGTTACAACACCACATCTTCTACCCGAGTCAGCAAACTGACTCCGCGTGTCATGTCAGAGAGCGCTGAGCTACGAGGGTTGCCCAGAAAGTAATGTAGTGCATTTTTTTTCCTCAGCCGAAAACAATGCTACGAATGCTAAAAGTTACGTATTATTTAAAGTCTACTGAGTGAGCGTGCCAATTTACAAACGATTGTGCATAGTCTATGGAGCATCTGCTGTCGACAGAACAGTTAGCCGCTGGCCGTAGAGGGTGAGGGCATCAGAAGGCATGTCCACGGAGCTCCACAATTTGCAGCGGTCGGGGAGACCAATCACGGCCGTCGCACCAGACATGTTGCAGCGTACTGATGTCATTCGCGAGGACAGACACGTTACGACTCGGCAGTTGGCGCTGCTCTGTCAACCGGCAAAGAAAGTGTGGATGCAATTATTCGCAATGTTAGATATTGAAAAGTGTGTGCAAGGTGGGTCCCGCGGTGTCTAGCGGTGGATCACAAGTAGCACAGAAAAAACATTTGTCTTGATTTGGTGCAACCTTTTAAAGCTGAGGTGGAGGCGTTCTTGTCCGGGATTGTGACAGGCGATGAAACCTGGGTTCATCATTTTGAGTCCTAAAGAAAACGACAGTCGATGGAATGGCACCATTCGCACTCCCCACAGAAGAAAAATTTCAAAGCAATTGCTTCCACCGGTAAGGTCATGATCACCGTGTTCTGGTACTGTGAAGGTGCGATTCTCACTGATACGTTGCCTGGAAGGGGTACCATTAATTCAGAAGTATATGCCAACACATTGAGAAAACTCAACACGCCCTTCCGGCGACTTCGGCGCCACAGCAACCCACGCACACAAGTCTGAGAATTGCTGAACACATCGCAAAACAGGGTTAGACACTGCTACCCGTCCACCCTACAGCCCTGACCTAGCCCCCTCTTACTTCCACTTGTTTGGGCCATTAAAGGATGCCAGTTGTGGGAGACATTTTGAGGACGATAAGGAGGTGATTCACACAGTGAACCACCGGCTCCGCCACCAGGACAACGGGTGGTACCGACAGGGCGTACACGTTCTTGTTCCGCACTGGAAGAAGGCCACAGAACGGAGTGAAGATCACGTGGAGAAACAGGGTGCGCAGATAAAACAATATTCTTTCGTGTGTGTTATGTTCAATAAAGAATTGTTGAAGAAAAAAATTCGGAGCTTTGCTTTCTAGACAACCCTCGTAATAATTCAAGACACAATCCAAAAAATTCGTCGCACTGAAGAAAAACTTATTTCTTAGATTATGAACCCTGGAAAGTGATCAGTCTCAATTACATCTGGCCTAAGTTAATGCTGTTGCGCAGTATGATAAAATTATTCTGTTAACAGAGTTGAGAGGAAATTTGTTTTGTAACGTAACGAACTGTTTAGTGAAGAGAAATGGCCAGTTATGTCGTGGGGGGAAAAACCGCCTCAGCAGCTTTGGGGTCTATGAGAAAGCGTACGTAAAAGGGATACAATGGAACGGAATGCCTACGCCAACATTGCGCTGGGTGCCCTTGGAGTAGGCCGGCTCCTAGAACGGCCATGACGCTTCTTCTTGTCAGAGTGTTTCCCATATGTTCCCGTCCTCGCCGACGCTGTAGACAACCTTCTCTTCCCTTACCACTCTACCTAATTTTCAACGTTCCTCTGTAGCATCACATCTCAAATGCTTTGTTTCTCTTTTATTCCGGTTTTCCTACTGTCCGTTATTCACTACCATTATCAGAAATTTCTCCCTCAAATTAAGCCCTATGTCTGATACCAGTAATGTTCTTTTGGCCAGGAATGTCCTCCTTGCCTGTGCTAGTATTACTTATATGTTTTACTTGTTTCGTCCTTCATGGGTTATTTTACTTCTAGGGTGGCAGAATTCCTTAAGTCCGAGTACCTCGTGATCACGGACTTCTCTGCTGCTTCTCATTACTTTTTGTCTTTTACCGGTTTACGCTCAATCGATATTCTGTATTCACACGACACCGTTCATTTTATTCAAAAGATCCCGCAATTCTTCTTCACTTTGACTGAGGATTGTAATGTAATCGGAGTTTCTTACCATCGCTAACCTTACAAGCTGAATTTTAATCCCACTCTTGAACCTCTGTTTTATTTCCGCCGTTGCTTCTTCCATGTGTAGAAAACAGTAAACTTTTTTTAATCCGATAATTTTGTTCTTGGTTGCCTGGTTGTATTGTCCCTTCTGGGTTTTTGCACGTATTGTATATTAACCGTATTTCCCTATACCTTACTCCTACTTTTTTTCAGGATTTCGAACATCTTTGACTGCTTTGCATGATCGAACGCTTAAAATGGATCGAAGTGGAAACGGTTATTGGCCGATCTGGATATACTTTCTTCACTACCACGCACATTATATAGGTATAAACAAAGGTCGTCAGCCTCTCTTTGACCAACAAGGCAAAGTCAATGTTCTCATGACTCCAAAATCAATAACTAAAAGCCTTGTAGCATTCCAAATACTTACATAAAGATTCCAATCTTCGACTACTGGACTGTGATATTTTTAAACCTAACGGCTCATAAATCGCTCCCAATTGACTCCTAACAACTCCTGTCCATAATTTACACACAATAAAACAGCCACACAGTTTATTGTCAATTAAGGTAAAAGATCCATAAAAACACAACACTCAAACTTCTACGGCAACGAATGAAATTTATTGGCACGAATTAACTCTAACGAGACCCGTCACTTTTATCCAACACCAGCTTATTCTAGCTACTCGCTCCACGCTCTTTTCTGAGCCCTCTTTTTTATGGAACTCACGAAACCGCAAGTCTCGCCAATAAGAACGAAAAACTGCCTGAACACTCTGCGGTACCCGCATACGAGAATGCACTTACGCTTTGTAGACTTTTCGCAACGCAAAAGTAACCTTGTTGATCTTGTAGGGTCGCTAACTCCATCGTTAGCGACTTTAAAACACAAACTCCGCCGCAGAGGAGAGCTGCGTGCTGCCTCCGACTACCCGATTGGAGAGCTGCAAAAACTACTCCACGAAATTATTTTAACATATAGGCCTGACATGCAGAATGTGGACATTCTCATCAGCCATTCACTGCAGCTCCTTACAACGCTTCCGCAATGCGCTGCCTTCTGGCAGAAATTAAAGAACTTTTTTTTTCTGCAGCCAGTGTTGCTAAGGCCGGCCGTCACAAGGAAATCACTCTGGCCGCAACCCGTTTAGAAGGATTAGGGAGAAACCGGGCCATCAGCTCCAGGCTGTTGAAAAACCTTCTTTCCCACGTAGCAGGATGCTGGTCCAATTGACTACAATAGCGAATAGATCTAATACGCACGCGCGGTTAGGAAATGCTATGACGGGTGTTCAAAAGCAAAGGTACGACACAAACTGTGGGTATAATTGAAGCCTTTATTCAAAAGTAATCACCATTGAGCACAACTATCCGACTGGTGTTTCACTGAGACAGGAACCAGTCCTCTAGTGTCTAGTGTGTCCTTCAGTTCGTTGTCCGAGTTGAAGGTTTTTTTTTCGGACTAAACACGTGGGAGTTGCAGGGCGGCTTGTACGAGATGTAGAGCGGATGTCCAAGTTGCTCCCACTTATAAGTGGCCAATACACTTCGTGTTATCATAGTGACATGTGGACGCGCATTATCGTGGAGCAGAACCACTCCCTCCGTGAGCAGCCCAGGCCGTTTGTTCTTGATGGACTTGCACAGACTATGGTGTGTGTCACAGTACACGTTACCGTTAATAGTTTTTCTGTGCTCCAGTAATTCGATGGGTGTCGAACCACGAACGTCAAAAAAGACGGTGAGTATCACCTTGCCCGCTGACGGCAGAGCTTTGAACTTTTTAGATCGTAATAACGACACAACATTCGCGTCGCCAGATGCTCCATTACATTATCCCAAAGTGGCATATGCAAGTTTCAACCGGTTTAGTTGTTACTACGTTTCGTACATTTTCGTTCGAATACTCCTTATAAATTACATTGTGATATCGAAGGACTAGCAAACAATATTTTTGTTGCAGATGTGAAGATGTGATAATGCCCCGTTCAGCAATATGTGTATCATCATTCTGCTTACTACAGCTTTTATTTTTCACTAACGGTAACGACACCTTTTGATAGTTCTTTATTTCTGGCTGAAACGTACGTTCGCTCATAATTTATCTAACCATATGTCATCATCTGCAGCTGATATTGTAGAACATGGTGCGAAAGGCGGAAAACACTGGTGTTTTCCTTTCTGTAGGGAATGTTGTGTGTGAGAGTTTTATGATACCAACCTTTTTTAGTGCACCTCAGCGACGCTTACCTTCGGTGAGAGACACACTTGGATGACACGTATGAGCACAAACACTAAACGCGCTAAGTATGTTCTACAAAAGAAAGTAGAGGGAAATGAATATGACAGCCATAGTGTTGGAGTGGCTTGGCTCTGAGCACTATGGGACTTAACTGCTGAGGTCATCAGTCCCCTAGAACTTAGAACTACTTAAACCTAACTAACCTAAGGACATCACACACATCCATGCCCGAGTCAGGATTCGAACCTGCGACCGTAGCGGTTGCGTGGTTCCAGACTGTAGCGCCTAGAACCGCTCGGCCACCCCGGCCGGCGGTGTTGGAGTGCTTCGTATATACTGTGACGATTATGGTTTCAACTTGTCTGGGTCGAAGCAATCTTCATACATGAAACTTTCATACTGATCGACATTGGGTCATCACCTGGAGCTTAAACTACAGGATGAGGGAAATACAGCCAGCCGGTAAAATATTTCATGCACCTCAAGATAGGCAACCCAACTTACCGCACATGCCCCAGGTGCGGAAAATGTAAATTTGGTTGCCTGTCTGAAGACGCTTCGAATGTTTCCTGAGCCACCTTTATTTCGCCCATCCTCCATAAACTTCTGACTCATATGTTGCCATGGGACGCAGTGATACGGCGTTGGACTCGTATTTGGAGAACGATTACTCAAATCCCCATCTGGCCGTCCAGATTGAGGTTATGCGCGATTTTCCACGCAAGTATAGGCATGGTTTCTGTGCGAGGGTCGATCGATTTTCTTCCTAATCCAAGTTTGTGCTCCGTTTCTAATGACTTCGTCGTCGACAGTACGTTCCGCGCTAATTTTCCATCCTTTTGCATGTCCTGCATGAATGTCGAGGCTACAGTCTGGAGCCGAGCGACCACTACGGTCGCAGGTTCGAATCCTGCCTCGGGCATGGATGTGTGTGATCTCCTTAGGTTAGTTAGGTTTTAGTGGTCCTAAGTTCTGGGGGACTGATGACCTAAGAAACGGTATTGGTTTCTTTCCTTCGTTTCGACCAGCTATGTACCACGTTATTTCAGCTGGAGATTTGTCTCAGATATAACCCGAAATTTTCGTATTTGTTTTCTGCGAGTCTCGTTTGTTTCTTCACTCTATATCTTGATAGTTATGAACGTTCACTGTTCCTGGAAATACGGGTGCGTTCGAGTCCCTTCCTAGAAGTACTATGTCCCAGGAAGATGATCATTTGAAACCACAATTCATCAAAATCCCGATCAGTTCAGTAAAACTGTGAACTTTATGTCATTTTTTTCAGAAATTAGGGCAAAATCCAGTTCGTTGATTTGTTTGAGTTACGCGTCCATAGTAAGCAATGCTTCATTTCTACAAGAAGTAAATCATGTTTTCCATAGGGAAGAGCAGCTGGAGTTTTCTCTTCGCATCATTCTCACTTACGGGGATTGAGATCATCGCTAAGTACTTTTTTCCCTTATTCTGCTAACTTCTCGTCCATACATTTCATATTCATAGCAAGGGATTCCACAGCACACGCGGCTTCTGCTCGACTGACTGTACAATACTGTCTCGTTTTGGCATTGTACGGTATGGTTCGTTTGTTGTAAATACCTCTTGTCACCTAGCACACAACAAAGTCTTGTAAATAGTAGGTGTAAGGCGTTTTGCTGAGCGACTTTTCGTTCTGTACACCCTCTTAGGTAGCTGAACTTCCCTGCCAGCTTTATTTTTTCTAGTGTACATCTGTCTACGCGCCGACTTTATGTTAGTTACAAACTCAAACAAGTAATCCCCATCTCGATTCTTTGAACAATTGAAGTACCATTTATTATCATTTGGTAACCGTGATAGCGTTACGGAGATGTTTGGCAGGCTCAAGTGGCAGACTCTGCAAGAGAAGCGCTGTGCATCGCGGTGTAGCTTGCTCGCCAGGTTTCGAGAGGGTGCGTTTCTGAATGAGGTATCGAATATATTGCTTCCCCACTACTTATACCTACCGAGGAGATCACGAATGTAAAATTAGAGAGATTCGAGCGCGCACGGAGGCTTTCAGACAGTCGTTCTTCCCGCGAACCAAACGCGACTGGAACAGAAGAGGGAGATAATGACAGTGGCACGTAAAGTGCCCTCCCGCCACACACCGTTGGGTGGCTTGTGGAGTATAAATGTAAATGTAGATGTAGAAAATAGTTTCTGGAGCATAATTACTTTATAAATGAATTACTGTGTTAAATATTTGACGTTAATGATGTAAAGACATCATGGATGTAGACGTAAAACCGTGCCTATGTCTAAAATTTGTGAGAAGCCGCTAAGTGTTCTCACTTTCAAACAACTGATGGATACACTCGACGTCTGGGTAATCTGCTCTTCATTTTAAGAAAAGTTTCTTTTTGTCACATCTCAATGTTCGTGACATCATATCTCCTGAATTATGGGTCGTACGATGATAAAACTTTGTAGGTACTTTCAGTGGTACATGCCGCTTGTAAATAATGTTACGAATTTAGTAGTGAAGAAGTAAGATTTTGTTTGACACTGAAGTTTTATTGCATGAAAAGCGAAAAGCAATCTGAGGGACGCCGACAACTGAAAATATTTCAGTTACGTCTTTGTATGATAATTTCGTATTAGGGCAACAGAGAGCAATGACAAATATACTACATTACTGGCCATTAAAATTGCTATACCACGAAGAAATGAAGATAATAAACGGATATTCGTTGGAAAAATCTCTTATACTAGAACTGGCATGTGATAACATTTTCACGCAATTTGGGTGCATAGATCCTGAGAAATCAGTACCCAGAACAACCACCTCTGGCCGTAATAACGGCATTGATACGCCTGGGCATTGACTCAAACTGAGCTTGGATGGCGTATACAGGCACAGCTGCCCATGCAGCTTTAACGCGATACCACAGTTCATCAAGAGTAGTGACTGGCGTATTGTGACGAGCCAGATGCTCGGCCACCATTGACCAGACGTTTCAATTGGTGAGAGATCTGGTGAAAGTGCTGGCCAGGGCAGCCGTCGAACATTTTCTGTATCCAGAAAGGCCAGTATAGGACCTGCAACATGCGGTCGTGCATTATCCTGCTGAAATGTAGGGTTTCGCAGGGATCGAATGAGGAGTAGAGGAACGGATCGTAAGACGCCTGAAATGTAACGTCCACTGTTCAAAGTGCCGTCAATGTGAACAAGAGGTGACCGAGACGTGTAACCAGTGGCACCCCATACTATCACGCCGGGTGACGAATACACGCTTCCAATGTGAGTTCACCGCGATGTCACCAAACGCGGATGGGACCATCATGATGATGTAAACAGAACCTGGCGTCACCCGAAAAAAATGACGTTTTGCCATTCGTGCTCCCAGGTTAGTCATTGAGTACACCATCGCACGGGCTCCTGTTTGTGATGCAGCGTCAAGGTTAATCGTTGTTACGGTCTCCGAGCTGCTGCAAACGTCGTCGAACTGATCGTGCAGATGATTGTTGTCTTGCAAACGTTCCCATCTGGTGACTCAGGTATCGAGACGTGGCTGCACGATCCGTTACAGCCATGCGGATAAGATGCCTGTCATCTCGACTGCTAGTGATACAAGGCAGTTGGGATCCAGCACGGCGTTCCATATTACCCTCCTAAACCCACCGATTCCATATTCTGCTAACAGTCATTGGATCTCTACCAACGCGAGCAGCAATGTCGCGAAACGATAAACCGCAATCGCGATAGGCTATAATCCGACCTTTACCAAAGTCGGAAACGTGATGGTACGCATTTCTCCTCCTTACACGAGGCATCACAAAAACGTTTCACCAGGCAACGTCGGTCAACTGCCGTTTGTGTATGAAAAATCGTTTGGAAACTTTCCTCGTGTCAGCACGTTGTAGGTGTCGCCACCGGAGCCAACCTTGTGTAAATGCTCTGAAAAAGCTTATCATTTGCATATCACAGCATCTTCCTCCTGCCGGTTAAATTTCGCGTCTGTAGCACGTCATCTTCGTGGTGTAGCAATTTTAATGGCCCGAAGTGTATTTTGGTAAGGCTGAGTCGTATATTATTTCTGGGTGAGAGATGCCTCGGCGCCATTCCTTCATGAAATGAAAATCTTGTATCGTTGTTGTGCGTGTTTAGTGTAGGTGGCTATGATGAGTGTTTGTATAGCGTATGTCTGTATCACTGATGATGACGGGAGTGAAAGGGGAAGGTGAAACGCGAAACCGGTACGCAATCTGCTCTCGAATAGCACGAAGGAGACCGACGGGCTTAATGTCCGCAACCGATGGACGGATGACCACGAACTGCGTCACATGCACTCATTCTAGGAGACACTGTGAAGAGGTTTGTAATTTAACCCAGACCAATGACTGACTGAATTAGGGTGATCTGAAATTGGCTCCATCTCTCCCCGACTTGCCAGCCAAGTAGTGGCGATGATAATTTCTTACAGTACCAGGGTTGCTGAAGATTAGATGGATAGATCACATAACTAATGACGAGGTATTGAATAGAACTGGGTAGGATTTTGTGGCACAACTTGACTAGAAGAAGGGATCGGTTGGTAGGACATGTTCTGAGGCATTAAGGGATCACCAATTTAGTACTGGAGGGCAGCGTGGAGGGTAAAAATCGTAGTGGGAGATCAAGAGATGAATACACTAAACAGATTCAGGAGGATGTTGGTTGCCGTAGGTACTGGGAGATGAAGAAACTTGCACAGGATAGAGTAGCATGGAGGGCTGCATCAAACCAGTCTCAGAACTGAAGAGCACAACAACAACCAGGATTGTAACTGTCTACCGCCAGGTCGAGCGCCACTGCATAGGCACGCAGCTGGGCCATCAACTAAGGAGGTGGGTCTTCCGTAGTTGATACAGGCCAGGAACAGAGGTTACTGACGACTGCTTGACGGTCCACAGGCAGCTCTGCGGGGAGAACTGTTCTCCCGCACACGCGTCTACACGCGGTCCTCCGCTCGCTTTGACCACTTCCGGCTCGACGTCTGGCTGGGGCGGTCGATACGCGGCCACATGCCGGCGGCGAAGCGAGGCCAGCCCGGGGCGAGCGCCCTCCACCCTCCACCCCTGCGATGGCAGCGCAGATTAGCTCAATTGGTGCTCCTGGCAGGGCGGCGGGGGCGGGGGCGGGGGCGGGGGAACGTGGGACGGCCGACAGCGGACACCACCGGCGTTGCCGATTTCCTGCAGCCCGGCACCCGTCCCGCCTTCATTTACCCGAAATTACCTCCTCCAGATCTGCAGAGCCGGCCGCAGTGGCCGAGCGGTTCTAGGCGCTACAGTCTGGAACCGCGCGACCGCTGCGGTCGCTGGTACGAATCCTGCCTCGGGCACGGATGTGTGTGATGTCCTTAGGTTAGTTAGGTTTAAGTAGTTCTGAGTTCTAGGGGACTGATGACCATAGTGGGCAGAGCCATTCGAGCCATTTTTTAAGATCTGCAGAGACAGGCAGCACTTCCGGTAGCCCTGAAGCTGACCAGCCGGTATAGTATGGCGCTGAGAAACGAGCTCAAAAGCATTTACGCCTGCTCACCTGCGTCTCTCAGTTTCTGAATGAAATTAGAATTTCGAGCTTTTTTCTGAATCTTCAAGTAGATCTTAAATTTATGGCTCATCTAGAGAGTGTTTGACACTTACTACAGGCTTTTAGAGGTTGTAGAGGGAATAAAGTTTCAATAAAAAACCCATGTCCGGAAATGTACTGTTGTTGTTGTTGTGGTCTTCAGTCCTGAGACTGGTTTGATGCAGCTCTCCATGCTATCTATCCTGTGCAACCTTCTTCATCTCCCAATACCTACTGCAACCTACATCCTCCCGAATCTGTTTAGTGTACTCATCTCTTGATCTCCCTCAGCGATTTTTATCCTCCGCGCTACCCTTCAGTACTAAATTGGTGATCCCTTCATCCCTCAGAACATGTCCTAACAATAGATCCCTTCTTCTAGTCAAGTTGTGCCACAAACTTCTCTTCTCCCCAATCCTATCCAAAACTTCCTCATCAGTTATATGATCTACCCATCTAATCTTCAGCACTCTTCTGTAGCACCCCATTTCGAAAGCTTCTATTCTTGTCCAAACTAGTTATCGTCCATGTTTCACTTCCATACATTTCTACTCTCTATACAAATACTTTCAGAAATGACTTCCTGACACTTAGATCTATACTCGATGTTAACAAATTTCTCTTCTTCAGAAACGCTTTCCTTGCCATTGCCAGTCTACATTTTATATCATCTCTACTTCGACCATCATCAGTTATTTTGCTTCCCAAATAGCAAACCTCCTTTACTACTTTAAGTGTTTCATTTCCTAATCTAATACCCTCAGCATCACCCGATTCAATTCGACTACATTCCATTATCCTCGATTTGCTTTCGTTGATGTTCATCTTACACCCTCCTTTCAAGACATTGTCCATTCCGTTCAAGTGCTCTTCCAAGTCCTTTGCTGTCTCTGACAGAATTACAATGTCATCAGCAAACCTCAAAGTTTTTATTTCTTCTCCGTGGATTTTAATACCTACTCCGAATTTTTCTTTTGTTTCCTTCACTGCTTGCTCATTATACAGATTGAATAACATCGGGGAGAGGCTACAACCCTGTCTCACTCGCTTCCCCACCACTGCTTCCCTTTCATGTTCCTTGACTCTTGTGACTGCCATCTGGTTTCTGTACAAATTGTAAATAGCCTTTTGCTCCCTGTATTTTACCCCTGCCAACTTCAGAATTTGAAAGAGAATATTCCAGTGAACATAGTCAAAAGCTTTCTCTGCGTCTACAAATGCTAGAAACGTAGGTTTGCCTTTCCTTAATGTAGCTTCTAAGATAAGTCGTAGGGTCAGTATTGCCTCACGTGTTCCAATATTTCTACGGAATCCAAATTGATCTTCCCCGAGGTCGGCTTCTACCATTTTTTCCATTCGTCTGTAAAGAATTCGCGTTATTATTTTCCACCCGTGACTTACTAAACTGATTGTTCGGTAATTTTACATCTGTCAACACCTGCTTTCTTTGGGATTGGAATTATTATATGCTTCTTGAAGTCTGAGGGTATTTGGCCTGTCTCATACATCGTGCTCACCAGATGGTAAAGTTTTGTCAAGACTGGCTCTCCCAAGGCTGTCAGTAGTTCTAATGGTTTGAAGATCCGTTCACTTTCAGATTTCCTACATAGGGACACGCACACAAACTGTGAAGAATGGCCATTATTTAGTCCCTGTTATAATTATGACATCATAAATCATTTTCGTCTTACTACAACAACGGCTGCGAAAAACTGGTAGACACCTGGTGTTCTTTACAACGGAAGTGCCAATACAAGACTGTTCTCTTCTCTTTCCGTCCGCTTCCTCCTCAGCTCGGTAGCAAAGCACATTTACATCTTAGACTTCCCCCACTTCGGCACAAGGCAATCATGAGCTGGGACCAAGCATTCGAAAATCGGAGAGCGGCTTTTGTTCTGCATACACTGATTTGACCAATAACAGACTTTAAAATAAATTAGAAGGAAAGGAAAAATGATTCAGCTTCGCGGCCTCTTTCCCACACATTGCCTTTGCTAACAACATAACCAGGATGGTATTACATCCCTCCATAAGAGCTTGTTATCTTCCTTGTTATATCGATTTCAAAGTTTCCAAAGAACGGCCACAAACTTGCTAAAAGCCTCGTGCTTTCACAAATGTGTTTTATAACAGAGTTTGGATGTCTGGACGCCATAGGCGGTGTCCCACAGAAATTCGCAGGATGCTCACAGCTGTTTTGTCGGCTTCCTCCGTAGCAAGGGCCCATCTTCTACTTTACTGTCAGTCTACAATGCGCTGGCCATTGCAGCGGCAACATCTCGGCGCTAGTCAGTCTACCTGGATGTGACTGCCTCGCGACCGGCGCCAACCAACGTGTCTGCACAAGGAGACCACAGAACTCGGCCATCCGAAAATGTCTCCCCTCGGCCCACGGTCTCCGCGCGCTTTTACTGCAGTCATTTGAATTGGCACCCTATTCCTTTGAACGCAGGTAAAGCTTAACATTATTCCTGTCTAGAGCACGCAAGCAAGAGCATTAACTACTGCCCACCATCATCGTGATGTATGAAGTCAAAATTGCAATAAATATCATATTCCCTGGATGTAGGTTGCAGTAGGTACTGGGAGATGAAGCAGCTTGCACAGGATAGAGTAGCATGGAGAGCTGCATCAAACCAGTCTGAGGACTGAAGACAACAACAACAACAAGAAGAACATGAAGCGGTATAACACCGAATCAGAAGTGAGAATGCCCTGCAATCTCCCAAGTTTTGGTCATGGAATTCCCAGGAGTGAAACCTTGGCAGTGTCGATATTCATAGAAAGGAAAAAATCATAGAAATTCTCGATTCCCAGGATGGATGAACTATGTACGTACATAACAATGAAGTTTGCATGGAACTCTCTATGGGCCATTCTTAGTCTCACTTGACCAGTTTCTTTCTTCAGTCTGCCCCTTATATTACAATGACTCCAGCCCCTCCCCCCTTGTATTAACACGTTAGGCTTACCTCCATCCTGGCAGACTCAGCCGAGGATAAAGTGGTCTTTCGTTATAACTGTTTGTTCTGGTATTGTACGCCAAGTGTAACACACCTGCTGTTATTTATTTGTTCAGATTTAAGATTTGTGTGACATGGAATTTATATGTGTGTTCCTGTCACTGAGTCTGAATGCTTTTAAGCATGGGCTCTGACTGTTAGGAAACTTGTCGATTTTGTGACATGCAGACAACACTGACATTCCCAAGTCTAGAAAAGGGGTCTTCGTGTGATGAACTATGCGGCAGACCTTACAATAAAATTCAGTTCTTTGTTACCTTAAGATGATTTGAGAGCAATGGAGTGTGTCAGTCCATTCTTATGGTACCCGTGACTAAAATCTCCGTTATGTGCATCTGTAAAAAAATTGTTTATTGAAATAAAAACTGGTCAGATGCGACTAGCCCTCTGAGAGTTCCGTGCAAACTTAATTGTTACGTATGTTCATAGCTCATCAATCCTGAGAATCGAGAATTTCTATGCTTTTTCCTTTCTACACTCCTGGAAATTGAAATAAGAACACCGTGAATTCATTGTCCCAGGAAGGGGAAACTTTATTGACACATTCCTGGGGTCAGATACATCACATGATCACACTGACAGAACCACATGCACATAGACACAGGCAACAGAGCATGCACAATGTTGGCACTAGTACAGTGTATATCCACCTTTCGCAGCAATGCAGGCTGCTATTCTCCGTTGGAGACGATCGTAGAGATGCTGGATGTAGTCCTGTGGAACGGCTTGCCATGCCATTTCCACCTGGCGTCTCAGTTGGACCAGCGTTCGTGCTGGACGTGCAGACCGCGTGAGACGACGCTTCATCCAGTCCCAAACATGCTCAATGGGGGACAGATCCGGAGATCTTGCTGGCCAGGGTAGTTGACTTACACCTTCTAGAGCACGTTGGGTGGCACGGGATACATGCGGACGTGCATTGTCCTGTTGGAACAGCAAGTTCCCTTGCCGGTCTAGGAATGGTAGAACGATGGGTTCGATGACGGTTTGGATGTAGCGTGCACTATTCAGTGTCCCCTAGACGATCACCAGAGGTGTACGGCCAGTGTAGGAGATCGCTCCCCAGACCATGATGCCGGGTGTTGGCCCAGTGTGCCTCGGTCGTATACAGTCCTGATTGTGGCGCTCACCTGCACGGCGCCAAACACGCATACGACCATCATTGGCACCAAGGCAGAAGCGACTCTCATCGCTGAAGACGACACGTCTCCATTCGTCCCTCCATTCACGCCTGTCGCGACACCACTGGAGGCGGGCTGCACGATGTTGGGGCGTGAGCGGAAGACGGCCTAACGGTGTGCGGGACTGTAGCCCAGCTTCATGGAGACGGTTGCGAATGGTCCTCGCCGATACCCCAGGAGCAACAGTGTCCCTAATTTGTTGGGAAGTGGCGGTGCGGTCCCCTACGGCACTGCGTAGGATCCTACGGTCTTGGCGTGCATCCGTGCGTCGCTGCGGTCCGGTCCCAGGTCGACGGGCACGTGCACCTTCCGCCGACCACTGGCGACAACATCGATGTACTGTGGAGACCTCACGCCCCACGTGTTGAGCAATTCGGCGGTACGTCCACCCGGCCTCCCGCATGCCCACTATACGCCCTCGCTCAAAGTCCGTCAACTGCACATACGGTTCACGTCCACGCTGTCGCGGCATGCTACCAGTGTTAAAGACTGCGATGGAGCTCCGTATGCCACAGCAAACTGGCTGACACTGACGGCGGCGGTGCACAAATGCTGCGCAGCTAGCGCCATTCGACGGCCAACACCGCGGTTCCTGGTGTGTCCGCTGTGCCGTGCGTGTGATCATTGCTTGTACAGCCCTCTCGCAGTGTCCGGAGCAAGTATGGTGGGTCTGACACACCGGTGTCAATGTGTTCTTTTTTCCATTTCCAGGAGTGTATTATTCCTTTATTATTTGCAATATTATATTACTACACCAATTGTTACCCGGTACTGTTATTAGCTACTGCACCACGTATTCTCACCGTTTTACACTTTGTTAAATTAAACTTCTTACAGCATTTTTATATTATTTGTTGATCACTTTCTTCCGCCCTCAGTATTCTGTCTAAAATCTGTTCATTATCTCTCTAATTCGGAATCAGTTTCCACTGTTCTCTCACGACGTCCAGACCCAACTTCCTCTCGTCCCTATCTGCCTTCAAGTTTCGTCCACATCTGCATCCCTTGGCGTCACTCTCCAGGGGTTTCCTCTACTCACTAACCGCCTGGATTAGCGTCCGTACACCATTTGTGATGATTTCCACTTATTACTTAACCTCCCGATGTCCCTTAGCCATGATGGATCAACAGAGATATTACAATATATGCCGTGACATAATTTGATGATGAATACAGTACTCTTTCAAAAGTTTCATTTTCTGGATGGTGATTTATTGCAATCAAACCTCTGCATACTCTGCGGCTTTGAGATCAGTATTCACTAACACGTTATTTTACATGTATAAAGTTTAACTGTTTGTCACGAAATAAAATGAAAGGTGACCGTGGAGGTTTTCGAAGATGTCGTCACCTCACAATGTTTATTTACTGTTTTACTTCAGTATTTTCAGTTGCTGAATTTCACTGACACAGTGTCCGTAACCGCGATAAGTAGTTTTAGTGATTCAGTGCCATCTCTAGCTACCATTTTGTTTTTTATTGGTTGTAAAATTGCACAATTTCGGCCTTAAGACCATTATCAATTACGTATGAAAAGGAAGCACCGTGTGTCCAGTGTATTGGTAATCACTTAAGAATTAAACATAAAAACATGTCAAGTCAAGAGTAAAAATATATCCTACTATATAAAAAAATGCCGGTCGCTGTGGCCGAACGGTTCTAGGCGCTTCAGTCCGGATCCGCGCTGCTGCTACGGTCGCAGGTTCGAATCCTGCTTCGGACATGGATGTGTGTGATGTCCTTAAGTTAGTTAGGTTTAAATAGTTATAAGTCTAGGGGACTGATGACCTCAGATGTTAAGTCCCATAGTGCTTAGAGCAATTTGAACCACATAAAAACTCCGTCGATGGCATATTATCCCATACAGGTCTCTTCCCATGAGTACATGTAAAACGTTATTTTGCCTACGGGCGCTGGTGGCGTGATTGTCATAAAAATGGTGCACTAGCCTCGATAGTACGGAACCACAGCAGAGGGAAAATGAGAGCTACACGCAGCAGTAAATCATTAAAAGAGTTGAAACAATTACATTACCACTGCACTATTAGGGACGGCGTTTATTCTGCGTTGGTTCCTAACTATTGATGTTTAACACTTTTTTCACTGTTGTTCGCGATTATTGTACCTTATTTGACGACAGTAGCTGAAGACTAATTGTTGTAAATAAATTATTAGATTGGTGCATAAGTTGGTAGCTATTGTGTTTTGCATGTTGGTATTCTGGTTGCTATGGGTTCATTTATCGATTACTATTTTCTATCTGTAGTTCACTGTTGCTATTTGAATTTACACTTTGTCATTTAGTTATCTGGAGGTTGTGAGCGAAGCTGTGGATGGTAGAAATGTAGGGCCAAGTAAAGCAATCGGAACATTCCCGACGTATTCTTCTGTTTGAGTTCAGTAGAGGGTTGACAACAGCGGAGGCAGCCAGAAACATTTGCGCTGTGTATGGGGATAATGCCACTGGACAGAGCACTGAAAGAAAATGGTTTTCTCGTTGTGAGGAGGATAGTTTTGACATCAGAGACCCTCCACGTTCGGGAAGAGCTTCGGGGTTTGATGCAGATTGTTTAAAAGCATTAATCCGCAATTATCCACGTCATTTTACTCTAGAACTGGCAAATGTGATGAACTATGATTATTTCACCATCGTGTGACATGTGTATACATTAGGGAAGGTTCAAAATCGGGTATATGGGTGTCGTGAGCCCTAAACCAAAATCTCAAAAGTCTGTGGCTGGCCGTATGTGCATCTCGGCTTGCCCGTCATCAATTAGCTCGTGAACAACACCGACCATTCCAACCCTGCAACGTTAGTGGTGACGAGAAATGGTGTCTTTATGCCATCGTAGGGAAAATAAAGGAATGGCTGAGCCCACACAAAGCAGAAACACACTGTACAAAGACCTGCGCGCATCCAGGAAAGATAATATCTGGTTGATCAGCGGTGGTGTGTTGTACTGCGAATTCTTCCCCGAGTTGTAAGTATCGCTGCTGACATTTGTTCTCAACAACTGAGGCGTCTTGCCGACTCAGTCCAAAAACAACGACCAGAAAGACTGCGTGAAGTGATACTACTGCACGATGGTGGTTCAAATGGCTCTGAGCACTATGGGACTTAACATCTATGGTCATCAGTCCCCTAGAACTTAGAACTACTTGAACCTAACTAACGTAAAGACATCACACAACACCCAGTCATCACTGCACGATGACATCAGCCTGCATTCTGCTAGGCTGACAAAAATTACTATACAGGAGTTGGGTTGGGAAGTCATTCGGCACCCACCTAATTCATCTGATCTTGCTCTCTCATATTATTTGCCTTTCCCGCTGTTTATCGAACGACATTCAACAAACTGCCTTTCCGTATGAAAATACGCTCCGAACATGGCTCCATTAGTTCTGCGCTTCAAAACCATATGGTTCCTACAGTCGCGGAATCTAAAAGTTGCCCAAGTTCAAAAATTTTTCAAACGTGTGTCAAATCTTATGGGACTTAACTGCTAAGGTCATAAGTCCCTAAGCTTACACACCACTTAACCTAAGATATCCTAAGGACAAACACACACACCCATGTCCGAGGGAGGATTCGAACCTCCGCAGGTTGCCCAAGTGCTGGCACACTGTTGTAATCAGTGAAGGAGAATACATTATCCGTGACTAAAATCTCCGTTATGTGCAACTGTTGTGTTCATTAAACTTATGGAAAAACGCTACGAACTTACGCACGAACCCAGTAATACGGGAGGATACACACAGTATCGTGTTTTTCATTTATAGCTATCTAGCTGTTCTACCAAGACGGAAGAAACAGTTAACCAGAGAAATTTTTTTCCTTGTTAATGGATTAAAGTCGCGAGCTCGTGCCGATTCCGACTGCACCCTGAAACTGATAGAAGCTTTCAAGCTCGGATATCCGGGACTCCAGTCGCAGCAGAGAATGTGCAACTCTGTACGAGGACGTGATGGCCAGTGGGTAGACTGCACCGACAATCGGCGACAGTAAACCTTTCATTTCTCGCAAAATTATGGAACGAGCGAACGCGGAGAATTTATTTTCCCAAAAGGAGTTGTGCGACTAACATACGTTAAGGAGACAGCGCGCTGTGAACGGCCGGGCCGCATCTCACGGATGTTATCGCCCAGCAAGCAGGCGTGTTACGTGTGGAAGCAGCTCCAGACAGCTGGCATTTGGCTCGGCATCGGTAACCGTGACCTAGGGCAAGGTAACGCCTGAACGTGTTTACGGCGCGGGAGAATCCGCGTGCGAGTCGAACCGGTTCTCGGGAGACCGGTACACCAGCGAAACGTGGAGGCCTCGCACTTCGTCCTCAGCAGAGGAAAAAAAAATGATTTTGTTCCTGAAAGCACATTGTAGTGTAGCGGCCGGTTAAATAATGTGGTGTTACATTTCGAATGTTGTGGTGTCTACACCACATTAAACAAATTATTGAATCACAAGTGGTTCAAATGGCTCTAAGCACTATTGGACTTAACATCTGAGGCCACCAGTCACCGAGACTTAAAAGTACTTAAACCTAACTAACTTAAGGACACCACACACATCCATGCCCGAGGCAGGATTCGAACCTGTGACCGTAGCAGCAGCGCGGTTCCGGACTGAAGCGCTTAGAAACACTCGGCCACAGCGGCCGGCAATATTGAATCACAGTACGCATGATTTCCTCGTCAGTATTTGTGTCATTGCTAATATTTGTTTTATGGACGTGGGGCACGGTGTATTTCTCTGCCTATCATTTCGTAATTTGGAAATTTGTGGTAAGCTATTATGCCACCAAACCGCTGGAGTCATCGGTCCCTAAGCCAACACACTTCTTAACCTAACTAACCTAACGTAAACTAACTTACGCTAAGGACAACACACACACTCATGCCCGAGGGAGATCTCGAACCTCCGACGGGGTGAGCCGCACTAACCGTGACAAGGCGCCCAAGACCGCGCTGCTAACATTTCGTCTTCCAGTGCTGGAGACCTCTTCACAGGCTCGAATAACTCAGAAAGCGGATATAGCCTCGAATATGCTTAAAAAGCCGAACTGTTTACGCGAATCCGCGCTACGGACGGCTATTGACGTCATTAGATTGCTTCCTGGAAATCCAAAAACACAAAAATAACTTTAGCAGGACAGAAGAAGGACTGAAATTAAACAAGTTGTCAGCCTCGTTGCTAAAAGGAGAAAGAAAAAGAGCTGCACTAACCCTTCGCCACTACAAGGTCAATAACACACATCGGCGTGCGTTCGCGATCTTAGACAGTGGCGTAATGACGTCACTAACCGACCGTTGGGTGGACACTTATCAACAGTTCTTCTTCTGTGCTTATTTGAAACTGTGACTCATTTTTAAGTTTTAACTGCTTTGTAAGTCGTTAACGACTCTGAAGATCTCACCACTATTATAAGATGAACGTTATGATGAGTTTTTCTTCTAAAAGATATTTTATTCTACATTTGTTTCATTCTATTGCTTTAGCTATTCTTATCTTCTTTGTGCAAAACCAAGCACATTCGCATGTCTCTCACTACACAAATAATTTTTTTTATATTTTTCTGCAGTTATCGTCATGTATGGAAATTTTATATGAGTATGGCTCCAGAAAAAGAAAGAAATCATCAATCTTTAGTCAGATTATTATGCCTTGGACCACAGCCTTAAAACAAAAATCACCAATAACTCAAATTATTTGGATCGTGATAACGTAACGTGTGGTGTACTGTAATGAAGTAACAACTATTTTCTGCATAACACTAAACAATTGTAACATTTACCTAGTATGTTACAAGCCTATAAAACCTGGGGGAGATTTGTGGTGTTGCTTCGTCACTCATCACGACGAAATTAACAAACGAAAAAGGACGGGGTGCGATCGTTCGTGTGAGAATTCT
Source organism: Schistocerca gregaria (assembly GCF_023897955.1). Classification (NCBI taxonomy): domain Eukaryota; kingdom Metazoa; phylum Arthropoda; class Insecta; order Orthoptera; family Acrididae; genus Schistocerca; species Schistocerca gregaria. The sequence continues at coordinate 44,472,152 of NC_064924.1, forward strand.
AAATTAATGTGGAAATATTCTAATTGATTCCTGTCGGTTATCATAAGCGTACTTGTAACTCTGTCACTCCTTCTTGAAATTTTTCAGGTGTACTAGGGCTTACCTGAAAGATATGCCTGTCTTCTTGGACCTTTCAGCATCCGAGCCCGGAACCTAAAGTAGATGTTTCAACAGCGACGTTAGAGTGTCTAGGGGCGAGGGACGGCTACAGACGAGTAACAGAGTCTGAATAAATCACTGATTCGATTTTCATAAAATTTGGTGTGGAGATAGCTTGAACTCTGAGGAAGAACGTGAGCTATTTTAGAAAGTGAGTAGTACAACATATTTATTGATTTGAAGAATGTAACGTAAAAAGTGGAACAATAATTACTGTTTCCAAAAGCTATTTACTCTTTGGCTTTTGAACTTTATTACATTTGTGAAAATGCTTTTATTGTTTGATATGTTCTACATAATACGATACTTATATAACGAATATAATGTTTACACAACCCTCTAAGTGTTTAATATATACTCCCACACTAATACCACTCACAAACCCGTCACAATTTAGCCTCTGAGCGGAGCGTCATGCGTCGTTTGTAACTTCTTGCTGTTTTACAAATGCTTTTATTGACTGATATGTCCTACGCAGTATGATTCAATATAACCAATACAATGCTTATTCAATTCTCAACGTTTATAATCCATACTAAAACCAGTATTTTTAATTGGAAAAGGAACTCACCTCTGTTACGTTTTCAAGAGTCTACCGCTGAACCGATTCCGATGATGTTTGGTATGGAGACAGTTTGAATCCCGAGGAAGACTATAGGCTACTTTAGAAAGTCGTATCGTTTTTAATATTATTGTCATATACTTATATATGGTATACGTGAGTGGCGCGAAAACGACGCTGGTGCGATTGTCGGCGACTGTTACTGTTTAGAGATTATTCCGTGACACTGGAAATCCAATGTTATTGTGCGCGTGGTTTATGATGTTGAGTTCCTATACCATGTGGTATAGGAGAAGAGTTATGTAGGAGATACGACAGTAAAATCGGACGGTAAGCCCAAGAACCATATTTAAAACCATTATTGAACGTCTCGCAAACGTAAGTCTGAGTTAGCGCATAGTTCTCCGACAAAACTCAGAGCAGTCTCATGTCCACCGGAAATTGGATGCAAAACTTCGAGCGGCCTTAAGAGCTACAGAGACATTAGAAAAGTTGGAAAGCCGACAAACTTTAGACACTGAACATCATGCATCTCTTCCAGGATTCAAGATAGTTGAAGACTGATAACGACGAGATGATTTAAGGGCAGTACGACAAATATAGAGACGTCATATCTTTACATGTGGAACGTGGAAGGCTTTTGATGAGGTTGCATTTGATTGTGATCTAATAACTGACGACGTTAACCATAAATTAGCCATCATATAATAAAATAAAGACAACATAACGCATTAAAATGGGAGGAATAAATGGCTGGTATGTGTTGCTGTGGTGTGAAAATCTCTCATCTAGTACTAGGTAAGTCAGAGAAAAACCTAAAAACTCTAATTCTGCACGAATGTGATGAACTGAGGCATTTTTAATTACAATTAGAAAATAAAATGCGTGCTTTCAGAATTGATCTTCATCTGCATCTACATCTAAGAGATTGCTCTGATATTCACAACAAAGTGCCTGGCAGTGGCTCCAATTAACCACCTTCAAGCTGTCTCCCTACCGTTCCATTCTCGAACGGCGCGAAAGAAAAACGAGCACTTAAATTTTTCTGTGGGAGCCCTGATTTATATTGTTTTATCATGATGATCATTTCTCCCTATGTAGGTGGGTGCCAACAGAAAGTTTCCGCAATCGGAGGAGAAAACTAGTGTTTGAAATTTCGTGAGAAGTCCCGTCACAACGAAAAACGCCTTCGTTTTAATGACTGCCACTCCAATTCACGTATACTGTCTACGACACTATATCCCCTATTTTGCGATAACACAAAAAGATCTGCCCTCCTTCTGAACTTTTTGGATATCCGTCAGTCCCACCTGATGCGGATCCCACACCGCATCGCAATACTCCAGGATAGGGCGGAAAACCGCTATATAAGCAGTCTCTTTAGTAGAACTGTTACACTTTCTAAGTGTTCTGCCAATGAGTCACAGTCTTTGGTTTGCTCTACCCACTCTATGTGATCGTTCCAATTTAGGTCATGTGTAATTGTAATCCCTAAGTATTCTGTTGAATTTACAGCCCTCAGCTTTCGCGTAATCGACATTTAGCGGATTTCTTTCAGTACTCATGTGAATAACGCCACACTTTTCTTTATTCAGGGCCAATTGCCACTTTTCGCACCGTACAGATATCTTATCTAAATCATTTTGCAATTGGTTTTGGTCAGCTGATGACTTTGCAAGACGGTAAATGGCAGCATCATCTGCAATCAATCTAAGAGGGCTGCTGAGATTGTCTCCTATACCGTTAATCAGGAACAATAGAGGGTCTATAAGACTTCCTAGGGGAGCGCCGGGTATTGCCTCTGTTTTACTCTATGACTTTCCGTCTATTACTACAAACTGTGAGCTTTCTGACAGTCGCACAACTGAGGCGATATTACTTAGGCACGCAGTTTGGTTAGAAGACGCTTGTGAGGGTCGGTGTCGAAAGCCTTCTGGACATCTAAAAATATGGAATCCATTTGACATTCGCTGTCGATAGTACTCTTTATTTCATGAGTATAAAGAGCTAGTTGTGTTTCGCAAGAACAATATTTTCTGAATCCGTGTTGACTATACAACAAAATAATAGTATCAAATTCATTATATACGTACATACCAACATTGCAAGCATTTTTTTTTTTTTATAAATTCTCTCCACACCACTATATACAGACATCTCAAATTTACTAGCTTGTTTACTCGTAATCACTCATCATAACAAAATTAACTATATGCGAGTGAAGCAGCGCGTAACGGCTAGTAATACATAAAGCAAACGAAGAAAACAATGTTGGGCAATCATTCCAGCCCTTAGGAACAATTTGCTGTATGTATCGAGAGTGAAACAAAATGAAAGAAGTAAGAAGTTGACATAAAAATTTTCTGCGTGTGGTACCGCGTCAAAATACACTACTGGCCATTAAAATTGCTACACCACGAAGATAACGTGTTACAGACACGAAATGTAAACCGACATGAAGAAGATGCCGTGATATGCAAATGATTAGCTTTTCAGAGCATGTAACAAGGTTGGCACCGGTGGTGACACCTATAACGAGCTGACTTGAGCAAAGTTGTCAACCGATTTCTGATACACAAACAGCAGTTGACCGGCGTTTCCTGGTGAAACGTTGTTGTGATGCCTCGTATAAGGAGGACAAATGGTTACCATCTCGTTTCCGACTTTGATAAAGGTCGGATTGTAGCCTATCACGATTGTGGTTTATCGTATCGCGAAATTGCTGCTCGCATTGGCCGAAATCCAGTGACTATTAGCAGAATATGGAATCGGTGGGTTCAGGATGGTAATACGGAACGCCGTGCTGGATCCCAAAGGCCTCGTATCACTAGCAGTCGAGATGACAGGCATCTTATCTGCATGCCTGTAACGGATCGTGCAGCCACGTCTCGATCCCTGAGTCAACAGATGGGGACGTTTGCAAGACAACAACCATTGCACGAAGAGTTCGACGACGTTTGCAGCAGCGTGGACTACCAGCTGGGGGACCATGGCTGCGGTTACCCTTGACGCTGCATCACAAACAGGAGCGCCTGCAATGGTGTGCCGGCCGCAGTGGTCTCACGGTTCTAGGCGCGCAGTCCGGACCCGTGAGACTGCTACGGTCGCAGGTTCGAATCCTGCCTCGGGCATGGCCGTGTGTGGTGTCCTTAGGTTAGTTAGGTTTAAGTAGTTGTAAGTTCTAGGAGACTGATGACCACAGTAGTTGAGTCCCATAGTGCTCAGAGCCATTTGAACCATTTTGAACCTGCAATGATGTACTGAACGACGAACCTGGGTGCACAAATGGTAAAAGGTAATTTTTTCGGATGAATCCAGGTTCTGTTTACAGCATCATGATGCTAGCAATCCGTATTTGGTGACATCGCGGTGAACGCTGCATTCGATCCCTGCGAAATCTTACATTTCAGCAGGATAATGAACGTCCGCATGTTGCAGGTCCTGTACGGGCCTTTCTGGACACAGAAAATGTTAGACTGCTGCCCTTGCCAGCACATTCTTCAGATCTCTCACCAGTTGAAAACGTCTGGTCAATGGTGGCCGAGCAGCTGGCTCGTCACAATACGCCAGTCACTACTCTTGATGAACTGTGGCATCGTGTTGACTGTGCATGGGCAGATGTACCTGTACACGCCATCCAAGCTCTGTTTGACTCAATGGAGTATCAAGGCCGTTATTACGGCCAAAGTTGGTTGTTCTGAGTACTGATTTCTCAGGATCTATGCACCCAAATTGCGTGAAAATGTAATCACATGTCAGTGCTAGTATAATATATTTGTCCAATGAATACCCGTTTATCATCTGCATTTCTTCTTTGTGTAGCAATTTTAATGGCCAGTAGTGCATATAAAACTACTGCTTCTGGAGAAAAATTAACGTTTCGGCCACGGTTGTAGCGGCCTTCTTCTGGGTCTGGGTCTAGAATGAGAAGCAGGCCGCTGCAGTCGTGACCGAAACGTTGGTTTTTCCCCAGCAGCAGTAGGTTTATACATTATGACGCGGTACCACACCCAGATAACTTTTACGTCGACTGACTCTGGCCGCGGAAGCCTACTCAGTTATATACGTAAGAAGTTAATGAGCCAGGACAGTAATGGATACGAGAACGACGGCGCGATCGAGTGTGAGCATAGCTTACCACTGCTGCATCGGCGTGGTGGTGGACGGCTGCTTCTAGAACCGGACGCTAGCTCGTGTTGCCACAGCGATCGCAGAAATCTGGCGATTCTTCTTGAGATACGACTGGATTACTATCGTGAGTTTGCAGTTCGCGTGTGACTCTCAAGTAAGGAACCTAAGATGTTGGCAGCCTTGTACACCAGTCCAGAAACTCGAGAAAAAAGGCGTTCTTTCCTGTCTCTGTAACCGGGGAGCAAGTTTCAATGTGATTGCTCCTTTCTCTGTTTTTAACGAACACACCATCTTGGGAGTATTCTAATGAGGCGATTTCCAGCAATGTCAGGCTTACCCGAACCTTCTCATTCTAAGCTCCTTATCCTTGACAAGACTTTAGGTGGTCCGTTATCGCGAAAGAAATTGCTGTTGTTTGGGAAATTTGCCTATCAGATTTAGTAGATTAACGGTTATGCACGAAGTCGACGCTTGTCTGGCGTCAGTAGGTTAGTAACCTTTTCTGAAGTTCAAATCAGTGGTTGGACTTAATGTTAACGAAATATTTCGGAACTCGTCCTTTCTAAGGACTGGTCGGAACACTTGTGCGTGCTTGTGAGGGCTATAAAAGCCTTCGGTTCAAACAATGCTACCAATCTTCCTCTTGAACATCTACTGTAGTGTCTCTCACGTTTCTGACGCTTCCGTTTCAAACCTCATCTAAAATGAGTTGACATCGTTACAAACTTATTTCTTTTCAGAAACTCAGCGTTTTTCCTCTCTTCGATGACATTGCTAGATTACAGCTGTGTGCGCCGATGCATGTGGTGCCGATTACGCGCCTACCTCTCGGTCTCCGCGACCTCAGTTGACCACAGAAGACACGCTTCGTTCCCGATTACACAGTGTGTATGTCAAATATGAAAAAGAAAATTTTCAGCAGTAGCACCATCTCGATCTGCCAGCTTTTCTCAAGTCTTTTGCTGTAGAGACAGCGAAAATGCTAGTATTTCATCTTATAAGCAATAGGGTGGCGCGGAACAATACAATATATGTAAGAACATTTCTGGAGTTACAAACATTCCAGTTCCAAGTTACACTGATTTCCTTTCCATATGTTAACGAATTCTTTTCAAGCGTCTGTGGTTATAGAAGTACCTTTCATTATTTGTGAGCGTAGGTCATAAGAAAACCAGTGTTAAAAAAAAAAAAAACATCCGATGTCACAGGACTTTTTCTTCTACTCGACTGAAGATAGAAAGTTAGATTTGTATTACTTTAGTCACTGAAGTTGTTCAAGATTCTGAAAAAAGTAGGGGTAAGCTATAGGGAGAGACGGGTCGTATACAATATGTACAACAACCAAGTGGGAATAATAAGAGTGGACGATCAAGAACGAAGTGCTCGTATTAAGAAGGGAGTAAGACAAGGCTGTAGCCTTTTGCCCCTACTCTTCAATCTGTACATCGAGGAAGCAATGATGGAAATAAAAGAAAGGTTCAGGAGTGGAATTAAAATACAAGGTGAAAGGATATCAATGATACGATTCGCTGATGACATTGCTATCCTGAGTGAAAGTGAAGAAGAATTAAATGATCCGCTGAACGGAATGAACAGTCTAATGAGTACACAGTATGGTTTGAGAGTAAATCGGAGAAAGACGAAGGTAAGGAGAGGTAGTAGAAATGAGAACAGCGAGAAACTTAACATCAGGATTGATGGTCACGAAGTCAATGAAGTTAAGGAATTCTGCTACCTAGGCAGTAAAATAACCAATGACGGACGGAGCAAGGAGGACATCAAAAGCACAGTCGCTATGGCAAAAAAGGCCTTTCTGGCCAAGAGAAGTCTACTAATATCAAATACCGGCCTTAATTTGAGGAAGAAATTCCTGAGGATTTACGTCTGGAGTACAGCGTTGTACGGTAGTGAAACATGGACTGTGGGAAAACCGGAACAGAAAAGAATCGAAGCATTTGAGATGTGGTGCTATAGACGAATGTTGAAAATTAGGTGGACTGATAAGGTAAGGAATGAGGAGGTTCTACGCAGAATCGGAGAGGAAAGGAATACGTGGGAAACACTGATAAGGAGAAGGGACAGGATGATAGACATCTGCTAAGACATGAGGGAATGACTTCCATGGTACTAGAGGGAGCTGTAGAGGGCAAAAACTGTAGAGGAAAACAGAGATTGGAATACGTCAAGCAAATAATTGAGGACGTAGGTTGCAAGTGCTACTCTGAGATGAAGAGGTTAGCACAGGAAAGGAATTCGTGGCGGGCCGCATCAAACCAGTCAGTAGACTGATGACCAAAAAAAAAAAGTCACTGAAACAAAAAGTTTACCTGCAACTAAACGTTACCCATTCATGTGATTGGCGGTAGACGTCTCCATGTTTAGCTACTACCCCCGGGACGTTCTAGTGCGTCATATTCAAGGCATACCGAGCGTTTATGGAAGGAAACCGAAAATTTTGAATGCAGGTAACCGGAATGACCACATAAAACAAACTGTAGGAAAAGCTGATACCAGGTTGAGATTTAACGGAAGAATCTTAAGGAAACGTAATTTACGTACGAAAGAAATAGCTTAAAAATTTAGTTCGATTTTAGATCATTGTACTGGGAACCTTATCAGGTTTAATTAATAGAAGAGATGGAGAAGAAGACCGTTTAATCTGCGCGAGAGCGTTATGGTTGGCTGGTTGATTTGGTGAAGGGGACCAAACAGCGTGGTCATCGGTCCCACCAGATTATGGAAGAATGATGAGAAAGAAAATCGGCAGTGCACTTTCAGAGGAACCGTGCCAGCATTTGCCTGAAGTGATTTAGAGAAATCACGGGAAACCTAAATTAGGATGGCCGGACGCGGGTTTGAACGGTCGTCCTCCCGAATGTGAGTCCGGTGTGCTAACCAGTGCGCCACCTCTCTCTGTAGAGCGTCATGAAGATGCTCGACATCACCAGTGGCAGACGCTACAAGACAGGTGTTATGTGTCACACAGAGGTTTTCTGTTGAAATTCAGACACAGCGCGTTCTGCGGAAGAGTGGGGCAACATATTACTCCGGGAGTTCCGAAAGTCAGTTGCATGTACCGTCGCACGCTAAGACCAAAGCACAGAAAGAGTGGTGTATTCTCAGAAGGTATTATGTATTCCGGGTTTCGTGAAGACACAGTTATGCCGCAGTACTGTTAACATGTTAATCACACCGTGGAAGTCAAATGGTGCGGCAACTAGAATCGCACTCCACTGCTGTAATTCCATTGTGTAAGTAGGCTGTTTAGGTTTTTATATTCGTAACGACATGTAGCGCTCTGTATGAAAATCACTGACTGTGCTGTGTGCAGTCTGAGGCTGGTCGGCATTATTGTAATATATGCTATTGTAGTGTTGGGCAGTTGGCTGTTAATGGCGTGTAGCGTTGCGCAGTTAGAGGTGACCCGCCAGCAGTGGTGGATGTCGGGAGATAGATGGCGGAGTTTTGAGAGCGGGTGATCTGGACATGTGTCCATCAGAGACAGGAAATTTGTAAGACTGGATGTCATGAACTGATATGTAGATATATTATGACTTTTGAACACTATTAAGCTGGCAGTATTGGCGCTCGCTGTATTGCAGTAGTTCGAGTAATGAAGATTTTTGTGAGGTAAGTGATTCATGAAAGGTATAGGTTATTGTTGGTCAGGGCCATCCTCTGTGGGGATTTTTGAAAGTCAGATTGCGTTGCGCTAAAAATATTGTGTGTCAGTTTAAGCACAGTCAACTATAATTTTTCCAAGGGGACGTTTCAATTGGCCCCGCAGGAGTAGCCGTGCGGTTCCTCGGGCATGGATGTGTGTCTTTGTCCTTAGGATAATTTAGGTGAAGTAGTGTGTAAGCTTAGGGACTGATGACCTTCGCAGTTAAGTCCCACAAGATTTCACACAAACACGTTTCAATTGGTATGTGCACCAAGTGCAGTGTCACAGTCCGGGCGTAGTGGAATGATGCCGTTATTTAGGCCCAGACCGCACAGGCGTAGGTGATACTGATCGAGAAGAAAGTGCGTAGACATCGGTCACAGATGGTAATATCCAAGCCTCGTTCTCAGCAAGTTAAGCTGACTGGGAGGGGGCGAGAGGGAGGGGGAGGAGATTTTCCAACGACGAGGATGTTCACAAAGCGATTGTCGAGTAGCTCCATCACCAAGGAGCGAATTTTTACCGTCGAAGAATTGAATGACTTACAGAAATTTGGTGGCCATGTTGAAAAATGGTCACCTTCTCGCGTCTGTTTCACTTTAGGGTGTAGTGCAGCATTCAGTGAAAGTTACTAGCCCTCCATAGTAACGAGAAACTTACTTTTTGAAATCTTCTGGTACTTCTTCCAGCAAGCACGTGAGCCACAAACGTGCCGACCGGTCTCGTAACGTGAGACACATTAAGTAACTACCGCTAGAAGGCGAAGGAGACCAACACTATTGGAGAAATAAGAATCATTTAGCGGGAATGAAGGCACGTCGTCATTCCTTTCGTAATATCAAAATAATTTGTTCAAATGTGTGTGAATTCCTAAGGCACCAAACTGCACAGGTCATCGGTCCCTAGACTTAGACACTACTTAAAGTAACTCACGCTAAGAACAACACACACGCCGGCCGTTATCGCCGCGCGGCTCTAGACGCTTCAGTCCGCGCGACCGCTACGGTCGCAGTTTCGAATCCTGCCTCGGGCATGTATGTGTGTCATGTCCTTAGTTTAGTTAGGTTTAAGTAGTTCTAAGTTCTAGGGGACTGATGACCTCAGTGCCTCAGAGCCATTTGAACAACACACACTGATGACCTCAGTGCCTCAGAGCCATTTCAACAACTCACACACCCATGCCCGAGGGAGGACACGAACTTCCGGTGGGAGAGACTGCTTCGTAATATTAATCTGGTAACAGTAGTCCTTTGTTCTCTTAGTGACTTCAAGTAATCTCTCCAAGTTTCAAAAGAAACTGTGCAGGGTGTCTTTGATCCTGTAGTTGCACATTTTCTGCCGAAGTTGGCAATAACAAGATAACGGTAAAATTTCGCAAGTCGAGAACCGCTAGAGGAGCGCGCAGAATCGCCGATGGACACTTTCACTTTGACACCAGTTGAGAGTGTACACAGGGCAGCTGGTCAACGCAGGTAAACGTTTGTCCAGCGTGAACAAGTGGTATGTCTCTTCCATTATAGAGTTCTGAGTGCTATTTAAGTGTTTAAGGTATCACGGTAGTGTTCGTTTTGCCAATTTCAAACATATCCCAATTTAAATACCTAAACTGATTGAAGACTGTAGGAAGTTGGTGGTAATTTGCTGACTCAGGACAGGGTTATTAAAATTAAAACAGACTACATAATTTAAACAAGCAGAATATATTACAAGCGCAAAATACAGTAGATAAGAAGAGCACATACCATGACTTTTACGAAAGGGTGCTAGTGGCAGAACTGACGAAAAAATCTCAACGCAGCAATTTAACTACATATCCAGTATGTACCACGGCCAACCACATTTATTGTTACACTTACGGGTAACAACAATTGGCACCACAGATTTAAGCAATCCCTGCCCACAGAATTTACTAAAGTAACGTAACAAAATTGCTGCTAGGAGAAGCTAAAAAATGATGAATAATCAAGACTATGATGAATGAGCAAGACTAATACCATTACTATTACAATTTAAGAAAGGCAGTTGTTGTCAGAATTCAATAAACTGACCGATGAGCAAAATTGCAACTGTGACACGTTATACAAAGCTTCTCTTGGCAGAATGTAATATGTACATCTACATCTACATCTACATCCATACTCCGCAAGCCACCTGACGGTGTGTGGCGGAGGGTACCCTGAGTACCTCTATCGGTTCTTCCTTCTATTCCAGTCTCGTATTGCTCGTGGAAAGAAGGATTGTCGGTATGCTTCTGTGTGGGCTCTAATCTCTCTGATTTTATCCTCATGGTCTCTTCGCGAGATATTCGTAGGAGGGAGCAATATACTGCTTGACTCATCGGTGAAGGTATGTTCTCGAAACTTTAACAAAAGACCGTAACGAGCTACTGAGCGTCTCTCCTGCAGAGTCTTCCACTGGAGTTTATCTATAATCTCCGTAACGCTTTCGCGAATACTAAATGATCCTGTAACGAAGCGCGCTGCTCCCCGTTGGATCTTCTCAATCTCTTCCATCAACCCTATCTGGTACGGATCCCACACTGTTGAGCAGTATTCAAGCAGTGGGCGAACAAGCGTACTGTAACCTACTTCCTTTGTTTTAGGATTGCATTTCCTTAGGATTCTTCCAATGAATCTCAGTCTGGCATCTGCTTTGCCAACGATCAACTTTATATGATCATTCCATTTTAAATCACTCCTAATGCGTACTCCCAGATAATTTATGGAATTAACTGCTTCCAATTGCTGACCTGTTATTTTGTAGCTAAATGATAAGAGATCTATCTTTCTATGTATTCGCATCACATTACACTTGTCTACATTGAGATTAAATTGCCATTCCCTGCACCATGCCTCAATTCGCTGCAGATCCTCCAGCATTTCAGTACAATTTTCCATTGTCACAACCTCTCGATACACCACAGCGTCATCTGCAAAAAGCGTCAGTGAACTTCCGATGTCATCCACCAGGTCATTTATGTGTAGTCATTATACTCGAACGTAACACGTGTTCCAAAATTCTACAACTGATCGACGTTAGAGATATAGGTCTATAGTTCTGCACATCTGTTCGACGTCCCTTCTTGAAAACGGGGATGACCTGTGCCCTTTTCCAATCCTTTGGAACGCTACGCTCTTCTAGAGACTTACGGTACACCGCTGCTAGAAGAGAGGCAAGTTCCTTCGCGTACTCTGTGCAAAATCGAACTGGTATCCCACCAGGTCCAGCGGCCTTTCCTCTTTTGAGCGATTTTAATTTTTTCTCTATCCCTCTGTCGCCTATTTCGATATCTACCATTTTTTCATCTGTGCGACAATCTAGAGAAGGAGCTACAGTGCAGTCTTCCTCTGTGAAACAGCTTTGGAAAAAGGTATTTAGTATTTCAGCCTTTAGTCTGTCGTCCTCTGTTTCAGTACCATTTTGGTCACAGAGTGTCTGGACATTTCGTTTTGATCCACCTACCGATTTGACATAAGACCAAAATTTCTTAGGATTTTCTGCCAAGTCAGTACATAGAACTTTACTTTCGAATTCATTGAACGCCTCTCGCATAGCCCTCCTCACATTACATTTCGCTTCGCGTAATTTTTGTTTGTCTTCAAGGCTTTGGCTATGTTTATGTTTGCTGTGAAGTTCCCTTTGCTTCCGCAGCAGTTTTCTAACTCGGTTGTTGTACCACGGTGGCTCTTTTCCAACTCTTACAATCTTGCTTGGCACATACTCATCTAAAGCATATTGTACGATGGTTTTGAACTTTGTCCACTGATTCCCAACACTATCTGTACTTGAGACAAAACTTTTGTGTTGAGCCGTCAGGTACTCTGTAATCTGCTTTTTGTCACTTTTGCTAAACAGAAAAATCTTCCTACCTTTTTTAATATTTCTATTTACCGCTGAAATCATCGATGCAGTAACCGCTTTATGATCGCTGATTCCCTATTCTGCATTAACTGCTTCAAATAGTTCGGGTCTGTTTGTCACCAGAAGGTCTAATATGTTATCGCCACGAGTCGGTTCTCTGTTTAACTGCTCAAGGTAGTTTTCAGATAAAGCACTTAAAATAATTTCACTGCATTCTTTGTCCCTGCCACCCCTTATGAACGTTTGAGTCTCCCAGTCTATATCCGGCAAATTAAAATCTCCACCCAGAACTATAACATGGTGGGGAAATCTACTCGAAATATTTTCCAAATTATCCTTCAGGTGCTCAGCCACAACAGCTGCTGAGCCAGGGGGCCTATAGAGACATCCAATTTCCATGTCTGAGCCTGCTTTAACCGTGACCTTCACCCAAATCATTTCACATTTCGGATCTCTGTAAATTTCCTTCGATACTATTGCACTTGTTATCGCTGTAAACACGCCTCCCCCTTCACTGACCAGCCTGTCTCTGCGGTATACATTCCAATCTGAGTTTAGGACTTCATTACTGTTTACGTCTGGTTTCAGCCAACTTTCTGTCCCTAGTACTATATGGGTGTTGCGACCGTTTATTAATGAGAGTAGTTCTGGGACCTTTTTATAGACGCTCCTGCAGTTTACTATTAGCACATTAATATTGTTATTCCCTGTTGCATTTTGCCTACTCCTGCCTTGCCGCGTCTCAGGAGGCGTCTTGTCGGGGCTAGGGAGGGAATTCTCTAACCTAAAAAACCCCCATGTGCACTCCACACGTACCCCGCTACCCTTGTAGCCGCTTCCGGCGTGTAGTGCGCGCGTGACCTATTCAGGCGGACTCTACATTTCTCCACTCGATAGCGGAGATCGAGAAATTTGCACCCCAGATCTCCGCAGAATCGTCTGAGCCTCTGGTTTAAGCCTTCCACTCGGCTCCAAACCAGAGGACCGCGATCAGTTCTGGGAACGATACTACAAATAGCTCTGATTCCATCCCGCGAGCGAGGCTCTCCGCCTTCACCAATTCCGCCAACCGCCTGTACGAACTGACCTCTGAACCCAGACGGCAGGAGCAATTGGTGCCGACATCAGCAACAATAGCGGAGATCGAGAAATTTGCACCCCAGATCTCCGCAGAATCGTCTGAGCCTCTGGTTTAAGCCTTCCACTCGGCTCCAAACCAGAGGACCGCGATCAGTTCTGGGAACGATACTACAAATAGTTAGCTCTGATTCCATCCCGCGAGCGAGGCTCTCCGCCTTCACCAATTCCGCCAACCGCCTGTACGAACTGACCTCTGAACCCAGACGGCAGGAGCAATTGGTGCCGACATCAGCAACAATTTGCAGTCGGGTGCACCCAGTGCTCTCTATCGCCGCCGGTAGGGCCTCCTCCACAATTCGGATGAGACCCCCCGGCAAGCAGACAGAGTGAACACTGGCCTTCTTCCCCGACCTTTCCGCTATTTCCCTAAGGGGCTCCATTACCCGCCTAACATTGGAGCTCCCAACAACTAATAAACCACTCCTCATCCTGCTCGGATCTTGCTGAAGGAGCAGCCACATGTCCACTCACAGGCAGAGCGGGCGATGCCACACGGCCAGCCTCCACATTTACCCTCCGCCTCGTGCGCCGCGAACGCCGCTGAACCCGCCACTCCCCTTGGGGAGAGGGTGGCCCAACCGCGCCCGGTACCCGCGAAGATGTCTCGACAGCAGGTACCGTGGGTGAAGTATGTAGCACCTGGGGTGTACCTTGCGACGCACCAGACTCCCCACTGCCACTACACTCCGAGGCAGCAGCCTGAAGACGGCTGACTGCGGCCATCAACACGCTCAGCTGTTCGCGAAGAATGGCCAGCTCCTCCTGCGTCCGTACACAGCAGTCACACATCCTATCCATCCTAAGGAATCAATTTACTGAAGAGACTTAATCAACTTTTAACTAGATTGTTAATTCACTAAAGGCGGCTGATTATTGACTAAACTGTGATTGCTAGCAATAGAACGATCCACTGAATTAAACAGGAACTGCCAACAAACAAACGTTACTATTGCTATTCGAACGTAATGAAATCAACTGTTGGCAGAATTTAATAAAACCATCAAATTACTTCAACTGCACCGCCAGATTTACTGATACAAGTTACAGTATGTTAGCACCGCTGCCTGGGTCCACGAGCACACAAAATGAACAGACAGAGCTACAAGGGCCCCCTTTCTGTAACACAAGAAACACAGATCAGCAATCAAGTTTTTACAACCTATACCCACACAAAACAGACCATGTTGAAATTAAGGGACCGTTTGAAAACTCAACGTACAAGGCACATTAAGTAAGGTTTAACTACTACGTCACAGTGACTAAAATTGCAAACGGTTTTGCCATACGAACAGGGCCCACGCTTAACGCGGCCCGATTTCAGCTTGTTCACACAAGTTACAGTAATGCACGATAAAGAAGGTTTAAGTACCACAGAAGTGATAAACATTGCACACGGATTTGTCACATGAACAGGTTCCACATTTAACAGGATTGTAGGTGAGTAGGGGCTCCACTTATACTGCAATCATAACAGAACAGGCAGTGCAATATCGTATTTATCTTCCGATACCGTACAAACGACTTCCAAGTACAACGTCTGACCTTTACGTAATGGATGTACGAGTACAGGTCGTAGACGCATGGTTGACGACATATGGAAATTTCCGTCTGGCCGTTTACACGGATAGCCAAATGGTCCGATTTGCTGCTCCCACCGTTATGATACATGATCCGCAGTGAATTTACCTACGCAAACATATACCTGGTTAGTCGCGTTGCATCGATATCGCAACTTGTTGTCAGTCGCAGCAGGCTGAACGGGTCTCGTGAAGCTTGCCGGGCTTGCAGAAACCCTAGATGGCGTGCTTTAACTACTGCAATTCACTACACATTCACTCTCGTGCTTCCATTGTGGCAGTTGAACTGCGTTAATAGTTACAGCGGAGATAGGGCAGGCAGGCTGTAAGGAAAAGCTGTTCACCTTCGCCACTTCCTAATGCTCCCTCCTGAAAAGAGTTAATGAAGTTGGAATTACTAAGTGGCTCGTTTACCAATTCCTGTTTCTCAGGATTATGATCTGTAAAAGTTTTCTAGTGGCCTCTTGCAATGTACCTTGAAATGACCACAATGATAAAACGAGGGAAACTGAATGGAGAATTGGTTCCAGACGTTGCCTCCGCCAATCACCGTAAGATGACTTGTGGAGTATACAGAGTGCTCGAAGTTCCCACTTGTAGAGGGGAGTGAGTACGTAATATTTTGAATGGGAACCAATGCCCGGAAACGTCATCCAACGACCTTACAGAGGGTCAAAGTTAAAGGGGCCGGCGACTGTGAATGTACAGCGTGACAATTATCGAACAATATAAAATCAAACCATCATAACTTTTGAACGTTTCGCATTAGGACGTTCAGCCTGCACGGTTGGCCGCGGTGCGTGGTGAGAATTAGCATGCGCGTGGTTTGGTTTAGCGACGAAGCCCACTTTCATTTAGATGGGTTCGTCAATAAGCAAAATTGGCGCATTTCGGGGACAGAGAATCCTCATTTCGCCATCGAGAAGTCTCTTCATCCTCAAGAGGTGGCAGTGTGGTGTGCAAAACCCAGTCACGGAACAATCGGTGCCATATTCCTTGAAGGCGCATTGATTACCGAAGGATACGTAAAGGTTTTGGAAGATAATTTCATCCCCATTATCCAAAGTGATAATGAGTTCGATAAAATGTGGTTCATGCAACACGGCGCTCGACACCATCGAAACAGGAGAGTGTTTCGTGTCCTGGAGGAGCACTTTTTTTTTAGAGACCGCATTCTGGCTCTGGGGTACGCAGAAGCCACTGGCATGGGCCTCGATTAGCCGCCATGTTCTCCGGATCTGAACACATGCGACTCTTTTTGTGGGGATATATTAAAGACAAAGTGTACAGCAATAGCCCGAAAATCATCGCTGAACTGAAAACAGCCATTCTGGACAGAAACGATGTTCCGACACTACAGCGGGTCATGCTGAATTTCGCTATTGGTCTGCACCACATCATCGCCAATGATGGATTGTTGCTAGAACTGTAAACTAGGCAATTTTCAGAGGTTGTAGTTTTGACGAAAAGAGGAAAAAAAGTCCAGTAAACATGGGCTCTAAAATATGTACCTTAGCATGTATGACCACTTTTTCATCTTTACTACTGTGAGACACATTTGTACTGAACAAGAGCTCATAGCGGTTGATGTATCGATTCTAGAGCACTTGTTTACTGGACATTTCTTCCTTGTTTTGGTCCGTACTACCACCTCTGAAAGTTGCCTGCTACACAATCCAAGCAGAACAGTACCACTACGTGTATTCCACTGTCAGAACTATCAAAATGGTTTTCACTTTTTAATTTCGATTCGTTCGTTTTCGGTAAGGGACCCTTACCTTTGATACATTTATGCTTCTCAATCATCCGTGGAAGCTTGGAACATCATCGCGGAATCACCCTGCATACAGGGTGTTTCCGTAAGAGTATGCAGAAATATAGCAGGACATGGAAGATGCTCCACTGAACAATTTGAGGTAGGGAACCTGAGGTCGGAGAGCCAGATTAAGGATATATAAACTTGTCTGCAGCTTTGTGTAGCATTAGCGTTTTTCAGCTCACTTATAGCAAACATGCGTTCAAATTTGCACGTACTGTGGCGTTTATTTACATGTACATTCCTTCTTCCCTGCAAAGAAGCGAGGAGAACGTGCCTGATTACTAGGAAGTATTTCCTGGTTGCTGGATTGGAAGGAGAGGTCCTATTCCATGGCCTGCGAGGTCCCCTGTCCTGAATATCCTTGATTATGTTCTATGGAGATATTTAACGTCACTTGTGTATGAGATGCCAGTGGATACGAAGATGAAATTAGTTGCCAAAATTGTAGGTGCCTGAGATGTGAATCAAAATACGCCAGGGACGTTTGTCAGGATGAGCCAGAACCTTCTTCACCAATGTCGTGCTCGCACAGAATCTGACGCTCGTCACTTTCAGCACATTCTTTAAGGCACAGCACAAATGGTGCGTTCATTGTCTCAGTGATAGTATTTGCATCTAATTGTAATTAATGTAAATACTAAGTACACCGTAATGTGATTTTATTCCTATTATCCCCCCCCCCCTCCCCATGAACCATGGACTTTGCGTTGGTGGGAACGCTTGCGTGCCTCAGCGATACAGATGGCCATACCGTAGGTACAACCACAACGGAGGGGTATCTGTTGAGAGGCCAGACAAACGTGTGGTTCCTGAAGAGGAGCAGCAGCCTTTTCAGTAGTTGCAGGGGCAACAGTCTGGATGATTGACTGACTGACCTTGTAACACTAACCAAAAAGGCCTTGCTGTGCTGGTACTGCGAACGGGTGGAAGCAAGGGGAAACTACAGCCGTAATTTTTCCCGAGGGCATGCAGCTTTACTTTATGGTTAAATGATGATGACATCCTCTTGGGTAAAATATTCCGGAGATAAAATAGTCCCCCATTCGGATCTCCGGGCGGCGACTACTCAGGAGGACGTATTATCAGGAGAAAGGAAACTGGCATTCTACGGATCGGAGCGTGGAATGTCAGATCCCTTAATCGGGCAGGTAGGTTAGAACATTTAAAAAGGGAAATGGATAGGTTAAAGTTAGATGCAGTGGGAATTAGTGAAGTTCGGTATCAGGAGGAACAAGACTTTTGGTCAGGTGATAACAGGGTTATAAATACAAAATCAAATATGAATAATGCAGGAGTAGGTATAATAATGAATGAAAAAAACAGGTGTGCGGGTAAGCTACTACAAACAGCATAGTGAACGCATTATTGTGACCAAGATAGACACGAAGCCCACGCCTACTACAGTAGTACAAGTTTATATGCCAACTAGCTCTGCAGATGAAGAAGAAATTGAGAAAATGTATGATGAGATAAAAGAAATTATTCAGGTAGTGAAGGGAGAAGAAAATTTAATAGCCAGGGGTGACTGGAATTCATCAGTAGGAAAAGAGAGAGAAGGAAACATAGTAGGTGAATATGGATTGGGGGGAAGAAATGAAAGAGGAAGCCTCCTGGTAGAATTTTGCACAGAGCATAACTTAATCATAGCTAACACTTGGTTCAAGAATCATAAAAGAAGGTTGTATACATGGAAGAATCCTGGAGATACTAGGAGGTATCAGATAGATTATATAATGGTTAGACAGAGATTTAGGCACCATTTGTGGACTCTGACCACAATCTATTGGCTATGAAGTGTAGATTAAAACTGAAGAAACTGCAAAAACATGGAAATTTAAGGAGATAGGATCTGGATAACCTGACTAATCCTTAGGTTGTACAGAGATTCAGGGGGAGCATGAAGGAAAAATTGACAGAAATGGGGGAGAGAAGTACAGTAGAAGAAGAATGGGTGGTTTTGAGGGATGAAGTAGTGAAGGCAGCAGAGGATCAAGTAGGTGGAAAGACGAGGGTTAGTAGAAATCCTTGGATAACACAAGAAATATTGAACTTAATTGATGAAAGGAGAAAAAAAAATGCAGTAAATGAAGCAGGCGAAATGAAATACAAACGTCTCAAAAATGAGATCGACAGGAAGTGTAAAATGGGTAAGCAGGGGTGGCTAGAGGACAAATGTTAGGGTGTAGAGGCTTATGTCACTAGGGGTAATATAGATACTGCCTACAGGAAAATTAAAGAGACCTTTGCAGAGAAGAGAACCACTTGCATGAATATCAAGAGCTCAGATGGAAACCCAGTTCTAAGCAAAGAAGGGAAAGCAGAAAGATGGGAGGAGTACATAGAGGGTCTACACGAGGGCGATGTACTTGAGGACAATATTATGGAAATGGAAGAGAATGTAGATGAAGATGAAATGGGAGATACGATACTGCATGAAGAGTTTGACAGAGCACTGAAAGACCTGAGTCCAAACAAGGCCCCGGGAGTAGACAACATTCCATTATAACTATTGACGGCCTTGGGAGAGCCAGTCCTGACGCGACTCTACCATCTGGTGAGCAAGATGTATGAAACAGGCGAAATACCCTCAGACTTCAAGAAAAATATAATGATTCCAATCCCAAGGAAAGCAGATGTTGACAGCTGTGAAAATAACCGAACCATCAGTTAAATAAGCCACAGCTGCAAAATACGAATTCTTTGCAGACAAATGGAAAAACTGGTAGAAGCCGACCTCGGGGAAGATCAGTTAGCATTGCGTAGAAATATCGGAACACGTGAGGCTATACTGACCTTACGACTTATCTTAGAAGAAAGATTAAGGAAAGGCAAACCTACGTTTCTAGCATTTGTAGACTTAGAGAAAGCTTTTGACAATGTTGACTGGAATTGAATAGAATTGGAGAGGGGTTTGTTGCACAACTTGACAAGAAGAAGGGGTAGGACATGATCTGAGGCACCAAGGGATCACAAATTTAACATCGGAGGGCAGCATGGTGGGTAAAAGTCTTAGACGGAGACCAAGAGATGAATATACTAAACAGATACAGAAACAGATACAGAAGGATGTAGGTTGCTGTAGGTACGGGGAGATGAAGAAGCTTGCACAGGATAGAGTAGCATGGAGAGCTGCATCAAACTAGTCTCTGGACTGAAGTCCACAACAACATTTCCTCAAGCTGGCTTCTCTGACCCAGGCTCCATACCTCAGATTTTTCAGTGTAGAATCGTCTAGGTCCTCTAAATTTTTGCACGCTTTTACGGAAAGATCCTGTTTAAAGGCACTGGTCCCTATAGCTTTGAGGCTATATAGCGTCGTTGGATGACATTTTGCGACGTGGGTTCCTATTGAAAATATTAAATACTCACTCTCCTGTATAAGTCTTACAATTTTGTAGCGGGAATTTACGAACCCGCTGTAGACGTAGACATCCTCCTGCTTGTCGCAGTTGAGGCTCAACTGCAGCGATCCTGAAGATAGCTGCGAAAATCGGCCCCTGGCGAGACCTTTTCACGGCTGCATCGCTGTTCCTTGTTTCCGCATAGGCAGTTAGGGATTTGCTCGGCCACCCGCGTCGATCATCTGCCGGAGAAGGAGCCACCTGGGCGACCAGACGCCGGCGCCGCCCCCAGACTGCCGTCGCGACGCTTTGTGTTGCTGCTGCTGCGGCGGCGGCGGCGGCGGCGGCGCGCGATGCGGGCAGCGGCGGCTCAGGCGCCGCGGCCGGCCCGGCTCGGCTATCTGGCCGCCGCGCTGTTTATTTGCTCGCGCTGCGTAATTGCTGGCTCGCTCGCCGGCTGGCTGGCTGGCTGCTCTCTTCCTCCTCGCCCGCCTCCGCCGCCGCCGCCGCCGCCGCCGCCGCCGCTCGCTTCTTTGTGGGCGCGATGGCAGTGGCAGTGACAGCACACATTGTTCTACTGTGCTCTTCCTCCACTAATGAATGGTGAGTAACCCGATAACAGGCGCCGCCTTTGTGCGCGCGCTGTCCACGTGTGCGTGGCCCGCCCCCGCCGCCCCCACGCGCTCCCCTTTTCGCGTTCCGCCGAGACCTGGGTCATTTTACATCGGACACGCGGGCTGCTTTGCCGCTGTCCACTTCGTTCCGTCTCGCTGCGGCCGCCGGCCGCTTGGCGTCTTCGTCTCTGACGGTAATTACGGCCGTACTGAAGCATTTGCGCACTCACCGGACAAATGTCCCTGTCGGTCAGTAAAATAATCGAGCTCCCCACAACGTGGAAAGAGGCCAGCGGCTACTGATTGTCGGCGGGCCGTTAAAAAAGGTCCAGTTAGACGCAGCTTCGAGTCACAATAGCCGGTAAAAAATGCGGGGAGGTATGTTTATGTAGTGAAATGTGATCTGCAGTGGGAGACCGTACACAGAAAGACCGGTTTTTAGTTGAACAGTAGAGTTTTCACCGCGCTGTGTACGTTTACCAGGTGCAGCTGCCCTCACAAAATGAATGCATGGAGGTCCAAAGAACAGCGCTTCGCCTGTCATTTCTGCCGTGTAAGGACTGTGTGCCTCTTTGCCCTAACACTACAATGGATCACAAGAACCTCTACCAACACTATTTTTAGAATACCTACATCTTCTTCGCAGGACCAGCCGGAGTGGGCGTCCGGTTCTAAGCGCTACAGTCTGGAGCTGCGGGACCGCTACGGTCGCAGGTTCGAATCCTGCCTGCGCAGGATTAGCTGAGCGGTTTAAGGCGCTGTAGTCACGGACTGTGCGGCTGGTCGCGGCGGAGGTTCGAGTCCTCCCTCGGGCATGGGTGTGTGTGTTTGTCTTTAGGATAATTTAGGTTAAGTAGTGTGTAAGCTTAGGGACTGATGATTTCACAAACATTCGAATCCTGTCCCGGGCATGGATGTGTGTTATGTCCTTAGGTTAGTTAGGTTTAAATCGTTCTAAGTTCTAGGAGACTGATAAAATGGCTCTGAGCACTATGGGACTCAACTGCTGAGGTCATCAGTCCCCTAGAACTTAGAACTACTTAAACCTAACTAACCTAAGGACATCACACACATCCATGCCCGAGGCAGGATTCGAACCTGCGACCGTAGCAGTCGCGCGGCCTCGGACTGATCGCCTAGAACCGTTAGACCACCGCGGCCGGCAGGGACTGATAACCGCAGAAGTTAAGTCCCATAGTGCTCAGAGCCATCTGAACAATCATCTTCGTAGCAGAGCAGAGAACTTTTTTACGTATCCCTTCCTGTCTGACATACTACACGGTGGCGATGCACGTGAGTAGTATAATTATTCGATATCTGATGTGTTCATGTTCTTAGCCAATTACTACCAGTGATATGCGTATTCGGAACAAAATTCCCTCAACAGTATAAAGTCATAAACACATTCAATACCAAGAGCTGGCATTTCTTCCAGGGGGAGAGGCTGTTAAAAGTAAGTTTTTGAAAACAGCTACAGTACAAAGTGTGGCTGGTGGCTGTTTTCAAAACCTTACATTGAATAATTCTCCCCCCTCTCTCTCTCTCTCTCTCTCTCTCTTTTTCTCTCTCTCTCCCTTCCTTTCTTTCTCCCTCTCTCTTAACCCATGGTTCCCTTCTTCATAACCTAATAAATTAATCATTTATTTTCCGTCGACCTTGGTGGTCAAATGTTATAACGCAGGCGCATAAACTAGCAGTCAGACATTCAGATTCATCTGTCTGCCCTTACCTCACCCTACGGCGCAACAAACGAAGGATTTGTGGAGGTGCATCCATAAAAAGCCTTAAGGGTAAGCTACCGTTTGCAACAAATTTCATATTTGTTTCTAGCATACATCCTGAGAAATAATCAGGGAAACATTTTGTGATCACCCTGAACATTGTTCCAAACAAAGCATTAGATTTTTTGGCAAATTATACTCAATTTGGCCACTTGTAAATCTGCTGGTCATAACTGTCTGTCATGTAGTCTCGTGTTTTCAGCGACTTCTGCTTTTTACTCCTTAAATACGTTAACTTTTAAACATGGACAATACACGGATACAGCATTTTACATATAAATGACATTGATCGGCGGTAGAACAGACACGTCTCCGTTTTCACTCTGTTTCTGCCGTTCAAGTTGAGCCAGTAAACGTCCAAATGATTATACATGGGCTATCAAACAATGCGACTGAGGGAGTTAGGGCAGTGTGTAGTATTCTCATTGGATTTCAAAATTTAAGCGAAGACTAAATATTATTCTGGTTTTCTTCAGCTCCTTAATTGACTGAAACCTTAGATGCATCCATCTAGAGCTGACTCACTTACTTATACGATTTATGTTGGAAGGAAGCAGCTTATAACCATTTCTAGTTATCTTGTATAACTGTTTTAATTTTTCTTGTATAAATAGTCTACAAATAGGTCCAAAAGATTTACAGTGGCCATCAAATTCTAAACTACTTCATTCACCTTAAAGCTTAAAAAGACCATGTACAGATTCAGAATAAAGAATGACCGTTCATAATGACAGTCAGTTCATTCGTTTTTCAAAGATTAGAGACACCCTAATGGCCACATCATATGGGGAGTCATCATGACGTCACAAACTTTAAACCGGCGTCCACCATCTCAGCTGCCCCAAACAGTAGCTTGTGGTATACGTGTTTTGACCAAAAGTAACAGCTTGAAGAGTCTGTGGGTTTACTGAGGTTGAAAAGGTCGAGGGATAGCGGCATCCACTCATACAGATGGCGGTATTATCACACATATAGTCATTGGCGGAGCCCTTTCGTACGGAAGCGATTCGTGTGAAAAGGCTTCAGACATTGTTATGACCACACGACAGGAATTAACAGACTTTCAACTCGCAGTGGTAGTTGCAGCTAGACGCATTGGATATTCCATCTCGGAAATTGTTAGGGAATTCAATATACCGAGATCCACAGCGTCAAGAATGTGACGAGAATACCAACTTTCAGGCATTACCTCTCACCGGGGAAACGCAATGGCCGAGGGCCTTCACTTAACGTCCGAGAGAGGAGGCGTTTGCGTAGAGTTGTCAGTGCTAACAAACAATCAACAGTGCGTGACATAATCGCAGAAATCAATGTGAGACGGTCGACGAACGTATCCGTTAGGACAAAACGGCGAAATTTGGCTTTAAGTGGACATTGTATGTGAAACTCGTTGAAATCTGACATTTTCTGTTTTCTGCTCAAAAACGTACTTTGGATTTTCCTGAACATTTTGGTATATAACACATTGAAATCAGATAATTGTGAGACCTTCAAATAATATTTCGAATGTTGACGTGTGACTGTCAAATTTCGCGGCTAAGCATATACTGAGTAGTCACATCTTGGAATCTACGCAGTCTAGAAGGCTCAAAATTTCTTTGTTTTGTGCCTACTGCTACGTCTCAGAAGTTGGCATTACGAATAACTAAATCAGTCCTTTGTTTCTGATGCTGTCTGATGGCAGGACAATAAAATGTGCTGGAAGAGTAGCGGACAAAGTAACTGATGAATTACAGGAATATTATGGGAAGGCCATTAGAGATAACTGTGGCACTTTAGAGAAGATGAAACAAGCTGTGTGGAGCATTTTCTTTCATCAAATATCAACCGTTGAAAAGCCATGTCATGCTTTGTGTTCATCTCCACCAAACACTTGGTGTAAATATAGGCAAGCTGAAATTTCTGGCACCCTGCATGAATTTACACTTAAACATTCTCTTCCCTTGACAGTAATGGAGGCAATCAAACCTATTTACAGAGATTTGGAAAATCCTGAGCTACTAAAGAAGTGTTTACATGGGAAGACCCATAATGTGAATGAGTCCTTCAATAATGTTGTTTTGTGCCACGTTCCTAAAAATGTATTTGTTGGCCTTCTGACTCTAAAGTTAGCAGTGTCTGATGCTGTAATTATTTTTAATGGTGGGAACTATGAAAGACTTAAGGTTCTGGAGAAGTTACGGGTAAAGGACTGCGGCAACTGGATGAACTTTTCGTATGTGAAGCGGAGTTCGCTGCTCAGCAAATGACAAAAGAAGCAAGAAAGAAAAGGAGGAGGCGAGCACCGGGCTGTTGTGACACTGAAGAAGATACAGACTGAGGGTCAGGGCGATTCTAATGCATAAAAGACGCATAAATATAAATGTGTATAAGGATTTGTAATAGAAAAAGTTTTAAACCTCAATATCTCTGAGCTATATTTTTGCAGTAAATCACTCGTTTTCTAAAAAATCACTGATAGTAGAGACATAAAATTTTCACTGCATGCCAAGTGTGAGATTCAACACATATGGAACTAGAATAATTAAAATATCTTGAGTTGGTTTGTTTTTATGTTCATTTATGTGCAAAATTCAGTCAAAATATTGAATGTTTGGAAAAGAAGATAAAATGCCCCACAATACAATTTTAGTAATAATTCTAGTTCAGTTTATCTAGAGAGGTGCGTTCAATAACTATGGAAAGTTGTAAGTTGGTGTCTTAAAATGTTTCCAAGATAATGGGTCACAACTTTGGATAATTTAACATTGGTGGTATAGGAGATACAATGTCCCCTTAATGGGCTATGGCAGCAGACAACCGTCGCCAGTGCCTTTGATTAACAGCATCTCATCGCCTACAGCGCGTCTCCTGGGCTCGTGACCATTTCGGTTGACCCTTGATGACTGGAAAACCGTGACCCTGTCACATGAGTCCCCATTTCAGTTTGTAAGTGCTGGTGATAGCGTTCCAAACTGGCGTAGACCCCACAAAGCCGTGGACCTAAGTAGCCAAAAGGCAATGTACAAGCTGATGTCGGCTTCATAATGATGTGGTCTGAGTTTACATGGAATGGAGTGAGTCCTCTGGTCCAACTGGACCATTCATCGACTGGAAATGGTTATGTTCGTGTAGTTGTAGACCATTTGCAGCCATTCGTGGACTTCATGTTCCAAAAGAACAATGTTACCGGGCTACAACTGATCGGAATTAGATTGAAAAACATTGTGGACAATTCGAGCAAATGATTTGGGCACCCAGATCGTCCGACATGAATCCTATCGAACCTTTATGGCACGTCCGCCCCTGGTAGCTGAGTGGTAAGCGCGACGGAATGCCATACCTGACGGCCCGGGTTCGATTCCAGGCTGGGTCGGAGATTTTCTTCGCCCAGGGACTGGATGTTGTGTTGTCCTTATCATCATCATTTCATCCCCATCGACACGCATGTCGCCGGAGTGGCGACAACTCGAAAGACTTGCACCAGGCGAACGGTCTACCCGACGGGAGGCCCTCGGCACACGGCATTTCCATTTATGGGACGTAATCGAGAGATCAGTCCGTACAGAACATCCTGTACCAGCAACACTTTCGCAGTTATGGACAGCTACGGAGACACCATGGCTCAGTATTTCTGCATGGGCCATCCAACGACTTGTTGAGTCCATATCACGTCGAGTTGGTTCATTACGCCGGGCAAAAGGGGGCCCGACACGATATTACGAGGTACCCCACGACTTTTATCACTTCTGTGTCTACGGTCCAGTCACATTACTGTCACTACTGCCTACATTCCACGTCAGCGTTAAATAACCGCTCACAGATGTGGCAGCACAAGCAGCGGAAGACGCGGAAAATAGTGCAGTCATTGTCGTAATGCGGAAACGAGGCGATTTATCTAATGTCCAAGAAAGCCTGATCACTGGCTTTCGGCGAAAAGTGGAAGTTTTCCGATACGGCTAAGTAATCTGCGTGCCGCCGTTTTTGAAGTGTACCGTGCATGGCAAAATTATAGGACCGTCCTCAGGCCACAAGTGGCCCATCGGGACCATTCGACCGCCGTATCGTCCTCAGTTGAGGATGCGGATAGGAGGGGCGTGTGGTCAGCACACCGCTCTCCCGGTCATTACGATGGTATTCTTTGACCGTAGACGGTACTATTCGATCGAGTAGCTCCTGAATTGGCATAAGGAGGCTGAGTGCACCCATCCAAGTGCCGACCACTCCCGACAGCGCTTACCTTCGGTGATCTCACGGGAACCGGTGTATCCACTGCGGCAAGGCCGTTGCCGCATGACAAAATGGCGCTATCCAAAACCGGCGCCGAGGTAACTGTGATGCACCACCGGGCGCACATCACAGGGGTGAGCAGTGGTTGCGGAGACGCGTACGGGCGAGTAGACGTGCGACGTTTGAGCATCTGACTGCTCACATGAGTCAAGGGTCCACCGATACTGTTTCCTCAACGTTCGTTCTGCGAACTTTGCTGTGTATGGGCCTGTGCAACAGGCGCCCGATTCGTGCATCTATGCTGACTGCTGTTCACTGGCGACAAAGGCTGGAATTTGGACGCCAACACCGCAATTAGGCGTCCACTGATTGGTGACAGCTGGGCTTTTAACATGATTCACGTTTTATACTCCGTCGGACTGACATCCGTGTGTGGTGTGAAACGTCTCGGAGCGAAGAGTCGAGGGCGGTGAAGGGAGCGTCATGATATGGGGAACTTTTTTGTGGCATTCCACGGGCGATCTTGTCATTCTAGAAGGCACGAGGACCAACACAAGTATCCATCTATCCTTCGTGACTATATCCACCCCTACACGCAGTTTGTTTTTTCTCGGCTCGATGTCGTCTGCCCGCAGGACAACGCAACGTGTCACTCAGCTTGCAGCAGGTGTAGCAGGCTGAGGTTATCGTGTTTCCCTGACCACCAAACTCACTGGATTTAAGAGGACTACAAAAGGTGGTGTGGGGATAAAATGTCGATTTTTATTTTCATTGAAAATTGTTTGGGGTTTTCTCTTTAAATTGACGCATGTTTCGTTGATTTTGGATCACTATAAGGATTTTTAATTTATTTTGAAATTATTTACTGGACAAGAAATTTGTACAGATTCCGTGACATTATTTCACTTACGACAAGATAGTCCGGAAACTGTTTGCTCTAGCAGGCGATGATTGATGTTTGTTTAGAGTAAACATCCTGCTGCATAGGTTGGTTGCATTGTTTGCTGTGAGTCGGCTCCGATGGCCGTGCAGTTCTAGGCACTTCAGTCCGGAACCGCGGGACTGCTACTGTCGCAGGTTCGAATCCTGCCTCGGGCATGGATGTGTGTGATGTCCTTAGGTTAGTTAGGTTTAAGTAGTTCTACGTTATAGGGGACTGATGACCTAAGATGTTATGTCCCATGGTGCTCAGAGCCATTTGAACCATTTTGTTTGCTGGTATAACGAATGGTATCATCCACGTTATGTAAGGCACATTGCACCTTCACTGTGTATATTTGAACTTGTCGCTCTTTGAGTAATATTTCTCTCTTTAATGTGACTCCACCAAAGCAAGTATTTGAGAAGAGAAGAAATAAGGGACAGAAATTCTAAAAAAAAACATGTACTGTTGCACGTTTACATGCAGAGAATGAGGTTAAGGCAAGCAACATTCAAGAAAGTTATTTACCACCAAAAATATGCAGATCTCTGTATTCCATAAGAGGTGGGAAACTGTTCCACCCGTGTAATGAAAAATGTCGTCGCTGATGAAATTAAGTTCTGCTTTACCTTGTAGAAACTTCCAGTGAGAAAGTTGATAAGAAAACAATGAATCTCAGACATTATCGTATCGTCTCATGTATGAACGCATTTTATTTATGACAGAATCCGTGGGCGATAGCGTGCGATTACTTATATGTGACTGCCAGGATTTTAATTTGGATTGTTCGTCTTCATACGACAGAGAATATTCCCTGCTTCCAGAAAATTTTTTCATCTGCAGTTCTTACTGACCCTTCGTGACTGCACCAACTACCCAAATCACCGATATACGCTATAAAAAGTAACTGTGGGTACTTTCAGGCCAATATTTCCGTTGAAGTCGAGCGAAATATATTTTTGCGTGTGGTCTTGTGAAACCCAAGTTTTATCGAAATATACTACAATACTGTTCTCTTCGGCAAGCAGTAAGCGCATTTCATATATAAAACTTCGTTCTTGTTGCTGCAGTAACTCTGTATTCCATTAAATATTTTTGTCCAGTATTGTAGTTTCTGAATCAGAAACAAAGTGAACGGGTAAGACTAAGAGCGAATGTCTCTGAGCCAGACTAATTAATTTTTTCACGGAGATCAATCTGTATTTTTCTAGCCGTCGAATACTCTCCTCTGTCTAGTACCGAAGTATAGCTCTGCGCACTATCTTTTTTGTCAAAATCGTTAAATACCGTAATTTCCGTTTCCAGTTACATCGCTTTCTTGGAGAACCAAAACACCTGCGCACATCTAAGTGTTCTGCCGATGTTACTGCACTTTAATGAGGAATCAGTCGATTCGGAAAATATCACCAAGTTTTGTTGTCATTTTATGATTTTATGAATTTATACAGAATTATATTATTCCTAACTTCTTCAGTATTGATAAAAAAAAAACACACATCAATAAACGTTCCCAGAGAAGACCGAATCAACATGTGAATAGGTGATATTGCACAGAAACACAGAACATTCAGCTGGCGCTGGCACTGTTAACGTTTCCGTACGGCAACAAAGCTACACCGAGCGAGGTTGTGCAGTGGTTAGCTCATTGGTCTCGCATTCGGGAGGACGACGGTTGAAACTCGCGTCCAGCCATCCTGATTCAAGATTTCCGTGATTTCCCTAAATCGCTCGTCTTCCTTCGCCACCCTTCTCCAATCCGATGGAACCGATGACATCGCTGTTTGGTCCTTTCCTCTGAATCAACCGACAAAGCTACGAGGCAGACGAAGGACTTCCGAAAGCGGATATGACAGTGAGGTGTCTAATTTCATGATGGTCACTCTTGCTATGCTGACCAGAACAGGCAGACACGTGAGGTGAGGGCTGCTGACATTACTGCACGTACAAAAGCTTGCTTAATCACTATCGTTCATCATAAGAAAACTACTGACACGCGCAGTAACTCCCCACGATTCAGCAGAAAATGGCATGGAAGTTAGATCAGGATGTTAATGGAAAAGCGAGTGGTTACCTGCCCATTCTAGATGAATTTCTGCCACTCCAGTCTCTTTCCGCACTAGGAGTCGAACCTTGCGCCTCCGAAATGCAGTTTTCTCCGGACCGAGACGCGCCTTGGCTCGTTTAAGCAGTCCTTTATTTAGAAATGGCTCACGACGGTCTTTAGGGCATTCGTTCACAGAACATTAACAAACACTCCGAGTGCTCAACAGTCGTTTCTACGTTGCATTTAATATTAAAATAGAACCGGTCTTGCTTCTAACAAATCACGTGCCCGAAATTTGTATTTAGCGTCAGTCTTAATATAGTCGTCAGTGGAGAAGCAAATAGAGAAAAGAGAGGACGTAATGAGCTGCTAATCACGCAAACAGCGTGACAGTGAGTCGCCGCCGCCGGAACCGGTCCCTGAGCATCACCATATCAGGAGCAACAGACTTGTCCCCGAAGAGTGATGGCGCAGGAGAAATTAATTCGTGTCTCGAGGCGGCGAAGCAAAAGCACCGACCTCTGTCAACGTAGCGGCGGCACATCAGTATTTCGTCGGAGGCTTCTGGCGCCCTCTATAGAGATGTAATCTCTGGAAAGAATATTATTACCCCTTGGTAATGGAAACTGTAGTTTCAAGAGGCATCATTATGCATTCGATACCCCTACTAATAGCTGCGTTGGTAATGCGAGCGTTATGGCTAACGAAGCGTCTAATAGAATTTCATATCGAATAGCTTATTGCTACTCACACAATATTTACCTGAGAGAAGCCCTGAAGAGATGGAATTGACCATTGTTGTACAATTTATCTGCACGTACGAAACAGCGAAATGATGTTGATGCGAGTGAAATACAATACGTACAAACTAAATAGAGCAGCTTGCCAGTGTCATGGTGTTCCTGTCAAACTTTATCACTCTATATTCAATGAAGCCACTGAAAAGCAAATATTCCTAGCGGCGCTACTACACTACAATAGTTAACAAATAAACGTGGAAGTCCTGGGTTAAAATTACCTAAAAACAGTGAAAATTATTACCTCGTAGTTACACTATCTAGTTATTCGTTCAACGGGGAAGTGTGACAGTGTGAGCAACTAATTCGGTCTCTGTACCTGGTGCCTCGTAGTGCACAGACACCGAGGTTCCGGGTTCAACCCTTCCCAATGTGCAAAGAATATTTTCTGTTCACTTAATGTCAGTTTCTCTTATGGCAAAGCCTTTTCTGTGTAAAATATGACAGCATACTCCGGATATGGTAATGTACTTCCGAAAGCGTACGTACTCCTCTCCTGCAAATGGATGATTGGGTTGGTTTTTAGAAAGAAGAAATGTAATGACGCATGATCTCTGCGGGATCCTAAATTGTAAGATATTCTGGACTTCGATTCAACGAATGTTTCGATGGCTGTTGGCTGCTGTATTAAGTCGAGGGTAAAATGAGGCAGCCCGAAAATGAATTTCTCAGTTAATTACGCAGCTTTTAAAATTATGGATTTTATTGATAGGTATTCTAGTCTAGTAACATAATGACGGATTTCATGACTGGTGTTACTTCTCTTAAGACTTACGGCCTGAGAGGTATTGGTAGACGTATAAAACCATTCACTAACGTTTCGTCACCGTCTGCTGGGAACTTCAGATATGAACACTGGCAGATGCACGCAGCACTAAAGGGGCTCAGAATTTACAGTAAAACTGTGTAGAAGCAAACAACTTTCAGCAGGTAATGCCCAGTGCATATAATGATATGAATTTTTTCTTAAATTAAGGAATCCTCACAGATGACATTAATTGTTGATCGATGGAATTACTCTCTTTGAGTAAAGCCGACATCCATATTTTATTTTATTTAACTATCTCTTCCTTTCTGTTTAAATCATTACGGTATTTGTAAATAACTATTGCCTCTCTATATAAAAGCGGTCACCATGAAGCTTTCTCTTGGCTAAAAGCTAAAGTCATGAAACTTTATTTCCTGTTCTGTTCACTGTTAGTCACGTTTCGCTACAGCCAACCTATTAGTTTGTCCAAAACGACAGTTCCTCTTGTATTCGTCTAAGTGGAATTCAGTATTTTTTTTCCGTGGTTCCAGTAGATACATAGTCCCAACAGCTCGGAATTTTATAAATTCCAAATGTCTCCAATCAATCACATACATATTTTACACATCTAATAAATTCAATTGTTTCTTATGGGCTTTAAAATCGTTTAAGCCCATTGCTTTGTCAAAAATTTTTCATTGCTATCAATAATCTTGTTAATAGAACAAACTTCCCCGAAGGTGACTAATGTTCATTAGTCCTAAAAGTCTTTCCTCTTGGCGGTAGTGCTCGTTTCATCTCCTTAAGCCATTTTCTTCAAATACGACTGAACGTAATTGTAATGAAAATATATGGCACATTTTATTTGTCTCTGTATTAAGATTACAGGTATACCGCTCATCTGTTTTGGACCACAGCTGGATTCCTTATGGGAGATCGATCAGTATCAACATCTACACTCAGCAAGCCATCTTACAGTGTGTGGCGGAGGGTGCTTTACGTATCACTTTCAGTTCCTGTTCCAGTCGTGAATGGTTCGCGGACAGAAGGGCTACTGGTAAGACTCCGTCCGAGCCCCAGTCTTTCTAATTTAATTTCGTTAGTCTTCCAGAAACATACGCTGTCGGAATTTTAACAATAAACCACACTGTTTTGCAGAACGCTTCTCTTATACCGTCTGCCGTTAGAGTTGGCTGAGTAACAGCTTGAAGCTTTCGCGCTTCCTAAATGAATCTGTAACGAAATGTGGTGCTCTTCTTTGGACCATCTCTATTTCCTCTATGAATCCTATCTGGCACGGATAGCATATCGACGAGCAATATACAAGTACTGGTCGAACGCCTTTGTGGGCGGACTGTCTTTCATGAGCACTCTACCAACTAATCTCAGTTTGGCATCTGACTTACCTGGATTAGTTTTATGTGGTCATTCCACTTTGGATCACTCTGCACGCATACTCCTAGATACTTTATGGATGTGGCTGTCTCCAGTGACTGTTCTACCATCGTGTAATCATACAATAATGGTTGTTTCTCCATATTTATGCGCAGTTGAGCCGAGTGTCGGCTCTCAACATACATCGCGCTGTTAATATTGTCCTCAGTCCTTCCATTCCATCGTTAATTGATTCTTTCATATTTATCGTTGTGCTGCGTACGATTCTGTTGAGATTCCCTTCTGGGGGCGTGTCTAGTCTTATCTATCTTCGAGTGGTTGCTTCCTGTTAGCCTTGTGTAAGGGAATAAGATTTTTGGGGGGACGGCCGGTTGATTTCCTAGAGGTGACGAGTCGGTCGGTCGGTTTTTAAAATCGGGAATTAGAGAATGTCGTACGATGAGACCACGGCGTGGCGTGGCAGTGGAGAGTTGGCTGTTGTTCCGAGAAGCCGCGTGGTCTATCCTGGCGGTGTGGGACGAGATGACGGGACAAGGCTGTAAGCTCTTGCTGTGAACACCCGGGCGCCACGGCTGTGGTTCCGAGTCACTACTTGGTGGGAGCAGCAACAGATTTCTTTAAATTTTCCGTCTGGAGGCGGGAATGATGGACTAGTATCTCGCCTAACCTGAGGAATGGTATTTCGCCGCCGTGGGTGCAGAGAAGACGAGGGCTCCGGTGACAGAGCGCGTGGCTGCGTGACTGTGCCCAGCTGGGTACGCTGGCGACGTGGACACGGTCGAGTGTGAGGAACCTTTACATCGGAGTTCACCTGCTGTTTCTCTGATAAACTGCAAGTTAAGCTGGTTAAAGGTTTAGCTGTTAATTGAAGAATTTTGGTTTGTGCGACCAGTGTCTTCTCTGCCTTGTGGTCTCCTGCATTCGGATTTCCTGTCCCTGTCGCCGGTGTAATTATAGACAGTGATCTTTTGACTTCTTATTAGTACTGCCTGGGAGGAAGTGTGGAAGTGTATTTTTGGGGCAGGGATTATGGTTCCTGATTTGATTCCTCCTCCTCCCCTGGTTTCGCGTGAGGTCTATGTGATTGCTGAATGTGAGGCGTTGTGGGTCTGTTAGTCCGCTTCTCGCCTGAGCATCCTTCGGGAGACAATTGTGGTAGCCCTTACACCCAGTCGGTTAATCATTTCTATCCCAGGACATTTTGGTGGCAGGGCATGGTATTAAAGTTGTTAGTTATTGTAAAATGTTAAATGGTTGTATTTTACCCTGATTGTTTTCGGCCAATGTTTAAAAAGGTTAAGTTTGTCTTTCATTGGTGGGTTTTTTAAAATTACGTGGCTTTAAAATTGTTAGTTATTGTAAAAGGTAAATAAGTGTATCTTTACTTTGATTGTTTTAATCTACTTGGCATCCTTTGAAAATGCTGGTTCTGCCACCCTGTTAGCGAGGCCTTGTAATTTAATATCTTGTTGTGCCAAAATTTAAAAGAAGTGGCTCCCTACATGTTTGGTACCGAAATTATATGCAAATTGGTGTTTTGGTTTCGTTACTTGTAAAGTTTTAATTTTATTATTAAATGCTTTATCAAAGTCTGTTTCAAGTAAAATGGCTTGGCTATTAACGGTAAAGTAAAGTTTTTCATTTCATTACTTGGAAAATTTTGATTTGTGATCAGATGTTTTATTAAAGCCTGTTTTAAGTAAAATGGCATGGCCGTTAACTGTAAAGTAAATTTTTTTGAAAAGCCACTCATGCTTGCTAGCTTTTTTTGGATCTGTTCCTGGTCAAGTGGTAATGAAATGACTTTTAATGGTTGAAGTAATCAATAACGAAATTGTAAATTGCAACTCGACAGTAACCAACTAATTTTGGCCCCGTTTCCCAACTGTGGGCTTTCCTTGATTAATCGTAACACTCGTCTCAGCAATACGTTGCATTTGTTTATGTTGAGGGTCAATTGCCAAACCCTGAACCAAGTGCCGATCATCTACAGCTCTTTCTGCATTTTCTAGCGTTCTGGATAGCGAAAGCATTTAGGAAGAAGGCGCCATTAACCTGGGAACCGTTAGCTACTGATTTATACGTCTTGTGGTCGAACAGAATGAGTAGAGTTCCACAAGAACGTTACTTTAGGAACCCATAATAATTTAAGCAGGGGTGATTTTCGGTCTCTAAAAATGACAAAATACCCAAGCATAATATTTGAAAATTCTGCAAATGACCGACAACAGAGATATAGGCTTTGTTTCCTGCACCTGTTTAACGACCCTTCCTGGAAACGGGAATGAGCTGCGTGTTTCTCCAATCATTAGGAACGCTTCGCTCCTACAGACATGTACAGTGCTCTCTGGCTAGGAGAAGGGCAAGTCCTTCCGTATGCCCTGCAGAGAATAGCTGTGGTGCCGTTCTGGGTCACCGCTATGCCACTAGGCCTTTCGGCTACTCGCTGATGTACAATCCGTGAGAAGACCGCGGCGCGCTCCGGGGCGCACGAGAAAGATAGGCCGTAGCGAGTACCTCACAGCACGTGACACTTCAGTTATTTGCAAGTGCCAGTAGCCGTTTTTGAAGGGGACCGAGTAAGTATTTGAGAAAAAAATTTATAATTCTTGACAGCATGTTTAAATGCATGCAAGTTCTCCACAGCACACGACAAAATTGAGAGCTTTAGTGGGTATCTTTTCAATTAAATATTGTATTTCAAATGGTCCGTGCAAGGAGCCGAACGTTCGCGACTAGTGTGACGTCATAAGTTCGTTGCAGAGCTCGTATATCTTGTTGGCCCCAGCTCGCTCACTGACGTCACGCAGAGCGAGCCAGGCTTAGTGAGGTGGTGCACTGACAGAATCGAGTTACACGCCCTGCACATTATACAGAATCTATTTGGTAATAAAGTTTTATTTTTACATTACTTGCACCTTTGTAAGTCAGCTTCAAGGCGGAGTGGCCATCACTTCGTCAATGATAATAGCTATTATGATATTTCATACATACATAATTCGAAACGGTTGCAAAGAAAGACAGAGTTCGCTATGAATGTGTGATTGGTGCATTGTATATCATATACTGTCGTGTATGAAATGTAGACATTTTGAGTTTTTTGTAAACTGCTTCTAGTCACAAGGAAATGGATTTTATGTAGCACGTGCACTTCTATTGCATGTATGTGAAAATGAAATATTCATAACATCACTCATCTCTCCTAAGCCGTTAGAGATATTCAAACGAGATATTGGCAAATGACAGCATGCAGAGACGAGAATATTTTGGCATATGGTTAACATACAGCATTTTATCTATGGCGGTTTATCACAACCTACAGTATTTATTTTTTCAAACCAGTAGTATCATTTTTTAACTCATCGACAGCCAGTGAAAAAGAATTTGCTACTATGAAAAACATGAAACTTCCCCCTCAAGTTACTTTATACTGACACAATGAATCTTACCAAACGATTTTTTTCTACACTTCATTTATCTTTCACACATGAAAAATTACAGAAAATAGAGTACATTCTTTCCATTCTTGTTCCTGAACGGAGGGAAGCAGTGAATCTTTTTACTGCAAATGTCTCTTAATTCATCAGTGAAAGTGATTTTGACGAATACTTGGTAAGATTCTGTTTGTCATCAGGTTGTTCGCAGCTTCAGAGGTATGGAAGAGTTTTATAGGGTCAGTTCTAGTTTGCAATAAAAATGCAAATTTCTCCTATTAGAAGTAACAGATTTGGTATCAGTTTATCTGTAGTTAACAAGGTTAAAAAAACATGATTCAGTACTTTATCAACTGCCTGAGACAACTCTTTAAGGCTTACATAGATAAAACTATGTATAATTTACCTTTAACACATAAAAATATAATTATGATTATGTTCTCCACTTCATGGGAACGAAAACATGGTGCACTATTTACTGCAAACTTTTCATGCGTTTCGGGTGAAGAACAAAAAGAAAATCATATGGTAAATTTAGGTACCAGCTGTTCACTATTAAAAATACGATAAGTTACACTATTCCGCCTAAATTGCAACAGAATTGGTAATTTATTTTTGTGTGAATTGTTAACCTTTTCTCATTTGAATAAGCACCATCAGTGATGAGCAACGACTATATTTCTTTTGCTGACAGATTTAATTTTGCTTCTTTTGCCAAAACACAGTATAATTAGAACACAGTCATCTTGTAGTGGTCCTGAAACAGGTCTTAGTAAACAAGCAAATAGTGACCAGAGAGGTCAATAGCTCATAGAAAATGTCATTGTGCCGGTTTACAGTAATTTAAAAGTAGAAATTTCATGTTTTTCATATCAGCAAATTCTCTTTTCAGTAGCTGTCCGTGACTCTTAAAAATTTCATTACTGGTTTTAAAACAAACAGATGAAAACTGTAGCTTCTGCTATATCGCCGTAGATAAAGTTCCGTATGACAAAATACTCTCCTCTTTAAGTGCTATCATTTGTCAAAATCTCGTTTCGATATCTCGAATGGTTTACGAGATATGGGGATGTTATAAATATTTCATTCCCTGCATATGCGGTATGAAGTAAACGTTTTACATAACATCCATTTTCTCAAGACCGGTGGCAGATATCGATTCCCTTCCAAGTTTAAAGAAAAATTCAAAATGTTAGCTACATTTATAGACAGCAACATGTGGTCTAATACGCAACAAACTCAAATTCATAGCGGACCTTTTTTTCATTGCATCATACTGGATTCTGTTACTTGTATGTTAATTATCACAATAGCTATGCCTATTAACGAACTGATGTGCACCCCGCCCCGAAGCTGTCGTATAAAGCTACAAGTAACGTAGAAATCTTTTATTAGCGAACATATTGTGTAAAATCGTTTGAGAAAGATTGCAGGGCGTGCGCCTCGATTCTGCCAGCTCAGCGCCTCGTTAACCTTGTCCTGCTTTGCGTGACGTCACACCGAGCATGCCGCGACCTTCTCTCTGTGTGGTGGTGCTCAGGACCAGGTTTTTCTCCCCTCCCCCCCCCCCTTGTCACTTATTTCGTTGTTATTTTTATTTAAAGGAGAAACTACGACTCCACCTTCTTCTTTGAAACAGCTTTGGAAAAAAACGCATAGCGTTACTGCCTTTTCTGTGTGATCAAATAAAAAAAATGTTCAAATGGCTCTGAGCACTATGGGACTCAACTGCTGTGGTCATCAGTCCCCTAGAACTTAGAACTACTTAAACCTAACTAACCTAAGGACATCACACACATCCATGCCCGAGGCAGGATTCGAACCTGCGACCGTAGCAGTCGCACGGTTCCGGACTGCGCGGCTGGAACCGCGAGACCACCGCGACCGGCTTCTGTGTGATCCTCCGGTTCCATACTGTTAAGTTTCCAACGATTCACTGACTTATCAGACTAAAACTTGTTAGGATTTCCTGTCAGACACGGAGACATAATTTTACTTTCGAAAGTGTTGAAGACTTCACGAATGGCTTCATTTTGTTCAATTTTTGTTTGTCTGTGAGGCTTTGCTACTTTAAATTTGCAGTGAAACTCTTATGGCTTTCATAGCACCTTTGTAACACGGCTGTGCAACCCTGACGTGTCTTTCCTGCCTCTCACAAGTTTGCTCGGCTCTTACCTCTCTAAAGCGCATTGTATAATACACTTTTGAACTTCGTCCACTGATGTTCAACATTGTCATTGGTGGAGATAAAATTTTCGTGTTGGCCACTCAGTAAGTTTGAAATCTGTTTTGCTTTTCTCTATTTTAAAAAAGTTACTTGCCGGTTTTAGCCAAAAGTCGTTATTTTATCCAAATCCAAGAGAACGATGCAATAATTTCTTTAAATAACATTATCTAAACAGTTAACTGCGTCATCTGCGGAATCTGTTTGACACTTTTAGCTATGTAAATAACACATAAAGAATTGATGAAACAGATTCCTTTTCCATTGTCAAATGGCTCTGAGTACTATGGGACTTAACGTCTGAGGTCATCAGTCCCCTAGAACTTAGAACTACTTAAACCTTACTAGCCTAAGGACATCACAAATATCCATGCCCGAGGCAGGATTCGAACCCGCGACCGTAGCGGTGGCGCGGTTCCAGACTGTAACGAATAGAATCGCTCGGCTACATATAACGTTACTCACCTACATTCTTGGCAGAACTCGGTTTCTGGACGGGGAGAGGTATACTATTATCTTCAAACAATCACTTGACGCTTCTTGGATGGAAGTTGTAAACTCACATTTCACCAGAACAAGAATATCACTAACATTATTTATTTATTTTCTTCTTTTTTGGCGCAAGGTATGACATGCCATTTGCAACTTTGTAAGAGGTATAGAACAAATTTCCGTTACTTTAATATGATCTTGCTGAATTGTGAGATTCAGAAATGCACACAGGCCCGTCATGTATTCCGTCGAGTGGTACATCGTTCATCGAAGACAAAGACAGGAAAGGACAGGAAATTCCTTGAAGATTACTCCCTTCAACACTTCTGTACACTATACATAAGCCACAGTAAAGCAGGCTCTTCTCCGTAAGCACTCAAGTCATTTGATGTAACCACTGCTGAAATCGTTATACTCTTCTTGATGCCAAAAAGTAAACAGTTAAGAAAAAAACCTATGCGTAGGCCATAGGGCATGCATCGTGATGTACTTGACAAGACATACGGAAATTGTTACTTGTCCGCAAACAACTTCATGATAATAAAGTGTCACTGTTCGCCACGGGTAGTGGCACGGCCAGGAAGTATTTCAACCGACTGCTTTGCTGAAGAAGAACAAATCAAAAACCAGTTTCGGACCTACTTGTACCTATCTGAGTCTGAGCGCGGATTCTCTCTCGGTGTTTGTACGCCACCTCCGTGTCACAGTGTTGCAGTTCATCTTGACGCTAAGTACTCTACTGATAAACAAGATTGCAGCAACAGGATGGGCCACAAATAACGAAACAGACACTACGCAGTGGAGAGAATATGTGACTAAATTTTGTAAGAGATTACGTGGTATACAGGACACGAAACACAATACACAGAGCTACCACCTTTGACAGTAACAATAGCTCTAAGCCATCTGCGCACCGAGTCCAACTGAGCCTCGACCTCAGGTACCCATAGACTACGACATTCCATGCTGCTTCAACACTAGACCAGAGTTCATCTATAACAGTGACTTGCGAATGGTAGCGTTCCAGTCTCTCTTTAACTCAGGAGCAGATGTTTCCAGTATGTGAGATATATGTAGAACATGCTATCCGTGACAACATGCGACAACCCTCTGTATCGAGGTAGCTCAAGACATCTCCATGCAGTAACGTGTTCTCTTATGGAAATATGACAGGAATACGTCGATGATAGGTCACATGCATAGTTCTGTTAAGTTGTTGGGGGTTGGGTTGTGCGAGGGGAAAGAGACCAAACAGCGAGGCCATCTGTCTCATTGGATTAGGGAAGGACGGGGAAGGAAGTCGGCCGTGCCCTTTCAGAGGAACTATCCCAGCATTTGCCTGGAACGATTTAGGGAAATCACGGAAAACCTAAATCAGGATGGCCAGACGCGGAATGGAACCGTCGTCCTCCCGAATGCGAGTCCAGTGTGCTAACAACTGCGCCACCTGGCTCGGTCGTTCTGTTAAGTGTAACGGTTGCTAACAGAATTACCGGCAACGGAAACTAGAGGTTGATAATGCTGCGTACTCAATGCCACAATTCCACCCCATATACCACAAAGACAGATGGTGGGTCCAGATAACGATGACGAATGAAGCGTGGCAACGTTCATTACCCTCGGAGCATTCCCGTCCTGGTACGTCCATTGTCACGTTGTACGCCGAAAACATCCAGCCTAAGAAGTCACCTTCTTCCTTCGGACAACCTTGTCAAACGGTACGGAGTAGGGGACAGAGGAACAGGGCACTCTTACCCTTCGGTTGGGAAACCACCCCTAAAAGGTAGAAGAATCAGCGATGATGAACGGCAGGAGGAGCTACCACGAAAAAAAAAGACTGAATAACAAACGGAAGGGTAACATTCTAAGAGTCGGAGCATGGGATGTCAGAACTTTGAACGTGACAAGGAAGCTAGAAAATCTGAAATGGCAAATGCTAAGGCTCAGTCTAGATATGTTGGGGGTCAGTGAAGTAAAATGGAAAAGAGACCAGGATTTCTATTCAGACGAATATAGGTTAACATCAATAGCAACAGAAAATGCTATAACGGGAGTAAGATTCGTTATTAATATGTACGGCAGATAGTGAGTTACCATCAACAGTTCAGTGACAGTATTGGTCTCATCAGGATTCACAGCATACCAATACCGCAACAATAGTTCAGGTATAGATGGCGACGTCGCAAGCAGAAGATGAAGATTTAGAAAAGGTATGTGAGCACAACGTGTAATTCAGTACGTAATGAGAGATGAAATAAGGCAGAAGGGAATTTCTAATATCAGTGAAGCAAAGGCAACACAACGATTGTTGACTTTCGTACGTAGAATGTTTGACTCTGTTGATATAGGCTACCACCAAACTTTCGTAAAAAATCATCCACAAAATTCCGAAGGTATCAGGAGTCGACGAGTGTAAGAATTACCGCAAAATCAGCTCAAGTGGTCATGCATCCAAGTTGCTGACAAGGATAATATACAGAAATAAAATCGACGATATGTTACATGACGGTCACCGAGCGCGGGGTCGCAGTGGTTAGCACACCGGACTCGCATTCGGGAGGAAGAAGGTTCAAACCCGCGTCCGGATTTCTGTGACTTTCCTAAATCTCATCAGGTAAATGTCGGGGTGGTTTCCGTGAAAGGGCGCGGTCGACTTCCTACCCCCACCTTCCCCAATGCGATTTGTCGACTAGGAAAAGTTTGACAATGGAAATGGCGTAAAATGTTCGAAATTCTGAGAAAAATTGGAATAAGTTATAGGGAAAGATGCCTGATGTACAGTATGTACAAGAACCAAGAGGGAACAATGAGAAACTTCCTGACATATTAAAACTGTGTGCCGGATCGAGACTCGAACACGTGACCTTTGCTTTCGCGGGCAAGTGCTCTACTAGCTGAGCTACACAGGCACGACTCAGGCCCTGTCCTCACAGATTTACTCGTCTCCTACTTTCCAAACTTTACAGAAGCTCTACTGCGAACCACTTTCCCGCGAAAGGCAATGGTCCCGAGTTCGAGTCTCGGTCCGTCACACAGTTTTAATCTGCCAGGAAGTTTTAAATCAGCGCACACTCCACTGTAGAGTGAAAATCTCATTCAGGGAACAATGAGAATGGAAGACCAAGAACGAAGTGTCGGGATTAAAAAAGGTGTAAGAAGAGAATACAGTATTTTGCCCACACTATCCAGTCTAGAAATCGAAGAAGCAATGACGGAAATAAAAGGAAGATTGCTATCCTCAATGAAAGTGAAGAATTACACGAAAAGTTTAATGGAATGAAAGTAATGGAAAGTAGCACAAACGAGAACAGCGAGAAACTTAACATCGGAATGGATGATCACGAAGTAGATGAAGTAAAGGAATTCTGTTTCCCAGGCAGCAAAATAATACATGACAGATGGAGCAAGCAGGACGTAAAATCCAGACCAGGACTGCCAAAACGGCATTACTGACCAAGAGAAATCTTCTAGTATGAAACTTGGCGTTAATTTCTGAGAATGAACGTTTAGAGCACAGCATTATATGGTAGTGAAATATAGACTTGGAAAACTGAAACAGAAGAGAATCGAAGCATTTGAGATGTGGTGCTACAGAAGAATATTGAAAATTAGGTGGACTGATCAAGTAAGGAATGAGGAAGTTCTCCATAGAATCAGCGAGAAAACGGCTATCGGGAAAACACTGACAAGAAGAAGGGACAGGATGATAGGACATCTGTTCAGATCTCAGGAAATAACTACCATAGTATTCTAGAGCGAGCTGCAGAGGGTAAAGACTGCAGAGGTAGACAGATTGGTTTACATCCAGAAAATAACTGAGGTCGTAGGTCTCAAGTACTACTCTGAGATGAAAAGGTTGTCACGGGAAAGAAATTCATGGCTAGCTGGATCAAACAAAGCAGTAGAAAGATATCTGAAAAAACTAGTCCCACTTCTTGGTATAAAGTGCGATCTTGCACAGCTGGACCAGCAGTATGTCTCTCCTATCGGGCTGTAGTTGCTTCACGCATTTAGGTCCTAAATGGCATTGAGCATGGACCTTCTGAAACCATCAGTACCAAATTCGAATGATGGTCGTGGATCCCCACCAGAGCGAGCAGAAATATTGAAATGCCTTGATGCTTCCGTTGTGTAATTCCAAGCCCAGGAAAATAATTCCACACACAAATCACGACTAATTTCATCTTTTTCGTTGCGAATTATCTGTCTTAGCAACCGCGGGGGTAAATAGGGAGAAAAAAATGCTACAGTTGTTTGCTAGCTGTGAGGTACTGCCTCTGTGCTGTGAAGTTAGTGCACCGTTAGCTCTCGGTTCCAACATCGAGAGAGATAATCTTTTACCTCTCCAATGACAGAGCTAAAGGCAACCACATCGAAAATCAATAAGGAAAGGCTTAAGTAAATTCCTCAGTGCTAAGTATTCTCGCTTATTTCGGTAACACGCAGTATAAGGCTGAAAGGTACCCTATAACATAGGTGTGAGAAACTTACATTTCGTGCTTGATAATGGCTATCATTCTGCATCTGTTGCGATAAATTTTAGCTCTTTGTGAACATATAATTGTGCATAATTATTTATTCACTAGGTTATTTTATGTGTCTACTCCAAGAGCTATATTTCCATATTACTTGCATACAGGACAGTACCTTCAGATAGACCATTTTGAAGTGTGTAATGTCTTACCAGTTTGTAAGATTTAGCCACACTTTTACTACAGGTACTTCACATTTTATTAAAAAAGTGTTACATCCTAATGATATCGACCTAAACTGTAATTCGCCCGCCCCGTTAGCCGAGCGGTCTAACGCACTGCTTTCCGGACTGGCAAGGAGCGCCTGGTTCCCGGCAAGAATCCGCCCGGTGGACTTGGGTCGAGGTCCGGCGAGTCGGCCAATGTGGATGGTTTTTACGCGGTTTTCCATCTGCCTCGGCGAATGCGGGCTGGTTCCCCTTATTCCGTTTTATCTACACTGTTGGCGATTGCTGAGCAAACAAGTTCTCCACGTACGCGTACACCACCTTTGCTCTACCACGCAGACATAGGAGTTACACTCGTCTGGTGTGAGACGTTCCCTGGTGGGTCCACCGAGGGCCGAACCGCACAATAACCCTGGGTTCGGTGTCGGGAGGCGGAGGGGTGGACTGAGGTAGTCGTCGTGGGGTTGTGGACCACTGCGGCAGTGGCGGGGACGGAGCCTCTCCGTCGTTTCTAGGTCCTCGGTTAACATACAACAGCGCAGTGCACTCTTTATAGCATTTTTCCATTAAAAATTGATCAGGATAGTAAACGTAAGAGAGAAATTGATCATGAAAACAGTACAATTTCTAATATGATAAAAACAGTTTGACAATGCTCAGGTAGTTTACGGGCGCCAAACTTGTAGAGAGCTTCTGGTTCAGAGTTAATGATGTCGTGAAGGGCGTCTTTGTTCAGACGGGAATTTGCTTCATAGCTTCTTTTCTGAAATCACCCAAGTGCAGGCGGGTGATCCTGTAGTAACGATACTCGATGCAGTTTTCTAGATCGTTTTCCTGAGTCTACAGCCG
This sequence comes from Schistocerca gregaria, assembly GCF_023897955.1. Taxonomy (NCBI): domain Eukaryota; kingdom Metazoa; phylum Arthropoda; class Insecta; order Orthoptera; family Acrididae; genus Schistocerca; species Schistocerca gregaria. The sequence continues at coordinate 44,516,614 of NC_064924.1, forward strand.
AAAAACGTCTGTCATTGGCGGTAAATGTCAAAACTCCTGGGGAACAGTTTGTAGTACATAACATCTTTTTTCTACCACCAGATGTTAAATATTGTATGTTTACGCTACACTTTGCTTTAGGAGGTAGCTTTTGTTACAGTTCAGAGGAAGAATAAATAACACAGCAGATGAAGTGAATTACATGCCCTCAAATATAAGATACAGTTGAATTTGAGACAAGGGAAGGAATTGACTTACGTGATATAACTATTTCCACAACAACCATACCTTCCGAATATAGAGAATATCTTCTATCACTGATGTTACCAATAATAATGTCTTATAAAGTGGCTATTGACCGCTGCATGGTGGGAAAACTCTCGAGCACAAACTGTTCAGATCTTGATGTAGTCACGAGGTCTTTCACGATAATGTTTCTGGAAAGTTTTACCGATGGGTAAGAGAAGTACGCAAATTATCTTTGACATCGGGCTTATACTTTAGCAGAAAAGTATGTGTGGACTCAGATTCGCCTACAATGCTCGACATTTACAACACGCGCAGTTCCATCACTACAGCAGCTCGAGCGAAATACATCACATCATTCAGAAAATTCCTCATACTACAGTTTAGCTAGCTCGCGCAGATGGATAGGATTATGAGGGGTGCCAGTCTCATTGGTGCCTTAAAGGGAGAGCTTGGGCTGGCCAGATTTTTTACCAAACGCTGTATTTTGCAGCCTCCTCTGTAGATTGTGGGGAGGCATCTTCACTCCAAGCCAATGGTCCAACGTGACTTCACGGCTGCCTCATAATGTACGTGGGTTTTAGATCTCATTTTATAAAATATCTCCTCCTCGTTTCCTTTATACTCTGCTGAGCTGGCTGTAACTAATTAACTTTAAGAGATGGTTGCGTTTCCTGAGATTCAGCCGAAATAATGCAGGCAATGTAGGTGTTGTTTTACGTTTTATTTGTCCCTCAAATAATTACAAAATGCAAAGTCTTCTTCTTTCACTTGTGACAAGTGAGAAAGACTGGGCGGCAAAGATTTATTTTGCTGAAGCAGTCGCCTAATATGTAGGGAATTAGGTGAACGGAAAAATAATGAAGAATAAAGCTACATTGAAAACACGAAATTATGTGGCTGCCGGAATTAAGTGTGACATTACTACGTTAAGAGCTGAAAAATGAAAAAGTAGGGGACTTAATTATAACACTCTCTCGGCGTGGGAGCTAAAATCTGACTTCTGCGTCTTATCTCTACAGTGGCAACATTTTGCTGTTGCCGCCCTAAAAGTTTATAAGTTACTGCACTCATTGTCGTCACTGATTAGACTGTACATTTTTTTACAAAAAATCGTAGGGTTTACAGGATACGCTTCCCAGGTATAAGTACTCAATTTTATTTTTAATAACTGATTCATTGATCACGATCAGGCTGTGTTATTGAATAAATTATGTTCTCGAGATATGCACTTTCCAAAACTGATCTGAACGTATACTTGTAGACTGCAAGCAAAAAATTATACAAGGTGTAATGGGTCGAAGTGCACATATCTCTGTTCATGACAGTGAACGGTGTACTGAATAATATTTCATCAGTATTTACGTCACTCGCAGGCTAATAATTATAGATATTACAAATCACATACTTTTGGGTTGGTTAGGACCGCCAAGTATATGTAGTAAGAGCAAGCTAGTAATGCTTATTTTCTCATGGTAGCAGGAGGTCAGATGTTCAACTGTGGAAGCGTGGGTGCAAAACCGTTAGATTATACTAATGAGCATGGTCCACTTACTAGTGCAATTATAAGCGTAAAGAAATCATCAGGTCATAAAGTTTGTGACGTGTTTATGTGTAGACTGTCTATGCGAAGGAAAAACAATCAATGCACTGATGTGCTTACTTATTAAGGAACGACGTAAGAAAACATCTACACTTACACGCGTTACACTCTGTGTATACAAAGATGCTGACATATATACTCAACCACTGTTACGTACAACATTCTATCGTTAGAAGGTATACAGCGCAGGGGCTGACCAGTGATTCTTCAGATCTGAATCCCATAAAGTATGTGGGAACACATCTGAGAGAGTGCCATGTCATCCACCGCTAAGGACTCTTCCAGACCTCTACATAACTCATTCTCATGAGTGAGATCGATTGGCAATAGAGCTCGTAAACGACTTCATATCACTTTCAATCATATGATGACAGTACGTAGTACATAGAGATAATGTGTACACGACGATCTACAGCAGCGTAAGCTGCAAGCCAGAGTGTGTGTGTGTGTGTGTGTGTGTGTGTGTGTGTGTGTGCTCAGTGGCTGAAGCAGTAAACATCATTATAAACGGAATTTCCCACTGCGTGCCAAACTTCACACGAGCCTGATGTGTGGAGCACACTTGGGCTGAATCTCATCCTGTGTTGGCTTTGCTCAGTCCCTCTCTGATATAATCGGTATAAGAGGAAAGTTAATTGCAGTGCGGCAATTTTCGGTCGGCACGACATTCTTCAATTCAGCAGAATCGTGGTATCAGCACTTTTCACACATAGCTATTTGTTCATACTATAAAAAAAGATCAGAGATCCAGTAGCTGGTTGCCCAGAGGAAGACAGTTTAGTGATTTATTGTCGCAAGCTTTAAAAATGAATGGGAATGACGGAAGAGTAGGATGAGAATTCTTAATATATATTTTGCAATCGCATTACTGATGGGTACACGATTGTAGTATGGAACGGCAATAAATCACCAGGCTGAAGGAATTTAAAGATTTAGTTAAGGATGAAAGAGCAAAAATTTACAACGAATAACTGACAGGATTCATTGTTCTCTATATCTGGAAGCACTTTTTGCCAAATTTGCAACCGTGGAGCACGTGATGAAACTGTTGGTATGAACAGCAAATTTTCTTAAGCTACACGCATTATTACAGTGTCAGCTGCAATACATTTCGATTGAACTGAAAGAAGAGTATGGAGACTTTACATATTACTGCAAAGGACGTTGGTTGAGTCATGGGACACGCCTGGAACGAATTTTCTCTTTAAAAGCGCTAGTATTGAGTTGATGAAGGAAAACTGGAAGTAGGAACATAAGATAGAACATCCAGAGTTGATAGCAGTCCTCACATTTTAAGTGGAATTGACTGAACACTGCCCATAGTAAGATATTGCAAGATGAAGAACAATTAAATTCTGATTTGATAGGGAAACATTTCAAAATAAAATCCCCTGGCAAAAGGTAGCATGCACTTCCCCAATGTCAATGATGTTAAAGAGAAAGTAAGTTTTGAAGAATTCATTGTCACCTCGCAAGAATTACAGGGATATTTTTCTAGACATTTTGAGGACACTACCAGTCTCTGTTCTGCTTTCAAGCTGTTTAAGAGACAGCTTGTTATTTCATTTGAAAGAGCACCTGTGCATGTGCAGAGGGGAGGAACTGATCTGCAGTACAATTCCTATTTAAAAGACAAATTCTTTTGCGATAAAACTGTCCACGATGCCTATATTGTTTCCTGAAGAAGAATAAGGGCGCAAACGTGATCAAAGATTTCAACCAACTTACTGGTGTCAAAGGCTCTGTTCGGTTATGAAAGTAAATATTGTGTGTTCTTATTGTCTTCAGTCCTGAGACTGGTTTGATGAAGCTCTCCATGCCACTCTATCCTGTGCAAACTTCATCTCCCAATACTTACTGCCACCTACATCCTTCTGAATCTGTTTAGTGTATTCATCTCTTGGTTTCCCTCTACGATTTTTACCCTCCACGCTGCCCTCCAATTCTAAATTAGTGATCCCTTGATGCCTCAGAACATGTCCTACCAACCGGTCCCTTCTTCTAGTCAAGTTGTGCCACAAACTCCTCTGTCTCCAATTCTATTCAACACCTCCTCATTAGTTAGGTCATCTACCCATCTAATCTTCAGCATTCTTCTGTAGCACCACATTTCGAAAGCTTCTATTCTCTTCTTGTCCAAACTATTTATCGTCCACGTTTCACTTCCATACATGGCTACACTCCATACAAACACTTTCAGGAAAGACTTCCTGACACTTAAATCTATACTCGATGTTAACAAATTTCTCTTCATAAACGCTTTCCTTGCCATTGCCAGCCTACATTTTATATCTTCTCTACTTCGACCATCATCAGTTATTTTGCTCCCCAAATAGCAAAACTCCTTTACTACTTTAAGTGCCTCATTTCCTAATCTAATTCCCTCAGCATCCCCTGACTTAATTCGACTACATTCCATTATCCTCGTTTTGCTTTTTATGATGTTCATCTTATAGCCTCCTTTCAAGACACTATCCATTCCGTTCAAATGCTCTTCAAAGTCCTTTGCTGAAGTAAATAAGTCATTATAAAGTTGTAACCTCAGAGCTAAAATCTGTAAATTTGCCTGTGTACCAGATCCAAACTATATCACGTCATAACGAAAATTTTGTTTCGTTTGTGATCTATGCTGTTGAGAAATATGTAATATAAAACGAAAGTGCATGCAGTGCGACAGAATAGCCATTTAAATGTAGTGTGTTCCGCCTCTTCCCCTTCTCAAGGCTCAGTGTGCCGTGGTGGTGGGGGAGGTGTGCGGCCAGACGAGAGTTGCGGCACTCGTGCAAGCGCAAGGCTCGTGAGCTAAAATCTCGGCCGTCTCTGGTTTACAGATATTTTCGGCAATTCAGAAGCTATTACACAGCTCCCTATGGGGAGACTATTTTCTTGCTGCCTGCTATTGCACAGAGAACATCTTTAATTGAAGTACACCCCGTTTCATTAGCGTAGTTGGGTCATGAGACGTTGTTGGATATCGGCGCGTGCTTTGTCAGTAGACAATCCGGCGGAACAGCCTGCAGGGAGGCGAGAGGTGGGGCAGCAGAGGGGGCGAGGCGCCTGCGCAGTAGGTCGCCCTGCGCGCCCTCACAGCGGAGACAGAGACGCCGTAATTAAGGGCGCCTCCGATGGGCCGGCTAATTACCTGATAGCTTTTAGCGCGGCCCGATAGCGCGCGGGCTTTGTGCTGGCAATTAGACCCGCCTTTGTCCGATAAACTCGCGGATAATCTATTAGGGCGTTATCGCCGCGGCAGCCGCGGGGGCGAGTGAGCCGAGTCTGCGGTAGGGGAGGTTCGCAGAGACGACGCCGCGCTCGAGGTTGTGTCCGCTGTTCGTGGGAAGACTGTCGCTCCAGCCTGGAGTGGAGAGCAGAGGTCGTTCGAAGTGCTACTTTCTATCCCCTTGAGATCGAAACAACGCTCATTTAGCAACCGCACGATCTCTCACGAATGGACACTGCCTGCCACTAAAACCGTGGGGAGACATGTAACAAATGTCAAAACGTTATTGCTTGAATATAGTAATGATTAGCAGCAAAACTACATCCTGTTTACAGCGTGAACTTGCTAAACGGGGACGAAATGCAGGTAACTATACCTCAGAGGATAAGGAGCAGGAAAGATATTAAGGATCTGCGGCCAGATATCATTCCTGGAAAGGTGTACCCATTTGAAGTGTTGATGAATGATCGTTGCCAGTTGCGTGAAATTGGGGGAAACTGACCGCTTCGCTGAACTTGACTGAAAAGTCTAAAGAAAATCGTTCATATGGCTCTGAGCACTATGGGACTCAACTGCTGGGGTCATCAGTCCCCTAGAACTTAGAACTACTTAAACCTAACTAACCTAACGACATCACACACACACATGCCCGGGGCAGGATTCGAACCTGCGACCGTAGCAGCAGCGCGGCTCCGGGACTGGAGTGCCTAGAACAGCACGCCCACCGCGGCCGGCAATGTCAAAAGAGGCTTTTTGCATTAAGTAGGTACACATTGGTTATGAAAATTATTTTGTTTTAGTTTCTAGGTTCGTACGTAAGCTCTTAGTGTTTGTTTCGTACACTGGTATTTCGGTTGCTGTCGGATTATTTATCGATTGTCATTTTTTACTTGTAGTTCACTGTCGGTATCTGAGTTCGCATATTGTCATTTTGTCATTTGGAGATAGTCAAAGGAGCTGTGGCTGATAGAAAATGGAGTATCAAGTGGAGGAATCGGAACATTTAGGACATTTTCTTTCGTTTGAGTGCAATAGAAGGATGACAGCAGCGGAGGCAGCCAGAAACATTTGCACAGCGTTTGGTAATAATGCCACAGAACAGAGCACAGTAAGAAAATGGTGTTTTTCGTTTTAAAAATTGTTCAAATGGCTCTGACCACTATGGGACCACTAGGAGACTTAACTTCTGAGGTCATCAGTCACTTAGAACTACTTAAACCCAATTAACCTAAGGGCATCACACACATCCATGCCCGAGGCAGGGTTCGAACCTGAGACCTGTAGCAGTCACGCGGTTCCGGACTGAAGCATATAGAACTGCTCGGCCACCGCGGCCGGCTATTTCTCGTTTTAAGGAGGATCGTTTTGACATCAGTGACTCTCCACGTTGGCAGTTTGATGAAGATCGTTTAACCGCTTTACGCACAATGATCCAGTTCAGTGTACTCGACAACTAACAAATGTAATGCAGTGTGGTCATTTCACAGTCCTGCGACATTCACATGCAATGGTCAAGGTTCAAAAATCGGCTGTATGGGTACCGTATTCTCTTTGCCAAAATCACAAAAATCAGCGGATGGCCGTATGAGATTCCCTGCTTGCTCGTCATGAAGTGACTAGTGAACAATACCGGCCATACGTATCCTGAATAGTTACTGGTGACGAGAAATGGTGTCTTTGTGCCAACATAAGGAAAAGAAAGAAATAGTTGAGCCCCAGCAAAGCAGCAACCCCCATACAAAACCCTACGCGCATCAACAAGAGATAATGTAATGCATCAGATGGAACAGCGACGGTATTGTTTTCTATTAACTGTTTCCTCGAGATGTAACTATCACTACTGATATTTATTGTCATCGAACTTATTGAAACAGCCGACCGGTGTGGCCGAGCGGTTCTAGGCGCTTCAGTCTGGAACCGCGCGACAGCTACGGTAGCAGGTTCGAATCCTATCTCGGGCATGGATGTGTGTGATGACCTTAGGTTAGTTAGGTTTAAGTAGTTCTAAGTTCTAGGGGACTGATGACCACAGATGTTAAGTCCCATAGTGCTCAGAGCCATTTGAACAATGCTTGTGACTACTCTGAATGTCAGCAAAACTCTGAAACACGGATCTATTTTGGACGATCTGTAAGTAAATAGTTGCCACTATTAAAGTTCCAACCCTCGTATGTAGCCCAAACTTGGAATTGTAATGCTGAAGAGATTTCTTATTCTGTCTATCGCCCTTTGTTTGCAACACATCTGTTCAAGACAAAGTTAAGTATTGTATTCCTTCCTTTCATAGTAAAACTCACTAATACGATTTGCTTGAATTTTTATCTAACAATCCTAAAATGCCTTCCTTTTGTTGTGTCCATGACGTCCACTGTGGTATCGATAGTTCCGATGCCACAGCTAGGTTGTCACTACGAGAGTGGAACATTCTCGCCGACCACAGCGCCCTCCAGCCGTCGCTGTGCAGTTCAACGAGCGCCGCTGCACTTTCGCCCAGTTCATGGAGACCAGACGGCCGAGAACCATCGCTTTAGCTTAGCCTGCTATGGAGACTTTCTTAACTGGACTTTTCCTGCAAACCTGAGTGCTCATCACCTAAACTTACGTAATGTTTGCATATGTTTATACTATAGAAAAACCTCTTTTACTTTACCTGCAGTACCGACGTGTTTTACCTCGCCTGCTCCTACTCCCTTCCTTCATTCGGCAAACCTTTAAGATTTCAGGAGCAGACAACTACTGCAAACGCGGCATCGGTTTTGTATTCTGTTCCTTTGTGTTGAAGGGCTTCTTGTGGTCATTGTTTCTAACATTGGTCCACAATTCACGTCAGCCGATATTCAACAGTTTTGTGCCACCAGTGGAATACACCATTTAATCAGTGCACCTTTTCGCCCACAGTGTTATGGTAAAGCTGAATGGTTCGTTCGAACGTTCAAAAGTAACATGGAGAAAATTTTTCTCTTTTCCTACCACCCCTTTCCATTGGCAGCATTGTTGCACAGTTGTTGGAGCCGTACCCTGTAATATCTCCTTTGCCTACCAGAGAAACAATTCATTCCACTGGATCTAACAAAGCTTCAGCTGTAGGATGAAGTCTTTGGCAAGAAACAGCAATGGGAACTTGGATTCTTTCCCAAAGCAACTGGGGGCTCCTCATTTGTCGTCCACGGTTTTGCTGGGCCACTACAGCGCTACCAAAGCGAGCTGCGCCACACATACGATTATGTCAGTGATTCTGCCCGGAATGTTTGTCCGCAGGCTCATCAAGTGGCTGGAGTCGTCACCTGCAGTCACAGCAATTTCTCCGCCAGTCCTGACTGGCACCTTCGTGTGCGGTGCCCATGGAGATGGAGGCGCTGCCGTCACTGACATCACTGTGCTAGGTCCCAACAGCTGCCCGAACGAATGTACGTGACGTACCTACCTCGGAAGGTCATCATACTGCTTCAGAAGTTCCCCTCGCAGTCCAGCTGACCACAGCATCTGTGTCTCTGGGTGCAGGCATGGATCCTGTGTCTAGTTTTTCGGCTGATTATTCCGGATGCAAGCGTGGTGGATACCGCAGTGTGGGCAAGAAGGTGCCTCAGCCACAGTTGCCTTCCATGCCACCTCACATCCGTCTGCATTCAGTCCTCCCACGCCCCTCCGCTTCCCCCCCCCCCCCCCCCCCAGCACCAAAATCAGCAACGCTAATCGATACCACAGATATCAGCGACGACTCGCTACAATTCGCATCAACCAGATTCGCACTCCAGAAGACCACACCACCGTCTCTGCATCGCAGCACCCTCACGCTGAAGTCAATACAGTATCGAGCATGCAAGAGCTCAGTCCCAACTCGTGACTTCGTATGCAGGAGTCAACATTTTAGTGTATGACCAGCAAGTTGTTAAAGTTTCATATGAACTCGTACTGCTGTAAATGTCGAACATTGCACCTCAAGTGAACTCTTTGTAGTTAGTGCATCAGGTGATGCTTTCGTAGTCAATGGCAGTCCTAAATTATCCACTACTCCCGTGCCAAAGAACTGTGTCAAAGTTAAGTAAATTTTTTGTTTATTTATTTAATAAAGTTAACTAATACTTGATGTACATGAAATGTATTAGCAGTTGTGAATATGGACAACCATCAGCTGTATAATGGAATGACGACAATGAAAATTTGGGCCGAAACAGGAGTCGAACCTAGATTTCCCACTTATCGTGAGTGGTCACCTCACCATTTTTTCCCACTTTTTATTTCTTTTCTTTTTTGTGGGAAATGGTTCAGATAGTGGGTTGGTGGAAGCAAAGTGGGCAGCGGTTGCAACCCGAGGCCTGGCCACGATGTCTCCTCCCTCCCATCCTGGGGATGTAGTACAAAGGATGCAGTTGGTGCATTATTCTGAATTTTTTAATTTTATTTATTTTTCATTTTCTTAAGTTTTCTTGTATTTTGTTTTAACAGTAAGTAACTGAAAACTAGTCAGTACACTCGTTGCGTCGAGTTGAGGACGCACTACCATTTGGTTATCTGAGCAGGACTTATGGCCAGACACAAACTTCTATACGTCGTCAACCTTGTGTCTACAACCTGCACTTATGTATATTCCCATACGGGGGAGACATTTTACTTGAGTGTTACTCGCCCAGTGTCGGCGGATAAATAAGATATTGCAGTGTCATTGAATTACGATGCGATGTTCAAATCGTACATGCGTATACTGCGATATTGTATCGTAATATTTCATGTGTTCTAGTATCATGAGCCTTCTCCCGGAGCATGCAAAGAAGTGATTATAACAGGCACAGCCAACGTGTGGGTCATATAATTCTTTGTATTTCAGTTACGGAACGATGATAGACATTTGAAGAGACATTGTGGGCACCAAACCCTCAAACAGAAGAAGTAAACAGACCGTGTAAACAGCATGTTGTCTCTCGAGACAGTTAATTGAGTATAAGATGAACTGAAATTATGAAGCAACTGATTGTCTCAAAATTTTACTCAAGCATTTGTAGTCCGGTAGGATCATGCGGAGTTTTCGTTATTTGCATCGAATTCAGCTGAATTAATAATAATAATAGTAATAATAATAATAATAATAATAACTTCATGTAGCCCAATGGCCATGGGCAACTCCTTCATCTGGACGCCACTTCTACATAAACATGATTACTCTGCAATTCGCATTTAAGTGCTTCGCAGAGGGTTCATCGAACCACAATCATACTAACTCTCTACCATTCCACTCCCGAACAGCGCGCGGGAAACACGAACACCTAAACCTGTCTGTTCGAGCTCTGATTTCTCTTATTTTATTTTGATGATCATTCCTACCTATGTAGGTTGGGCTCAACAAAATATTTTCGCATTCGGAAGAGAAATTGGGTGACTGAAATTTCGTAAATAGCTCTCGCCGCGACGTCTTTGCTTTAATGACTTCCATCCCAATTCGCGTATCATATCTGCCACACTCTCTCCCCTATTACTTGGTAATATAAAACGAGCTGCCCCTTTTTGCACCCTTTCGATGTCCTCCGTCAGCCCCACTTGGTAAGGATCCCACACCGCGCAGCAATATTCTAACAGAGGACGAACGAGTGTAGTGTAAGCTGTCTCTTTAGTGGACTTGTTGCATCTTCTAAGTGTCCTGCCAATGAAACGCAACCTTTGGCTCGCCTTCCCCACAATATTATCTATGTGGTCTTTCCAACTGAAGTTGTTCGTTATTTTAACACCCAGGTACATAGTTGAATTGACAGCCTTGAGAATTGTACTATTTTCTTTTGGAACTCATGTGGATCACCTCACACTTTTTGTTATTTAGCGTCAACTGCCACCTGCCACACCATACACCAATCTTTTCTAAATCGCTTTGCAACCGATACTGGTCTTCAGATGACCTTACTAGACGGTAAATTACAGCATCATCTGCGAACAGTCTAAGAGAACTGCTCAGATTGTCACCCAGGTCATTTATATAGATCAGGAACAGCAGAGGTCCCAGGACGCGTCCCTGGGAAACACCTGATATCACTTCAGTTTTACTCGATGATTTGCCGTCTGTTACTATGAACTGCGACCTTCCTGACAGGAAATCACGAATCCAGTCGTACAACTGAGAAGAATCCCCATAGGCCCGCAGCTTGATTAGAAGTCCGTTGTGAGGAACGGTGTGAAAAGCTTTCCGGAAATTTAGAACTGCGGAATCAACTTGAGATCCCCTGTCGATAGCTGCCATTACTTCGTGCGAATAAAGAGCTAGCTGCGTTGCACAAGAACGATGTTTTCTGAACCATGCTGATTACGTATCAATAGATCGTTCCCTTCGAGGTGACCCATAATGTTTGAATAGAGTATATGCTCCAAAACCCTACTGCAAACCGACGTCAATGATATAGGTCTGTATTTAAATGGATTACTCCTACTACCCTTCTTAAACACTGGTGCGACCTGCGCAATTTTCCAGTCTGTAGGTACAGATCTATCGGTGAGCGAGCGGTTGTATATGAGTGCTAAGTAGGGAGCTATTGTATCAGCGTAATCGGAAAGGAACCTAATCGGTTTATAATCTGGACGTGAAGACTTGCCCATATCAAGCGATCTGAGTGCTTCGCAACCCCTAAGGTGCCTACTTCTAGGAAACTCTTGCTAGCAGCTGTTAGTGTTTCAAATTCTGAAATATTCCATTCGTCTTCCCTGGTGAAGTAATTTCGGAAAACTGCGTTCAATAACTCCGCTTTAACGGCACAGTCGTCGGTTACAGTACCATCGGCACTGCGCAGCGAAGGTATTGACTGCGTCTTGCCGCTTGTGTACTTTACATACGACCAGAATTTCTTCGGATTTTCTACCAAATTTCGAGACAATGTTTCGTTGTGGAACCTAATAAAGGCATCTCGCATTGAAGTCCGTGCCAAATTTCACACGTCTGTAAATTTAGCCAATCTTTGGGATTTCGCGTTCTTCTGAACTTCGCATGCTTTTTCCGTTGCCTCTGCAACAGCGTTCGGACCTGTTTTGTGTACCATGGGGGATCAGTTCCATCTCTTACCAATTTGAGGTATGAATCTGTTGCTACTATATCTTTAAATTTGAGCCACATCTCGTCTACATTTGCATCGTCAGTTCGGAAGGAATGGAGATTGTCTCTTAGGAAGGCTTCTAATGACATTTTATCCGCTTTCGTAAATAAAATTATTTTGCCTTTGTTTCTTCTGGATTTGGAAGAAACGGTATTGAGCCTAGCTACGACGACATGGTGATCACTAATCCCTGTATCAGTCATGATGCTCTCTATTAGCCCTGGATTGTTTGTGGCTAAGACTTCACTGTTCGTAATGAATCCTAGTTATCCAAGCGGGGAAAGCGACCTACAGTTTGAGGTGAAATACGAATCGCATGTCGTTGCCGGCCACTCTCGCCATCATTGACACGTCAAGCCTAAACTAAAGTTGGACCGAAAATTAGCGTGGTACGACCGTGATTCTATCCCACGACCCCTCGATTTCCAGGCACGCCCTTCACGGCTAGACCACAAGGTTCGACTTTATTTGAGACTAATGTATTTTTTTCTATATTCTTGAAATGTGTATAGAGAACCGAGACATTTACTTCATGTTGTGACAGCACCTCATCCTCTATTATATCGAGATTCCTTAGTGTGATTTGATAGAGTAACGAAGTATGGTCAAACACTGAAAGAGCTTCACAAAAATGTTCGACGGTCAACTTTAAATACAATATAAGACTTACGTATTATGTTTGGCTTTAGATTCATGTTTTGTGTCCATAGTGACCGAAAGAGATTTAAAAAACTGTACCGTGACTAATAAAATTGAAAAAGATTGGCAATTATTCCATAAAGAGTTTACGCATGTAAAAGCTACAGTGCTCAGTCGCTTCAGTCCATCCAAACAATACTCACCAGATGAACATCATTGGGGTGGAAAATCTATTAGGTTCATCCATATGGAGAAATTAGAAGATATCGCCTTCTACACAGCTCCAACAAAGACCAGCTGCTTTTATCGTCACAACAACGGCACATTTGTGACCTGAACAAAAGGACATGAAAAATTAGGAAAATACTTCTAACACCGTCATAGTCATGTCACATTTAGGACGTGGTCAGGATAGAAGGTGCCTCGCTCTCCCTTGACGTCCTCGTCGGCCGAAAAAGCTGTCGGTGTCTTGGCTACATAGCTTATATGAAACCCACCAACACCGCTCTCACGAGTATCCACTTGGCACACGACTGCAGCGATCTTACAAGCCTAGGGCATCGTGGAATAACCGGAAGGTCGCGTGGTTTTAAGCACTTGATTCCGTTCGAAGCCCGAGAAGATTTTATTGATTCATATCGTATACGATAAACCCATAGGAGACATGTCGAAAGTTGCTATGAAACCGATACATCAGGCATCACCTGTGGGGAAAACAATAATGCAGCGAAAATTCATTAACAAGCAGACCTGATGGTGTGAAATCTACCACATAATCAGTGGAAAAAAAAACAGCCTTCAAGATAGGCTGAAACACCTCTTGATACCGACCTGATGTATCACGATTTGAAATCAGCGGCAACAAGAAGCTGCTGCAAAAAAGCGACGCTACCAGGATCTGTGTGATCAGTTTGACATGAGAGCAGGAGAAAACAAAATGTATCACTTTCATAAGACCCACAGACTCTCAGCTCAGGACAATCCACACGTCAAGAGACCAACAACAAGCTACTGCAAGGCCAAGAAGCTCTCCTCTAATGATGGTTTGACTACTATGCTGATAAACAACACAGAACTCGTGTATCAGCGATTCCAAGCCCATGTCCTACCTTTGGACCCAAGTCTATTGCAGCGGAAGAAATGACTGTCATCAAGAGGATGAAGACCGTTAAGGCGCCTGATCCAGATAATGTACTCGTACCAACGAGTACATGGAGAATGGTGGGAACGCCTGCTTCAGAATTCCTTGCAACAATTTTGTCAGATCATCACCGAGAACAAACTTCCTCGCGCGTGGGTAACGACCACGAAAGCACAAATCTTTAAGGGTAAAGGAGAAGTGAAGGACTGCTCAGTTTGATAACAATGCTGTTACAAACTGAAAACATTGGAGCAACTGCTGGACAACGATCTCAGAAACATCCAAATACGCAACCAATGTGGATTTCAGGACTGAAGCATGATCGATGCAATCCAAGTCACACGTCTATTGAGTTAAAAACATAAGGATAAACAGAAGTGTGTATGCATGACTTTCCTGAATCTAGAAAAAAAAAGCCATTCTAACGCGTTTGACACGACCTCATTTGGCGAACTTATCGCTGTCATACCGTCCTGCAGACTCACATAAACCACATGCGACTTCCATAGAGACCCCACGTCCCCAGACGTTTCTTTACTCGGATGATGTGATCCTGGCACAAGAAACAGATTTTGAACTCCATCATTGAGTACAAACTTGGATGGAGAGACTGGTTGATAATAGGCTGTGACTCAATACCCACAAATATGAACACATAAAATTCTAGAACAGTCACCTCAAACTGTCAGCTAAGCGAGCGTAAACTCACTCTGTGTCAAGAAAAGTCAGTGGAGTTCTCTATAGAAAAGATATACTAACATCTAATGACAAAAATTTACAAGATCATAATTAGCTCAGCAGGCACTGATACTGCAGAATGCCATTCAGTGGCGAAAAAACATTTTCAAACTCTTCATTTGAATGAAGATGCTTCGATGGACTTTATAACTGACTCGAAGATCCAGGAGCTGGAGAGGTTTGTCTCATCCTCCAAATACCAACGATTCCACCCGATTTATCCATTCGTTTTAAGGGACTTCAGTTAGCAGTCAAGGTTTTTCTTGCAGTAACAATAAACAAATCTCAAGAGGATAAAGAAGGGAGGGTGAAGAAAATAGTAATTAGATGCGTGAGAATGAGATGGCCAGAGGGAGAAAACGACGAGGTGATGGACAGGGGTAGAGAGACCGGGGGGGGGGGGGGGGGGAAATAAGAGGAGGAGATGGTTAAAATGTGGGGTGAAGAGATGGGAGGAAGGAGTTCAGGGTGTATATCAATTCCCACATACTTTTTAGCAATTGCGGAGCATTCCCGGTTATGCTAGTAGAAGTAGAAAAGTGGATACCCTGTTACGTGCTAAGAAAGAGAGATATCTTCGAACCCGTGCATTCGTACGAGTTGTAGCGTAGTGTTAAGTGGTGAAATGGTTTGTATAAAGAGGCTTCAACAACGGGACCCTGTGAGGCAACGGCGGTCTGTTGTTCACACAGCGGCAGCTGCTGCAGCGGTGGAGTGCTTCGCCTCCCCTTGCTGCTGCCCCCGCGGCTGTGCGGCTGTTTGTTACTGTGGCTTGGAGCACCTCGGCGCTCAGTGGGTGGCGGCGGCGGCGGCTGCAGCCACTTTCCGGGGCCACTTGCCGCCACGGCGGCCGTGGGAACCGGCGGCGCATCGCGCACGTCCGCCGCTCTTCTTTGTCACACCTTCGTGCTCCTACTCTCTCTCTGTGCCGCCGTAGGGCGTCAAGCGTCTGTGACCTCCCTGTTATTGTAAACTCGTTCACTGTCGTAGACGTATACGGTTCACGACTACCCGTTCGTATACGAATGCAGAATTGCCCCTGCATACGAGAAACATCGGACATTTACGGAGACAGGCTACGCCATCCAAGGGAAACACTGTCAAAAGTACGATCATATGTGGTATCAAGTGGAATCTGTGACTGGACTGAAGACTCTTTGGTAAGGAGGTTACATGTTACCTCGGATGGAGAGTCATCATCAGATATAAGTAACTTCGGTTGTGCCCCAGCCAAGGGTGTTGCGACCCTTGCTGTTCATGTTGTATGACCTTGCAGACTATAGTAATAGTAAAATCAAGATTTTCGTTGATGATGCAGTTATCTGTAATGAAGTACTATCTGAAATATTACCAAGGACTGACTGGATATTTATGCAGCTTCTCTCAAAGTGATGCAGAGGTTGGCAACTTGCTCTAAATGTTCAGAAATTTATCAATGAGTCACTGCTGGATTCGGTCAAGTCTTACAAATGGCTGGGTGTAACACTTTCTAGGGATATGAAATGGAATGATCACACAGGTTCAGTTGTGGGTAAAGCAGGTGACAGACTTCGGTTTATTGGTAGAATACTGAGGGAGTGCAATCAGTCTACAAAGAAGATTGCTTAAGTCACTTGCGCGACCGGTTCTAGAATATTGCTCAAGTGTGTGGGACCCCTACCAGATAAGAGTAACGCGGGATATTGAAGGAGTACAGAGAAGGGTAGCACGGATGCTCACAGGTTTGTTCAATCCGTAAGAGAGTGTCAGATACTGAAGGAACTGAACTGGCAGACTCTTGGAGACAGACGTAAACTATCCCGAGGAAGCCTGTTAAAGTTTCAAGCACCGGCTTTAAACCATTACCCTTGGGATATTCTTTAAGACCCTAGATATTTCTCACATAGGGGTCATGAGATAAGATTTGAATAATTAATGCACGCTCAGAGGCATTCAAACAAGCTTTCTTCCCGCGCTCCATACGTGAATGGAACAGGAAGAAACTATAATAATTAGTACAATGGGACGTACCCTCTGTCATACACCTCACGGTGGTTTGTAGATGTAGTGACTGTCTTTTAAAATTACATTTTTATTTATATATATCGTCTCACCAAAAAAGTCAAGCAACGAGAAAAGAGAGGGACGAAAGGAACGGAACTTCGCGGGCAGAGAGGGTACGTGATGTTATTTCAGTGATTACAAAATGGAGTTGCGTTCAGAAAGAATTTCGCAGTATGAGTCCCCTAAATAGCGTTTCCTCTGGACTGGATTTATGTATCGACATGATTGGGAAGGGTGTCACGAAGCCGATGTATCATCTCCTGAAGCACGTTGGCCCATGAAAAATGTAAGTGGTTCTTGATATCGTCGATGCTGGCACTGGTCTAGAATTGAGTCCAAACTCGTCCCACACGTGTTCTATCGGGCACAGATCTGGGGATCTCGTTGGTCACGGTAGCACTTCAACATCACACCGGCAGCTCTAGAGACACGTGCTATGTGTGAACGATCATTGTCCTGTTGAAAAATGGCACCACGATATCGTCGCATGAGAATATATGATGACGCTGGATGTCTGTGACGTACCGTTACGCCATCAGATTCCTCATTCACTACAAGACGTGACTTAAGTCACTCTCAATGGCTACGCACACTACGACGCCAGGAGCAACACTTCTGTGTCTCTTCAAAATATTGGGAGAGTGGGATCTCCAACCAGGTCACCGCCATACACGCCGAAGATGGTCATCCGGAATAGTGCAGAAACGTGATTTTTTACTGAATATAATGCGACATTATTCATCAGCAGTCCATGCTTCGAGATGCATGGGACAGTAATTCCCGAATGGCTGTTGCTGGTTTCAAACCAGTGGTCCGGGATGACACAAAGTATTGTTGGAAATCCATTACTTGTCCTCGGATGGCAGGAGCAGATTTGCAGGGGTTACGATGTGCTTGGTGGAGTAATTTCGCTGTACCTGACGTCGAGATGCCTGCCCACACGTTCCCATACACTGTCAAATCTGAATTCCCCACACGTCTGGATATTGCACGGTTCGACCAGTTGGCCAAATAGAGACCCATGATGAGGACTCCTTCAAAGTCTACCAGGTGCTAATATCGCTGTCTCATACGAGTACGTGGCATCTCCGTGTCCTCCACAGTTGTCGCTCAACATCTCACCATGTTCTCGCCCCTTATACAACCTACTAAACTCGGTAGCAGCTCTAAATACGAGCGATACTGATAAACTCTGCTGGCCGTTCTACATGTCATAGATGATATCGATGGTGCATATGTGTACAATGACATCGGACAAGTGACGTCGTTATCGGTTTCTACTTATTACCAAGTAATCAGCCGATGTGCAACAACAGGGTGACAGTCAAGACAGCTCGAAATTTTTGTTACGGAATTCGAACGTAGTAGTAGTAGTAGTAGTAGTAGTGGTAGTAGAAGCTTTATTCAAATAGTTCAAATGGCTCTAAGCACAATGAGACTTAACATTTGAGGTCACCAGTCCCCTAGACTTAAGACTCCTTAAACCTAACTGAACCTAAGGACGTCACACGCATTCATGCCCGAGGCAGGATTCGAACCTGCGACCGTAGCAGCAGCGCGGTTCTGGACTGAAGCGCCTAGAACCGCTGGGCCACAGCGGCCGGCAGCTTTAGTCATCCGTAGATGTCTTTGTACAAGGACATAGCACGTGTCAAAGTATTTTCAAGTTTAGATCAATTTAAAATAAGTTAATTCGTGTACACACATATTTACAGACTTCTAGTTAGATACAATCATTAGACTTGCTCCTGGTATACAATACCTTTTTTTTTACAAATAACTTATTTAATAATGTAATGCCACACTGTTCACTCATATTTCACTATCAGTCACTGCACATACACACATTGTTTCATAACACACACACACACACACACACACACACACACACACACACACACACACACACACACACACACACACACACACACACGTGATCTGTGGGCAATTTTCTGTACCGCATCTTCCCATTTGCTATCCTGAGAAACTGAGTCATCATCCCCCCACAACGAGTGAGATGTTGACCACAGAAAGAGGAAGAGGTGTTAGTACTGTGCTATGCATTGCTTGGGGGTAAGTATTTCTAGAAAGGAAAGAAGGGAAAAAACATAAAGTGAAGGTGCTACGTGGAATGTTGGATGTTTTATAATTATTACTTATTTGTATAACCTTTTTTATCAAACCCCTACTGTTTTATCTAAGAAATCCTTCAATGTATAAATGTGTTGCCTAACAGGTACTTTTTAGCTGCCTTTTTAAATAAGTGTATTTTTGCAGTTTCTTTAATCTCTTTTGGTAATTAATTGTACAGTTTTATTCGTTGGTAGAAAATGGTGTTTTGAGTTTTATGTTTATTTTTTCTTGGTAAATGTAAGTTTCTTGTTTCATGGTCGTGGACAGAGCTGTTTGGTAGTTATTCCACAATGTTATTTTTGATGTGTACAAGTGACTGGTTAATATATTCACATGGAGCAGTTAAAATCCCCAATGTTTTGAACAGATCTTCACAATGAGCTCCACTAGTATTTTTGGCTATTATTCTTATGGCTCTTGTCTGGAGTTTGACAATTGTGTTTATATTTTGTGCGTTTGTTCCCCAAAAAAGAATACTATAGATAAGAACTGGGTGTGCATATGAATAATATGTAACTAAAAGACACCACATGTTACACACTGATGAAAGGATTCTAAGGGCATAACATGAGATTCTGTTTGCAAGTACCTTTGTGTGTTCACACCACTTCAATTGAGAATCAATATTCATTCCTAGAAATTTTGCATTTGTTACACAGTCTATAGAGATACCATTTACATTTAATTTAACTTTGTACTTTTTCCTCTCCAAACTGAAATTATGGCATTAGACTTCCTTAGGTTCAATGTCTCTTCTTTGCTTGATGACCAATCATAAACTTACTTGAGAGTTTCATTTGATTTCTCGGTGATGTCACCCACACTACAATTTTCATCCAATTTAAATGATTTTTGGTCTTCCTTGAAGCAAACTGAATTTTCTTCAAGTCATTGTAGTGGATTTTTTATGTTGATTTTTAGTATTTTTTCGGCCATTTTTTCAGATATCTGTAATTTTGCCATTCTTTTTCAAATCCCTATGATTAACTGAAATTACATCTGTAAGGATCAGGATGATATGTTAATTTCATGTTTCACATAACCACAACCGAAGTTACCTCCTTTCTAAGCTCCCTCGGGAAATATCGAGTAACACAGTAAAAATACCAATGAAAACTTCAAGTGCTTTATTCATTGCAACAAAGCCTATTTGTCTGCTACATTCTAGAACGGAGAAAAAATCCTGAATTTGAGCAATATTTTCGTCCGTCACCCTGTCGTTCCCCCTTAAAGAGAAATAAATGCACGATCGTATGGCGTTACTAACCGGAGGACCCCGTCTGGGGTTGCTGGTCCGTCTGTTGCAAGTCTTTCTGTTTGGGCCACATTGGCGACTTGCGACTGATGACGCCAGGAGAGGTGTTCACGACGTAAACTTACCTGTATTCTGATTATTTGAACTCAAAATTACGAATTACTACGTAACAGTATAAAGTTGCTAACTCTTAACTCGCAAGCATAAGATTAATTATATGCAAAATTGACCGTGAGAGAAAATTCTCAAAGAGAAATCTAGTAAAAAAATTATGCAACTACCACTGTAGATAACGAGAATTGTACTTAAAGCATGAATTTCGCGCCTCCCTGCAAGACGCGCGGGTAGCAAACTGATAGGCGGCAGTCGTAAGTACACATTACACGTAACTTATAACTCAAGTCACACCACGCACTTGTCAAATAGTACCTTGCTTGGGCTGAATTTTAACTTACGTACCGAAACTAAAAGTTAAGTATGGTGCTAGCTGTAACCGGCTCACGTGATTGCCGGGAGGGCTCCTCCTCTAGCGCAGCTAACTCGCTTTCTCGCCCGTCCATTACCCAACGTGTGTCGAGTCGAGATTTAACAATGCAAATGCATTTCAGCTACAACTGTGCTCCTTAATTTTGGGCGAGAGTACGGCACTGCAGCTGTTACAGCGCCGGCAGTTTCAAGACACTGGCTGTTTATGTAAGGCTAAATCCACAGGTCGCCCTCGTGTGTTCGCTCAAGACGAAGAGGGCATCATCCAGCAGAGCTGGGCGTGTCGTGCACGGAGGTCTGGTCGTCGTGGCAGCCGGTAGTTAGCCATTTCTCATGTGTCTAACTTGTGTGTTATCCGGCGACGTTAGGAATTTTAATCACTCAGGGTTTTTAAGTAGCCCAAAAACCTTGCGCCTTGTCTTTCATTTATTTAAGGCGTACTCTCCCAAACCTTTCTTCTGACAGAACACCTTGAGAATCCCGGTACTCTTATGGACGATCTCGTTTATTTTGAAGTTTAATAAAATTTTTAACAACGACAGAAACTTGTGTTATTCATCAATTTCTTCAGTTTTAAATCATAAGTAGTAGACACAGGAATAATAATAAAATTTTAAAAAATTAATATCGTCAGAATGTCGGAAGCAAAACCATCATATTATTATTAGGTTTAGCTGGAGCAGTTATTCACTTCCTGCAGAACACTTTTTCCACAGAACGCCCTTTGGGAACCCTGAACTAGAGTAACAATTACAAAGCTACGCTTTGTCCTTTCACATTTAAACATGGTGCAGCGAACAGAGCACATATAGACTGCAGCAAGATTACACCTGCCCACTTCAGTTTTTTTTAAAAAAAAGTTGGATTATCCGATTTTTGTTCAAATTGTTTCCGTATGAGCGAGCAAAAATGTAACAGGCCATAGAGAATGCTCCACTGAGCAGTTTGAGGAAGAGAACCTGGAGTCGGAGAAACCATCTTAAGAAGACATGGAAGTAAACTTTTCTACCGCTTTGTCAACCATTTCTGTTTTTTATCGTATTTAGAACTAGTATGCGTACAAGTTTACACATACTGTGCTGTTTATTTACATGTACATTCTTTATTTGCTGCAAGAGAACTAGGATGTCATGATGGTTATGTTTATTTTAATTCTCCATAAGATGGCTCTGTTGCATCTTATTTACATTATCCCACGACAGAACCTGCTATGAATCAACAACAAAACGTCGGACCCACCCATTACACAGTTCCTTTCAGAAACGTGCAGTAGAATACGTTGGAGCAGTGCCGGCACAGCTTCGCAGAACTCACTGACATGTACCTTGTGTGTGGGAAAGTACGTTTCAAAGCTCTCGCTGCTGAAAGGCTGTACAGGGAATGATTTCCTAACAGGTATCTTCCGTGACGACAATTGTTTATTTCTGTCGATCGACGAATGCGGAGGCTGGTTCATTGGAAAGAAGAAATGAGGGACCTGGCAACATGACTACTCGCACACCAGAGTTTGAAGAGGAGACGCTGGAACGTGCTGCAGCTGACCCCACTGCAGCACTCACCACAATGGAGGTGAAACGGGCGCTGCACATACTAGCGTGTGGCGAGTACCCCACGACTGGCAGTCAGGCCCGCATCACCCACAACAAATCGATGCAATGCTTGGGACAGCCTTAGCACCTAAGGTCGCATTGTGTCAGTGGTTGCTTCAACAGGGGATTGGTCGACCACATTTCCAACAAATCGTGGAGTTTACTGACTAGGCCTCAATTGATCGTGATGGTATTTCTAACAGCACTAATAGTCGTGTATGGGTTGAGGGAAACCCAGAGCTGTAGTAGAGTCTCACCATCAAGTACGTTTCTCTGTGACTACCTGGGCTGACATTATAGGCAACAATCTCATTGGGCCATATCTTCTACATGGACGCCTGTATTTGAGCTTCGTGCAAAGAGTTCTATCTCAGTTGTTGGCGAATGTACCCTTAGTTGTTCGTGAGAGGGTGTGGATATGAACTGACATTGCACCGGCTCACTTCAGTGTGTAGGTCCGCAACCATCTCAGTGCTGTATTTCCTGGTCGCTGGATTGGAAGAACTAGTCCTATTCCATGGCTTTCAAGGTTACCTGACCTTAATCACTTGATTATTTCCTATAGGGATATCTAAACTCACTTTTGTATGAGATCCCCAATGGCTACGGAGACGGAATTAGTTGCCAGAATTGTAGCTGCCTGTGATGATTCGAAACACACCAGGTATATTTGTCAGGGTACTTCGCAATCTTGTTCACCGATGTCTTGCTTACACTGAGGTTGATGGCCGCCAGTTCCAGCACAGTTAGTAAGATACAGGACAAATGGTACGTCATTGTGTCAGTGATAGTATTTGCAGCTAACTGTAGCCAACGTAAACAAAAAAGCACACTGCAATGCGATTTTATTCCTATTATCTCCTTAAACTGACTTCTTTGACCCCGGGTTACCTACTTCAAATTGTTCAATGGAGCATCGTCTATGTCCTGTTAAATTTTTGCACGCTCTTACGGAAAAACTCTGTATAATAATAAGCGAACCTGACAATACTTTGCAATTGCTAAATATGTATGGGAATGGAATATACGTCCTCTCCTTCTCCCTCCACTCTCTAACCCTCTTCTTCTCACTTTTCACTTTGTTTTTCTCCCCATCCTCCTCCTCCCTGTCTCTGTCCAGCACCTTACCCTCGCTCTCTGTACATCTCTTATCCCAGACTTTCTCAGTCCATCTTCCTCCTCACTCAGCTCTCTGTCCATGCCTTCCTTCTCCTTCTTTATGTCCATTTCCTCTTCTTTTCTCTGTCCATCTCCTCCTACCCCCTCTCTCTGACTTCATTTATTGTTATTGCGAACGGAACCTTGATCTGAAATAAAACTCAAAATGAATGGGTAAATCGTATGGAATCATTAGTGTACGGGGTATGAGAAAGATCGTTCCATCTGCTGGATCAGTGAGGATAGTAGCTTTAACGACAATTTTTCGCATGGTTTTAATCGACGAACAGGTAGGGTTATAAGGTTGGCCGTAAACACAGCTTTCCTGTTTTCTGTTAAAAATGACCGCGAAAAGGAAAACAAAACTTCGCATTCTCATAGCACCGCTAAGCGCGTTCTTTCTCGGGGCCGGTGTAACAGCAAGTGTTTATTGCATACCATGTCTATTTCTCCAACGGTTCAGGCTGTCAATTGTCTTTCAGTCAGTCAGTTAGTCAGTTGGTCGAGAATGAATTCATCCACTCGAATATCCTTGAATTTGTGTGAACTGCAACAAAACAATTTCAGTACAGTCATGAAATTACTGAAATGAAATTAATCGGAATTCACTGTTCCGGAGTCTTTTGACTTGAGAAATTATTATTCAATTTGCCTCCAAACGCTGTCTACGCTCTTTGTCAGTCACACTAACTCGATTATCACGTATGTGGGCTGAGATGCCCGTACGCCGACTGAAATCAATTGAATGTTTGCAACACAGCAAATTACCACGATCTGGCATCAACTCATCCTTTGCAAACACACCAAAGACGTGATCAGCACCGATAATACAAACAAATATCTCTTTCAACTGTATTCTTTTCCGCAAAGTGTCAATGTTAAATGTGGAATTTGTTGTTGGTATGAAAATATGCTACAGCAAGACCGTCAAACTGAACGTCACAACTTTTTTAGTGAACATGTGGTAACAGAACTGTCAAACTGATCGTCACATTTCTTTCATTGAGATTTTAATACAAAAATGCAATCCAAATTTCCGACTTCTTCGGTGGATTTTCCAAAAATGTTCTTTCCCACAAACCTTGTCCTAACAATTCCAAGCATGCGGCAACTGATTTTTCGTTATATAGATAATTACAGTTCAGTAAAATATCTAGAGACTACGGACTGTGGCTTATCGTTTGCTTCTCTGAGGCTGTCATTCAATGAGCAGTGTGTAATAATCGCTGACTTCCATTTCTGGTAAATTTTGTTACTAAAATGTTGTTAATTAAAATGGGAAGCCACCATACTATTCCTATCTGACTTCTTCTGGATGCACACTATTATGTAATTAACTTCTTGTTTCTGTATAGTGTGGAACATATATTCTCTTCCTTTTTTGTGATTATGATACCTCTTTCTTTAAAATTATTCTTCATAATAAAGTTCTTTTGAGCGCTACCTTGAAAGTAAAGGATCCAGGCAGTGGACACCAAATGAAAAAGCTACTCCTTACGTTTCTGATCTAGACTGCTATAAAAATGCGAAGGAACTGTTAATCAAAACTCAGGGAGAAGTTGTAGCCTAATCCACAATTGATTTATTGATTTTAAACAAGACAAAACAAAATTATTAAAGAAACGTCATACAAAAATATTTAACAGAAGTCTTACTAAAATGGGATCTGTGGTGGACAAGGTGATCTGCTGGGGATTGAAACATGACACTAAACAGAACACTACTCGCTCTATCTCACTTCATACACGTGAATCCAGGTTATGGCATCAAACTATGCCACCACCAAGCACCTTTATTCTAGCATACAAAAAAAAGGAAAAATATGGTTCGAAAGAACAGGGTGCTGAGAAATAGATATTATAGCCCTACTTCACAGCAGTGAATACTTTACAATCCTACTGGTCAAGGCGCCACACTACGATGCGTTCGGCGACTGAAGTCATGGAAGGCGGCAATCTGTTATGAAATGCGCGTTCCCGAAAAAATGCAAGTACGCGGTCTCGCGTTCGGTTAATTCTGAACCCAGGTACTTCCCTAAGAGGCTCTGAAACCCCAACGGATTCCAAACCAATTTGACTCCGTGCCACGACTGTGCATCTCGTAATACGTCAAATGTTTAGACGGATAACTCAAGACAAATAAGTACACCCACGCATCACTCATTGTGACCGTGCTGATATAAGCAGTACCTCTGACAGTTCATAAGCTGCCTGGCACAGGCTCGATGTCGCGCTCTAGCAAAGGATGCAAGTCACACCATTTAGGTTGAGGCCTGCAGTTCTTTACTAGCGAAGCATCAGTTCAAGAGACTTGTACAAGAGTGTCGATCTCCCTTTCTCTGTGTTGCCTCCTCATCTTGGTTCCAAAAGCACATTTCTCTCTTTTGACTTCCCTCAATTTCGCGCAAGCCAGTCACGAGCTGGAGCCCGGCATTCTAAGCTCAGTGAATGGTCTTTGCACTGCAGACAGATTTGACCAATCAGAGGCTTAAAGTTAAGTGGCAGAAAATGGAATAAAATTTAGCTTTGTAGCCTCTTTCCCACAAGTTTGCCGTGTCTTTTGCTAACACAATACAGGGTGGAAGCACAGCCCTCCATAAACAACTTGTTATCCTCCCTGTTGCGTCCATTTAAGAGTTTGCAAAAAACGGCCATAAACTCTACTTGACAAAATATATTTTGAAGCAGAGTCTGGATGTCTGTTTCCCTGTCCCCCGGACATTTGCAGGACATTTAGATTTCTTTTGGCAGCTTGCTCGCTAACAAGGCCTACAATGCGCTGTCGGCAACAGCGCTACACATCAAGAAACAGATATAGCATTGCTCCTGCGGCTCTGTTAGGGTTCAAATTAGTCAAATGGCTCTGAGCGCTATGGGACTTAACTGCTATGATCATCAGTCCGCTAGAACTTAGAATTACTTAAACCTAACTAACCTAACTAACCTAAGGACGTCACACACATTCATGCCCGAGGCAGGATTCGAACCTGCGACTGTAGCGGTCACGCGGTTCCAGACGGAAGCGCCTATAACCCCTCGGCCACCCAGGCCGGCCACAAATTCAGTTGCCATAAGTTCTCCACGAAGATCATAAACAGCACAGCGTGAATTTCTGTGATTTTATTCCGTTTAGTATTCAGTCATGAGGTTACTTTCAACCTGTTCTTTTGAGGAAATGCTACAGGAGTCACGTAATAACTGGAGATCTGTTTTTTTCCATATTGTGAGAACATAATGAAAATTTCATTTTTCAACAGGGCACAGCAAATCCGCTGTGGCACCTCCATGTAAGAGCGTTTCTAAACAGTGAGCTGGTTCAATGATTCATCAGCTGTCAGGGGCTTACGGATCCCGCGTAGCTGATCTCGTGATACATGTGGTTTTTCCCTCTTTTTTTCCTTAATGACGGTTTGTGTTACGTGCCTCCCTTTCTAGCAACTTTCAGTAATATTTGATCACACAGATGTGAATGCAGTGATTCCAGAATGCTTGCTTAATGAACATTTGTGAAAGGTAACTATGATCATAAAAAAAAAATCCCTTAGGCTGTTTGCGCAGGCATGTGAAAGATTTACCTTAGTAAAATGAGATATGCCTTAAAAATTAAGAGATTTTGTAGTGTTATGCGTAAGTTCAAACAAATTTTTACCTTTGTTTAAGTAGAAGATGCTGTCTTGTGGAATCAGATGAATCTTTTTGATCCAGTAACACCTGATGACACACATCCCACATTTAACGCAAAAAATTATGAAAGCGTCCTCTATTAACACGCCACCTTCTTTTTCAACGCGGCTGAGTCAGTACGTAACAGGTAGCCATGTAGTTCTGCCAGCTCCCCTCTCACTCCCCCCCTATCACTCCCCCCCCCCCCCCCCCCCCCGTAGTCTCCACTGTTCCCAGTGGACGGTGCCGACGCGAGTTCATATAATGTCTAAGTTAGGTGCGAGGCATGACATAAACGGATTTTCATCGGTTTCATACAATAGAATCCTTTTCAATTGTGAATTACGTGTTCTGGCAGTAAGCTCATGTTACACGTCTTACATTTCAAAAACATGTGAAGTGGCATAATGTCCGGTACTCACCTCAAATGTGCTCCAAACAGAAGCCGCCACATCTTGTGGGTACAATCTAAACAACACAAGACTGCGGTGAGACTGAAGTGTATGTTGACAGAATTCAAACCGACCACAAGACGACGATACCATATCAGGATACTATTAAACAGTCCTGAAGTTTTATGATCGTCTTTTTTTATGATATTCGCAATGCTGCCTACTCCTGAACGGTCCTTGTATCATACTCATAACTAACCTGTGTCGCGTATAAATGTACACTGACAAGTAAGCGGAAAATACTACAGATCAGTTAGCGGTGTGTTACGCTTGCAGTGTATTTTTCTTCTGCTGGCAGGTTGTCAGTGCAGAGGTACGTAATACTGAAAACGTGTATTCCTAAAAAAAAAAAAAAAAAAAAGCTGCTGATACAGTAGTGCCCTACTGAACGATTTTCTTGAATTTTCTCCTGGTGAAGGAAATATAGAGTTCTGTACAGATAACTGCGTCGGTGAAACTAAGTGAAACACTAGAATGAGAAGTTTCATGCGTGAATACTGATGACAAACGCCACTAACACTTGCAAAATTTCCTTTCTTTCTGCAGAGCATAGTAATTTTCTTCCACACGTCTTTTAATGTTTTCGAAAAAAGAGTTAAATGATTCCATTGACGTAGCCTCGAAAGCAGGTCCGTTTAAAAATTGAGTTACTGTGAGCGTACCGACATACCTAATTGAATACTCATATGCTCCTGGCATAGTATACGATGACTCCATTGGTTAGAACAAAGTAGTATTCTTAGTACTAACTTATAGGCTATCTTTAGAAAACTGCAAAATTTGTTAAACCTACAAGGCTAGCTTCGAATGATATACACATCACACAGAGAAAATTAAATCATTTGTTGAAGAAGTAAGGCGACTTGTTGGTTGACCTGTTGCGTCATTCATCGGATGTTAAAGCAATTTATGTGGTGCCTGTCCTGGGGTTCCTTTTTCTTGTTGGCTGTATTAGGTCGACATTTTTGATAACGTCGTTTATTATTCGTCCCCTGTCGTCTGAGTTATCTGAAATCCACAGTGTATACGTTGGTTAATGTCCGCATTTATTAAAAGGCTCTTATGTTGTGTACAGATTCCTCTTTCCTTCATGAATGCTACGTACGGCGTCACCCTGTGAAAGAAATACGTATGATTGATGCCACCATCCAGATTTCTTTGTCCCTCGTTACTTCGGCCGTAGCTCTGTGTTCGTTTCATTATTGAATGATTTTCACTACTGCTCACTTAGGGTTCAGGACAGCTATTGCCCCCTTCGCCTGTGTGCTTCCTGTTACATTAACAGCTCTTGACAGTGAATTTCTTAATTTCACGTTCTTCATAAAAAATAATCTATAATGGCATACTGGATCCATATGTTTCTTGACTGCAACTCAGTCAAGTCTTCGAAGGAAGCACTTGAGTTACAAATTCACGACATCTAGAAACATATGGCCCCAGTATGTCGTTATCGAATATTTCTGAGAAGTGCATATAAGGCCTGAAGATAGTAAAATGAATTGCTGAAACTGCTAGCGAAAATAAAATAACGTTTCAATCGCATGGCTGTTCGCCGAATTTCATTGTTAAATAAACTGATGAATGGCGTCGCACTGTTAGTGGTGAATCACTCTACCACAGATAACCACCGTCGGTGAGTATGGCGGCGAACTATGGAGAGGTTCATTCTTCCAATATTTTCGAGAGACACAGCAGCGTTAGTCCAGGCGTCAATGTGTTACGACTTCCAAGTCACGGCTGGTAGTGATGGAGGGGTCTCGGAAGGCACAACGGTACGTCGCGGTTATACCGCATCCCCATGCATTACCTCTCATACGAGAGTATCGTGGAGCCATTCTACTCCAGAACAATGATCTAGCATACATGGCACGTGTCTCTATGATCTGTGTGCGTGATATTGAGATACTCCTGTTGCCAGCGAGATTCCCAGAACTGTCCCCGATAGAGAATACATGGGACCCTCTCGAACGTAAACTTTGTTCCAGTGCCAGTAACCAAGATATGAAGGACCAGTTACCACAGCAACGAGCGAGTTTGCCTCAGCAAAAGTTACAATGATTTTATGACGCCCTTCCCAAATGAATTAGTGGATGCGCCCCGTCCAGAGAGATTGCAGTATCATACTGGTATGTCTCTCATGCGGCCAAGTTCTTTGTAAATTTGATTCGGTTCTTTGATCACAAAATAACATCACACATCCTCTCAACGAGTGAAGTTATTGAGCCATGCTCACTCCCAACGTTACGTTTTCGTGAACTTTGCTGTGTATCTGTGTTTTGTTTCCCGCCCTTGTCGCAGTTACTTCGTGGTTCTTCTTCCTTCTACGTGTAGCAGCAGTGATGTGTATCGACATTTGCACCGTGTACCATCTTTGGTTTGCTGCGGACCAGGGAAGTTGTCTCCTCGCGGTGCAGTCGGCTGGGGCCGCTGGCGGTCTCTGCGCAGTGTCCGAGCATATGTGGAGCTTCGTGGTTCACCGACCCAGGACGTCAAATTTGAGTAGTGGTTTCAAGTACCCAAGCCACTTCCATTCATGTTGTGTGGTTCGTTTCGGTGTGTTGCTGTTGGGGAGGTTTTCCTATGAGCAATACCGAATGTTTCTATTGCTGAAATTTAGCCGCCATTCGGGGCAATTAACTATATTGGTTGACTACAATTCGAGTGCACCAGCGGAATTTTGTGTCTTGTGGCTGTTAGTGTTCCGGTTACCTGCCCTGGCCACTAATGTAATTTCAGGCAGCGTCCTTTCCTCACCCGTTATCGCTGTCCAACATGGTGTGTAGTTTTGACAGCTAATACATATTTCATTGTGAATAATCACGTTCGTAACAGTTTGTGTTTGAGTTCTCATGTACTAATTGGTGGTAAGAAAGTTGTTGTGTGGGTCGGTCCGTGGCTGTCCCCTGGCTGGGTTACGACGGATCATATATAGTTGGACTCACCACCTGCCTCACCCAAGTGAATGAGGACAGACCGACCTCCCTTGAGGCTTCTGTGTGCCATTTTCTTTATTGTCCTCCTCACCGGTGTTAATTGTTTGTTTATAATCAATCATAGCCAATGATTTAAGAATTCTTGTTTTTACTGGACTTACTGTATTTTTGAATTTTGGAAAATCAATTCTAGGTCTTAAGCCGCTTAAAACCGCATTCTTGAAATTACCCTTTAAGCGAAAACACTGCGGCCTTCTGCCTTAAGGGATTATGGTAAAACATTTTAAAATTTTAAAATTTAATTGTGGCTCTCAGCCGCTTGTATTGCATCTTGCATATGTTCTATTTACTTTTGCCCTGAGGCTTTCCAGCCTAGCTGTGATAACATATATATTTTAATTTTTTTATTTGCTATTTTGACTGCATTTTTTTTATTTTGTTGACTTTTAGGATTTCTTGTTTGGGGGCCCTCAGCCGTTCAATAATTGCCTTTTTGAAACTCGTAGTTCTAAGGGTTCGGCTATGTGCCGTTTTGGTTTAAAGGTACTATTAAATTACAATAAATTACAATTTGGAGTAAACCTGACCGACACTTTATTTCGCCCTTTCCACAATCCTGATCGCCTGTTCTCCCCTGAGGGTTCCGCTTGCGTTTCAGTTTTTTTTTCTTCCTTCTTCCCTTCTGGGTGCTTCACCTTCTTTGTCAAGTAGAGTATACGTGTGTATATATGAGGTCTGTTCAAAAAGTTCGGGAACATCCATAATTTCGTGCCAATGTTGTGTTGAAGCGAAATGCTTTGGCATTTCTGCACTATCCTGTGCTTAATGGTTACACATTAAGTTTCATTGAAGTAAGTCTGTTAGTTATTGTTCAGTGGTGCATGGAGTAGAAACTTTTGTCGCAGAGTTTTTATTTGCTTCGAAATGGCAGCGTTAGAGGAACAATGCGTCTGCGTTAAATTTCGCGTGAAACTCAATAAAACCTGTACAGAGTCACACCAAATGATGCAGGAAGCGTAAGCTGATGAGTGCTTAAGCCGTACACGGTGTTACGACTAGTTCAGAAGATTTAAAAATGACTGGTGGGAAGTTTGAGACGACCCTTGTTCAAGACACCTTTCGTGGTCTACCGACGGAACTCCTGTCAGGAATGTCAACGAAATTGTGCCTGACAACCGAAGAATGAGGGTGCGAAAGGTTGCAGAAGAATGTAACATTTCAATCGGATCATGACATGAGACACTGACACAGCATATGGGAATGCATCGTATTGCCGCCAAGCTCGTCCCACGGCTCGTGAGCCAAGACTAGAAAGACCTTAGCCTCACAGTCTGTGAAGAGCTTCTGGATCTCGCAAATGAGAACATGATGTTCCTTACAGGTAACTGGTGATGAGACGTGGGTCTACATTAATGATGTTGACACCAAGGTTCAGTCTTCACAGTAGCTAGGGAAAGATTCTCCAAGACCATAAAGCGTTCGTCGGATCAGTCAGATGTCAAAGTCACGCTGATAATTGACTTTGAAGGATTAGTTCATCATGAATTCGTGACACAGGGACAAACGGTATGTAGTGTCATTGCCACAGATACTACTACAACGCCGCGCCAACACAAGGTTGGCCGGCAGTCGGCTGCCGAGCACAGGGCACTCTAGCGGGCTGTGAAGCTCGATGGAACAGGAGTGCCCCTCGTCCACTTCTTAGGTAGATTTCAACCTAGGTAGACGCTCTTTCATAATCGGCCCTCAGCCAGTTCTGTAATGTATGCATTAATTCTCTGAAGAGGGCCCATCAGGCTTAGTCCCTGAGAATATGTTGTATTAGTTCGTGGTATTCCATGTTACGAGATTGTCAGTTCATAGCCGCAGCTGCAGTCCTACAAACTACTGAAGGTAAGTAATTTCATTGTACTATGTATTTCTTGAATAATAATCCTTCTCTCTAACAGTGTGCCGTACCGCATATTATTGCAACCTGGACTCCTTCAGCTCCTATCGACTCGGCCTCCCATTTATTTGCATTTAGTAACGAGCTGAAAACACCCACGCGTTTTGTGCCTCTAAACAGTGAGACACAATACTGTTAATCGATGTTACTAGCGGGACGTGTTGCGAAGACTGCGAGAAAATGAGAGAAGTAAACGGCCTGAAATGCAGTGAGACGAATAGTCGCTCTTGCATCAAGATAATGCACCCGCACATACATCCCCGTTGGTACTTGTATATTGCACAAAAAACTAAATCACTGTGTTGCCTTATCCTCCATATTCTCCAGACCTCCCCCCTGCGGACTTTTTAAATTCCAAAGTCGAAAACCCCGTTGAAAGGACGACGATTTGCAACGGTAAATGAGACAAAAGAAATTTCGCAGACTGCGCTTCACGTGATCCAGCCAGAGGAGCAGCAATGATGCTTCTGAAAGTCGAAACAGGGTTTGGAGCTCTGTATAAATTGTGGAGGTTAGTATTCCGAAGGATACCGTACACAATAAGTAACAGGTAAGTGCAGGAAAATTTTGTGGACAAAGCTCCGGATTTTTTTGAATAAACCTCGTATAACGAGGCGCTACTGTCAAATGTTGTTAAGCGACTTTTTTCCCTTTTTCTTCCAGCAATTAGAGTAAATAAGTATTTCTTAATCTCAGTCTTGGCTTAGAGTTTAGTCTTCTTTAAATTGTCTTACAAGTTTCCACGGTTAGGTGACCCCCCAATAACGAATATAACCCATTGCACACCTGAGTACGTTGTTCTCTCTGTGACGGCGTTATCATTGTGCATACTGGACAGACTCAACCATCATTCTCTTATTATTCAGTGAAAGTAATGATCATTGCACTCGCTCGTCTTGTTGGTCACAAATCTTGTTATTGACCATAGTGAACTGTGACGATTCCCCTAGGATTGTAATTTTTCTGTTTGTTCTTTAATGGCTACTTGGCTAACAACCTCACAGTATTCAGCAAGATCCCATACCGTCAATCAACCGCAAACTTTCAACAACAACGTCTTTTTATAAAAACGATAGATCACAACTTAATGAAGATTTAATTGCTATCCTTGTTCTATGTATATACGTGTATCTTTCATTTAGTTTATCAAGTGCAGAAGACACACGCAGGTACGACTACAGTTCCACTCTACCAAACCTACTGTTCAATTGCCAGAGAATGTAAATGACCTAGTAAACGGTAGGTTTACCGGTAGTATTGGTAGGGAAAGAAACATAAATGAATGTGCAGAGAGAAAATGGGAGTCGATGACTTCTCTTTGTTTGGTTGTTTGGTTTTTATTTTGCAGATAATTAGAACCGCTCATCACACACTGTTCGTCCATCCTGCGTTTTATATCCTTAGAGAAGTAAAATTGCAGTTTATAAATAATAAAAATTAGTTGATCGCGTAACTTTTGCGCTTATATCTAACCAAAGAAATTACTTTTGCTGCAGGTACAGCTTACATTTACATACCTAAGAACTATATAATTATTGTTGTTATTTTGTAACCAATAAAACGTCTTTCATCGTGATTAAAGGCAAGAGATTCACGTTATTATTCATAATCGAAAAAGTTGTTTATGAATATCTGAAACACATTTTATTTACGTTCGACGACGAATTGAAGCGATGCTTGATATATTTTTGTTTTGCGGGGTTTTTTCATCTTTCTTTGTTTTGGAGGAAATTGCGTTTTCTACCACTATATGATACATCAGTATCTTTTTTCTTATATTTTCACTACAACATTTCTCGTTACATGTTCGAATAAAACCTGAACTGACAATTCCAGTTTTGCTATAAATATTATTTATTTTTAAGTAACAGACAGGAGGGTAATCATGTAGAACAAAAATCTGCTATTGATCAGACGGTCCTTTATATATCGTCACTGAGTTTCTAGCTGGTACATCGCTTTTGGCTTCAAGGTCATCTGCACTGAATAGCCAGAGAAACTGATAAACGTGCCTAATATCGCGTTAGGTCCCCTGCGTGCATGTACAAATGCCGCAACACGACGTAGTATCGTCTCGAGTAATGTCTGAAGTCGTGCTGGAGGGAACTGACGATGAATCCTGAACAGCACATTGAAATGCATTCCAGATATGCTCAATAATGTTCACGTCTGGGGAGTCTCATGGCCAGCGGACGTGTTTAAACTCATAAGAGCGTTCCTGGAGCCATTATAGCAATTCTGGACGTGTGGAGTGTTGGATTGTCCTGCTAGAATTTCCCAAGTCCTTCCGAATGCACAATGGGCATGAATGGATGCAGATGATCAAAGAGGCTGCTTACGCACATATCACCTGTCAGAGTCCTATCTAGACGGATCAGCGCTCTCATATCACTGCAACGCAGACGCACCGCACCATTACTGAGCCTCCACCAGTCTGGACGCGGATTCATAAGGCTGTACCCGTGCATCCGCTCGATACAATTTGAAACGAGACTCGTCCGACCAGGCAACAGACCGATGTCGGTGACTATCCCAGGCGAGACATAATAGATTGTGTTGTGCAGGAATGTAGGGTTGCCGGCCGGAGTGGGCGTGCGGTTTAGACGCTACAGTCTGGAGCCGAACGACCGCTACGGTCGCAGGTTCGAATCCTGCCTCGGGCTTGGATGTGTGTGATGTCCTTAGGTTAGTTAGATTTAATTAGTTCTAAGTTCTAGGCGACTGATGACCTCAGAAGTTAAGTCGCATAGTGCTCAGAACCATTTGAACCATTTGAATGTAGGGTACACGAATGGATCCTTGTTTCCAAAAGCCCATATCGATGATTTTTCGTTGAATGGTTCGAACGCTGAGCCGGCCTTCCGTAGCCGAGTGGTTCTAGGCGCTTCAGTCTGGAACCGCGCGACCCCGGGCATGGATGTGTGTGTTTTCCTTAGGTTAGTTAGGTTTAAGTAGTTCTAAGTTCTAGGGGACTGATGATCGCAGATGTTAAGTCTCATAGTGCTCAGAGAAATGTGAACCACTTTTTTCGAACGCTGACGCTTGTTGATGGCCCAGCATTGAATTTCACAGCAGTTTGCGAAAGGATTGTACTTCTGTCACGTTAAATCATTCTGTGCTGTCCTCGTTGGTTCCGTTCTTACATGATATTTTTCCAGCCTCTCCGATAACGGATACTTGATGTTTTACTGAATTCCTAATATTCACGGTACATTCTTGAAATGGTTGTACGGGAAGATCCCCGCTTCATCGCTACCTCGGAGATGTGTCACACCGCTCGTACTCGGACTATAACACCACGTTCATACTAACTTAAATCTTGATAACATGCCATTGTAGCAGCAGCAAGCGATCTAACAACTGCGCGAGCCGCTTGCTGTCTTATACAGGCATTGCCGAATGCAGCGCCGTATTCTGCCTTCTAACGTATCTCTGTATTTGAATACCCATGCCTATACTAGTTTCGTTGGCGCTTCAGTATAGCATAATCGCAGATATAGATAAAGCAATCGATAAGAGTAACACCCGATAAATATGCAACACACCTAGCGTACAGGTAACGCGCATACCACCATGAGTGGCCAAGCACTCCGTCTTCAGGCCACAAGTGGCCAACCGAGATCATCCGACCGCCGTGTCATCCTCAGCTGAGGATGCGGATAGGAGAGGCGTGTGGTCAGCACACCGCTCTCCCAGTCATTACGATGGTTCTCTATGACCGGAGCGGCTACTATTCGGTTGAGTAGCTCCTCAATTGGCATCACGAGGCTGAGTGCACCCCGAAAAATGGCAACAGCGCATGGCGGCACCCATCCAAGTGCCGACCACGCCTGACAGTATTTAACTTCGGTGATCTGACGGGAACCGGTGTATCCACTGCGGCAAGGCCGTTGTCCCATGAGTGGCCAAGGCTGCAATAAAAACTACCATTGTCTACGGTTGCTTATTATAATTTACGGTAGCGTACTGTAGTTTTACAAGTATGGTTATGCAACACTAAACGTCCACCCCTAGGTGAGGTGAGACTGAACACAGGGACCATTGCTGTATCACGAGATTACCGAGGTCGGCGGGGACACTACAAGACTCGGGGATCAAGTGCTTAACTCGCTGAGGGCGCCTACCGACTACAGAGCAGAGTACGGCGTGGCTGGGACACGCGCGCCTGTTTGCCTCCGCCGGCGACTCTTCCACACAGAGGCCGCAATCAGCGCGCGCCCGGCCCCACCAAACAGCCATGAATCATTCATTACGGGTGGTCGCGCGGGGCCAGCATATGCCTGCTGCCTGCCCCGTGGCTAAATCGACGATAATGCCCGCCGCGTCCGCAGCCACTCTGGAAACTTGACACACAATCAATATAGAGAGGGGGCGCGGGCGCAGTTTGTCGAGTTTGGTACGGGGTGAGTGAGGGTTGGGGGGGGGGAGGAGGGGGAGGAGGGGTGTTTGTACGGGTGGCGAGGGGATGACGAGAGGACGCGTGGGGCCACATAAAAAAAAGGGCCAGAAAGGGTGGCAGAGCCGTTTCATCGCGCCCCGAGCAATTTACATCCGTACAAGTTAACATGGAAACGAGTATTTAATTAGGTAATTGATGGGCGCGAGCGGCGCAGCGAAGCCAGGTGGCCTTCCCACGGTGAGGACTCGGGGGTCGCACCCCACGCCGGTCCGCAGCGGGCCCCACTGCCGGAATGACGCCACGGGCGCGGCTCTGGCGTGCGCCACTTCATTCTGGGCGTGACGTGTCGTCGTACAGTACGGCGGAACTTGGGAAACAGCCGAGACCGCGCTCCACTTTAGAGGTGGGGGGGGGGGGGGGAGTGAGTGAGAGAGAGACAGACACAGAGAGAGAGGAGTAAGTCTGAACCACCACATACAGGGTGCTCTAAAATTCCCCTACAAACTTGTAGACGGGACTGAGTAGACTATGTTCTGAATTGGAACCCATGTCTGGTAACGTACCGTTTCCTAGTTACAACCGTTTGGAAACATGTATGCTAGGAAGGTATTAAACAGCCTATTTATGATGGGGAGAGCTTACGATCTCATCGGCTGATGTCATTTCACATCTGACCTACCTCTCTGACCTTATTAGAGCCTTACTCACGTTGTAAGACGTGTATATTTCTCTTGTCAAACCACAATTTATGCAAGGTGTTTATATTTTATTAATAGGATTAAGCAGGAATCATTAATATTTGTCATGTTGGAAGTAAATGTGGTATCAGGGGATGTCTGCACCAAAGTATTGTTGATACAATTTAAAAAGGGCAGTAGAAACCGCGTACAGATTCATTTTAAGAAAAGAGCGGGAAAGACCGTGCATTGATACATTTTGTAACGGTA
This sequence comes from Schistocerca gregaria, assembly GCF_023897955.1. NCBI lineage: Eukaryota > Metazoa > Arthropoda > Insecta > Orthoptera > Acrididae > Schistocerca > Schistocerca gregaria. The sequence continues at coordinate 44,554,252 of NC_064924.1, forward strand.
ACAGGGATTGTGTCCACCAGAAAGCATTGTTGGCAGGAGAGACCGCACTTTAGCGTTCGTAGGATGTCAGTAGTAAGCGAGAAGTGAAGCGAGTCGGTAGCAGGTCTGAAGCAAGACGTTGAGAGGAGCGGTGTGCCTGCCAGCCATTAGCTATGATTTATAAGGGATTATAGAGACTTCAGCTAACTATTATAATAAGAGGAACTAATTTCATTGAAATAATTTGTTGAGAAACTTAGGACTACTGAAGGTATGTTTGTGCATTGCTAGTTCTAAGATTATTGTAAAAAGTAAGTCCCATTTGAACGTTTGTAAAATCATCTCATTCAGAATATAATTAACTTTTGCCAGCAGTATTGTATTTCTAATTATAATCCATCCCAAAAACCATCAACTTAAAACTTTGCATAATTTTATTGTTGCCAAGAAAAAGTTTAACTATGAATTACCTAACTTCAGCCGGCCGGAGTGGCCGTGCGGTTCTAGGCGCTACAGTCTGGAGCCGAGCGACCGCTACGGTCGCAGGTTCGAATCCTGCCTCGGGCATTGATGTGTTTGATGTCCTTAAGTTAGTTTTAATTAGTTCTATGTTCTAGGAGACTGATGACCTCAGAAGTTAAGGCCCGTAGTGCTCAGAGCCATTTGAACCATTGTGAACCTAACTTGAGTCAAATTAATTAAAGAATATCTTCAGCTTTGGTAATAAACACAGCCACTTATTATGAAAGCCCACCAGCAGCTAATAAAGTATAGTAATACAGAGTAAGTATATTCATGTTGCAGTTCGATGTAGCAGTTAGATGGCGATCCAGTAACAGTAAAAAAGGTAAGGAACAGTTTTGGGTTATTGCAGATAACGACTGGGCCACGACGACGACACATTCTATGTTTCGTCGAAATAATTAGAAAATCACTTTTAATAAGCAGCAATTAAATTTGTATACGAAGATAGAGAAAAAGAATAAATTTCAAATGGAATATTTCATTTGTTATTACTAAGCAAGAGATAGAAATCCTAAGGAAAGGTTTCATAGTTTACTGTAAAAGGGAAGGTTATCATTAACAAAAGAGGTATAGAGAAGACAGGAAGGTTTCAACGTATCTGTGACTGTTAGACCAACATGGCTGAGTACAAGTGTGCAGAATACAAATGGTTCAAATGGCTCTGAGCGCTATGGGACTAAACTGCTGAGGTCGTCAGTCCCCTAGAACTTAGAACTACTTAAACCTAACTAACCTAACGACATCACACACATCCATGCCCGAGGCAGGATTGGAACCTGCGACCATGGCGGTCGCACGTTTCCAGACCGTAGCGCCTAGAACCGTTCGGCTACTCCGGCCTGCTGCAGAATACACCGGCAATGTCTTTCTGTATGGCGAATCTCACTGAAATCGAAGAGTTCCTCGTCGGTTATCGCCTTCACAATCCACATCAACATGGGTACTCTGAAAATCACACTTAATTGCCTGACAGACGGTTAATCGAACCAACCTTCACCAATAGTTCTCCGTTATTGCATTCTCGAACAGAGTCCGGAATAAAGAACACCCATATTTTTCTGTACGAACTCTCATTTCCTTTATTTCATTATGATGATCGTTTCTCCCTACGTCATGTTCCAAACACGATGGAACTTTTATGCGATAGTTTGAAGAACATTCTGGACAATTCGAGCGAATGATCTGGCCACCCAGTCTGCCTGACATCAATCCCATCTAATATTTATGGAACATATTCGAGAGGTCAGTTGGTGAACAAAATTCTGCACGGCCAGTAGTTTCGCAATTATGGACAGCAAGAAGGACAGTATGACCCAGTATTTCTGCAGATAACTTCCAACAACTTGTTGCAGTCCTACACAATATTTGGAGGTATCCTTTGACTTTTGTCACCTCACTGTAATCTCACGATACTATGGCCGTAAAGTGTCATCATCATCATTTCCTCGGGCCTTTGACCCACTACAACGTGGAGTCGGCCTTGCTACAATGGATTTGGCGATGTTAGTGGCGGAGGGTGGTCGGATGCCCTCCCTGTCACCACCCTGTACTCCCTAGGACAGAATTAGTGAACTCCAGCTATCTGTGTCTAGTGTAAGCCATGAAATAGTGCAAACGTTTTCAAATGTCTGCGAGTCGTGTAAATGAGACGGGACATGGGGATCAGCCCAGTATTCACCTATTGGGATGTGGAAAACCGCCTAAAAACAGCATTCGGGCTGGCCAGCACACCGGCACTCGTCGTTAATCCACCGGGCGGATTCGACCCGGGGCCGGTGCGCCTATCTGAGTCAGTAACGTGTCATAAGGAATAATAAGCACTTTGCGATCTTGATACATTCTTTATGTACAGACTCGTAACTGTGTGTTATTTTAAAATTGGTTTCGTACGTTATTTATTATGACGCGTTAGTTATGGTTACTCATTTTTCAAGTGAGATATTTACAAAACTTCGTAACACACATATATGTACTCACAACAAATTTTTAATAAACCATGGCAGATAACTTGTGCCGCTCTCACTCGCTGGCTATTAACAGCTCTCACACGCCGTAAAAGCAACTTGTCCCAATATGCAGAGACAGTGAAGATCCATAGGCCGCCATGTTTCTAAAATTTATTTTTTATTCAATCTCCGACAGGCATCAGAAATGGTACTACTTCCATGGAGTCCTTGATTAGTATGGAGACTGAGGGAGATTGTATGAAAAAAGGAAATTTAACAAAAAAAAAGCAGGGCTATTCAGATTCACAATATCCAGCCAAAAAGGACTACATAAATAGAAAAAAAGACGAAGTGCGCAAAAACTGCACAATTAAATGCAAATTTACTTGCACATGGCCTGGCAGGAGGCGTTACGAAGTGAGCCCTAGTAATTCTCAGATACTACTTATATCGTACTGGCAGTTAAAAAAAAAATGGTTCAAATGGCCCTGAGCGCTATGGGACTCAACTGCTGTGGTCATTAGTCCCCTAGAACTTAGAACTACTTAAACCTAACTAACCTAAGGCCATCACACACATCCATGCCCGAGGCAGGATTCGAACCTGCGACCGTAGCAGTCGCACGGTTCCGGACTGCGCGCCTAGAGCCGCGAGACCACCGCGGCCGGCTACTGGCAGTTAATCAGCGGTGTTTCCGAGAAGCAGTTCCCATCTTACTCCTTGAAGGTACCCCGTTGCCACATCAAAAATAAACAAAAAAGCTCTTCTTAAAAATAAAAAATCTCCTCATAATTCTGGATGAGTGTCTATACTGCACATAATTGCCTCTCACAGCATGAAGGAAATCTGCATCTTTGCGTAGATTCAATTTAAAAAATTAGCTGCACATTCGCAAGTCAAGCAAAGCAAAAAATTATTCTATCGTCTACAGTACTGTGATGTGGCTCAAGAAGGCACAAATAGTGTAATCACTACAATACTTGGGGTTACCATGAATGATTTTTGATTATTTTAATCCACCTTGATCTTCGTTACGTTGGATGTGACCCACACAAACAACGTGATTCGTATAGTATAATACTTGATATGCATATTCGTATGCCAAATATCCATCAACAACCCCTAAGAGCGACGCAACAGCTCATACGTCAGGCAACGCAGACAGGCGAACGTCGAGGCAGTGGCAGTATACAGCACAAAACAGAACAGGTCAAAGAGCGTACAGTCCAGTAACTGTCACCCTGCGTAACCCTTATTGTGCGCTTTACTGTAATTTTAAATGCGCCTGTTACCCATAGCCGCGCGGGATTAGCCGAGCGGTCTTGGGCGCTGCAGTCATGGGCTATGCGGCTTATTCCGGCGGAGGTTCGAGTCCTCCCTAGGGCATGTGTGTTTGTCCTTAGCGTGTAAGCTTAGGGACTGATGACCTTAGCAGTTAAGTCTCATCAGATTTCACACACATTTGGACATTTTTGCAACCCATTATCTTGCCAAGTAAAATGAACTCATGAATAAATAGACCTAGATGAATTGTCTCAAGTTCACAACAGCTTTGTGAACGTTCATAATTAATTTCAAATTGTGGATAGGAATTTCTCAAAAAACGATTTCGTGTATCGACACGTGGTCAACAGTGTCCATGACGTGACATAGTATATCACTTCGCATGTCGACCTTCCTTATGAAGAATTCTCTCTCCATGCAAATGGACTTCCCTTCCTCCGACCTTTCAACTGCCTTATCCAGTTATCTGTTGGTTTACGTAGCCTGGAATAATTTTAGCCATCAGGCTCTCTCTTACATCAATCCAGACATTCTACGTATTTTGCGCTATGTTTGATAAAGGAGAAACTAACCATGCGTGTTGAAACACTATGAGATCAAAGTATTCGGACATCACTGTGTAACAGTGAATCGATCACCAGATGTCACAAGAGGCGAATCGCCAGTATAAAAGGAAGATTGGAACGTATGTTGTCAGTATACAGACAGCAGAGCTACGCGACCTGATTAACGAATCCTTCAGGGATATTTCAGCCTTTCTAAAGCTGTCCAAGTCGGTTCTTGGTGATGTGTTTGTGAAGCAGAAACGCTATCGAACAATCATACCAAGACATGGCAGACCTGTTCTACTGACGGACAAGGGGCAGTCGCAGATTGTAGAAGGTAGTCGTAAAAAATCGCACGAAATGAGCGGAAAGGTCACTCGTGAGTTTTAGAGTGCTCCGGCAGTCCAGGTAGGACAATGGTTGCTCGTACCGATACAGTGGTCGGGCTGCCCCTCATAAGTCACACATTTCTGCAGCCAATGCTAAGTGATGTTGGAGGCAATGGTCACTCGTCAGTGGGAGACTGGGGAGTAACGAGTCACGCTATACCCTGTGAAATTGCGATGAAAGGATTTACGTTTGGGGAATGGCTCAAGAATGTTACCTGAAATTATGTACAGTGGTATCAGTGAAGTACGGCGAAGGTGGTCTTACAGTGTGGTGGTGTTATTCGTGGTTAGGACGTGCTCCTTTCATTACTCTTAGGAAATTACTAAATGCGGAAGGTCATGAACACGTTTTAAAGCGTTGTGTACTCCGTATAGTCGATAAACAGTTCGGAGACCATGTTGGTTTGTTACCAGCAGGACAGGTGATGCTCCCAAAACAAACAGTAATATTCTGCATTGACGGTCTGCCGTGGAGGAACGTAATGCCTTAGGGTAACACTATCACAGTCGTACACGACAATCGCCATAATTTTCACCATACTGGGGCTCCGACGCACTTTCGACTTTCGTGGCAACCCATAATGACGCCATTCGTTGGATTGGCGTTATAGTTTTGGCTCGTACGATGTGTCCCATGCCTCATCCAGTGTCACGATACGGCGTAAGAAAGCCTCTCCTTCGCGCTCATGGCTCTTCAAGTGCGTCTGAGCAGCGTCGTCACGCATCCAAATGGTTCAAATGGCTCTGAGCACTATGGGACTTAACAACTGAGGTCATCAGTGTCCTACAACTTAGAACTACTTAAACCTAACTAACCTAAGGACACCACACACCTCCATGCCCGAGGCAGGATTCGAACCTGCAACCGTAGCGGTCGCGCGGTTCCAGAAGCGCTCGACCACTCCGGCCGGCTTTTACGCATCCATTTCTGCATCCTGTTACCAAGCACCATCTGTGATGTAATCGTTTGTATATAATAATCCTCCCTAGAATCCCGAACTGAACACAATGGAACAAGTTTTGGATGAGTTAGGACGTGGACTTCGGTTCCAGACCCCAGCGTTTAACGTCAACACCAATTCGTGCTTTAGGCTCTTACGGAAGAATTCAGTTCCTCCACAGGCGTTGAGGCGCCAAATTGAACATGTTCGCAGCAGAGTTCAAGACGTAGTAAGTGGGAAGGATGGTCAAACCTCAAGTAGTGTCCACTAATAGTTATACGGATATGGAATCAGAGTGTGTATTATTGGGAAAGTTATGAGACTCACGAAAGGAAGAGCTTGGACGCCTTATTAAATGCAATAAGGCATTGGTTCACAAAGTGCATGGTAGCTTGTTCAGAATCGCAGAACAGAAACAGAGGAAATTTACCAATGTGATAGTGTAAGGGGTGTTCAAAAATTTTCCGTCTGAGTGCAGTGCTGCAGCGTGTATGTAACCCAGTGTGACTCCGATGCGGATATACGTAAAAGCACCAACATGCAGACAAGCTGTTAGTGTACCCCACAAAAGGAAATTTTTTCACCGTCCCTTATAGATAAGTGAAAACTTGTATTGTGATTATGATGGGGTAATACCTACTTAATTTCTAATGCAAAGTATTTGGGTGGATGCGCACTAATGATACGACGAAGTATATTAGTGCATGGCACTTGCGTAACTTGCCTCGCCACAACCATTGCAGCTATTCGCCTGAGGCAATGACATAGTGAAATAGACAGAAGTTGAAGATGTAGCACAATAAAGCAGTGCAGTTTAACATCAACTCTGAACCGTGTTGCGATTCAGCATAGTCCATGTGAAAAATGGTGATTTGTGCTGTAGTGCAGAGTCGAATGTAACTCTTTTGGTAAAACTGTTCAAAAGTTTATGAAGACAAGGCCATGTCACCTGAAATAGGACCATCTCTACTGAACTACTATGGTGTTCAAACCAGCCTTCGGGTTGAGGAAAGCCTTAGACCAGACAGCTCGAGATAGCTATGTATGGAACATCAGGTTGTTTGATCCCATCAAACCTCCCCCTGCTCAGTTAGGGTGAACGGGACCGGATATGGGGAGTGATATCCACCCACTATGTTTACGGCATCCGTTTGTTACTCACTGTCTGTTACCGAGCGACCGATACGGTCGTAGGTTCGAATCCTGCCTCGGACATGGATCTGTGTGATGTCGTTAGGTTAGTTAGGTTTAAGTGGTTTCTAAGTTCTAGGGGACTGATGACCACAGCAGTTGAGTCCCGTAGTGCCCAGGGCCATTTTGTTACTCACTGGTGTACTCACAACCTCTCCCCACATATCAAATACAGAACTGTAATGCTATATCGGGACGTCCAACATCTTGGCTATACATTTACATTATAGAGGGTTATTTTTTCAGCCGTGTGCAAATTCTAGCGTATCATCTATAAGAGGATACGGAACAAAAAAGTTCTAATGAACTTCTGTCCGGAAATGCATTGTTTCCATACTAGAGACCATTTATTCTGTCATACTTTGTTACCGAGACTGCGATCTAATTCGCGTTGTATGACATAGCCACAGTTAAGGTATGCGTGGTTGCCTCCTAGAGGGTGGTACTGTTCCTCATACGCGATGCCCTTGCTTCCTCTCCTGCCACAGTAATTGGTAATATTGTGTCCGTTTCACTTCTCTTGATGAGTCACCTTGTAGTGGACGTGATATAGCGTTGTGCACAATGGTTTCGCATTCGAATCGAGAGCTTGCCGGGGTGGTGTTTACTTACGGAAAGAGAAATGACAACGGGCGGCGGGCAGCAAGGTTGTATGAGGAGACCTATCCCGCCGACTACAGCATTCAATGTTTGTTTGAGACGCGATCGTTTCAGGAAGCAGAAAATCATGAAGGATGTACCCGAAATGTTCGGACACCAGACTTAGAGCAGAATGTGATTAATACTTTGGAAGACAACCGCCGTGTCAGTGCCCGGCAGTTGGCTCGCCAGTACGGGGTAAGCCAGACGACCCTGCGGAACATTCTCCGAGACCATTGTTTTTACCCTTATCACTTACAGCGTGTTCATGCCTTAATAACGACAGACTTTCCAAATCTGCAGCAATTTGGAACAGAAAAGGGAGGTAATGACAGTGGCACGTAAAGTGCCCTCCAGCACACACCGTTGGGTGGCTTGCGGAGTATAAATGTAGATGTAGATGAATTTTGTCACTGGTTTCTTCACCAGGCAACCACGATTTCTTGGATTTGTGTCATCCATCCTAACCACAGAAAGACCACCTTACGCGGAGTGGTATCTTCAACGTTCATAGCAGTCATCTGTGGGGTAGTATGCAGACCCCTACCCTCATGATATGGTGATGGCGAATCATTAGCATCGGTGCAAAGGGAATGTGTGGGACGAGAGAAATTGCAAACTGTATTTTGGTACCAGTCTTCCTTCCACGTCGCCTAACAGGACGGAACAATCGGCGTTCCTTGCGGATGATTTTGCTTCCCCTGCTGGAACATGTGCCACTGATGTTTCGAAGGGTTGTGTGGCTGCTACATGATGGTGATCCAGCCCACTTCGCCGTTAACATCCGGACGCATCTCAGCCGTGTCCTTCCTGGTCGATGGATCGGACGACGGCGTCCAGTTGCACGGCCTGCTCGTTCACCACATCTGAACTCGCTTGATTTCTGGTTATGGGCCCATCTCGAAAGTATCGTGTATGCAGAGCAGTTTCCAGATGTGGCGATACTGGAGCAGCGTATTCATGCTGCCTTTATCACTGTTCGGATGCAGCCTGGCCGATGTGAACGTGTGAGACAGAACATGCTATGGCGCGTACACGCACTCGTTGAGGCACATGGAAACCATTTTCAACACATGCTGTAACTGTGTCTGCATGGTATAGCGCGTATTATATCGCAGCCTCTGTAACGATGTATGATAGAACAAATTGTCTCTAGCATGGAAACCATGTATTTCCGGACGGAACTTCATTAGACCTTATTTGTTGCGTAACCTTTCATCGATCAATTGATAGAGTTTATGTACGGAGGGAAAAACTGTACTAAATCTTTCACCATCCCCTCCTTCCACTCAGCCATACAAACTGCACTGCAACCTGCCCCCCACCCAAAACCATTCCGCATTTAAGAAGAGATTACAGATTGTTATCATCGGCGTAGCTTCCGACTCTGCATATCCCAGATGTTTTCTTCATGAGCAACAGGGAGCGAGTATTTCCGTCACATTCTAAACTAACCCTGCTTTCCTCATCTCTTTCTGTCTCTACTTTCTTCGTTTCATCTCACCCTATTATTTCTCGCGCTCTCTCTAACCAGTCAAGCTCTTGTTAACATTGATTCCTTCTGTACTCCTGCTACAAGATCGTAAATCATTAATCATATTTGACAAGAACTTAATCAGGAAACTGCTTCAAATATAAATGACATTTCTTAAATATCAGCCAATGTGATATGTGGCCTCTCTGAGTCGGCGTGCAACATACGATCTCAGCAGTTTCACTCATTTCTACCGATCCTCAGCTTCCACTTGCCAATTGTATCCAACTATCTTTCCTGTCTCTGCACCATCTGTCCGGTTATCTTACCCTCTGCCTTTTTTGGTAAAGTGGGTTCCAAGGTACTATTTGTTTTGACCATCTGCTATCCTTTCCCATCGACACAACCTACCCACTGCTATTTCATTTTCTCCTTCCATTCTATCACTGCCATCTGTTGTACGTCTGATATCTACTGCTTTCTTCCTGTCTTTATTTCTGCAGCCTAGCATTGATCTTTTTATTCCTCTTTAGGCTATTATGAGTTCTCTAACAAAGAACTCATCTAATGTCCATATTTCACAGCCACAAGACATCAATGTTAGTATGCAGTGGTCAAAAACTATTTTCGTCAGCTCAGCCGACTTATTAGACTTGTAAAAATAAGAATATCTTCCTAAACTGTAAGCCCAGTTTAATAGTCAAAATACTTCTGTTTTAAGTTTCCTTTCGTATTTACGAGTTAACCCAGATAGACATAGTCTGTGAGTCTTTGCAGTTGTGTAGTTCCAATACATACACTTCCCTTCGGTGTCCATTTATTCATCCCAACTTCGATTTTCTCATAGTTCGTTTTTAGACGTCTAGTGCAAGTTCGCTAACTAATATATTGTCATTTTATTATTATTTCTGTTATTACTATTATGATTATCATTATTAAGTGTTGATCATGTACAATAGGAATTATAATGTTTACTTAATAAAGATCTCTGCTGAGATGTATCAGAGAGCATGAACTGCGTAGTCTAGCTAAATGAAATGAATGAGCAAGAGCCGTTCAAAAAGCATAGACCTTTTTTTTATTATTGAAACCAACAAAATCGGAGGGGTGGGGGGGGGGGGGGGAGGGAGCGCTCTCTGTGTTTATAATCGTGCCAGAATTTTTGCACGAGTGTGGAAACAATCAGTCGCTGGCTAGCTGTTGACAAGTGAATACGTATAAGTGGATGTCGTCTGATTTTGACTTGTGGACAAAGTGACAGAAAAAGTGAAACAACTTTATTGCATCAAATTTTTATTTAAGTTCGGCGACTCTCAAATTGAGACAATGCGCAAGTTTCTACAGTTGTTTAGGGACGAAGGAATTGGTACCACAGAGATGAATGAGTGGTACAACCTTCTCAAAGATGACTGCTCATCAGTGAAGAGTGAGGCACCTTCAAGTAGGCCCTCAACATCTGCAAATGAGATTGTTATTGAACACGTAAGGATCCCGGTGATGGACGATAGGATAGACGAATCACGATCAAAGAACCTGCAGACGACGTTAACATTAGTAGTGAATCCATTGATTCCGTTTTTCAAAACATTTGTAGGTCAGGGAATCTCAGCAAAACTTGTGCCAAAGTTGCTAATAGCTGAGCAGGAGCAACTTCGTTCATAGATCACACAGGACATATTGGATACTGTGAACAGTAATCCCGACTTCCTTAACACAGTGTTAACTCTTGACGTGTCCAGGATTCACAGATTTGAGCCAGAACGAAAGTTGCAGTCATCGCAGTGAAAGCATCCATCATCCCTGAGACCCAAAAAAGTGAAGTGGGTCCGCACCAATGTGAAAGTCATAGTGACAGTCTTTTTTGGCTCCAATGGCATGGTCCTTCACAAGTTGGGTTGGTTGGGTTGTTTGGGGAAGGAGATCAGACAGCGAGGTCAACGGTCTCATCGGATTAGGGAAGGACAGGGTAGGAAATCGGCCGTGACCTTTGAAAGGAACCATCCCGGCATTTGCCTGGAACGATTTAGTAAAATCACGGAGAACCTAAATGAGGATGGCAGGACGCGGGATTGAACCGTCGTCCTCCCGAATGCAAGTCCAGCGTCTACCCACTGCGCCACCTCGCTCGGTCCCATCACAAGCACGTTGGATAAAGTTCAACCAAGATGTTTCGTGTCGCCTTCGTGAAGCAGTGAGACGCAAACGTCCAGGCATGTGGGCAGCAGGCAGTTGGCACCTTTACCACGATAACGCAACCGATCGTCGTTCTCAGTTAATACATTTTTGACCGAATATAACACTACTGTGGTTTTTCAACCTCCATATTCCTCAGACCTAAAAGTAAGTAACTTGTGGCTTCTCCCTAAACTAGCCGGCCGCGGTGGTCTCGCGGTTCTAGGCGCGCAGTCAGGAGCCATGCGGCTGCTACGGTCGCAGGTTCGAATCCTGCCTCGGGCATGGATGTGTGTGATGTCCTTAGGTTAGTTAGGTTTAAGTAGTTCTAAGTTCTAGGGGACTGATGACCACAGCAGTTGAGTCCCATAGTGCTCAGAGCCATTTGAACCCTAAACTAAAAAAGACTCTCAAAGATTTCTGAACAGGTAAGACATTACTCAATATTCGATGGAGAAACTGCGCACCATGGTAAAAGATACTTTCCAGCGACGCTTACAGCCGTGGCAGCAGCGTTGGGAGAAGTGTGTAGGTGCTGGATGGACTACTTTGAAGTTAATTAGTGTCAAACACTTGTGTCTGAATAAAGACTGGTTTTATAAATAAAAGTCAGATACTTTCTGAACAGCCTCCCGGTGTAGCTGAGCGCTTATAGGCGCTCCAGTCTGGAACCGCGTAACCGCTACGGTCACAGGTTCGAATCCTGCCTCGGGCATGGATGTGTATGTGCAATAGTTAGGTTTAAGTGGTTCTACGTTCTAGGGGACTGATGACCTCAGAAATTAAGTCTCATAGTGCTCAGAGCCATTTGAACCTTTTCGAACAGTCCCAGTGTAAACAAGTAAAGGATGTACTTCTTTGTTTCAGACGACCACTTCTGTCGCTTTCTGCAATACTGACTTTCAGTCCTGGGATACCCTATGCATGGAGCGCTCTACTGTACACATGAATAAAAACGTTAGAACGCGCTCCGCAATTACCATAAGAGCCAGCAACATGTGTTCCCGTGAATCACTGATGCTTATCAGCGCTCGGGCGGCGGCAGGATTGAGGCGATTATTATTAACACGGCGAGGCTACTCCGAGCGTGAATCATCTCTCGTGACCACCGGGGGCAGACAGGCGCAACAGCGCGAGGCAGAATAGAGCGGCGCGCTCGCAACATATGCAGCCGTTCAGAATTAATGTCCCGCCCGCGGCACTTGAGCGCGTCGGCGGCAGCCGCTGCCGCTGCCGCTCCCGGAATTCATTACCGACCAATTAAAACCCTCGCCGTAGTGTTGAGAAGTTGCGAGTCAGGCTCCCATCTTCAGCAGCGTAACGCTAGGCGCCCCAGGGACGGCTCCGCCAATTGAGGGCCCGAGGGTGAGGGCAAGGGCCGGGGTCTTAATTGGGAGACAATTGAGCATCACGAAGCGTGGGGGGCGCTGGCCGGTAATAAAAGCATTAAGGGTGCAAGTGGCGGTGTAACAGGCAACGCCGCGCGGTCCGCATTATCTACACCCTGATTCCCGCCGCCTAATGTACGAGTAATCTGGCAGAACAAAGGCCTGGCTGCTCCACCCCAAGACAGATAGCCGTCTTCACTCTCACCCTCGGCGTCTTAGCAGTTTCGTCCGCGTTTGTCGGTGACTATCGTCGCTATCTTTCGGTGCCAAATCGACCCATTTCGATGGTCAATGTCGGCCATTTAAGCAGTCAGTCTTCCGTGCTCCGTACGCTATAGGAATAGCAAGAAACCTAATAAAACTTTTTTATTCGTTTATCGTATGGTTTTAGAAGCACACAAAAATATCTACAATCACAGGGAAATGTCCAAATGTGACAGAGCAGTAAGAAGAACCCTGAAATGACCGTCAGATTCTGGCAGAGAGCAGGCCTTAACAATGTGTTGTGATGTTTGCTCCCGCACTCCGCAGTCCATCAACAGATGAATGGAAACGCCACTTCTACGCCGGCCGGGGTGGCCGAGCGGTTCTAGGAGCTTCAGTGTGGAACCGCAAGACCGCTACGGTGGCAGGTTCGAATCCTGCCTCTGGCATGCATGTGTGTGCTGTCCTTAGATTAGTTAGGCTTAAGTAGTTCTAAGCTCTAGGGGACCAATGACCTCAGAATTTAAGTCCCATAGTGCTCAGAGCCATTTTGAAACCACTTCTTTAAGGCGTAAAAAAACCTGCCTTGACCCGTCCTGACGCGCTATAGCTAGAATCCCTCAACCTTCTTTGTTGGATCATGAATCAGGTAAGGGACGCTGGAGTCGTGTTCATTCCAGCGATGCTGGAGTACAGTGCTAACAATGAGTACCCTCAGATATGCACTTCACAGTGGTTTGTAATGTATGTAGATTTAGACGTAGATGTGGAAACAACACTTCTGTAGGATATATGCGTTCACCACCTGTGCTGCGGCCGTTCCTCGGACCCTGTGGCAAGTGGTGTATCGGTTTTAGTCGAGAAAATCTAGACCCTTAGGAGAAGCTTTGGGAACAAAAAGTGCAAAATAATCGTTGTGCCTTCATGTAATCAAAACTGTTGGGAATGGAAGAGCACGGGGTAGGCTATATTCAACCAGAAGGATTCCCAACAATAAATTCTCAGTAATCAAATTATTACGAGGGTAATCCCAAAAGCAAGGTGTCCTATTTTTTGTAAGTACATAGACCTGTTTATTTCTACAATGGTTTACATCAGTTTACAGCTTGACCATTTAGCTATTTTTCGACATTATCACCATTTCTGTCGATGCATTTTTGTAGACGCTGTGGCAGTTTTTGTATGCCTATGTCATACCAGCTCGCCGCCCTGCTGTTCAGAAAGTTACGAAACCCTTCTTTCGGAGATGAATTGCTGGGACCACAATTAACGCTGACAGGTACTGAGAGACTCTGAAAAAACTCAAACGGCCAATTCAGAACCGTAGAAGAGGAATGTTGAGCAAGGGCGTACACATTCTCCATGAAACGCTCGCCCACACATCGCACGGCAAACCGTTGCTCTCCTGCAACAGTTTCAGTGGAACATAATCACCCATGCTCCCTATAGTCCTGACTTGGTTCCCAGTGACCATCACCTCCTCCCTAGGTTAAAAGAACATTTAGCCGGAAAGCGATTCAGCCCCGACGACGAGGTGAAAGAAGAGGTACATAACTTTCTGAACAGCATGGCAACGAGCTGGTATGACATGGGCATACAAAAACTGCCACAGCGTCTACAAAAATTCATCGACAGAAATGGTGATTACGTCGTAAAATAGCTAAATGATCAAGCTGTAAACTGATATAAACCATTGTGGAAATAAATAGGTCTATGTACTTATAAAATAAATAGGGGATCTTACTTTTGGGACTGTTGTTGTTGTTGTGGTCTTCAGTCCTGAGACTGGTCTGTTGCAGCTCTCCATTCTACTCTATCCTGTGCATCTCCCACTACCTACTGCAGCCTACATCCTTCTGAATCTGCTTAGTGTATTCATCTCTTGGTCTCCCTCTACGATTTTTACTCTCCACGCTGCCCTCCAGTACTAAATTGGTGATCCCTTGATGCCTCAGAACGTGTCCTACCAAACGATCCCTTCTTCTAGTCAAGTTGTACCACAAACTCCTCTTCTCCCCAATTCTATTCAGTGCCTCCTCATTAGTTATGTGATCTATCCATCTAATCTTCAGCATTCTTCTGTAGTACCACATTTCGAAAGCTATTCTCTTCTTGTCTAAACTATTTATCGTCCATGTTTCACTTCCATACATGGCTACACTCCATACACTACTCTCCATACGCTACACTCTAGCATACTTTTGGGACTACCCTCGTAGATATGAGACACTCAGATTATGCTTCTTACGGGTTTGAAATGGTCAAGTGCCGTAAAATGTCGAAGTGTTGCCACTGTGCCTCTGAGTGATGCCTATGTAGAGTCCAGAGCTGGCCTACGGCGCCTGCGGAACCCAAGTCTCTGAGGCGATGGGCGAACAGTGCAGGTCGTAGACTCGGCAGTAACTGGAGGCTGTACACGACTCGGTGAACTAGCCCAGTGCTCCCGCATTTAACAAGACATCGGCCACTCGCTATCCACACACACGATACTCGTGGGTTGGCAGCTGGATGACCTCTGTGTAGTTCGTACTGGCAGCCCACACAGCTGCTGCGCTACGAGTGTTTCGAGCGCGGCTTATCGATTGTTGTGCGGTACTCTCCGGGGTCGTGAGTACTGTCACCGTAATACTGTCATAGACTGGTGGGCGCTGTGTGTTCCTCCTTTAACCCGCATAAAATAATATTACATTTCATTAGTCGCTACTTCACTGAAGGAAGATTGCGGGTCAAACCTGACGTTAGGGTAAGAAAAATACTGCGAGGAATTCTGCTACGTCCACGTGGAGCCTTCAGCACCTTATTTCCCGACACACTGACTACTGGGTGCCCACAATTAGAGCTCCAGTTTCAAAACGCTGTTGAAACAGAACCACTGCTCAGAATGAAGTGAAATTTGAACAGATTATTATTGACATAAAGCGAAACATTGCGGTATAAAGAAATTTAGGGAACACTTTACCAATAGATGGCACTGGAACTGTCTTAACGTAAATGGTTTCGGCTATAAATGACAGATCAGTCGCAACACGACGGCTGTGGTTCGAGTTGTACACTCCGCCATTCGTACCAATGAATATACATGTCTGCACAAGTGCGACAGTCGACAATTGTGACACTGTCAGTTGGGTAAACCCATCGTATGCTACAAGGTCGTAACATCGGATGGGAAAATTTGGTTTTTAATTGTCCCGGAGCCAAAAACCGCATGACAAGCGAAATTGTGTAGGTTTTTAACTGTGCTTGAGCCAAAACTTCATAAAAAGCAATATGACATCCGCTTCTAACTGTCGTGAGACTGGAACAAGACATGTTCGATATGCAGTCCACCGTTTTGTGCCACAAATCTTCATCGAGAAACAGCATACCTCGCAACAGTTCGCAGTGTTTCGGGAGTCACGTTCAGAATGCGTTGCGCAATGCTTGCCTTCAGAATACAACCTCCCTCAGGTAATTCCACAGCCAGAAGTCACAAGGATTAAGATCAGGTGATGGAACGGCCAGGCTGTAGGGAAATGACGGCTTATAATTCTAGCATTTCTGAAATGCCTCTGCAGGAGCCGTTTAACTGTCTGCGCAATGTGCGGAGGAGCGCCATCTTCTATGAAGATAATTCTACTCGCACATCCAGACTTTTGAAGGGTGGGAATGACTTTGGTGCACAAAGAGTCTCATAGAGTTCACCAGTGACGGCACATGTAACAGGACCTACAGGACTCATCTACTCGAAAAAATTCGGCCATACTATGCACGATGCCGTCAACCGTCAACCTTTGCAGAATGAAGTAGTACCGTTTTATGTGCGTGGGATTTTCCGTCGCCCCTACTGTGCAATTCTGCGTATTGACATCTGCTTGGAGATGGAAATGGGCTTCGTCTGTCTACAGGATCTTCGATGAGCAATCATTGTCCACTTCCATACGAGTAAAAAATTTCAGAGCGATCGTTTGTCGTGCTGGCAGGTGGGCTGGAAGCAGATGGGTGTTTTTGAATGGACAGCAGTGCAGGCTGTTTCGCAAGATTTTGTGCACCGCGCTCGCATACATGTCCAATGTTCGAGCTATTCCCCGTACACTGCATGTCTGTACGCCACCAATCGACTCCTCGTGCAGTGCTGTTGGCTTGTCGTCGACAGACGCTGGATCAACTGCTTTCCTCTCTCTGCCACACTGCACTTCAGAAAAACCAGTATTTTCGAATTTTGTAACTTTCCTCTCCAGATCCTTTATAGATACCGGACCAACGCTTTTTTTTTTCATACCGTTGAGAGTCCGGGACTTCTGCAGGTCTGCTGGTGCACAGTCGCCGTTCTCGTAAAAGATCTTTACCAGCAGCGCGTGACCCTTCATGGAGTCAGTCATTTCGGCATTTCGGGCTCAATCTAAGGAACAGTCGTCTTTTGTCTGCTACCCGTCTGTTGATCTGCATATTCTGATAATTAAAGCGCCATCTATTGGTCAATTTTTCGTTTTTTCCATGACGTTTCGGCCTGCGGCAATACTATGCTGTTCAATTTTAACGTCAATCTGAGCAGCGGCTCTCTTTTTATGGAGGTTTGAAACAAGAACTTTGATTACGGCCAACCCGTATATCAATAGGCGAATGTCCACTGGACTTACAAATAACAGAAAGAGTTATATGTTAGATGAAGAAAAATCATAACAAAAATCCTTGTAAGGAACCAGCAACAGAACCGCTACTATTAAAATTTTTAATTGTTGTCTGCACTGAAGGTGATTACTAAGTTGCCTCCCATGCTTTCCGTACTTTGCAAAGACGTTTACGTACTCGTCTTGACCGTGGCCTTGGTGCTATGGAATTTGTAGCAATGTCGCCAAAGTTCCAAACCGCTGCAACTCAGCCGCCTACTGCATTGTGTTAATAGGATTAGTATTACTGTCCCTTCGTATTACTGGTACGTTGAGAGCTACTAGCATATTTTGTGAGTCAGATGTACTCAAGCTTTTGTTCCCTCCAAGTGGCTGGCAGAGTGCGGAGACTGTGTGAAATCGCTACCTCTGTAGTAAACACTAACTTGTTCTGAGAGAGCTAGAACTTCCTTTCTGGTTGAAGATCAGGACAAAAGAAGCACTACCCACATACCGACGATCAGTTATCTCTAGTCCGTTACTAAAGATTTTAATTTCCATCTGATCGCAAAATTCGCGCGATTATATTGCAGATGTCAATATTTTGAGAATTCATGTCCTCCCGTTACGCGATTAACTGTTCTTTTTTACGCCCAGACACGTTTATTTCACGATCGATTGAAGACATAAAGTCTGAAAATGAGTCCGTGATCATATTTTTGGCACTTTATTTTACAAGTCCTTCTTGATCACAGAAATTTTTACACTTCACTATTACCGGTTTCGGCTACGGCCATCTTCAGATCTGTTACAAACAAAATTAGTGTTTAACTAAGTTCAGTTTGCTGACGCTAAATAATATACAAGTCCTGGTGCTACATAAGAAAGACGAAAAGTGTTTACATGATTAATAGCCACGTATACCAGCCATACATACCCTAAAATATAATGATGTAGTATCAACATCAAGCTAAACATGTAGGTACATACATAGTAAGTGCTGGTGATGACCAGAATGCGTCTGGTATTTATGCAAGGAAACAGACTAGCGGTAAGTTCTATAGTTAAGGTACATGATTAGCCAGTATCGCAAACGTAATGGTTAAAATGCGGTATGCGTAGTCATTAATTATAACTACTCCAACTTCACACGCCCCACACCATTACAGACCTTACACCAGCTTGAAAAGTCTGCTGCTGACATGTAGTGTCCATGGATTCATGAAGCTGTCTCCATAACCGTACACGTCCATCCGTGTGATACAATTTGAAACGAGACTCTGTAAGGGGACGTTTCATATGTCGACCCTTAGCCGAGGATACCTCACTGGAATCTTCTGATTTTTTCCTTGTAGTTTGTGTAACTAGTGTAGCTTTTGTTTATTGCTAGCGCGTAATCATAGAGAGAATTTCCTTTGTAGTTCCAGTCTTTCATTGTTGTACAGTAAAATAGTTGTGGCATGCATGTAGTTTAGCACGAAGTATTTCGCAGCTATGCTTGCAATTAACTAGATATTACACTCCTGGAAATGGAAAAAAGAACACATTGACACCGGTGTGTCAGACCCACCATACTTGCTCCGGACACTGCGAGAGGGCTGTACAAGCAATGATCACATGCACGGCACAGCGGACACACCAGGAACCGCGGTGTTGGCCGTCGAATGGCGCCAGCTGCGCAGCATTTGTGCACCGCCGCCGTCAGTGTCAGCCAGTTTGCCGTGGCATACGGAGCTCCATTGCAGTCTTTAACACTGGTAGCATGCCGCGACAGCGTGGACGTGAACCGTATGTGCAGTTGAAGGACTTTGAGCGAGGGCGTATAGTGGGCATGCGGGAGGCCGGGTGGACGTACCGCCGAATTGCTCAACACGTGGGGCGTGAGGTCTCCACAGTACATCGATGTTGTCGCCAGTGGTCGGCGGAAGGTGCACGTGCCCGTCGACCTGGGACCGGACCGCAGCGACGCACGGATGCACGCCAAGACCGTAGGATCCAACACAGTGCCGTAGGGGACCGCACCGCCACTTCCCAGCAAATTAGGGACACTGTTGCTCTTGGGGTATCGGCGAGGACCATTCGCAACCGTCTCCATGAAGCTGGGCTACGGTCCCACACAACGTTAGGCCGTCTTCCGCTCACGCCCCAACATCGTGCAGCCCGCCTCCAGTGGTGTCGCGACAGGCGTGAATGAAGGGACGAATGGAGACGTGTCGTCTTCAGCGATGAGAGTCGCTTCTGCCTTGGTGCCAATGATGGTCGTATGCGTGTTTGGCGCCGTGCAGGTGAGCGCCACAATCAGGACTGCATACGACCGAGGCACACAGGGCCAACACCCGGCATCATGGTGTGGGGAGCGATCTCCTACACTGGCCGTACACCTCTGGTGATCGTCGAGGGGACACTGAATAGTGCACGGTACATCCAAACCGTCATAGAACCCATCGTTCTACCATTCCTAGACCGGCAAGGGAACTTGCTGTTCCAACAGGACAATGCACGTCCGCATGTATCCCGTGCCACCCAACGTGCTCTAGAAGGTGTAAGTCAACTACCCTGGCCAGCAAGATCTCCGGATCTGTCCCCCATTGAGCATGTTTGGGACTGGATGAAGCGTCGTCTCACGCGGTCTGCACGTCCAGCACGAACGGTGGTCCAACTGAGGCGCCAGGTGGAAATGGCATGGCAAGCCGTTCCACAGGACTACATCCAGCATCTCTACGATCGTCTCCATGGGAGAATAGTAGCCTGCATTGCAGCGAAAGGTGGATATTCACTGTACTAGTGCCGACATTGTGCATGCTCTGTGGCCTGTGTCTATGTGCCTGTGGTTCTGTCAGTGTGATCATGTGATGTATCTGACCCCAGGAATGTGTCAATAAAGTTTCCCCTTCCTGGGACAATGGATTCACGGTGGATTCCAGGAGTGTATTTATTATGATGTGATATTGAAGTAGTGTCGACGAATATGTATATTTGTAATAAGGTAAGGAATAATGAGTAGTGGTTAGGGACTCTGGTTTGTGAAAAAGGATGTTGGAAACCGAGAACTGTACTTTAAGTGTTATGAAATGTGTGTATATGCGTGAATGTATCACTATGCTGGTGAAAATTTTTTGGACACTATTATATTTAAAGGATTTTGTTTCTACAGATTCGTAACGCAAATTCTCAACCTGTGAAAATATTTTTATAAGGGACTGTCACTGTAGCAGAAACTGCTGTCGTAAATTTTTCAGTAAGAAAGGTAAGTGACCACCTGCACGTAATGCGTCGTGGGCACCCAGCTGCGCGACAGGGGCCTGGAAAAAAAAGCCATTAGTGTGTGCCTTTCAGAGGCACAGGTAAAAAAAAAGGGAGCCATTATCCTCGTTATTGACATTCCTTTGTAGAAAGCATCGTAAATACGACACCCTCAAACTTAAAAACATGATTACACTGTAGAGTTCTTAATTTATGACATTCACTGAAATGAAATGATGAGAAACATTTTATATCTATTGTCTTTCTAGCTGAGAGATTTCTCATTTTGTTTAATATCCAGTTTCTATCTGCACTGCAGCATTGGTTAAAATAAAATTTAATAGATGTACTAATATCACTATTTTCTGTCTACAGACTCAGTAAAGAATCATTTTATGATGTACTTTCTTGGAAAAGAGAGAACAAATAGACATTTCCCTTCACAGGAATTGCAAAAATAATTTTTTTACGTTTTGGTAACTTATCTGCTAGCGTATGTTCTCGTGATGGATCACTCTAGTGTTAAGATGTGACATAGGTAATAAACATTTTTACTGTAATATTTTTTCTGCTTCAGCTTTGTCATGTTTAGATAGAAATTATTACATTTATTCTGCTCGCTATGCTTACTTGCATTTTTTGTCATTGCTGTTTGTATTAATTGTTTTGTGCCACTGCATTGCCTCGTCCCTTAGTTAAGCATCTGAGCTCAGTAGATTTAAGTTAGCTTAAGAGGGGGTAGCCTATATAAGAGAATGAGTTGCGATGGATTTGAAGAAATGCACCGAGAGGTTATAAGAGAAAAGTACAGAAAGCAGGTATAGACAGGACTTTTTGGAAATAATGAAGAACGAAGGGAGATCTCGGAGAAGTAAAGAAAGTTTTGTTTGCAAAATACTGCAGTAAAACAAACCCTGCCCTTTCCTTGTGTTATCCCACTACGTGTTTGTGTACCCTTGTGTATTTATGTTCTTATTGTCTTTATATGCTTATCTGATAAGACTTATGTTGCAGAATTTTTCTAATACTAAGCTACATTCACTATGATGAGGAATACTGTTATCCTCAAATGTAATTTGCATTAGTAACAAGTTATTTACTTTGTAAAGATGTTTACACATTATTTATTCTGTTTTATTCTAATGCTCATGTGTGAAGTTGATGTTTCAAAAGTTATTCTGATCTTTTATGTATGTACTTACGTCGTAATTTTTGTAACACTGATGTATTTGCTATTTCGATTCTTTTGTAAAGCCTGTACTAGTGCAAATGTTATCTGTATTGTTACGTTCTTTAAAGATGTATTTTGTACCTTTGTTATTGCATTCTTATGTTATAAAATTGTAATTGACACCAGTTCATCAAATTAAGTAACTTGTAAATTACATTTCACTGCACACGTTTCTGTTGGTCATAGTATATGGACAATATGTGAGAAGTAGGGACTGATAGTGTTTGCACGTGTCTTAATAACTCAGTAAGGGACTGGATAACAGCATTGCTGGTTCTAAGGACATTTAAAAAACAATGTTTCTGAGTGCACAAGTGGTGGTTATGGACTTGTTATATTCTCTGCAAGACTCTTCGATGATGATTGTGCACCTGCACAGTTGCAACAGATGGCTGCTGGCCGTCTCTACAAGGACTACAGTGGGTGTGCACCTTTGATGAACCACCAATAACGTTATTTCTACAAGGACTACAGTGGGCCTACACCTTTGATAACTCACCAATACCATTATTTCTACAAGGACTGCCGTGGGTCTGCACCTCTGGTGGCCCACCAATACCGTAATCTCTACCAGGACTACAATGGGTTTACTCTGTGTTGACCTACCTACCAATATTCTTCAAAACTTCGACTGACTGAGCTGTGGGTTTTCTCTGTTGTGGCCCGTTATCTGTCTGCATGTCAAGAGTCAGCACTGTCTTTCCGTTGGAAGGACAACACTACTTCTTCAAGACTGCATGGAAATCCACTACTTCTGTGTGCATTTTCTTTTATTGCTCAGACTTTGAGAAAAACACTGCAATTTTACTGTGATGAATGATCAGGACTGTCTATATGGACTGTGAGAAAATTTTAGCTTTTGACCAACATTGTATCAATAAGTGTGTGGATTTGATTTCTTTGTTATTGTAATCATAATTATCAAAAATTTTTTCAATTCTGTATTGGCCACTGCCCAAAACAATTTGTAAAATTTTTTATGGGGAGCACGGGGTCTATGTAAGTAGGCTGTTTAGGTTTTTTTATTGGTAACGCCGCCGCCACGTAGCGCTCTGTATGAAAATCACTGGCTGCACCGTGTGCAGTCAGTGGCTGGTTGGCATTGTTGTAATACTCGCCATTGTAGTGTCGGGCAGCGGCAGCTGGATGCTATCAGCGCGTAGTGTTGGCAGTTGGAGGTGAGCCGCCAGCAGTGGTGGACGTGGGGAGAGAGATGGCGGAGTTTTGAAATTTGTAAGAATTGGTGTCATGAACTGATATATATATATATATATATATATATATATATATATATATATATATATAATGACTATAAATTGTAAATACATTCTTTGTTCTCTATTAAAATCTTTCATTTGCTAACTGTGCCTATCAGTAGTTAGTGACTTCCGTAGTTAGAATCTTTTAGTTAGCTGGCAGTAGTGGCGCTCGCTGTATTGCAGTAGTTCGAGTTCAAATGGCTCTGAGCACTATGGGACTTAACATCTATGGTCATCAGTCCCCTAGAACTTAGAACTACTTAAATCTAACTAACCTAAGGACAGCACACAACACCCAGCCATCACGAGGCAGAGAAAATCCCTGACCCCGCCGGGAATCGAACCCGGGAACCCGGGCGTGGGAAGCGAGAATGCTACCGCACGACCACGAGATGCGGGCGTAGTTCGAGTAACGAAGATTTTTGTAAGGTAAGTGATTTGTGAAACATATAGGTTAATGTTAGTCAGGGCCATTCTCTTGTAGGGATTATTGAAAGTCTGATTGCTTTGCCCAAAAAACTATTGTGTCAGTTTAAGCACAGTCTTGTATAAATTGTTCTAAGGGGACATTTCATATAGACCAGTCTTGTACTATTTTTCTAAGGGGACGTTTCTACTCCTCCGATCACGCAAGATATTTGCAATCATCAATAGTCCAATGTCGGTATTGACTCGAGCCAGACGGGGCGTAAAACTTTTTGTAGTGCAGTCATCAAGGGTACACGAGTGGGCTTCGGCTCGAAAAGCCCATATCGATGATGTTTCGTTAATTGGTTTGTACGGCGACACTTTTTGACGGCCCAGCACTGAAATCTGCAGCAATTTGCGGAAGGGTTGCTCTTCTGTCACGTTGAACGTTTCTTTTCAGCCCTCTTTGGTCCCGTTCTTGTACGATCTTTTTTCGGCTACAGCGATGTCGGAGATTCGAAGTTTTGCGGGATTCCTGATATTCAGGGTACATTCCTGAAATATTCGTACAGGAAAATCCCCACTTCATAACTACCTCGGATATGCTTTGTTCCACTGCTAATGCGCCGACTATAACACAACGTTCAAGCTCACTTAAATCTTGAAAACGTACCCTCGCAAGAGCATAACCGATCTAGCAACTGCGCCAGACACTTTTTGTCTGTAGGCACTGCCGACCGCAGCGCCGTATTCTGCCTGTTTACATATCTCTGTATTTGAATACGCATCCCTATGCCAGTTTCTTTGGCTCTTCAGCGTATAACAGCACTATAGCGTACTACGGACCACGCCGACGTTCGTGCTTCCTCTGTCTTTAGGCTTATCTTCAACCTCCAAAGTGTGTGGCATGGCAACAGTAACTTGTTCAACAATTTATAGTGCAATTGGTCGCCGGCCTCGCCCAGGAATAATTCCCAAATCGTCAGTTAATTTGAGCTTCTGAATCATGTTCTTCAACCCAGTGCAAAAAAAAAAAAAAAAGAAAAAATGGATCAAATGGCTCTTAGCACTATGAGACTTAACATATGAGGTCACCAGTCACCTAGAACTTAGAACTACTTAGACCTAACTAACCTAAGGACAGCACACACATCCATTCCCGAGGTAGGATTCGAACCTCCGACCGTAACGGTCGCGTGGTTCCAGACTGAAACGCCTAGAACCGCTCGGTCACAACGGCCGGCAAAACCCACTGCAGAAAGAGGATCTGTCCGCAATCCTTTAACGCCTCTATACCTGCGAAGAGTAGCAGCACTACTGCTGTTGTTTTACGAGTGAAACCCTGCTGGCATCGTTCAGGCCCATGTTGCCTGTCTGCAACTGTAATGCACTCTGATGCTTGTATTTTATTTGCTACGTCGCCGTACCTACCAGCACCGACACCTAACGGTAGGTCATGACACTAATATTATGAACAACGCAAATCCTGGAGCGCGTAGTGTCAACATTATTCCTACAATGTTGGGAACCCATATGGTAAATAGTTTTCCGTCTATACTGGCTCAAGTAGTAAAATTTTAATTTTAACCATCTTGTAGCTGTAGAGGTAGCTTTTAACCGATGCTATAATTCTTTTTTTCCAGTCCTTTCTCAACATCGAACAGGAATATTTCTGACAATGTGAGAAGAGGGAGAGAGTGCGGAAGGAAGAGATGTTAACACTCACGGTCAGCGGCGCGCTCAATAGCGGGGGACGTAGTGCACGTACGCCGGGCTGCATCCGTGCGGAAAGATCGTCTGACGTGCCGCTATTGGCTGAACGGTCACGTGAGCACGTTATCCAGTCGCAGCACACATTGTGTCAGCCGGCTGTGTTCGTGTTTTGAATCTGAATCTATAACAGCAAAACTTGTCGCCACAGCACTGGGATATTTTTAAGTGCTTTATCTGAAAATTACCTTGAGCAGTTAAACAGAAAACCGACTCGTGGCGATAATATATTAGACCTTCTGGTGACAAACAGACCCGAACTATTTGAATCAGTTAATGCAGAACAGGGAATCAGCGATCATAAAGCGGTTACTGCGTCGATGATTTCAGCCGTAAATAGAAATATTAAAAAAGGTAGGAAGATTTTTCTGTTTAGCAAAAGTGACAAAAAGCAGATTACAGAGTACCTGACGGCTCAACACAAAAGTTTTGCCTCAAGTGCAGATAGTGTTGAGGATCAGTGGACAAAGTTCAAAACCATGGTACAATATGCGTTAGATGAGTATGTGCCAAGCAAGATCGTAAGAGATGGAAAAGAGCCACCGTGGTACAACAACCGAGTTACAAAACTGCTGCGGAAGCAAAGGGAACTTCACAGCAAACATAAACATAGCCAAAGCCTTGCAGACAAACAAAAATTACGCGAAGCGAAATGTAGTGTGAGGAGGGCTATGCGAGAGGCTTTCAATGAATTCGAAAGTAACGTTCTATGTACTGACTTGGCAGAAAATCCTAAGAAATTTTGGTCCTATGTCAAAGCGGTAGGTGGATCAAAACAAAATGTCCAGACACTCTGTGACCAAAATGGTACTGAAACAGAGGATGACAGACTAAAGGCCGAATTACTAAATGTCTTCTTCCAAAGCTGTTTCACAGAGGAAGACTGCACTGTGCTTCCTTCTCTAGATTGTCGCACAGTTGACAAAATGGTAGATATCGAAGTAGACGACAGAGGGATAGAGAAACAATTAAAATCGCTCAAAAGAGGAAAGGCCGCTGGTCCTAATGGGATACCAGTTCGATTTTACACAGAGTACGCGAAGGAACTTGCCCCCCTTCTTGCAGCGGTGTACCGTAGGTCTCTAGAAGAGCGAAGCGTTCCAAAGGATTGGAAAAGGGCACAGGTCATCCCCGTTCTCAAGAAGGGACGTCGAACAGATGTGCAGAACTATAGACCTATATCTCTAACGTCGATCAGTTGTAGAATTTTGGAACACGTATTATGTTCGAGTATAATGTCTTTTCTGGAGACTAGAAATCTACTCTGTAGGAATCAGCATGGGTTTCGAAAAAGACGATCGTGTGAAACCCAGCTCGCGCTATTCGTCCACGAGACTCAGAGGGCCTTAGACACGGGTTCACAGGTAGATGCCGTGTTTCTTGACTTCCGCAAGGCGTTTGACACAGTTCCCCATAGTCGTTTAATGAACAAAGTAAGAGCATACGGACTATCAGATCAATTGTGTGATTGGATTGAGGAGTTCCTAGATAACAGAACGCAGCACGTCATTCTCAATGGAGAGAAGTCTTCCGAAGTAAGAGTGATTTCAGGTGTGCCGCAGGGGAGTGTCATAGGACCGTTGCTATTCACAATATACATAAATGACCTGGTGGATGACATCGGAAGTTCACTGAGGCTTTTTGCAGATGATGCTGTGGTGTATCGAGAGGTTGCAACAATGGAAAATTGTACTGAAATGCAGGAGGATCTGCAGCGAATTGACGCATGGTGCACGGAATGGCAATTGAATCTCAATGTAGCGAAGTGTAATGTGATGCGAATACATAGAAAGATAGGTCCCTTATCATTTAGCTACAAAATAGCAGGTCAGCAACTGGAAGCAGTTAATTCCATAAATTATCTGGGAGTACGCATTAGGAGTGATTTAAAATGGAATGATCATATAAAGTTGATCGTCGGTAAAGCAGATGCCAGACTGAGATTCATTGGAAGAATCCTAAGGAAATGCAATCCGACAACAAAGGAAGTAGGTTACAGTACGCTTGTTCGCCCAATGCTTGAATACTGCTCAGCAGTGTGGGATCCGCACCAGGTAGGGTTGATAGAAGAGATAGAGAAGATCCAACGGAGAGCAGCGCGCTTCGTTACAGGATCATTTAGTAATTGCGAAAGCGTTACGGAGATGATAGATAAACTCCAGTGGAAGACTCTGCAGGAGAGACGCTCAGTAGCTCGGTACGGGCTTTTGTTGAAGTTTCGAGAACATACCTTCACCGAAGAGTCAAGCAGTATATTGCTCCCTCCTACGTATATCTCGCGAAGAGACCATGAGGATAAAATCAGAGAGATTAGAGCCCACACAGAAGCATACCGACAATCCTTCTTTCCACGTACAATACGAGACTGGAATAGAAGGGAGAACCGATAGAGGTACTCAGGGTACCCTCCGCCACACACCGTCAGGTGGCTTGCGGAGTACGGATGTAGATGTAGATGTAGATGGTGCGGCCGGGCTTCGATCGACACACTGAAATGTCGTCCCCTTAGAAAAATTGCACAAGACTGTGCTTAAACTGACACACAATATTTTTTAGCGCAACGCAATCTGACTTTCAATAATCCCTACAAAAGAATGGCTCTGACTAACATTAACCTATACCTTTCACAAATCACTTACCTCACAAAAATCTTCGTTACTCGAACTACTGCAATATAGCGAGCGCCACTACTGCCACCTAAATAAAAGATTCAAACTACTGAAGGCACTAACTACTGATAGGCATAGTTAGCAAATGAAAGATTTTGATAGAGAACAAACTACGTATTTACCTCAATAGTGTTCAAAAGTCATAATATATATAGCAGTTCATGACATCCAGTCTTACAAATTTCAAAACTCCGCCATCTCTCTCCCCACATCGACCACTGCTGGCGGCTCACCTCCAACTGCGCAACGCTACGCGACGCTAACAGCCAACAGCCAACAGCCAACAGCCAACTGCCCAACAATACAATGGCAGACAACAAAGCAAACCAGCCACAGACTGCACACAGCACAGCCAGTGATCTTCATACAGAGCGCTACGTGGCGTTACCAATAAAAAAAAACCACACAGCCTACTTACATATCCACCATGCTCCCCACAAAAATTTTTACAAATTGTTTTGGGCACTGGCCAATACACATTTGTTAAAATTTTTCCATAATTGCAACAACAAAGAAATCAAATGCACACACTTATTGATACAATGTTGGTCAAAAGCTGATATTTTCTCACAGTCCATAAAGACAGCCGTGATCGTTCATCACAGTAAAATAGCAGTGTTTATCTCAAAGTCTGAGCAGTAAAAGAGAATGCACACGGAAGAACTGGATTTCCATGCAGTCTTGAAGAAGTAGACAGTGCTGACTCTTGACATGCAGACAGGTAATGGGCCACAACAGAGCAAACTCACAGCAGAGTCAGTCGAAGTTTTGAAGAATATTGGTAGGTACGTCATCACAGAACAGACCTACTGCAGTCCTTGTAGAAATAATGGTATTGGTGAGTCATCAAAGGTGTACACCCACTGTAGTCCTTGTAGAAATAATGGTATTGGTGGATCATCAAAGGAGCAGACCCACTGCAGTCCTTGTAGAGATGGCCAGCAGCCATCTACTGTGACTGTGCAGGTGCACAATCACCATCGAAGAGTCTTGCGATTTGTTTGAAATGTCCTTAGAACCAGCTATGCTGTTATCCAGTCCCTTGCTGAATTATTAACACACGTGCAAACACTATCAGTCCCTACTTCTCACATACTGTCCATATACTATCACCAACAGAAACGTGTGCAGTGAAAAGTAACTTAATTTGAAGAACTGGTGTCTATACAGTTATAAATTTACAGCATAAGAATACAATTTCAAAGGTACAAAATATATAATTAAAGAACATTATAGTACAGACAACATTTGCAGTAATACAGGCTTTACAAAAGAATAGAAATAAACATATACATCAGTGTTGCAGGAATTATGACATAAGTAAATACATAAAATAATGATAATAGTTTTCAAAACATTAATTTCACACATGAGCATTGAAACAGAACAGGATTAACAATGTCTAAACATCTTTACACAGAAAATAACATAGTATTTGAAAAATTCTACAACCTAAATCTTATTAGCTAAACACATAAAGACAGGAAGAAGACAAATGACAAATACACAAGGGTACATAGACATAGCAGAATAACACAGGAGAAAAGGACAGGGTTTGTTTTCAGTGTAACATTTGGTACTGCAGTCCAACCCAAAACTTCATTCCATAGATCTTTCGTCTTATTTCAACATTTGTTTCCACCAAAAACTATCCAAGCTTGCTTTTTGAATTTATATGTTCACATATTTCTTACCTCATTATTTACTTTCCATTATCTTACCTCATCATTTATTTCCAAGAAAATCCTACCTATACCTGCTTTCTGTACTTTTTTCGTATAACTTCTCAATGCATTTCTTCCAATGCATCGCAACTCATTCTCTTATATAGTCTACTCCCTCTTAAGCTAACTTAAATCTACTGATCTCAGATGCTAAACTAAGGGAGAGGCAATGCAGCAGCACAAAACAATAAATACAAACAGCAATGACAAAAAAATGCAAATTGGCAAAGCAAGCATCAGTAAATGTAATAACTTACATCTAAACACGATAAACCCACAAGCAGAAAAAATAGTACACTAAAGACAACAATGTAGATAAGGGAAATGTCAATTCACATCTTAATGTCTATGTAATTAAAGTGGTGTACCAAAGCAACTTATTCTACAAAACATTAGCAAGTACTTGAAACGAAAATTATGTATACAGTTACTATTATTTGTCCCTTCTTATTGTTGTTTCCTATCCAAGTGCTCCTTTTTCGAAGAACGTGGGTCATAAAATTATTATTTAATACATATGTTGACAGAAACTGTTCACATTACTAAATGCATTTAATTTTATTTTATAAAACCAATGCTGCAACACAGCTGGAAACTAGATATCAAATTAAATAAGCAACTATGCAAAGCAAAGCATAAAAATATCATTCAATAGTCATGTGACATTTCATAAGTTAGTAGAAACTTTCTCAACTCTCGTAGAAAGACGCTTGTTATAATCAGGCGTGCAGATGTAAGTATCTTTCCAAGTAATGAGCGTGTCGTATTTGCGATGCTTTCTACAAAGGAATGTCAATAGCGAGGATAATGGCCACTTTTTTCCCCTAATGGCTTTCTTTTGGCAGACGACTATCTCTCAGCTGGGCGCCCAAAACGCATTACGTCAAGGTCACTTACCTTTCTTACCGAAATATTTACGACAGCAGTTTCCGCTACAGTGGCAGTCTCATATAAAAAAATTTTCACAGGTTGAGAATTTGCGTTACAAATGTGTAGAAACAAAATCATTATATATATATATATATATATATATATATATATATATATATATATATATATTTCGTCGGCATTGTGATACATTACGCATATTCACACATTTGATAACTCTTAAAGTACGATTCTTGGTTTCCAAGATTCTTTTTCACAAACCAGAGTCGCTAACCACTACTCATTATTCCTTCCCTTATTACACATATATATATATATATTCGTCGACAATTTTTCAGTATTTCATCATAATAAATACTTACCATAATAAACATTCCTCGACAGCATAATACAAATCGTCATCGTAATAATATCAAAACACCTCAGTCAAATCTCAAAAACGTCGTGGCTTTTTGCAATAATTTCAAAACCTAAAAAAAATTCAGTACTGTCATTTACCTCAAACGTACTTTAAAAATGATGATCCCATAACAAATACATCATTCAAAGCTCTCAGTGTCACAATGGTTCCGAAAAATATGAAGGGTTCAAACGGTACAAA
This sequence comes from Schistocerca gregaria, assembly GCF_023897955.1. Classification (NCBI taxonomy): domain Eukaryota; kingdom Metazoa; phylum Arthropoda; class Insecta; order Orthoptera; family Acrididae; genus Schistocerca; species Schistocerca gregaria. Next base: position 44,585,308 of record NC_064924.1, read on the forward strand.
CAAAATACAATTTCATAAGTGTTAAGTTATCCAGCTGTGTAACTGCGTAAACATCTGTCACTGACGTAGTAAAGAAAATGTGTCTCACTCAGTTAAATGATCAGACAGCTGTTTAATTTGTGTTAGAGAAATATGGTACCGATGTGTGAAATAAATGTTTTAAGTACAAAATTAATCACTCAAATACTTGTAGTGTAGCGCTAAACTGTGCGTCTTGTTGTAAGATAATCTCTGTGGAAGTGTCGTAGTTATCGTCCTCCGAAAGCTAAGTTCTGCAGAAGTCAATGTATTTACCTCATGATAAACAAAAGTGAAATGCTTTGCGTCCGATGTGGCCGAGCGGTTCTAGGCGCTTCAGTCCGGAACCGAGCTGCCGCTACGGTCGCAGGTTCTAAAACTGCCTCGGGCATGGATGTGTGTGATATGTTAGTTAGGTTTAAGTAGTTCTAAGTCTAGGGGACTGATTACCTCAGATGTTAAGTCCCATAGTCCCTAGAGCCATTTGAACCGAAAGTTCCAAACCCTCTTTTCCCAATTTGGGGAAAAAGCTGAAATCTGTGTTATACAGTGTGAGACACTAACTATTGCCACCAAGGATAACTCCGAAAGTATGACAGAAGCTGAAAAGTTTGTAGGACAAAAGTTGCATGGGACAACGGGGGTAATAATATGACGTCGGTTTTTTGTTGCTAGGTGGGGTAGCTTCAGAGATATGAAGGTCAAAACTGTTCTTTTAAATGGGATGCTATAGTTTGTTACTTATTTTCTGATAGCGACTATCGAGGCGAATTCAATGATGTGTAACAGAAAGGTCTTTGAAGGTCATCGAAGGTCACAAAGGTGTCATGAACGTCCATTTACAGAAGGTGTTCAAAGTGATGACCACTGGTATCAATACAGTGCTGCAATCTTCTTATAATGGACTGAGCGATATTCCTTATCACCTCGGCACTTACCAAAGCACATGCTCTGACCATTTTCTCTCGTATAACGTGCAAATAGTAAATATTCGCCGAATACGGCGTATCCAGCTAACTCTCGTTTCAAAAGAGAACGGGCAAATGACGACAGGCATAAACGAGTAGAGATCCGTGCGACTGTGCGCTAAGCATACAATTCCCACCTTCATGTCTTATCAAAAGATCTTGCCGAGAATTCGAGAAAATTCTGGTCCTGCGTAAAATCACTAAGTGGGTCGAAGGCTTCCTGAGTATTTTCCGAATTTTATTATTAATCCACGGTGGGTCTTTTCTGTCCCTAATCCACTCACTCAACATCTATTTCTCCAGCGAGTAATACAATCCGTTTAAATTCTGCCCATAATTCAGAGGAGTGCACATTCTGCTTTTTACATGGCCGTGCTAGCCTGTTAGCCAGCCAGGCAAGCTGGTACGCGTTATCAGCAGAAAGGGCAAACTGCATTACTCCGATCCAAGCGCCGCGCGGGATATCCGAACGGTCTGGGGCGCTGCAGTCACGGACTGTGCGGAGGTTCGAGTCCTCCCTTGGCATGGGTGTTGTGTGTTTGTCCTTAGGATAATTTAGGTTAAGTACTGAAAGTATCCGAATACAGCAAGACGAGGCTCAATGACAAGCATATTCACTTAGGGTAATCATTTAGGGTAATGGCGGATTTTACTTGCCCCTTTTTTTCCTTTTCGGCGTATTTCGGGCTTGTTTATTCATTTCTGTGCGGACAGTTTTCTCTGCAACTTCACCATCTTCCGACTAGTACTGGCTACTCTCAGTTCGAACCGTCTTCAGGTCACTTCTAGCAGATGTCTTCTGTAGTAATGAGAACCGTCTCTGAAAGCCGAGATCCTTTGCATCTAAGAAGCTGAAGCCATCTATTACATTGCAAAGCCAACTAAAGTAAAGTTTTGAAAGGCTAGCTTCTGTAACCTTACTGTATTCCAGCCAAATATGACCCGTTACACCAATTTTAATTACTTTTTCCAGGATGTGTGCTGCGGGTTTGCTGAAGTCATTCTACGTGGCCAAAATAGTCCATTCTAAATTCCCCAAATACATTTTAGCAAACACGAACTTCGTTTTTCATGTTATGTTTATTTCAAAAGTACATGTCTAAAAGAAGAAGATTTTTCTTATTACTGAGTTTTCTTCGCACTACGTTGCATACCACCAGAATATGGTATTTTTTTCCTATTACAATCAATGCTTACCCGAAATTTAGAAACTCCAAACATTCCTAAATGACCTCAAGTTCTTAGCACATACATCCACACAATTTTCAGTCACTGAGTCTTCATCCTCTTTCAAAATATTCATGTAGTGAGGAAACTACTCGTCAAATTTAAGAAATTGAAATCTGTGGTAAGCTCTTATAGGACCAAACTGCTGAGGTCATCGCCTACACACTACTTAAGCTATGGACAACACACACACACACCCATGCCTGAGGGAGGACTCAAACCGCCGACGGTGGACGGGGGGCGGGGGGGGGGGGGGGGGGGGCGTCCTCACGGTGAAACTTGCAAACATGTCGAAACATACTCAAGGATCCCAAATGAGGGCTTAATATCTTTTTACACAATTTGCACTGCGAAACACCTACTGATTTATTTGAAGCTGCCTCATAAACGCGCGACAGCTTTTCCCATGATGAACTTGTGCTCTGTTTTGTGATTTCACACATTCTCCAATCCTCAATATCAATCTCCTTCAAGTTCGGTTTATTCATTTTGCAACAACAACTGTCACGATAAATGGGCTGCAGTGAAAATCACTACTGAAACATATCCCTGGCTCGTCACATTGGATTGACAGCGCAACCTGCTGTGAAGTGCAGCAAGCTGAACGGATGCCGTGAAGCTTCCCATGCTAGCGGAAACCCTGGCTGGCCTGCTTTAACCGCTGAGCTTCACTATACACGTACTCTTGTCCGTCCGCTGCGGAAAGTTGAGCTCCTTTAATGGTGGTGACGAATACAGGACCAATCAGGCTGAAAAATAATTTGTACACCTCTGCCACAATTCCTCTACGTCCATCATAGTGAAAGCAGGTGCTGTCGATACATTATCTATGTGGGATGATGACAATTGCTTATCTGGTCTTTTTAGCAAAAATACTGTTGTGGAAACATGATCTGGTGGCTGAAATGGGCAGGTACTGCAGGATGCCTAAAACACTGCAGCAGGGATGGATGTTGCGTTTCAGGCATCCAAGCCACGCAGTTCGCACACGCTCGAAAAGCACTATCTTGACCGGGATGCTGACAATATTGTTAGAAAACGAACCGTGGATCGCTTGTTCTATGTCACAAACTGTGATAGTGCTGGAGGAACGGATTTTACCTGTCTTCTGGAGGGAGGCCGTCCTTTATTATTATTATTATTATTATTATTATTATTATAGGACTTAACTGCTAAGGTCATCAGTCCCTAAGCTTACATACTACTTAACCTAAATTATCCTAAGCACAAACACACACACCCATTCCTGAGGGGGGGCTCGAACCTCCGCCGGGACCAGCCGCACAGTCCGTGACCTCAGCACCTGAGACCGTTCGGCTAATCCCGCGCGGCGGAGGCTGTACTATACACATAGAATTATCCTGTTTGTGTGTGGTTGCGCTGCGGTTTTTGGTTGGTGATTTTAACTATTGGAGTGTACTCCACATGGAATGTTTTCCAGATAAAATTGTAGAGTGACGGAGAAGGGGTTATGGCTTTAGCCACCAAGCGAGACGGCTCATTACGGGCTGCGGCTGTGAAGAAGGACTAAATAGAGGATTCAGGCTGTGACCATGAAGGAAGTCGAAGTAGAAGTTCCAGAACTTGGTCGTGAGGCAGGTCTGATCAAACATTCAGTTTTTTTTGTTGAAAAAACTGATGATAAGTTGACGCTTATATTAGCGCTACTGATTATGTCAGAGTAATGGATGTTGTCGGATCTGAAGAGATTCCATGTTACACGGTCCCGATAGTGAAGCCAAAATGGATCAAGTCTGTCATAAAATCGGCCCCACATCTATTCCTCACGGCTACGAAAAAACAGAGTGGAAGAAGAGAGATATGCTGCCACAATCGACGATAGGCCCAAAATTCTAGACTCACAGAAAATCTCGCTGAGTCGTTATCCTTACGAGCACAGATAAATTTTCCACATGGAGAGTTTTCACATCATAGATAGTACTGTCGAAAAATTACGCTCTAGGAGACGCCCAATCCAATGCTACAACTGTCCAGAGTTTTATCATGCGGCACGCCATTGTAAAATGCCGACAAGATGAATGAAATGTCGCCAAAGACACATCAGAGAGCAATGGTCACTAAAACGGGGATCTGCAGCGGTATTTTACCACTGCAAAGGCAACTACCTGTCCTGTTACAGAGGCTGCATCAAGTGTAACAACACCAGACGAATATAGATGTGTCGGAGCACCATTGAAGCTCAAAGATATCGCCCAGTAGACAACGTCCAACAACAACCAGCAGCCTGAAATCATCTTCGTACCACCGCGCCAGAAACATAGCAACCAGCAAATAGAAGCCCCCACTTAGGGAGCGACTCTCTGCCTCTTCCACATCGCGGCTCCATCACCCGCCTAACACCGGATTTCCCAATGACAAGAATACCCATCGTCTGCACTTGTTCGGACTGGGCAGGAAAATAGGTCGCTGGCCTAACAGGAGAGGCATCCCGTATTAGCTCAATCACTACAGTTTAGTTTTCGTACCTGTTGCTAAGGCGTAGAGAACGACCTGCTTCCTCTTTCGCCTTCCGCCCACGCGAACCCACTGTCTGCCACTCACTCTCGAGTGAGGACGGACCGGTCAGATGTTGGGTAACAGAAAATGCAGCGACACGCGGATCACCAAGGTTTCCAACGGCACCAAAGGTGTCGCAGTCTGGTCCCCAGCGCCCCGATGTCACCTCAACTTTGAGCGTTACCCAGAAGCATGTCAACGGTAGCCAGCGCAGCTTCCAGCTCTTTATGGACAGCAGCCAAGTTCTCCTTGCGCCCGCTCACAACAAGCACAGTCCCTAGCCATATCTTAGTGTGTAAAACGAGGTAAAAGATCTCAAATAGCGCCACTGGGTTTGGAATGTACGCAAAATATAACGAGGAGATTAAAGAAGCACTAAAAACTGCTCTGCATGTTTCCCATTACGCCCTGAGAGGCAAGCTCTTAAACAGAAATAAATTTCTCTATTGAAGTGGATGTATCTACTACCTGTTACTAGAAATTCTGCTTACCGGAAAGCTACTGCACGAGATAACTATGCAAACCAGAATACACTGATCTCAACTGCTTGCTCTGTATCAGCACGAGATTTAAACTTTGTGGCGTGACTTGATCTGACAGCGGGTTTTTTTTTTTTTAACGCTTCAGTCTACAACCGCGCGACCGCTATGGTCGCAGATTCCAATCCTTCCTCGGGCATTGGTGCGTGTAATGTCCTTTGGTTAGTTAGGTTTAAGTAGTTCTAAGTTCAAGGGTTCTGATGTCCTCAGAAGTTAAGTCCCATAGTGCTCAGAGTCATTTGAACCATATTTTTTAAAAAACGCAAACAACCAATCTTAGCAGAAATGACATATGGTGCAACCACTTCCCCATATTCAATGCTTGTATCTCGATATCAATCAGCTACGAAGTCACGAAATAAAAGCAGACGTAGGAAGCTTCTTCTCGCTGTACACGGTCGTCTTCAGACAGCCCGCTTCAGACCGGAACCGCGCTGCTGCTACGGTCGCAGGTTCGAATCCTGCCTCGGACATGGATCTGTGTGATGTCCTTAGATTAGTTAGGTTTAAGTAGTTATAAATCTAGGGGACTGATGATTTCAGATGTTAAGTCCCATAGTGCATAGCGCCATTTGAACCATTTCAGACACATCGAAGACGAACGAAGAGCAATTAAATCAGATATGACCAAAAATTTTGCAAGGCTAGGTCTGTCACACGTTTTAGTCTAAGACACCGTGATGTCCACATCATGATGCGAACCAATAGCAGAATCATATTATAGCACGCCATGGGCATCGAGAGCAAAATATCTATTGTCATCGTCGAAGCTCTTTCTCTACCACTAAATGAGAGGAGCTCTGCCCTCTCTGGAGACTGAGGAGTGAGAATCTTCAAAATGGTTCAAATGACTTTGAGCACTGAGGGAATTAACATCTGAGGTCATCAGTCCGCTAGTAGATCTACTTAAACCTAAGTAACCTAAGGACATCACACACATCCATGCCCGAGGCAGAATTCGAACCTGCGACCGTAGCAGGACTGAAGCGCCTAGAACCGCTCGGCCACAGCAACCGGCTAGTGAGAATCTTCCAAGTGATGACACTTTCAATGTTAGATAATATCTGTCGTGTATGCGGATATACAAATATACTGACATTGTTAACCAATGCATCCAGAGTAAAGTGCTCCGGCATACAATCACATCCCAAGTACTTTCCGGTTTGCTGTCTTCACGCAGTTGCACGAGAGGAGTAAGTGATTGAGAGATGCAAGGAGCACACAGACCATTTGTATGGTTGTTGTTGTTGTGGTCTTCAGTCCTTAGACTGGTTCGTTGCAGCTCTCCATGCTACTCTATACTGTGCAAGCTTCTTCATCTCCCAGTACCTACTGCTACCTACATCCTTCTGAATCCGCTTGGTGTATTCATCTCTTGGTCTCCCTCTACGATTTTTACCATCCACGCTGCCCTCCAGTAGTAAATTACTCATCCATTGATGCCTCAGAACATGTCCTACCAAACGATCCCTTCTTCTAGTCAGGTTGTGCCACAAACTCCTCTTCTCCCCAGTTGCATTCAATACCTTTTCATTAGTTGTGTGATCTACCCATCTAATCTTCAGCATTGTTCTGTAGCACCACATTTCGAAAGCTTCTATTCTCTACTTGTCTAAACTACTTATCGTAAATGTTTCACTTCCATACATGGCTACACTCCATACAAATACCGTTCAACTGCTCTTCCAAGTCCTTCGCTGTCTCTGACAGAATTACAATGTCAACGTCGTTTTTATTTCTTCTCCATGGACTTTAATACCTACTCCGAATTTTTCTTTTGTTTCCTTTACTGCTTGCTCAATATACAGATTGAATAACATCGGGGAGAGGCTACAACCCTGTCTCACTCCCTTCCCAACCGCTGCTTCCCCTCATGCCCCTCGACTCTCATAACTGCTATCTGGTTTCTGTACGAATTGCAAATAGCCTTTCGCTCCCTGTATTTTACCTCTGCCACATTTAGAATTTGAAAGAGAGTATTCCAGTCAACATTGTCAAATGTAGGTTTGCCTTTCCTTAATCTATTTTCTAAGATAAGTCGTAAGGTCAGTATTGCCTCACGTGTTCCAACATTTCTACGGAATCAAAACTGATCTTCCCCGAGGTCGGTTCTACCAGTGTTTCCATTTGTCTGTAAAGAATTGGCGTTAGTATTTTGCAGCTGTGACTTATTAAGCTGATAGTTCGGTAATTCTCACATCTGTCAATACCTACTTTCTTTGCGATTGGAATTATTATATTCTTCTTGAAGTTTGAAGGTATTTCGCCTGTCTCATACATCTTGCTCACCAGATAGTAGAGTTTTGTCAGGACTGGCTCTCCCAAGGCCGTCAGTAGTTCTATGGAATGTTGTCTACTCCCGGGGCCTTGTTTCGACTCAGGTCTTTCAGTGCTCTGTCAAACTCTCCGCGCAGTATCGTATCTCCCATTTGATCTTCATCTACATCCTCTTACATTTCCATAATATTGTCCTCAAGTACATCGCCCTTGTATAGACCCTCTATGTACTCCTTCCACCTTTCTGCTTTCACTTCTTTGCTTAGAACTGGGTTTCCATCTGAGCTCTTGATATTCACACAAGTGGCTCTCTTTTCTCCAACGGTCTCTTTAATTTTCCTGTATGCAGTATCTTACCCCTAGTGAGATAAGCCTCTACATCCTTACATTTGTCCTCTAGTCATCCCTGCTTAGCCATTTTGCACTTCCTGTCGATCTCATTTTTGAGACGTTTGTATTCCTTTTTGCCTGCTTCATTTACTGCGTTTTTATGTTTTCTCCTTTCATCAATTAAATTCAATATTTGTTCTGTTACCCAAGGATTTCTACTAGCCCTCGTCTTTTTATCTACTTGATCCTCTGCTGCCTTCACTACTTCATCCCTCACAGCTACCCATTCTTCTTCTACTATATTTCTTTCCCCCATTCCTGTCAATTTCTCCCTTATACTCTCCCTGAAACTCTGTACAACCTCTGGTTTAGTCAGTTTATCCAGGTCCATCTCCTTAAATTCCCACCTTTTTGCAGTTTCTTCAGTTTTAATCTACAGTTCATAACCAATATGTTGTGGTCAGAGTCCACATCTGCCCCTGAAAATGTCTTACAATTTAAAACCTGGTTTCTAAAAATCTGTCTTACCATTATATAATCTGTCTGATACCTTCTAGTATCGACAGGATTCTTCCACGTATACAACCTTCTTTTATGATTCTTGAACCAAGTGTTAGCTATGATTAAGTTATGCTCTGTGCAAAATTCTACCAGACGACTTCCTCTTTCATTTCTCTCCCCCAATCCATATTCACCCACTATGTTTCCTTCCCTCCCTTTTCCTACGCCCGAATTCCAGTCACCCATGACTATTAAATTTTCGTCTCCCTTCACTACCTGAATAACTTCTTTTGTGTTATCATACATTTCTTCAATTTCTCCGTCATCTGCGGAGCTAGCATGGGCTTCGTGTCTATCTTGGCCACAATAATGCGTTCACTATGCTGTGGGTAGTAGCTTACCCGCACTCCTGTTTGTTTATTCATTACTAAACCTACTCCTGCATTACCCCTATTTGATTTTGTATTTATAACCCTGTATTCACCTGACCAAAAGTCTTGTTCCTCGTGCCACACGAACTTCACTACTTCCCACTATATCTAACTTCAACCTATCCATTTCCCTTTTTAAATTTCCTAACCTACCTGCCAGATTAAGGGATCTGACATTCCACGCTCCGATCTGTAGAATGCCAGTTTTCTTTCTCCTGATAACGACGTCCTCTTGAGTAGTCCCCGCCCGTAGATCCGAATGGGGGACTAATTTACCTAAGGAATATTTTACCCAAGAGGACGCCATCATCATTTAACCATACAGTAAAGCTGCATGCCCTCGGGAAAAATTACGGCTGTAGTTTCCCCTTGCATTCATCCGTTCGCAGTACCAGCACAGCAAGGCTGTTTTGGTTAGTGTTGCAAGGCCAGATCAGTCAGTCATCCAGACTGTTGCCCCTGTAACGACTGAAAAGGCTGCTGCCCCTCTTCAGGAACCACACGTTTGTCTGGCCTCTCAACAGATACCCCTCCGTTGTGGTTGCACGTATCTGTCTCGCTGAGGCACGCAAGCCTCCCCACCAACGGCAAGGTCCATGGTTCATGGGGTTGGAATTTTTGGTTATAGCTCATTTAATTGCTCTTCGTCCGTGTAAGGGCAACTGTTTGAAGTCAGCTGTGCTCAACTGATCATAACCTAGATTGGTGTGGGTAGTGTGTTAGTACTGTGCATAAAGGGATAATGTGCGTCTTTTTGTATTGTTCGCAAACAAGGGTTGTTGTTTGAATTCTTTTGTAATCACCATCTGGTCACTTTCAGAGTGAGTATGTCGTCTCGGGCAATGGGGTAGTATCTAGGACAGTGATATTTTCGTAAAAAATATTTAGAAGTAATTAAATTACACGTCATTAATGCTACGGCTTTTACTCGTAAGTTTCTGCTGGACGACGGAAATCGTCAAAAGTGTAACCTGGAAGTTCTTAGTCCTTTAATAGACACAGCAATAGTGCACTGAATTGTTTCATTAAGAAACTGAATATTATAAAACTGGGCTCAGATCAACTTCCATTTAGCGAAATTTGAAAGAAATTCATTTGTTTATAATCTTCAGGTTTTAATTTTTTTAACAGGGTTAAAGCCTTGAATGTTCTTTTTAAGTGTTAAACGTTTTCACTGGGTTTAAGTCCTAAGGTACTGAATAATTGCTGTAACAAATTACGCATCTAACAGATAACCTTTCCAAAATTTTGTACTTTCTGAAGGTAAGTGAGATTGTAAGTAACCTTACCTGTAACAGTGGAAAACTGCGAATTGGCAATTAGAATATTCTGGAAAATGGAAACGTGCTAAACGTTCTCTGAAAGAATTGTTACTGTATTTGGGCAAATCCACCAGCACACTACACTTCACAGTTAACTCTTTCTCAGCATGTGTTCCAATTGTCACACAAAGAATAGCTGTTTTGGTAATCAAGGAAAGGGTTGGGAGATGGAGAGCAGAGTGGAGCGGGAATTGTGGAGTGAGACCGAGCCTGCATTACAATAAGCAGGTTCAAATGGATATACAGGTTGAGTCTCATTAACGTTTAAAAACCACCGAAGTGACTTGGATGGCGCTGAGGCAAATAATATCATGGGGAGTCGCAAATGTTGGGTAATACCACAAAACTAGATGACAAAAGTTGAAATTGTGACGTTTCCAGATGACGTACGTCCTGCACCTGCAGTGGTTGTGCCGGCTGAAGTGGCCGAGCGGTTCTAGACACTACAGTCTGGAACCCCGCGACCGCACGGTCGCAGGTTCGAATCCTGCGTCGGGCATGGATTTGTGTGATGTCCTTAGGTTAGTCAGATTTAATTAGTTCTAAGTTCTAGGGGACTGATGACCTCAGAAGTTAAGTCCCATAGTGCTCAGAGGCAGATGAACTATTTGCAGTGGTTGGGCATATTGTGCTGCCGTACCTGATAATTCTCGTCGGTTTGAATGCGGGTGTACGTGCGTGACTTTAGAGGGTGGGGTTCAGGGTTCTAGTCTTGCACCTGGCAGACAGTTAGGCAGTTATATGTTTACATGGAGGTAAGATTTACTATTTTGTTTAGCGGTCTCGCGGTCTTTACTGGTTTGTTGCAAAGTGAGGTACAACAAAATCCTGTGTATTTGCGTCACAAGTAAATGATCATAAGCTTCCGAAGTGCGTCGTTACACGCAAATGGCCCACGATTTCTTTACAAAATAAAGTCCGTAAACAAAAAAGATGGGACAAAATGTTTAAAAAATGGGATGATCAGGTGCGGCAGCACAATATGCCCAATCACTGAAAATAGTTCAAATGGCTCTGTGCACTATGGGACTTAACTGCTGAGGTCATCAGTCCGCTAGAACTTAGAACTACTTAAACGAAACTAACCTAAGGACATCAGACATATCCATGCCCGAGGCAGGATTCGAACCTGCGACCGTAGAGGTCGCGCGGTTCCAGAGTGTAGCACCTAGAACCGCCATGCCACCCCGGCCGCCTGGGACAAAAGGAAATAAACTCAAAATAAGAACAGCTTTTTCCTGGTTACATCACTAGCTCAACATTCGTCATCCACTTTTGTGGCGTATCCCGCCACTTGCGGCCCCTTGCGTCTCATACTAAACTGCTTGTCTCGGTGTCATCTATGTTCTTAAATGTCAATAAGAATCGCTCGGTAAATAGCGGGAGTTAGACCTAGATGAAGAGACTTGCACAGTGGCATGGAGACATGCATAAGATCAGTCTTTGACCTGAATACTACAAAAAAACACAACTTGTTGCCACGAAAGAACACAACACAGCAGCGATCTCCAGGTAGTGGAAACGTGAAGGCCGTATGGCAGCTGACAGCTCTATGAAAGGAGTTTATGGGGGGTCACGGTGAGGCGCAACGTTTGGGTAGACGCGCCGTGTGGCGCGGTGGCGTAACTACAGGAGGGGAGGGTGCCGGGTTCCGCACGCGCAGGGCGATGCAATCGCCGCCCGATCTCCCTAGGACTAGGCAGCCCGTGCTATCTCGTCGCGGGCCCGCCGTGGGAACTGACGTCATTACGGCTGCGCTTTCAGCAGCCACGGCCGCAGCCGCAGCCGCAGCGTCCGCCTGCCGGCACTTGGACGGCGCCCAAGCCTCCGGGGCCCGGCCGCCAACTCCTTCCCACAGCTCCCGTGACGCGCTGTTGCGCATAGGACGCTGAATTAATGAAGCATTCGGACGTTTGCTACCGTAGGAGCTGCGATGTGCACACAAAAAGGGCGCCGAGCGGACGTCTGCCGGCGACGTGGTGCTGACGTGACGTGACCAGAGCACAGTGAAAAGCCGCTGACAGCAGGCGCGGGGAGACTCTGCTACCAGAAAGAGGCTCGCAAAACACTTGCAACAGCGATTCTTGAATATTGGTCATCAGTCTGCGACTCTTACGAGGTTGGGTTAATAGAAAGAGATAGACAAAAGCGGCCACAGTACGTACGAGAGAGCTGCCGAGACACATGACAAACTCCAGTGGCAATCGCTAAAAGAGAAGTGTTGTACGTCACGAGGAATTCTGTTGTTGGTTTTACTCCAGAGAGTATCCCAGAAGAGTTGTACAACAGCTTGCTTCTTCCCACATACGTCTCGCGAAATGGCCACTACGAGTCCAACGGCCTTGCCTCGTTGGATACACTGGTTATCGTCAGATCACCGAAGTTAACCGGAGTCAGGCGTAGACCGTACTTACAAGTGTACGCCACTTCTACATCTACATCTACATACATACTCCGCAATCTACCATACGGTGCGTGGCGGAGGGTACCTCGTACCACAACTAGCATATTCTCTCCCTGTTCCACTGCCAAACAAAACGAGGGAAAAATGACTGCCTATATGCCCCTGTACGAGCCCTAATCTCTCTTATCTTATCTTTGTGGTCTTTCCGCGAAATGTAAGATTGTACTGCAGTCAGCCTCAAATGCTTGTTCTCTAAATTTCCTCAGTAGTGATTCACGAAAAGAACGCCGCCTTTCCTCTAGAGACTCCCACCCGAGTTGCTGAAGCATTTCCGTAACACTCGCGTGATGATCAAACCTACCAGTAACAAATCTAGCAGCCCGCCTCTGAATTGCTTCTATGTCCTCCCTCAATCCGACCTGATCCCAGACGCTCGAGAGACGCTCGATAAGCGGCCTCCTTGACAGATGAACCACATCTTCCCAAAATTCTACCAATGAGGCGAAGACGGCTATCCGCCTTCCCCACAGCCGCCATTACACGCCTGTCCCACTTCATATCGCTGTGCAATGTTACGCCCAAATATTTCATCGACGTGACGGTTTCAAGCGCTACACTGCTAATGGAGTATTCAAACATTACGGGATTCTTTTTCCTATTCATCTGCATTAATTTACATTTATCTACATTTAGAGTTAGCTGCAATTCTCTACACCAATCGCAAATCCTGTCCAAGTCATCTTGTATCCTCTTACAGCCACTCAACGACGACACCTTCCCGTACACCAGAGCATCATCAGCAAACAGCCGCACACTGCTAGCCACCCTATAAAAAAGATCATTTATGTAGATAGAAAACAACAGCGGATCTTCCCTGGGGCACTCCAGATGATACTCTCACCTCCGATGAACACTCACCATCGAGGACAATGTACTGGGTTCTATTACTTAAGAAGTCTTCGAGCCACTCACATACTTGGGAACCAATCCCATATGCTCGTACCTTAGTTAAGAGTCTGCAGTGGGGCACCGAGTCAAACGCTTTCCGGAAGTCAAGGAATATGGCATCCGTCTGATACCGTTCATCCATGGTTCCCAAGATATCATGTGAAAAAAGGGCGAGTTGCGTTTCGCAGGAGCGATGCTTTCTATAGCCGTGCTGATACGTGGACAGCATCTTGTTGTTGCTACTTTCTCTTCGCTTTCCCACAAAGTGGCTGATGGGTGGTTGTGTGAGGTCCCTGATAATAAGTCTCTGCACCGACGTCAGAGATTAGTTTCCAATCCTCTGCGCCGTGTCTCATGAAGTGAAGCCATGCGAAACTACTGACGGTGATCTGTCCGTCGGATTGGGACGATGATCTCGGAGGCTCCCTTGCCGCTACTCGACAGTGTGCCGGCACCACGTATCACCCTCCCCCTTGTCTCGCCACCATCCAACACAAACATGACGCCACAGAACACACAACCGTTACAGCACCTACACTTACCACACAAACATGAATACAAACAATAGTACTTTGCCACGGAAAGGTATCATTGTGCGTGAAGGATAGAAACACCTTTCCAGTTAGGTTGCTGAACCTGCCCTGTGGAATCCCGCAGCCAACTACGCCATTTTACCATGAGCTTTGTCAACAGTCATACTTAAACAGCACCATCCGCAAAGTGAACAAAGCAGGAGGTACAAATTACAGTGGCACCTGAAGTATCCTGCGCTACACACTGTAAGGTGGCTGTTGGACGTAGGTGTGCGCGAAGGTACACAGTAGTATCAAATGCGTCGTCCTCGTCAGAATAAGACAGTGAACCACTACAACTCGTCAGAGTTCAGTGGCGATACTTGATACATCCGTTGTTGTTGAAGAAAAATGAAAAAGAAATTGTTCAAATGGCTCTGAGCATTATTGGACTTAGCGTCTAAGGTCATCAGTCCCCTAGAACTTAGAACTACTTAAACCTAACTAACCTAAGGACATCACACACATCCGTGCTCGAGGCAGGATTCGAATCTACGACCGTAGCGGTCGCCCTGTTCCAGACTGTAGCGCCTAGAAAAATGAAGACATATGACATATTCGATGTAGGGAAAAACTGAAAATCTATTCCGATTACGGAATACCTTAAAAGTGTTTCTGCATAGTGTTAAGACAAAGTTGAGGACAACATACAGAGAAAAACAACAGACTGGACCAAATAAGAGGGAATATCTAACCTCTTCTACGCACCGTGGAACCAGCCCAACTGTGTTAATAGTTTGGACGTCACACATGAGAATAACTGCACCACCGCCTTCTGATTCTGCCTAAGCGAACTCATACGAAATATTATAAGATGCTTTGTTATGACGTAAAGATACAAGCAGCTTATTTGTAAAAGCGGACAGCCGGCCGTTGTGGAGAAGAAACGTATAAGGGTACTCTCTGTCTCGTCTTAGACGAGGCGTTCTCATTCCACACAACTGTACACAGATTCGGTTCAAAAACGAGCTAAGATAAATCAGTAGCACAATGTCAGGCTGACAAAAACCAGCAGAATGCACATTTCGTATGCTGACATGGAAACTCAATACATTATGTTACAAACGTTACAACACTGATATTATCATCCCAGCTATACGTGTATTACAAATGACATCCTGGATTACGCAGGTGCATCCCACTGTGCCAATATTTTAACAGGAAAACAAACTAACAACAATTTCAAGAATAACAGTAAACTCCGTATGTTAAAAAGTTTCTTTGTACATACTGTCCAAATCACACCCACATTTTGGATATGGATCGATACTGTGTTCACTAAGCTCTCATAATCAGAAGGTCGTATGTGATGCATAAACGTTCATTTACGATAATGATCAGAGCAGTAGAAATCAATTAATATTTGTGCTGCGGCCCGGACTAGAAAGCAGGTTTGCTTGCTTGTGAGGCAGAAATACTAAGCATCACACTACTGCAGTATATTGGTCAATATTGCTGCACGAACTACGTAAGCTTAGTGCTCTCCCCAACATGGAGATTTTCTCCGCTCAGGGACTGGGTGTTGTACAGTCGGCTCTCAGCCGTGGCAGCGTGCGGACGGCTCCGCGCGCCGGCCCCGTGCTCCGCTGCAGGCGTTGTTTACTTCCGCGTCGTAGCTTTAAGGCTTGTGTCCGTCCACCGTGAACAACATGTCGAGCGCTTACCGCCGTGCGACCCTTAAAGTTTCCTTCCCAGCTGAACATGCGCGACCTTGTGCACATGAAGTTGAAACGTTCCTACGTGAAGAAGTTCGTTTAGATCCTAACCACGTTCTCGGAATCCATTTTTCGATCACGAGTAGTGTCGTTCATATTAAAATGACAAATACCGAGGTGTGTGAAGATGTTATTCGCCGCCATTCTAATGGACTTAAGTTCAAATACTCTCATGGTCACGTCGGAGATGTAACACTTGAACTCGCAGAGTACGGTCAACGCACGATTAGGGTGTTTGAACTACCTTTTGAAGTGCCGAAGGACGTAGTTGTCTCTGCGTTAAAACCATACGGTAACGTCATCGGTTACGTCGAGGAAAAATGGCAAACCTTCACGACCTACTATGTCCTTAATCGTGTGCGTCAGGTCAAAATTGAACTGAAAAAACATATCCCATCATACCTGACAATTGGCGGGGTGCGAGCCATTGTCATGTACGACGGCCAACCCCGAACGTGTGCGGGTTGTGGATAAGAAGGCCACATCAGATCCGCCTGCATGCGACGCCGCCTGATCCAGACGCCGGTCGGCGAGGAAGCGTCCCCAGCGGTGATCACTCAGATCCCCGTCACATATGCCAAGGTTGCCCAGGAAGGTAGCATCTCTATACAGGGACTTCCGTTGACGTAGTCTGATCAGGTAGATGCAACCGCTACTGAGATTCCTTCTGAGGTGCCACAGACGCCAGATCCTGACCTGCCGCATCATCGCAGCACTGTGACTGAAAATGCTGCTGAGATGGACGTTGATCCGGGAGTGATACCTACTTCTGCTTTCCTTCAGACTGGTCCGGAGTCAGACGAAAGCCACCCGCAATCAGACTCGGAACGACCTGTTCGAAAACAAGGGTCGACACGAAAGAGAAAGAAACGTAGCCGTACACCCCCTCATGAATCCATTCTACGGATGGATACCGGGGATGCAGAACCGAATATGGACGACAAACTGCTCTATGATGACCAAAAGTCTGATGCGAACGACCCGCCACAGGCGACCAATGTCAACGATCACCCCTCCTTACTGGCGCCGTCGCCCCCACAGGTCGACGTTGAAGAGAGTCTATCCGCTGAGCCGAAAACTACGTCTCCTCTCCACATGGATGATGTACACAGTCGGTACCCTACCGCAGTATCAGTCTCCTGGGCAGACGACGTGGAGATCGAAGTGACTGGGGTGGACGGTGCTGATGATGGGGCGCCCCCATCTGTTGCGCCCGCGCCGGCAAACTCTCCACAATAGCAACCTGTTCCGCGGACTGGCAAGATCGACGACCTCTCGCTCCTGAAGAAGCAGCCCCACCTGTGCCTGTGGGACTCCAACACTAGCATTATCGTGTCGCAACGATTAACCTCGCGACCATTCGTGCGCCCCACAAACTAGCGCTCCTCCGCGATATGATTTGCGATGCGGACATTGATATTGCGCTTTTTCAGGAAGTGTATGTCGCCGATTTTTCACCACCACATGGCTTCACGGGGCATCTTTCTCCCACTTCGAACACCGGTAGTGGTGTTGCCATCATCTTACGAGAAGGTCTTCCTGCCGAAGATGTCCTATACCTCCCCAACGGCAGAGGTATGGCCCTTACTCTCTTTGGTGTACGCATTGTCAACATTTATGCGCCATCGGGTTCCAACTACCGTCGTGAACGCAATGCCTTCTTCGCAGATGAAGTTACACCCCTTTTTATGGGACCACACTATGACTGGGTCATGGGTGGAGACTTCAACTGCACCCAGCGACCTCAGGATCAATTGCCGCGTCACTCACCATGTGCAGCTCTGGAAACAGTCGTGACGCGGCTACAATTTGTCGACACGTGGAGACATGTTCACGGTGATCTTTTGGGCTTTACGTACTACACTGCGCACTAATCTAGCAGACTGGATCGCATCTACATCTCGCGATCCATAATTCAACACACTCGACAGGCTGAAATGTGGCCTGTTGCTTTCTCAGATCATGAGACTTACTTCTGTGACGTTGTTCTCTCAAGACAGGCAGTATGGCACGGACGTGGTTTGTGGAAACTGAACACGGCACTTCTTAATTCACCTGACTGTCGACTTCTAATAGAAGACACTTGGATCACATGTAATAGACGCCGTCCCACGTATCCGTCTACCACATCCTGGTGGATCCAGTGTGCAAAACCTGCTCTTCGAAAAACTTTGATCCGGTATGGCAAAGATGTTGTCGCCTGGAGGAAGAGCACCATGGACTTTTACTACAGGATCGTACGAGAATGCTCCACGATGCCAGCCTCCCCTGAACGCCATACAAGGATGAACCATGCTAAGGCCCAATCTCATGCGAAGGCATTTGGAAGGAGCGATAGTACGATCTCGTACTGCTGATCGCATACCTGATGAACATCCATCTATGTACCATATCATCCAAGAACGCCAACATCGACGCCGAAAATTGATTCCCGTCCTAACAGATCAAGAAGGGCGTTGCTACGTAACCCAATCTGCAATAGGGAATGTGCACTACCAGCAGCTCTACGCCGCAATTCCACATTCCCCAGGGTTGATCGAGGAAGTCTCACAGCTCAACTTCGGTGGTATCCCGGGAGATGCGGCGATTGACTTGGTGTCAGAGGTGACTGATGATGTAGTCCGCGATGCGTTCCGGGCACGAACCACCAGTCGCTCCCCAGGACCCGACGGTCTTCCCCTCGAATTTTATCGCACCTTCCGTGATTTGTTAGAGTCCACCTTCACCTCCATCAGTCGGGAACTGATGTCTCCGGAAGTACCTGTGCCGGACGTTTTCATGGAAGGAATTATTATTCCTGTACATAAACCGCATGGTGGCAACAATATCAGTGATTATCGGCCCCTAACCCTCCTTAACAGTGATATGAAAATCTTCACTCGCCTTTTGGCGGCACGACTTAAAACCGTTGCCCGATATGTTGTGTCGCCAGACCAAGCATCTTTGGGAGGGGATAATAATATCCGCACGGCTTTATGCCGCTACAGGGATATGATCGCCGTTACCCAGGCACAACGCCTCTCTGCGGCACTTGCGTCTTTGGACTTTAGTCAAGATTTTGATAGGATTGACCATTCGTTCCTTACGCGCGTTCTCCACAATATGGGTTTCCCAGTCGCCGTTATCACGGTAGTGATGAGCCTTGTGCGCGGTGCCTCTTCCAGGATTATGTACAATGGCAGACTCACTCCTCCCATAAAAATAGATCGATCCGTACGTCAAGGTTGCCCTCTATCAGCGATTTTGTGCGCCTTTTCCTTGGAATCCTTGCTATGTGGACTCAGACAATGTTTGGTAGGGTTGTCCATAGATCGATACCGATTCTGTTGCACTGCATATGCTGACGATGTAGTCATCTGTTTACGTAAGGCCGGCGAGGTTCGATCTGTTTTGACGCGTGTAGCGACTTACGGTGAGGCGTCGGGTAGCTATTTAAACGTACGTAAGTCACAAGTAATGTTCATTGGGACGGGACTCCCTGTGGAGTGTGTTACACCTCTCGCCACTGTTGATACCATTCGCTGTTTGGGAATAGATTTTTCATCTGATCTCCGGCGTTCAGCCGCCATCAATGCCGACGCCTCCTTTTAATGATCAGAGCAGGTCTTATGGACCATCGCCTTCGATCCCTAGATATTCTCCAACGAGCTCGATATGTCAATATATATATCGCATCCCGAGTTCCCCATGTAGCACAAGTTCTACCTTTCCCGCTTACTGTGGCACGTCGCATGTTGGCAGCGATGGCATCTTTCGTCAGCTCTAGGCTATTGTTCAAAGTTAACTATGCAACCCTTACTCTTCCCCGTGAACGAGGTCGGATAGGCCTGTTTCACGTGCCGGATAGAGCTCGCGCCCTATTTGTCAGCTCCCAGATGACGGTATGGACACGTTGCCCAACGAGCTTCACTGGTCTCCTCCTGTCGGCATATTCGCCGGTCTCACTGTCAGCCCCAGTTATGATCTCGGATGTACCGGCCCAGTTCCATTATACACGATGCTTCTTTCTTGAACTCAGTTACCAAGACAGCTTTTACCAAGACAGCTTTTACTCAAGACAAAGGAAGTATACAGTGTCCTCCAATTACGTCGTCCACCTAACCCGATTGAACAAAAGTTCCCCCAAGTTGACTGGCATAATGTATGGCGCGCGGTTTTCGCCCGTTACCTTGACACGAATGTTCAATCTGTCTGGTACCTAACTGTCAATGGTAAGCAAATCAACCAATTTCGCCTTCATCGTATCCACCTCGCCCAATCACCTCTCTGTTGCACGTGTGGAGTGCCAGACAACTGAACATCGGTGTGTTTGCTGACCGGCGGCGGAGGTTTGGTACTTGATTCGTCGTATTGTCGCTTTTCTAATGCGGGACATTCCGGATCGCATTACTCCCCTTTCATTATTATTTCCGGAACGTGAATATTTTCCTCGGACAAAGACCAATGCTGTCAATTGGATTCGTGGACATGCCATTCGCTACCTATTTGGACAAACTGTAGACTCTGTACTACTCGATTTTTGGACATACCTCAATGACCGTCATTATGTCGTTGTCCGTCACCCAAAATAAAGACAATTTTTCTCGAACTTCCTTGAGAGTGCTTTCCACGACCCGCCTCGCAGCTGGAAAGTGTTAGCCAAGAGAGAAGAAGGTTTCATGTTTGAACCAATGAACATTTCTGAACAATTCAACAGAACACATCAATTTCGAGAAGACGTGACTCAACGTATTACCAGCGGAGCGCAGAAGGCCTCTGATCAATTACACAACAAAACTAAACAAAGAAAACATAACAACAATAAAAATATAAATAAAATTCAGAAAAGGAAGATTTTGTTTTGTTTGTAAGGATAGCCCTAACCTTGATTTCCCATATTTCCCCTGGTATATAGGCAGCTCTCTGGGGTAGGTTTAGTCAGGAGCCAACGCCTGAAGTGGACCAGATTTTTTTGTTATAGGATGAAAAGTGGCGGTGGCAATGTTTTTTTAGTTTAATTTTACTAAAGGTTTTTCAAAAAGAAAAAAAGAAAAAAGAAAAAAAGAAAAAAGTGGTTAAAAAAGACTGCAAAAAAATAAACAAAAAAGAGCGCAAAAAAATCAAGAAACCCGGGATCGAGTCCCGGCCGCAGCACAAATTTTAATTCATTTCGTCTGCTTCGATCATTATCGTAGATAATAAAAAGAGACTTAAATGTGTCAGGGAAACATTTAATTATAAGAGCATAAACTTTTCTTTGTAAAAATAGATAAAAGACGATTTTATAGGCGCTACGCTTATGACAAGTTGTGACAAACTGTTTGGTATACGAATGTATTTCGTCACATAAAACTGTTCTATGTATTTAGGCCTAGAACTCAGTCAGTTGGCATTTAGGCCTAGAACTCAGTCAGTCGGTAGCCTTTATTACGATGAGTTTCGTTACCCGTCAGACAGCGCGGTGTCACATTTGAACTGACTGACGTGGCACGGACAGCGGATCGTCTGGTCGCCTTCCCTGTGCCCGACACTTCATTCGTTACGGCGGGATTGGCGCTAAACAGCGCCACGTCCCCGACGCATCTCTCTAGACGTCCGCACCACGTCACTTGCATCTTCGTCGCGTCTTATACCTAAAGACACATGCGCGGATTTTCACCGACTCTTAACAACTTGAATAAATCTGCCGTAGCACGCTGTAAAATGAATTAAATAGGAGGCGCCTTTTTTTTGCAGCTTTTAACGTTACCCGTCGAAGTATGGAATCTGCTGGCTACTGAAAACAGAAGAATCGCAGTCAATTTAATTTAGTCAGCTTCTGTTGTTGGGCAGTTGTAATGAAAGTAATAATAAATTAAAAATACTTAAGAAATTGAAATACTTTTTAAATTTTAAGAACATGCGATGACAAATGATGGGAAAGACTTCGACAGGAAGAGAGAGAGAAATGTTACCCCATCTAATCCAGCCTGCTGTGAAAGTCTCGGAACTGTTTCGAATCTTGCAGTTCCGGTTCGCTACAGTTTGATTTACGTATTAATATTTCCAAACACTATTTACAAAAACGCTATACCTATTTGTACATTGTAGACAGCGCAGAGGAGTGTGAATGTAAAGTATGTTATTTTTGGGGTTGTTAATTAACCTTCAGTTACTATATTATATGTCTTGAATTTTGCCTACTACAAACATCAAAAAAAGTTTTGTATCACTCCGGTTCCCAAAACTCCTGAAGATAGACGTTGACTGTGGATTTTATATCACAGACACAGTCTCTTTGACTATTCAGAGATGTCAGTATACCTGCCCAAGTCTCTTTGACTATTCAGAGATGTCAGTAAACCTGCCCAAATATGTAAACAACCATGCCTGAGCAGCACGTATTTCATTCAGGGGATCCGACAGCCGATCAGTTCCAGTCATTCCACCAGGAAGGAGATACACGGCTCGTGTTGTCTGTAGTTCAAACATGCCTAAACGGTCAATACCGCAGTTAGATCGCGCCCACATTCTTACTTTGTGCCAGGAAGGGCTATCAGCAAGGGAAGTGTCCAGGCGTCTCGGAATGAACCACAGCGATATTATTCGGACATGGAGGAGATACAGAGAGATAGGAATTGTCGATGACATGCTTCGCTCAGACCGCCCAAGGGCTACAACTGCAGTGGATGACAGCTACCTACCGATTATGGCTTGAAGGAACACTGACTGCAGCGCCATCATGTTGAATAATGCTTTCGTGTAGCCACAGGACATTATGTTAGGACTCAAACTGTGAGCAATAGGCTGCATGATGCGTAACTCCACTCCCGATGTCCATGGCGAGGTCCATCTTTGCAAACACGACACCATGCAGTGCGGTACAAATGGGACCAACAACGTGCCTAATGGACCGTTCAGGATTGGCATCACGTTCTCTTCACCGATGAGTGTCACATATGCCTTCAACCAGTGAGTTTCTTTTGACGAAAAACGGGAGCATCGTAGATATTTATAGCCCCATGCACAATGACAACGGAGACCTGGCAGTGAATAAAAGCGTTTTGTTGGCTACTGTGGGAGTCAGCTCCGACATAGACAAGGAAGGAGAGAAGCTGCACTGCCCAGCGGCAGGGATATAAAATCGTATGTACAAAATACTTTCTGATTAAGAGGAAACTTTATTTCTTCGAAGGAAAGAAACGTAACTTCTTGATTCCTGGCTTTCTGTGCCTCCTACATAGAAGAACGTTACTCTCTATTACTACTTGCAGAACGCAGACTAAGTATCGACTTCCTATTACTCAGTACTGATACTCTCGAAGTCTGCGACCAAACCGGCCGGTCACCGATGGGCGGATGGTCAAATGAGCGTCGACAGGGTGCGTTGAACTCTGTCTTCCTGAAGGAGTGGCGCTGACCACTCTATCCGCTGGCGCGTGCATCAGCGCCTTATATATGCCGTCTCGCGGCGCAGCGCTGGTCGGTGTGCAGTCGATGTTTTAGGTTTGAAAAAATCTCGGTAAGTCATTGGATGAGGCGTCTGTCTTCATCGCAACAAGGTCTCGCAAACCAGTCCCATCTCCGATACGCCGGTCAGCCGCATACTGTGACTCCTGCAGTCTTGGAAACTGCGGACACCCTCATTCGAGGTGATCTTAGGAACACAATCAGACACCTCGCCGCACAACTGGAAGACTCTCTTGGTCATGCTGACACACTCGTCCAACAGTTGGAGTACTGAAAAGTGTGTGCCCGACGGGTTTTCTCACAGAATAACAGAGCATAAAAAGCAATGAGGAACCATCTGTGTGGAATTGCTTGCACGTTATGAGGCTTGTAGAACATCGTAACAGGCGATGAAATATGGGTTCATCACTTCGAAACGGAAACAAACCGGCAATCCGTGGACTGGCCTCACACCATCTCTCCTCCGAAGAAAAAATTCAAAGCCAGACCAACCTGCCTGTTAAGTCATGGAAATTGTCTAACGGGACTGTGACAGCGTTATTCTGTTTGACGTCCTCCTTAACGTGCGAAGTTCACCTGCGAAGTTTACTGATTTACCCTCAGGAAACTGATCTAATAACTCGAGTCCGTTCGTCACCACAGAAACCCAAATGAACTTTCTAAACAACACCCGAGACGAGCTCTCAAAACTTCGTTGGAGAGTTCTTCTTCATCCATCCTACAGTCCGGATCTCACACCTTCCGACCTCCATCTGTTTGGCCCAGTGAAGGCTGACCTCCACGGGAAGCAGTACGTGGATGATAGAGAGGTTAGTGAGGCAAGAAGACATTGGCTCTAACATCGACTAGTAGAGAGGTACCAAGCGGGCATACGGGCCCTCCAAGTAAGGTAGCGTCAACAGAGTTTTGTAGGCAAAACAGTGGAGAAGAATATGGTGTATTGAAATCATGAATAACCACAAACTACTTACGGAAAAAAAGAGAAAAATGTTTTATTACTTATTGAACCACTCTCGTACTTTTTGGTGTAATCAAACGCTACTGTCTGAGCAAGAGAAAAGGCATCTGCAATGTTCTGAACAATTCTTACAATAGGTGGATATGCTCGAAATTATAAAGAAACTCATGTGAACAAGGATTAGCGCTTGCCAAAACTAGAAAAAAGATCTCCTATAAACGCGCAAACAAGTACTTGTTGAGATACGATCAATTTTGTCCTATGATGAAGATTCTTTGTTAATGCTGCACGAGGTCCTTTTGACAGTACCACTCATTCTTGCACTTCCTACAGCCCTCCGTACCACAGAATGACTTCACCGTGTGAATACCCCAGACTCGCCTCGTATTTAGTGCGATGCATGGTACAGAAGCTCCTGTAGCCCGTCCACGTAGCTGCTGGGTGTGCAACACATCGCTGCCATTTGAACGTCCACGCACCCAGGAACTTAAAACTGACCCGCGCAGAAAACCGAGGGAGGTAAAGAGACGGCTTCCGGGACACGGAGAGGTTAGGTAGGCGGCCTCGAATCGAAGCCGCCCAGCGGACTAATGACGAGGGCCGAACGGCCAGCCTGGATTTGGTTTTCAGGCTTTTTCCCGCACCCGACTAGCTGAATATCGGGCTGGTGCCCACGCCCCGTCAGAGATACAAGGTACGAAAACATTTGAGAATGATTTGACGACATACACAGCAGATGGGGAAACTGTGTAATAAAATCCAGATCCCTGTAACAGCTGTTTAATTATATATTTATTGTTGTGGTTTCATTTCGGCTAGATCGCCATTTTCAGACTGTCGGTGAAAGTTACATAACATGTTTTATTTTGTTATAACGTCGGTTAATGATATTTTCGGATATACAAATATGATACTTGACGTCCATTATCATCAGGGTCTGTGTCACACACTATTTCGTTACAACGTGGTGTAGGTTTAGGACTCTTACGGTATAAACTGTTTTGTGATTTTCTCCTGTTGTTCATGGTCCTTTCTTGTAATTTTTATAGTTTGTCGGGATCTCCTGTATTTGAATATATTTCTTCATAGTCTCCGGGCTTCCGTTTTATCAGATTCATTGTGCGTTTTTATCCACTTTTTAACTTTTTTTACCTGTGTACAAATATTTTTCAAGCAATTAAATTTTTCGCGAATGTTCAGAATTCGTTGAAACGTTGGACAATGCAGACAACTGATTCTATATCGACATTATGTCTATCGATTGCCTTAGAAATGGTCAACCAGCAACCGCTGACTTCGTTTCAGTGCTAGCGCTTGCCGTGAATCGTTGTTCAAGATTTTATGACGGGCAGCGAGGACGAAGACCAAACGCCAACAGAAAACAAAGTGTATATGAACATATATTAAGAAGTGGGAAGCTTTATATTCGTGAACTGGATCAGCGCCATCAAACGCATAGATAGCAAACTGCTCAATTGGCAAACGTGAGTTTAGCATTCATGTGCCGGCAAGAACGATTGTGCACAGTACATGAATACTTCAGGTAATAAACTATTATTACGTATTCTAAAAAAAAATACATGGCTTACTGTTCAGTGCGTAACAATTAGTAATTGGCAGTTTTCTGAGATAACTTCTTGTATTTGCTTGTAAGTCACAAAAGCAAAGCAAATGATGACACTGCTTCGAAGGTAATTACTTTCGTCAACTCTCTTCACCTGAGCAAATGCCTAGCAAATGACGACGCGAGAACGTTTGCTAATCAACTTTCATTAGTCTACTACACAGTACAACACATTCTAAGCTACAGATGTTCGGACTGTGCGATCAAACTTTCAAAAAACATGTTCAGTGAATCTAATGCGCCAAAGAAAATATATTCCGTCTGAACTAAAGCTGAAGTGATCACAATTAACGTATTGGCCCCAGTAAGTGTGAACGACTTTCCAGCTGAAATACCCCTTTAGTAGAATTCAAAACTAACTGTTGGAGGTCATAGAACCGGCAGATGAAGCAGATGAAACTGCAGTGGACGTCCATAGATTGTGTAAGACTCACTGAAGCCAAATATTTTGAATGTCAATAATATATCATCGTCCAGTCATGAAACTATTAAGTAATGAGAATGAAAACTCCTCAAAGCCAGTTGTTTTAATTATTTGCTTCAAAATGCCATGAAACGTGCACGCATTTGTTTACAATATGTAAATGGTGAAGTGTTGGCATTGAAAATATGTAGTCAATTTTTCTGTTCCGCCAAACGAAGGGAAACGTCAAAATCATTTTTTAAATTTTTGTGTTGTGGTTATCGTTTTTAAGTGATTGCAGAATGTATATGGATTATTTTCGCTAATTCAGGACGGACATCCGGACACCCCCTGCCATTAACATTGCCAAATTCGAAATAACCCGCCGGCGCTGTGGAAACACGGGAAAGGCTAGGAAGAAAAAGAAGAAGAAGAGGAAATCTGTGATTAATGACAGGTGAACGGGAAGGCCGTGCTACTGCACCAAGACGGATCCATCACTCGTTAAATGCTTGTGTTGAGAGTTGTCGTACGAGTTGTAGAAAGTTGGTTAGTGCCCCATGAAGAATAAACCACATCCTCTGTCTTTCACCTAAGGCAACGTTATCCAATAGCGCGGGTAATTTATCACGCAGAAATTGGTGATAAACAGCTCCTACGCATTTGTCCGCTAAAACGTATGGTCCTATGTCTCTCACCCGGAATGATGTAGCAGTCGTTTGTGTCTAACAATAGAAGCACAGTCAGAGAACTAATTACGCAGACAAATACAATCAATGCGAAATGAGCAATGAACGTCTACAGGAAACAGCTCGCACAAGTCAGCACTGCAAATACTCGTCCCAAATACAATGGCCCAAATGTCAACAAGTATGTGTATACAGACATATGTTAATAGGGACCTCTCTTCCTAACTTTGGCCCTTACTATACCCTATAACAGAATGGGGCCCTTCTTTAAAACAGCCTGGATATTTAGCGAAATAAATTTGCCGTTGAAGAAAATTTAGCAACCTTAATTCTTGAATCTCAAACAAATACTCTATCTAAACATAATTTTATGAATGGGAGACGTATTTAAGTCATTTGAAATACAAACTGATGCTAGACAAGGAGATGTTTTATCGTCTTCATTTTTTAAATGAATTTCAGAATAAAATGTAAGGATCTTGAATTTCAGGCTAAGCAATCGCAAAACTGAACCAATTATTCAGAAAGGAAAAGAAACAGAATTAAGGTAAGCTAAGTGTCTGTTGCTGAGGATTTTTCAATACTTACAGAAAAATCGAATAGAACTGGAAAACGCGGAAACAACAATAGAGGCATGTTACCGCCACAGCTCTCTTCCAAAAGCAATGACGTTTCCCTTGTTTGCGGGCAACAATCCAATGAATATCACGTGAACAACGCGTTGCGCTAGCGCTGACCTCTCGTGGTGATACCGACAACTATATAAATCACCCTCATAACAGCAATTGACAACTAGTAGTTGAGTCCAAACACATCAGCTAGCGTTAACAGTTCGTTAAGAGTTTAGTTCCGATGCTCAATAACAAACAAAAATACTAACAGTGACAGTAATATCTGGTTAATTTTAAATGACGGAGGTAAACTCAGCCTCAACCATGAGCTCAGTCAAGTAGACCCCCCTTCCTCAGGGTCAGAGGGGTAAATAGCGCGGCCGCTACGGTGTTACAGGATGCCAGAGGGAGAATGTTTTATCGTCTGTCTTCCAGTATTGGCAACTTGACGTGTGTGCGCGACTCGTACCTATCATTATCTATGGTATAAATTTTGACAAGGAAGGAACCCTAGATTCGTAAAAGCGCGTTGTAAATAATCATCTTCAGACGTGGTACATATCTGTGGCAAGAAACACCCAATTAAATTAAGTCTGCTGTAATGCAACGCAATGAGGTGAAGAAAAATGACATTCAAGATATTTGGTAAACATGTGTGATAGTCTCTTTCCAAACTCCATTTAAAAGTAAGTTGAGTTACTGTTTTTAATCAATTAATCATCCGCTGAGACAGACAGCAATACTTCATTCAGAAATTAAACTGTCACAGCTTCATTGTCGCTG
This sequence comes from Schistocerca gregaria, assembly GCF_023897955.1. Taxonomy (NCBI): domain Eukaryota; kingdom Metazoa; phylum Arthropoda; class Insecta; order Orthoptera; family Acrididae; genus Schistocerca; species Schistocerca gregaria. The sequence goes on from NC_064924.1 coordinate 44,613,573, forward strand.
AGGGTGGCAGCAGTCTAAAGCAGATAACAGTCAACACAAAATGAATTTTATTTATAGTGGATGCTGTCGAACTCCGTGACTGTTCCTTTATGGGGTGCAGAAAAATGTCAGCTACCGCTCACAATAAAAGGTTATTTATTTGTCACCGACCGGTTTCGGGCTTGCGCCCATCTTCAGGTGTTGATACACTCATGTACACGTTTATACTGTTGGAGATCACTGTATAAATACAGAAAAATTATTTGTTGGTGACTAAACAGATACCAGTGGGACAATTGTAAGTGGTAAGGCAGCATTTGACGATAATAAATGTGTACTTACATAAGGATGAAGCACCATTATTACAGTTATGTTGTGGTGTTAGTTTTTCCACTTAGTTACACACGTATTGTCGTTTTCACGTCCATAATTCAGTTTTACCAAGTATAGCTTCATATTACACAGTTATGATGTGTACTCGTGAAATACACGTTTACATACATACATGTGGGCTGTGGTCAAAGAACTTCGATGTAGGAGATGTAAAGATGTTGCTCATACAGAAACTTGTAGCTTATGGTCAAAGAACTTAGCCACAGGAAGTGCGAGTGTGTTGCATATATAGAAAAAAGTGAATCAAAAACATTTCATAATGTTATCAAGAACATCACAGTCTATAATAGCTTTTTAAATTTCTGTATATGCAACACCCTTGCACTTCCTGTTGCATATATAGAAAAATGTGAATCAAAAAAATTTCGTAATGTGTAGCAAGAAACATCGCAGTCTATAACAGCTTTTTAAATTTCTGTATATGCAATACCCTTGCACTTTCTGTTGCATATATAGAAAAATGTGAACCAAAAAAATTTCATACTGTGTAGCAAGAAACATCGTAGTCTATAATAGCTTTTTAAATTTCTGTATATGAAACACCCTTGCACTTCCTGTGGCTAAGTTCTTTGACCATTAGCTACAAGTTTATGTATGAGCAACATCTTTACATCTGCTACATCGAAGTTCTTTGGCCACAGCCCACATGCTTTTGTATGTAAACGTAGTGTATTTCACGAGTGCACATCATAATAGTGTAACATGAAGCTATACTTGGTAAAATTGAATTATGGACGTGAAAACGACAATACGTGTGTAACTAAGTGGTAAAACTATCACCACAGCATAACTGTAATAATGGTGCTTCATCTTTATGTAAGTATAGATTTCTTTTCGTCAAATGCTGCCTTATCACTTGCAATTGTCCCACTTGTACCTGTGTAGTCACCAGTAAATTTTTTTGGTATTTATACAGTGATCTCCAACAGTATAACATGTACTTGAATGTATAAACGCCTGAAGAGGAGCGCAAGACCGAATCCGGTCGTGTGGCAAATAAATAAACTTTTATTGTGACTGATAGCGGATATTTTTCTACACCCCAACACAAAATGTTCCCAATGGTGCCGGATTGTAACGGTCAAGACCTGGGGGTTGGCAGACAACTTACAGGGGTTGGACGAAAATCTCGAAACATAGCGAGAAATGCGTGCTCGAAAATAAATGAAGATGGCAGCCAAGCCTGAAGGTGCTGCTGTTGCCGCTGACCACGGACGGTACCTGTGCGATGGCCTCGATGTGTTGAAGGAGTCAATCGCGTTCAGAACAAGTGTGTCTGTGAAGTTGTGGATGCATTTTGTCGGAGCATTCCAAAGTTGGAAAACTGCTGATGCTCATACCTTGGGTGCTACTGTAAGCGAGGTAGCCGAAGTTTTCTTGCATTTCTAAAGGCACAGCATCGAATATTTATACCGCATGCACGGAAAACAAAAAACCATCATATGCTAAGTCACAACGAGGAGGAAACTGTGCGTCGAACGGTCGCGCCGGACGGTCACTGAAAAAGATCATGACGTAAAATAAGAGGATGACAGCTGCAAAAGTCACTGCGGAACTGAATGCCCCACTCGCGAGCACTGTCAGCATCAAAATAACATGAAGAGAGTTCCATTGACTTACATTCCTAAGGCAAGCTGGAATTCCAGAACCATCCCCAGTGATGCAAATTCGTTCACAAGGAAAACGTGATGCAGAAACCACAAAGCTGGGCTACGCAGCAATAGTAGAATGTCATTTGCTAGAATGAGTCTCATTTCCCTCTCTTTCCAACTGCTGGCCGAGTTTACGTCCAAAGAGTGAAACATGGCGGGGCTCGGCGACGATTTCTGCAGTCATATCGTGGTACCCCATGTCCTTCATGTTTACTGTGTAAGATCGCATTACTGCCAAGGATTATATGACAATTTTAGCTGGCCAGACCCATCCCATGATACAATATTTGTTGCTCAATGATGAAGCTGTCCCCGCATATCCAAAGACTGGTTTCGTAAGCACGTGGATGAGCTGCCGAATCTCGGTGATCACCAGTCGTCAGATCTTAATATTGTTGAGGCTCTGTAGTCTGCATTGGAGAGAAAGGGGCGTGATCGTATCCACCTTCATCGTCGATACCTCAACTTGCCATTATATTGCAGGAAGAATGATATACGATTCCCTTCAATACCAGACATGACGTGTATTTACCCAATATGAGACGGTTTGAATGCCAACGGTTTTCCTACACCGTATTAGACATGCAAAACTGTTGCTCTTGTGGAGTTTCCATATTTTTGCCCACCCTTTGCATGACGTGCTTGTTTTAGCTGGGCTGTTGTGGATTCATAACATATAAGTTATGTAGTTTATGAATTAGTAATAAGATCGGTGCTTACGCACCCGAGGTGCCGCTCCACAGTGCCAGGATGGACTCTTGGGCAAAGACGTTTGGCGACCACTGGTACAGCACATGTACGTTATTGTGCTGCTCGTTTTCAGTTGTAATTGTCAGTCAGCTGTAATCCCTACGTATATAGCTGAGTCAACATCATTCAAATCTAAGTGATTTATCTGCTGTACAACCTATTTTAATGGATTCTTTTCACAACTGATGTGGATGCTTAGGATCAATCGAGAGTTTTCTGACCATACAGATATCTTGTCTAAATAATTTGCTGTTCGCTTTTATCTCTGACGGCCGCGGTGGTCTCGCGGTTAAGGCGCTCAGTCCGAAACCGCGCGACTGCTACGGTCCCAGGTTCGAATCCTGCCTCGGGCATGGATGTGTGTGATGTCCTTAGGTTAGTTAGGTTTAAGTAGTTCTAAGTTCTAGGGGACTGATGACAATAGATGTTAAGTCCCATAGTGCTCAAAGCCAATTGAACCAAATTTTATCTCTGATGACGTCACTAGACTGAAAACGACAGCACGACAGCATCATCGGCAAACAATCTAAGAGAGCTGCTCAGATTTAATGTTAAATCGTTTATACAGATTACAAACAGCAGAGGCATTGAAACTTCCTGGCAGATTAAAACTGTGTGCCGGACCGAGACTCGAACTCGGGACCTTTGCCTTTCGTGGGCAAGTGCTCTGCAATCTGAGCTACCCAAGCACGACTCAAGCTCCATCCTCACAGCTTTACTTCTGCCATTACCTCATTACGTTCGCAGAAGAGCTTCTGTAAAGTTTGGAAAGTAGGAGACGAGGTAATGGCAGAAGTAAAGCTGTGAGGACGGGGCGTGAGCCGTGCTTGGGTAGCTCAGATGGTAGACCACTTGCCTGCGAAAGGCAAAGGTCCTGAATTCCAGTCTCGGTCCGGCACACAGTTTTAATCTGCCAGGAAGTTTCATACCAGCGCACACTCCGGTGCAAAGTGAAAATCTCATTCAGCAGACGCATTGTACATTTCCTTGGGGGGGGGGGGGGGGGGGTCAAATATAGCTTCTGATTCATTCGATGACTTCCCGTCAATTACTACGAACAGTGATCTATCTGACAGGAAATGACAAATCAAGTCGCCCAAGCGAGACGATAATTCATCGGCACACAATTTGATTAGAAGCCGCTTGTTATCAAGTGTGTAAAGCCTTCTGTAAAACTAGCAATATATAATCAACTTGGGATCCCCCGTCAATATCACCCATCATTATGTATGAATAATGAGCTACTTGTGTTTAACAATAACTATATTTCCTGAATCTCTGCTGCTTATGTGTTAACGTCGTTTTCTTCGAGGTATTTCGTAATGTCCGAACTGAGAATATACACTCCTGGAAATTGAAATAAGAACACCGTGAATTCATTGTCCCAGGAAGGGGAAACTTTATTGACACATTCCTGGGGTCAGATACATCACATGATCACACTGACAGAACCACAGGCACATAGACACAGGCAACAGAGCATGCACAATGTCGGCACTAGTACAGTGTACATCCACCTTTCGCAGCAATGCAGTCTGCTATTCTCCCATGGAGACGATCGTAGAGATGCTGGATGTAGTCCTGTGGAACGGCTTGCCATGCCATTTCCACCTGGCGTCTCAGTTGGACCAGCGTTCGTGCTGGACGTGCAGACCGCGTGAGAAGACGCTTCATCCAGTGCCAAACATGCTCAATGGGGGACAGATCCGGAGATCTTGCTGGCCAGGGTAGTTGACTTACACCTTCTAGAGCACGTTGGGTGGCACGGGATACATGCGGACGTGCATTTTCCTGTTGGAACAGCAAGTTCCCTTGCCGGTCTAGGAATGGTAGAACGATGGGTTCGATGACGGTTTGGATGTACCGTGCACTATTCAGTGTCCCCTCGACGATCACCAGCGGTGTACGGCCAGTGTAGGAGATCGCTCCCCACACCATGATGCCGGGTGTTGGCCATGTGTGCCTCGGTCGTATGCAGTCCTGATTGTGGCGCTCACCTGCACGGCGCCAAACACGCATACGACCATCATTGGCACCAAGGCAGAAGCGACTCTCATCGCTGAAGACGACACGTCTCCATTCGTCCCTCCATTCACGCCTGTCGCGACACCACTGGAGGCGGGCTGCACGATGTTGGGGCGTGAGCGGAAGACGGCCTAACGGTGTGCGGGACCGTAGCCCAGCTTCATGGAGACGGTTGCGAATGGTCCTCGCCGATACCCCAGGAGCAACAGTGTCCCTAATTTGCTGGGAGGTGGCGGTGCGGTCCCCTACGGCACTGCGTAAGATCCTACGGTCTTGGCGTGCATCCGTGCGTCGCTGCGGTCCGGTCCCAGGTCGACGGGCACGTGCACCTTCCGCCGACCACTGGCGACAACATCGATGTACTGTGGAGTCCTCACGCTCCACGTTTTGAGCAATTCAGCGGTACGTCCACCCGGCCTCCCGCATGCCCACTATACGCCCTCGCTCAAAGTCCGTCAACTGCACATACGGTTCACGTCCACGCTGTCGCGGCATGCTACCAGTGTTAAAGACTGCGATGGAGCTCCGTATGCCACGGCAAACTGGCTGACACTGACGGCGGCGGTGCACAAATGCTGCGCAGCTAGCGCCATTCGACGGCCAACACCGCGGTTCCTGGTGTGTCCGCTGTGCCGTGCGTGTGATCATTGCTTGTACAGCCCTCGCGCAGTGTCCGGAGCAAGTATGGTGGGTCTGACACACCGGTGTCAATGTGTTCTTTTTTCCATTTCCAGGAGTGTATTTCAGAACGTGGAACATTCGGCGTAGTAGCCACATACAGGGGCGTAATTGCGAAGTATTTCCTTTCGTGTTTTAGTGCGACTCGTGAGCGACATATTGTCGTCAGGGAAGAAGGAAGTCCGAGCATCTTTGTCCGTCAAAATGGTTCAAATGGCTCTGAGCACTATAGGACAAAATCTGAGTCATCAGTCCCCTAGAACTTAGAACTACTTAAACGTAACTAACCTAAGGACATCACACACAGCCATGCCCGAAGCAGGATTCTAAACTGCGACTGCAGCGGTCGCGCGGTTACGGACTGAAGTGCCTAGAACCGCTCGGCCACAGCGGCCGGCTCCCTTTAAGTAAACAGCAGTGTACACTGTGAGTTGACAGATGTTATGGGATATCTCATCGTGTCGGCCCCCTTTTGCCCGGTGTAGTGTAGCAACTCGACTTGGGTTTGGCTCAAAACGTCCCTGCAGAAATATTCAGCCGTGCTGCCTCTACAGCAGTCCATAATTGCAGTGTTGTTGGCAGTGCAGGATGTTGTGCACGAACTGACCTCTCGATTATGTCCAGTAAATGATCGATGCGATTCATGTCAGTAGATCTTGGTGGCCAAATCATTCGCTCCAATTGTCCAGAATATTCATCAAGCCAATTGCGTACAGTTGGCGCATTGTCATTCATAATTCCATCTCTGTTTGGGGACTCTAAGTTCTTTAATGGCTGCCAATGGTCTCTAAGTAGTCGAACATAAACGTTTTCAATCAACTATCGGTTCAGTTAGATTAGACGACCGACTCCATTGCACATAAACACAGCCCACACCATTATAGACCCATCACCAGCTTGCACAGTGCCTTTTTAACAACTTGGGACCATTGCTTCTTCAGGTCTGCGCCCTACTCTAACCCTACCATCAGCTCTCACCAAAATACGGGATCAGCTGATTAAACCACGGTTTTCCAGTCGCCTACGGTCCAACCGATATGTTCGCGATCTCAGGAGATGTGCTGCAGCGATGTCGTGCTGTTACCATAGATACATGCGTCGCTCGTCTGCTGCCACACTCCATTAACGCCAAATTTCGCCGCCGTGTCCCAATGGATACGTTCGTCATACGTCCACATTGATTTCTGGGGTTATTCCACATATTGTAGCTTATGTGTCAACACTGACAACTTTACACCTCTGTTCTCTGTCGTTAAGGCTGGTATTACACTATCAAATTTTTTTGTCCAATCATCTTTGTCAAATATCTTTGTCAAAGAAATTTGATGCTGTGATAGGGAACTTTTTCAAATGTCGTCCAATATTTGATCAAATCTAGGGACTCGCTGTGGACTTGATCAAAGAAGTGGTTGTCATCTGTTCACTGCAATGTGACATGTTACCACGTGGCGCTAGCATCGCTACAGCGTTCTGTCCTCTGTAGTGTTTTTATAAACATTGCCGGTAAATACAGTTGGTGTGTACTGACAACTACAAAATTAACAGAGATGTATGAAACTGCTGATGCACTTTACAATGTGAGGCGCCCCGAATACAAAAATAGATTAAGAAGATTGGAGACCTGACCTAACCTAACCTAAATCACTACTGTAGCAAGGAATCTGAGTGTTACAGTGAGCCTGTCTTCTGCAGATATAGCAGTTCTTAAGTCAATATTGTGCTTTGTGATCTGAGGATACACTTCACTGAGCACATACAGTAATGTATGCTCATCCATTCTTAAGTAATTGATATACGACTTTACGTCCTCCACTATAAGCTCACGTGGGCCTAACGAGTTTTGTCGAGTGCTTTTGTCATGTAGTCGTAAAACGCACGGCTTCACCCAGATACGTTTCCTTTTCTTTCTCTTGCTTCTCTTCCGCATATGCTCACAGTGTAATTGTGGTAGATGCAACTGCTCCGGTTAATAACAAGTTGTTGTCAGCCATCTAGACCTTTGACGGAGAATATGAAGACAGTGTAATACCCCTTCTGGCGCTACGTCAAACATCTTTGTCAAATATATTTGACGAATATTTGGTCACATCTTTGATCAAATCTTTAACAAAGAAATCTGATAGTGTAACACCGGCGTAAGCGAAGGCCCTCGGCCACTGCATTATCCGTGGTGGGAGGTAATACGTGAAGTGTGTCATTCTCGGCACACTTAACACCATGGATCTCGGAAAATTGAATTCGCTAACGCTTACCGACACGGAATGTCCTGTATGTCTAGCTCCAACTACCATTCCGCCGTTCAGAATCTGTTAATTCCGGTCTTACGGCCATAATGAGGCCGAAAACCTTTTCACATGAATCACCCGAGTGCAGCTGAGAGCTCTGCCAACGTCCTGCGCCGCCTTGAGTGGCGATGAGGTTCTAGGCGCTACAGTCTGGAGCCGAGCGACCGCTCCGGTCACAGGTTCGAATCCTGCCTCAGGCATGGATGTGTGTGATGTCGTTAGGTTACTTAGGTTTAATTAGTTCTAGGCGAAAGATTACCTCAGAAGTTAAGTCACATAGTGCTCAGAGCCATTTGAACCATTTGAACCAACGTCCTGCCCTCTTATACCTTGTGTACGTGATACTAGCGCCATCTGTTTATGGGCACGTCGTTGTCCCGTGACTTTTGGCACCTCAGTGCAGGTAGTCGTCGACATGCAGGCACGTTTTCTGGAATGGCTCCTCTCTGAGTAATGCTCGCGGGGACGAGATTACCTCGTCCAACGAGAGGCAACAATGAGAGGGCGCGCGCGACCAAATGTCTGGTTAATTCCGACGGCAGTTGAGGAGGGTGGCGCGGACGGCGTCGGATGACACAGCAAACGGTTAAACGCAGCGTGGCCCTCAGGCTGGGTGGGCAGGAGTTTTAAAGCAAAGCAAACAGCGCGCGGGCCAGAGGCGAGCCTCCGCAGCGAGTGGCTGGGAATTAGCGGCGCCCAGCCAGACAATGCGGCCTGATGACTGTGGGAAGGCGCGCCAGGTGGCGGCCGGGGACACGCGCCACCAGGGCACCAGGGCCGGGGCAGAACAGCGCGTCACGGTGCGTGGGCGACAGGCTGATTAGCGCGCCACGCGCCCCGCCGGCGGGAACCATCCGCGACGCCACCGAGCGACGTCTCTGTTAGTTAGGCTAAATGGCGGCAGTCTCTCGACGATAACAGCGCAGATAGGGTGTAGTGAGTCACGGCTGTGCGTCACAGTGCGCCGATTCTCGAAATATCACCTTCTCACTGCACGGAGTGTGTCTGTTCTGTTCGCCAAACGTAGGAGTGGGATTAAGTATCGACATCAATTCACGGACGTCACAGCAGCAACGGAATTGCAAGTTTCCAGCTAATGTTCACCGCGGCTGCCCGTGATACGGAGGACCCAATGGAGCACGCGCGCCGAGCCACGCCTGTGGCGACTCCGTACCCCAAGTTCCCTCTACCGCCGGAGACAGCAGCTCGGCCGCGCGGGATTAGCCGAGCGGTCTAGGGCGCTGCAGTCATGGACTGTGCGGCTGGTCCCAGCGGAGGTTCGAGTCCTCCCTCGGGCATGGGTGTGTGTGTTTGTCCGTAGGATAATTCAGGTCAAGTAGTGTGTAAGCTTAGGGACTGATGACCTTAGCAGTTAAGTCCCGTAAGACTTGACACACATTTGAACACACACAGCAGCTCGGCCCATAAGTGCTCGAAGCCACCTTGCTACAGGGAGCTACACAGACACTGCCTGGTTGCGGATCTGTCTTTATCGATCGCATTTTAGCAGAGAGACTTTTCCTTGTGGTGTTATGATAGTTGTACTCTGTTTCTTGCTCCACTATTTGTACTAGGAGAAATACAAGTTAAGAAAACTTCTGTTTGTTGAGTTATCTTGTTCTCTAATCATTTTTGCACTTTTCCAGGTTTCCTACGACGTTAACCGCCTCACCACTCTGTGTCTCACCTCCCCTTACTTTTGTTTACTATTTTGTATGCAACAGTAGGTGCCCAGCAAAAAGCTGCCAGGAAGCGAGACCTCTGTCATAGATATCCGCAGCTAAATGGAAGTGGCCTGCTTGCAAACTAGCAATGACGGGAGTTAAATAGGGTCTTGTACCGCAAGGAAGCAAGGGAGAGGATGTTGTTATAGGTACAACAAAACGTACATTTGGATTATTACAGTTCTTTATTTACATGAACTGCAAGTTTTACTTGACTTTAATAGACTCCATCCTTTGTGGGATAAGCTCATTAGTAATAGTCCTCTAGCAGAATGATGTAAAGTTCTAGTCCCACTATAGTCACAAATCTGGTTGCTATGTACTGTCGCAGCCGGTGACGAACTAAACCCGCTCTGTGCGCCAAATTAGATGAGTGAGTGAGTCAGGCCCTCAGGTAAGCAGCGGCGGCCTACGTAAATGCCGTCGAGAGGCGTTGGCGGCCTATCGCATGTGGGTGTATCTCTGGCCCCTCCCATGGTAGGCACGCTAGATCAGGCGCCTACTAATCGATCTTAGCCGACCGTTGTGCTGGCGACAGCTTACGCCAGCACACAGTATGTAATCCATCACATTTTGTTTTCTGAAAGCAGTTTGGTTCTATTCAGCATTTCAGTAAATCACATTATTCCCCAGTTTTTTTTTCAACTACAGAACGCTATTTTTTATCATAATATCGGTTGAATCCGGCGGCCTTACGACACCTTACTGGGAGAAACTGTATGCCCGCTTGGTACCACTCTACTGTCCGGCCCCGGTAGCTGAATGGTCTGCATGACTGATTGTCAGTCCTCTGGGCCTGGATTCGACTACCGTCTGGGTCGGAGAATTTTCTCCACCCAGGGACTGGATGTTGCGCTGTCATCATCATCCTCATGGACTGCAGGTCGCCGAAGTGGCGTCAAATTGAAAGATCGTCACCTGGCGAACGGTCTGCCCGACAGGGGGACCTAGCCCTTCGATTAAATAAAACCACTCCACTGGTCGGGCACTGTGGCCGAGCGGTTCTAGTAGCTTCAGTCCGGAACCGCGCTGCTGCTGTGGTCGCAGGTTCGAATCCTGCCTCGGGCTTGGATGTGTGTGATGTCCTTAGGCTAGTTAGGTTTAAGTAGTTCTAAGTTCTAGGGGAGTGACGACCACTCATGTTAAGTCCCATAGAGCTTCTGGTCGGCGTCCGAGCCAACGCCTTGCTGCATCAGTACCCTCCCCACCATCCACGTACTGCTTTTCGCATCGTGCATCCTTCATTGGGCTAAACAGGTGAAATTCGGAAGGTGTCACATCCGAACTGTAGGGTGAATGACAAAAACGGTCCAATATGTCTTCGTGAACTCCTCTCGAGTATGTAGATTTGTGTGAGGCCTTGCGCTGCCATGGAGAAGTTTCTTGTGATTTTTATGGCGGCGAAGACGCTGAAGTCGTTACTTCAGTTTCCTGAGGGTAGCACAGTACACTTCAGAGTTGATCGTTCGATCATGAGGGAGGACATGACACAGAATGACTCCTACAGAGTCCCAGACAACCGTCCCGATGCATTTACCTGCTGAGCGTGTGATTTTTTTTTTTTTTTTTTTTTTTGAGAGGAGACATGGTGTGGCGCCACTGCGTGGATTGCCGTTTTGTTTGCAGTTTGAAGTCACGAACCACCATTTTGTCACCTGTGGCGACATTCCACAAAAAATGTCGTGATCGGCCTCATAACGTGCACATGGTCCTTTGTTGCTCTTTATGGTCTTCTGTTAATCGACGAGGAACCTAGCAGTCACATACCTTTGAGTGCCCCGACTAGTGGATGAGTGAGTCACCACTACGAAGAGAGAAGTCCAGTCGTGGGTCGGGGCGTTTGACTGCGATATGTCGATCACCTCGAAAGAGAGTGTCCGCACGTTCGAGTGTTGCAGGAGTCACAGCTGTGTGCGACCGACCGGCACGCAGGAGATCGGACAGGTTTGCGCGGCCTTGTTGCGGTGATGACAGACGCCTTTCCCAACGACTCACGGTGCTCTTGTTCACTGCCAAATCTCCTTTGACATTCTGCAAGCACCTATGAATATCTGCAGTGCGCTGGTTTGCCGCCAATGACAGCTCTCAGCTTGGAACGGACCTCCGTTAGAGACGCAATTTTGAAGGCTACGCATAGCGTTGCTACCTAATAGAACTTCATAAAACTATTGGAGCTGAAGCGAGAATATTACACGATGTCCCTCAACAAATTTCGCATTTCGCATTTTTTCGGTCGAAATTGACCGAAAAAAATGTGTCGCACGACTTACTGAACAACCCTACTACAGATTCTTCAAAGGACAGTATCTCTAAAATAAAATCACTAGGCTTCACATTTACCGTATTTAGGTACAGCAACATAAACTCAGCTCGGCTTGCACAGAAGATGGTGTACGGTGCACTGATATCAGGTTCTGCACCTAAGTTAACTTAACACAGTAGGTGATTACCAACTATTTTATAAGTTGGAGGAAAATAAAAATGAGACGTACTGTACAACGAGTATAGCGCGGACTTACATAGCACAGGTAGCTGTGTGTGTAGAAATATCCACAACTGGGAAACAGGAAGGAAGAACGCGGACATTCACCGCTGTGCCATTTGCCTGTTAGAAGTGTTCAACGTGAGGTCAACGAGTCGTCTTTACGTCCCGCTTCACTATGGAGGCCGGAGAAAAGGAACAGCGAGATGTAGCGCGGTTTTGGGCTACAGGAGGAGTGTCAGGAAGTGAAACTCTTACCCAAATGCTTGTTGTGTGTGGCGAACAAGATACTTCTCTTACGCGTGAAACAAATGATTTCGAGAAGGTCGGGTGTCATTGAAGTATTCGGTCAGGACAGGCTAATCGTGTCGTTACCCTTTCTGTCATTGCTGCGGTGGATGATGCCGTCAGAAATGAAAGATGGAGGACAATGGGAGACCTTCACCTCAGTCACGGCACCTCTCACACCATCGTGACACATCATCTGAAGTTCGAGCATCACTCTCATTCTTCTCGATATTACTCAGAGCACAAATCGAAGCACACAGAAGAATCGAACAGAGCGGAAGCCAGGACAGAATAGGAATATTTGTTGGAATTTCAAAACCACGGACCATGCTGTATACTCAGTTTCTTCCACTTCTCATTGGGTGAGCAAGCGCTCGTGCCAAAGACCGTAGTTAAGACAAAAGACGGAAGGGAATAATATTAGAGTTTAACGTCCCGTCGACGTAGATGTCATTAGGGCTGTAACGCAACGTCGGTTTGGTTCAAAATTGGGGAAGGAAAGCGGCCGTCTCCTTTCAAAGAAACCATCCCATTATTTGTCTAGAGCGATTGCAGGGAAATCACGGAAGACCTAAATCAGGATGGTCGGACGAAGATCTCAATCGTGTTGAGAGAAACCAGCGTAGCTGAGCCATGAGTCACTAAACAGAAATCGATTAGTGTGCACCGGTATCACAGCAAAGACTGTTCGTCAGTAACAGTCACGTCAAACACGGTAACTTCGAAGCTATTATGACAGGCAGGCAACTTTCAGCGTTTCCTCTTGTTTTCTCTTAAGAACACTGCGCTGGTTGTCTTTGACACCGTCTGAAACAAAAGAAAGCTTGTTTTACGAGGTAGAGCCTCGCCAAAGTGGTCTGTGGACGATGGTGCACCGACGGACTCTCTTCAGCAGTGAAGTATACCAGCCACGGCTTCTCAACTGAAACAACACAACACTCAGCTAAAGCAACACAATAGTGGCAACAGTGGTCTTCATCAGCTTTAGAATGAGTATTCACTTACTCAGTTATACAAAGTCGGGACAAGTAAGAAAATTTTTTGAACGCCCTGTGTATGTGAGTTCTACGCAGGATATTAGTTCGTAAACAAACAAAAGATTTCGTTCTCAGCATTCATTTGTTTAGTATGGGTTTGGAGACTTCCAGGATTCAAGTGCCGCCAATCCCTTGTCACCGTAAGCTCTGGGCATGCTTCAGCGACCACTGTGCAGCGAGGTGGTGGAACTTTGTGTGTCTCAAGGAATGGGCATCTTGGCTTGACCGCCCACTCCGCAAGGACAGAATAAATCTCTCTAAAAAGAAACCTCAACCTCAACGTGTGCTGGGCGCTGATGGGATGCGTGGCTGTTGAACAGTCATTAGCGAGCAACCTCTGGGTAACCTGCCACACCTCAGTTGTATAAGGCTTACACAGGAACGAGGGGCTCTACTTGACTGGATCCTTAGTTCCCTAGTTGCTCGTGGGACCAAAATGGATCCTCCTAAATTTTCTTTACCCCCTCCCACCCGAACGGGTGGGCCGCTGGAAGATGCCGACACGCAGTCTAACCAGAGGCAGAGGGCTCGTGTAGCCAGTCCTCCTGATTCAGTCAGCAGTAACAGAATGCATGCTGTTTCGCAGAATGTGTTTCTTATAGTTAAAAGAAGAGTGGGTAGTTTTCAAATAGTTTCGCCATTTTATATACAGAAAGGCTTAGAACGCACTGCTGGCACCTTAAACTCTGTTAAGCGCTTTTGCAATGGGTTGAAAGTCGAATGGCGATCTCGTCAAATCAGACTCTTTTATCCTTACTTTTCACACCATCAAATTACCGGAGGATGTAAACGCAGGTTTCCTACGCCTAAGTGTACGACCTTATTACCCAATCTGCTGCGGTATTTTAAATACCAGCACTTTGGGTACACTACTCTTTACTGTAAAGGAGAACCCATTTTCGAGAAATATGATAAAACCACCCACATGCAGTTTGTTGCTCCTCTCATCCAAAGCGTGCCAGTTTCTCTGGGGATAAATCTGTGTGGAACAGGGACTGCAGCGTTTTTCTTGGGGAACGGAAGATCCAGAAGATCAAAACGACAGAGCGCATCACATATGGAGAAGCCAAGAAGTTTTACAATTCCATCCAGCCACCCACATTCGCTGCCTCCTTTTCTTCCGCTCTGAAACAGCAAGTCCTGAAAAACTGAAGCCGCTCAACAAATGGAGGTTGCTACAGTCAGCACTAGCAGGGTGCCTCCAAACGACGACCAGAGACATCTCTCAGATGTCGGCCGAACATTTTGCGAGTGCTACAGCCGATGCAAGCCAGGATCCAGCATTTAGCCGCTACCATGCAACTGTCGAGAGGGGCAAGTTGGACTTCAGATCCAACTGTTTTGAGGCCTACTACAACTCTTCTTTCTCCATGGGGGATCTCGAATCGACAATGACTAGGACTGATTATATTGCATCTGGTTACGACCAAATTTTGTACTGCATGCTTTGTCATTTGCCAGCGGCGACAAAGAAAATCCTCCTCAAATGTTTTAATCGTATATGGCAGATAGGCAACTTCCTGAACTAGGGGAGGGAGCTGGTTCTGATACCTCTCCTGAAACCAGGAAAAGACCGCACGTCTCCCAGTAGCTACAGGAGTACGGCCTTAATGAAGTGTGTAGGGAAGGCCCTGGAGCGAATTGTTAACCGTCTTCTGGCCTCGTTGTTAGAGACCACACAGCTCCCTAGCCACTCTCAGTGTGGGTTCCGGAGATTTTCGTACACTGTCGACAACTTGACCCTGCTAGATGTGGCTATTCAGCAGTCTTTCCTACGCAACCATCACTGTATCGGTATATTCTTTGATATCAGTAAGGAATATGACACGACTTGGAGACACTGCATTGTCGCACAACTACATCAACGGGGGCTTTCGTGGGCACCTCTAAATCTCCATACCGTCTTCCCTGTCTCATCAGTTTTTTAGAACCCACACTGGTGCCTAATTGTCAGATCGATTTGAAGAGGAGAATTGTGTCCTTCAGGGCAGTTTTTTAAATGTTACCCTCTTTGCCATAGCCATTAACAGTATCGCGTCTACAGTAAGGAGCCCTATACAGTGTTCCTTATTTGAGTACGATTTTGCTGTTTTCTGTTCCTCCTCTAGTGTTGCAACAGCGAGCCACCAGTTGAAATTTACACTGCAGTGATTAGAGGAGTGCGCTGCAAAGGCGGGTTTTCAGTTTTCTGCGTGTAAGTGTGTGTCTGTTCATTTTAATCGTTCTCGTCCTATTTTTAATTCACATGCCTTGCATATGGGGGACACCATCCTATATTTTAGAGACTCAGTGAGGTTTCTGCGCCTCTTTTTTGACTCCAGATTCTCGTGGTTTCCACACACGAGATACCCGAAAGCCAGATGTCCGAATGCAGTGAAGTGCCTTAGCCACGTCTTGGGGTGCAGGCAGAACACGTCTCCTCCAGTTTTATTGAGCTTTAGTGTGTTTACGACTGGACTACGGGTGCATAGTGTATTGGTGAGCGAGGCCCTCCTATTTACGCTGCACCATGAGGGGATTCGGCTGGCCACAGGGGGACCGCCACTTACCATCCGGCAGCAGATCCTCATGGTGCATTCGGCATGTAGGTTCCTTGCATCTCCGACTTTACCCACTTTACCCACTTTGCTCGCCCGCCTCTGAAGTGCCTTTTTTCCAACCGTCCATGAGCCACAATGCCATTTGGGATCCACGTGCACCGAGCTGTCTAGGGCGCTGCAGTCAGGGACTGTGAAGCTGGTGCCGGAGGAGGTTCGAGTCCTCCCTCGGGCATGGGTTTGTGTGTTTGTCCTTTGGATAATTTAGGTTAAGTACTGTGTATGATTAGGGACTGATAACCGTAGCAGTTAAGTCCCATAAGATTTCACACACATTTGAACATTTGAGCATCCACGTGCATCGTGGGCTGCAGTCACTTGGTGTGGAGTCAGTACGATCACAAATCTAGTGGTTTAACTGTCTGCCACCCTGGTTACCGTAGAGGCCCAGAGTTATTTTAGATTTGGTGCAGTACAGGTGCAGGGCAAACAATCAACACGACATGGTATACAGGCAGGGGTACCCCAAGGAAGCATCCTAGGGCCCTTACTGTTTAACCTCTACATTAACGATCTCCCAGATACACATAACACGACGATGGCAATCTACGTGGATGACACTGCCATCCTAGCGCAAGATTGGAAGCCGTCTAACATTAACTCACGACTACAGACCGCACTCAGAACGGCAGAGCCCTGGTTGGTGAAGTGGCGTGTTAGAGTAAACGTCGACAAGTGCTAAGCCGTTCTGTTCACCAGAAGACCGAAACTACTGCGCAAACATCAACACTGCAATCAAATAACACTACACGCACGCCCAATACGTTTCCGAGAGAAGGTCAAATACCTCGGTGTCTGGCTGGACTGGAAACTACTCTGGGGGGACCACATCCAACACGTGACCAACAAAGCAAACGCGAGGCTCAAACAACTCTACCCTATGCTTAACAGGCGTAGCACACTAAATAGGAGGGTGTCCAGGTCCATGTACACCACACTTATCAGACCTCTGATGACGTATGCTGCTCCCGTTTGGGGATACGCTGCGCCCACACGTGTGCGCCGTCTGCAGCTCATACAGAACAAAGTACTCAGAATCATAAGCAACGCTCCGCGCTACACGCGCACCGCGGACCTTCACCGGGAATATCGGCTAGATACCATCTTGCAGGTATTCCAAAAACTCTCCACACGACTATACAGAAACACGAGACACTCGCGTAACCCGTTTATCCTTTCTCTGGGTAACTACGACCACAACCATAGATGGAAACATAATAGACCAAAAACACTATTAGCACGAAACTGAACATCTATGGTCCATAGCACGCTAACATGACAGTACTGGCGAGCCCCTGCAACTCAGCTACTACTGGCAACCCCAGATGCTTAACCAGCCGAAATACCGGCAATCGCAGGGAAACCGTACTGCACACAGCACGCAAACCAGCCACACACACACACCCACACTGTGAGCTGATCTATGACCGATCGCCCACTAATATATGATGACAATGTAATGTTTCAGGGACGCAGCAGCAGCAGATCCTGGAACGAGCGCCAGCAACGACAACGGTAACGATGCGCGATACCTCGCACTAACATAACCACACCTTGCATGCGCTGTCGCAGCTAGCAATCCGCTACTGCCCTTACTACCCGTCCTACTATCGCAGAGGTTTTTTCCCTTGGCGCTTGCCTTGGCACTTTTTTCCCTCTGCCCTTACAACCGCTACCCTTCAATCGTTTTCGACCACTTCTATCTCCTGATGGACCATGTAAATGAGTAATCTTACCCAGACGCATGGATAACATCACAGCCTGCATCCTGTGACTCCTGATTCTAAAACTAACGTGTTATACGGAGGTGACAGTAGAACTTTTGGTTTGGTCACCACGTTGGTGCGGGCGTGGAGGGGCCCCATCCTATATAAAAAAAAGGAGAGATAGCACTCCTGATTCCGTTTTTAATGCGATATTTTCTGATATTTTATCTGAGCACCAAGATTATGTCGCAGTTCTTACGAAAGGGTCGAAACAGAAAGGCTTCTGTTGGTTGCTTTATTGTTTTCCCGAATCGTGTCCTCAAGTTTCGACTGCCTCAAGCCTTTACTGTCTGAGCTGCATAAAAGTATGCATTTTTGCTGGCACTGGAGCAGATGAGACTTTCTTCAAGTGCTAAATTTCTTGAATAATATTTGCACTCTGCGGCGGAGTGTGCGCTGATATGGAAAATTAAAATTGTGTGCAAGACTGAGACTCGAACTCGGGACTTATGCCTATAGCGGTCAAGTGTTCGACCATCTGAGCTAATCAAACATGACTCACGATCCATCCTCACAGCTCCAATTCTGCCAGTATCTCGTCTCCGACCTTCCAAACTTCACAGAATCTCTCCTGTAAACGTTGCAGAACTAGCACTCTTGGAAGAAGGAAGACATGGCTTCTGTGCAGTTTCGAAGGTAGGAGACGAGCGACTGGTGGAATTGTAGCTGTGAGTCCGCGTCGCGAGTCGTGCTTGGGTAGTTCACATGGTCGACCACTTGTCCACGAAATGCAAAGGTCCCGAGTTCGAGTCTTGGTCCGGCACACAGTTTTAATTTCCTAAATTGCTTGTCTGTTCTTTTCTCTGACTGACCTTCACCCTCTAAACCATTTGTATTCAGCAGATAAATTAGTCAAGACTGTCCAGCATGGTCTCCTCCACCTACAACAGCTGGTGAAGGAAGTCTCTTTCTGCTGCGTACCAGGTCATCAGAGAATCGTGGGAAACGAAAGGGCGGATATAGCAGTCTCAGTTCTTTCAGTGTGCCATCCGCCTGCATGCTATAACGTCGCTGTAGAGCTCTAGAGTCTTGCGTCGGTGGGAGGATAACTGGCTGGAAGTAACCGACGATAAGCTCCGAATCGTAAAGATCACAACTAGGGCGTGGCGAACGTACTTACAGCCACGTCGAAGGTACGAGTTTTGCTCCAGCGGGAGGACCTTCCAATATGTCGCGCTTGTGGTGTGCAGATCACCATGCGTCACACTTTATTAGACTGCATTATAATTTCCGATCAGTGGGCTGCGGCTGATTTGCCGACGGATCTGCAGTCAATTTTAGGTAATGATCAAACGAATGTGGTTCGAGACTTAAATTTTTGTGAATTGTCCAAGGTTTTTACCAAGATTGTCCGCAGCTCGTGGTCTAGCGGTAGCGTTTTCGCTTCCCGAGCACAGAGTCCTGGGTTCGATTCCCGGCGGGGGCAGGGATTTTCACGTGCCCTGAGATGACTGGGTGTTGCGTCGTCTTCATCATTATTATTCATCCCCATTACGGTGGGAGGAAGGGAACGGCCAACCACCTCCACCAGGACCTTGCCTAGTACGGTGGTGCGGGTCTCCCGCATCGTTCGCCTACGCTCTATGGTTTTAATATGTTAATGGGGTGACTGGCTCGCCCATATTTTACGTAAGCAGCAGCCAATGACATTTGCCTTACTCGTGTTGTAGTCTCCTGTATAGCATATTTTCTTTCCTGTTGTCTTAAGGTGTGTCCGCAGCGCTCCCGGGTTTCTGGGTTCGATTCCCAGCGGGGTCAGGGTTTTCTCTGTCTCGTGATGATTGGGTGTTGTGTGATGTCCTTAGGTTAGGTTTAAGTAGTTCAAAGTTGTAGGGGACTGATGCCCATAGATGTTAAGTCGCATAGTGCTCAGAGCCAGCCAGTCTTAACGTGTATGGTCACGTTTTACTACTTCTCTCACCATTCGTTACTTTTAATATGAGTAAAGGAGGTGCTAATATTGCCATTGACTGCCTGTAAGCATAAAACTTACACACATACACACACGCGCATTCTGCAGTATGTTCAAAATGTTGAAATGTGTGTGAATTCATAAGGGACCAAACTGCTTAGGTCACTACTTAAAATAACTTTAAGTAACTTATGCTAAGAACAACACACACACCATGTCCGAGGGAGGACTCGAACCCCTGCCGAGAGGGTCCTATTCTGCAATACACACCCATATTTGTACAAACAACCGCCGTCCGAATAGGGCTTGAAGGACCGGCGGTGCCGACAGGCCTCTGTGTCATCCTCGGCCTTAAGAGGTCACCGGATGCCAATGCGGAAGAGCACAAGGTCAGTACACCGCTCTCCAGGCCGATGCGATTTTGTGAACGGCGCAGCTATCTCTCAGTAAGAAGCTCCTTAATCGGCCTCACAAGTGCTGAGTGCATCACTCATACCAGCAGCACTCGGCAGACCCAGACGATGACCCATCCAAGTGCTAGCCAAGCCCGACACCGCTTAACTTCGGTTATCTGCCGTGAACCGGTGTTGCCACTGCGGCACGGCCGTTGGCCCTGTATTTGGAGAACGGGCGAGGTTGCGCAGTGATTGGCACACTGGACTCGCTTTCGGGAGGACGACGGTTCAATCCCGCGTCCGACCATCCTGATTTAGGTTTTCCGTGTTTTCCCTAAATCGCTCCAGGCAAATGCCGGGATGGTTCCTTTGAAGGGGCACAGCTGACTTCCTTCCCCGTTCTTCCCTAATCCCATGAGACCGATGACTTCGCTGTCTGGTCTCCTCCCCCCAAACAACCCAACCCAACGCAATATTTGGAGAAGTGCCAAGTAATCACCTTCTGGTACACTTGTTGCCTGTTTAGGAAAATGTCCTATTCCGCATTTGACAAAGCAAAGGCTGGCCGTATTTGCCAGAACCATGGCCAACAGACGTGGGTTTGACGGCAGACTGGAGATTTGTTTTGTGTCCTAGACACCAGGAAAGGAGAAAAAAGATTATAATTGAACGTCTCTTTGAGACTGAGGTAATTAGAAATGGAACACAATCTGGCATTTATTGAAGGATGGGGAAAGAAATCGGTCTTGCCCTTTCAAAGGAACCATTCAGGCATTCGACTGGAGCGATTTAGGGAAATCACAGAAAACCTAAATGTGGATTGCTGGACGAGGGTGAACCATCGTCCTCTGGAATGTGAGTCCCATGTGTGAACCACTGCGCCATCTCGCCTCGTAGATATCAAGATCCTGAACGTGGAAGATGACTCTTTACTGTGCTCCAAAAACTGTGGGTACTGCAAAGTAAGCTCCACCAGCAATCTAGAATTTCTTCAAGATTGCACAGTCTACACGATAACCTGGACTTATATTCTCACATGAGGTAAAAGTATTTCTTTAAAAAAAAGTTTCAAGAGAGAACTTTTGAAGATTGATTTCACTTTTTGGAGATCTTTTAATTACAACGAGTATTTTAAGTGTGGTGATGGGCTTAGATCACATTTACTACTTTGTGATTCTTTTATACACATAGAATTGGGGTTTGAGTGTACTGTACCTCACTGCTCACGATAGCACTAGGAAAACTTCACGGGAAAAGAGTTATTTTAACGAAGTGCAAACTACGACGAAGGCGGTTAATGACAAGAACTAGCAGATGTGAGCTAGAAGAGGAGAGCTAGCAGAGAAGGAAGGGGACCTAACATGGAAAATAAAGAAAAAACTGTTTGCTACTATCAGCAGCACTGAAATCGGAGATTCAGGACATGGACATCGTATGGCAGAAATAGCCCTTCCCTGTCGCTCTTTGTAACGTCTTCGTAGCGTCTCGAAATGGTGGATGTATTATGCCGCTCCCATTAAATGCGAAAATTACCTCTCGGGACACTCCTTTAATGTGTGGTGCATAATTCATCACCATTTCTTCCCATTTAGTGGACAAGACGAAAGAAATAAGTAGGCGGTGATTGTAGGCTCAGGCAATTTTCCGAAAGCCATTGATGTGTCCATATAGGGGATGGCCGGTCCTCATCATTGATGACGTCGTGTAGTTCACATGGAAGCACACGCTTGTAATGACGGTACAAGTCCATCACTTCCACACACTACGTTCAAATGGCTCTGAGCACTATGGGACTTAACATCTATGGTCATCAGTCCCCTAGAACTTAGAACTACTTAAACCTAACTAACCTAAGGACATCACACAACACCCAGCCATCACGAGGCAGAGAAAATCCCTGACCCCGCCGGGAATCGAACCCGGGAACCCGGGCGTGGGAAGCGAGAACGCTACCCCACGACCACGAGATGCGGGCACACACTACGTGTCAGTGCACCAGTACCAGGGCATAACAGTGAAATAACAACGGGCACTTTTGCTTCACAATACCCCTTGTACTCTGTCACTAAGACTACATGTACTCGCTGCGTCATGTGTATAAATAAAGCACTGAGCAATTTAGTTTTAATTCTTAATTTTTTTCGTAAAAATCAAATGTATGGATTTTTTAAAACTATTCCGTCTTATTTGCACTGATAACTCTTTTACTCTGGTACCTTTTAAAAGTAAATTCCATAGACAGATAAGTTTTCTCAGAATTTCCTTGCTACCATATGAAAGTTGCTTGTGACAATGTCAGCTTTCAAAACTATACTTCTGCGTATTGTGGATCGTAAATATACTGGAAAGATATTCTGTACCGAGTGAATTATTACTAAAAGAATCACAGTCTTTGACCAGATGAGATCGGATGTCTGAAGTAAAATACTGTGGCGAGCTGAAGCGAAAGCGGATGGCAGGCAGGCACTACCGCTTGCTATCGGTGTGCATGCCACTTTGAATTACACAGAAATTTGCGTCCCACTTATGGGAGGGCTCGTACTTTTCTCTGAATTCTTAAAATAACTGATCGTTGGTCTGGTCACTGTGTACAACGAAAACGCCGCCACAGTGAGAACACCAGGCTTACGTATGCACCATGTTACACGAGGTGTCCAGAGTAGAAGTGAACAAAACTAAATCCTTATAACGAAATAACTCGACATTTTATATTGCTGAGTAAATACGCAGCCGGTAGAGACACTCTCCAAGATGTGATCCTCGTCATTTCATGAACAGCGCTGAGTTTCATGGCACACGCACGCCAGTGACAGGACATACCAATCTCCGAAATATTAGAGAACTATGCAGTTCCACAGGTGCCTCCCCACCCCACTATGGTGAGGATGTTACCACATTTCTCCATGAGCGTTGGATCGGAAGGGAGGACAGCGTTCCCATTGCCCGGTCACTCGGTCCCCCGCTGTGACTCCGGTGGAGTTCATCCAGGATACTGTTTACAAAACAAGGATACGAGAGCTGATAGATTTGAGGCAACCCATCTACGCCGCAGTAGAGGCCTTGATGCTTGTCATATTATGAACATGTGGGGAAAAGTCGAGTCCAGTTTCGACATTTGTCGGGCTACCAACGGTGCCCTCATTGAATTGTAACAACGTGCCAAAAAATGTTTGAGATTCCGCTTACGAGGGTGGACAAATAAAGTTATAATCCTTAATAGGTACGGAAATATAAAAACGTTTCTGTATATTTCTATTTTGGACAATCTGTATTTAATATTAGTGAGTCGCATAACCAGGGAAAGGACGGCATCGCTTCAGTGGCGACGAGGTTGTTTTGGTTGCGTATGAACTGCCACTGGGCTGAGCCCGTCTGCCTTCAGAACGCGCTAGGGATTTGCTTGAAGATGAGTTATTGGGGTTGTGTGCATGTTTTCTGTGTGCAAACTTGTGTTTGGTGTTTTATGTGTGTGTTATTGGTTCCTAAAGAGGCGTGTAAGGGTTAATTTTGGGCGTTTGTGAGAAGCTTCTGGTGTTTCGTTTCCTAAATTTTGAATGAGAAAGTGGCGCGAAGTTTCTGTTGTTTCGTAAAATTTTATGGATTTGTTTTGAGCAAGTGTGCAGTGGTGGGTTGACCTAGGAGGTCTCTTATGCGTGTGTATCTGCCAGCGCTTGAAATGACACGTAAAACTCTGTTCTGGAGACGTTGCAGTCGGGATAGTGCTATGTCTGATGCCATAGACCATGCCTCCGAGCCATGCAGGATGATTGGAAGGATGAGCTAGCTCCATAGGAGAAGTTTGCACTGAATGGTTATTCCGTCGCCTTTCAGAGAGGAATATAATCTACAGAAGAGGGTGCAGCCTTTGTTTGCTGCGGTGGTGAGGTGCCAGTTCCATGTTAGGTGGCGATCTATTTCAAGACCCAGGTAAAAACTAAATTCCTCCAAGTAAACTCTCTGCCGTCAATGATGAGCTGACGATCAGGGAGCTTGATCTGAGGGGTGAGATAGATCGCCTGGCACGTGGTAGCATTGATGTTTTTTTCCAGCGATTGCACCACTGCGTTATCTTATCGAGATGTTGTTGGAGATGGCGGTTTATAAGGAGGAGACTGCGACTGCTTCTGTATATGGCGGTGTCACCCGCACAGAGAGAAATCTCTCCACCAACCTGCCTATAGATGTCATTCGTTTATATGATATAAAGGACGGGACCTAAAGGACGGGACCTAAAACCGAACCTTGCGGGACTCCTACCGCAATCTGCCATGGCAACGGAGTGGCCGCGCGGTTCGAGGCGCCATGTCACGGACTGCTCGGCCCCTACACCGGACCTTCGAGTACTCCCGCGGGCATGAGTGTGTGTGTTGTTCTTAGAATAAGTTACTTTAAGTAGTGTGTAAGTCTAGGGACCGATGACCTTAGCAGTTTGGTCCCTTAGGAATTCACACTCATTAGAACGTTTTTTGAATCTGCCATGTCTGGCTGGACTTGTCTCCTTTCCATACGAAGAACAGACCTCCTGCAAGGAAGGAGTCCATGATCCAGATTATGTGGACTGGACACCTGTCTGATCTAGTTTGCAGATTAGGCCATCATACAAGATAGGGTCAAATGCTTTTTCCATGTCCAGGAACACTGCTCCTGTTGCTGCTCTACTTGCCCTGACCAGGCAAATATGTTCTACCAAGCGAAGGGGCTGCTGGATAGTGGAATGCTCAGCGCGGAATCCAAACTGTTCAGGCATAAGGATACTGTTTTCAGTCAGGAACTGACGGAGGGGTAAGATGATTATTAATTCTAATAATTTACTCAGGCAAGTTAGGAGAGTAATGGGTCTGTACCTTTATGGAAGGAGCAGGATTTTATTGGGTTTGGGTAGGGTGATGACCTTACTGCAGTGGTAACGCCGTTTCCCATCACATCACCGAAGTAAAGCTCTGTCGGGCTTAACTTCGATGGCTGACCGAACGGGTCTGCCGAGCTCTGATGGAAAGCGGGTTGTTCTCAGTCCTTGTGAAGCCAATTGAGGAGCTACTTGATTGAGAAGTAGCGGCGCCGGCCACGGAAACTGACAGGCTCCCGGGAGGGCGGTGTGCTGACCACACGGCTCTCCATATCTCCATCAAGTGACGCCGATTGGCTGAAGATGACACTGCGGACGGTCCGTACCGGTGGGCTTTCCGGTGCCTCTTCGGAAGGAGTTCTAACCATGAAAGAGTTGTAGGACTGTCTGATGGATCTCGGGACCTAAGACAAAACTGAGATTAACAGATATTTATTTTACTGACAAAAATGTCAGTAAAAATTACCAGGAACACAGTTTTCTAAAGTTCAAACGAAATTACAAAATAACGCTAACACTGTGCGGAGGCACCGAAAATTGTGGAAGACCGTAAGGAGGAAGCGCAGCAAAATCTGTTCATCTGAGCAGCTCACGAAATCAAAGTTAAAGGTACAACAACATGCCACAAACTATTATAACCAAATCAAGTAACACAAGCTGTGTGGCGAAGTAAGGAAGAAACGAGCTGCTCAGAAAGTGGATGGCGCTACCGCAGTACCCTGTTTTCCTGTGTTAAAAATATGTCCCTAATTGTCGTTATGTAATATTTCTGGCTTATTCAGCCATCATATTAGGCTCCAAGAAGCTGTTCCCAGAGCAGTGGAGATGCAAGAAGTATATAAGATGACGAAATGTGCTGTGAGGTACCTGTGACAGATGTTAGATTCGGGACCATTCCCGTGAGAAAGAACGCCTGCATAATGCTACTCCTCTGTGATTGGCTGCTGTGTTCTGAGCAAGGGAACCAAAACGTTAAAGTATAGTTATTATTATTAGTTAAAGTACTCATTGGAATGACTTCACTTTTTAATATAAATATCTCTCAACAGCTGACCATCAATCTGTCACTTTAGAATTATTAAAAACAATTTAAATCAAAAACAAAAGACTGACGAAACTGCAGACAAAGCACTCTGGTATGGCGCTTGAAGTGTTTCGGGCTGTTCGTCACTCTAGATTAGGCAGTCTAGATGTACAGCCATGTTGTCTGTGGCAGGATGTGTTTTCCAGTATTCAGTATTAAAAGAAGTGATACATTATTTCATAACAGAACCTCGCTAAAAGTCAGTTTCACCCTCAAGATACAGAACCTAGGACCTGCGTGCTGTTTTCTGCGCTGGGGACATCAGCTTGAAGACAGCAGGTTAGTGAACTATAACAGAACCTTCGTAATCCGCACAGAGCAGTGGAAACAATAGGCGCCTCACGTGTACTGCATGCACAGAAAAAATGTGCTCAGTGACACGCCATCTGCAGCAATGCAGAGGAGGTAACGGTGGATGATCGTTATTAACACCAGCAGTCAATTCATTCTTCCTTTCTTGCCGTAGTTATTCTGATTTATTATAACATTCAAATAGCATATTTGGCCAAACTTTTTATGTAATTAAATCTTAAACGCTCTTTTATTGGCTGAAGCTCTGGTGACTTCACAGCCTAGGTGTAAGCTGTAGCTAAACGTGTGTAATAGGGATGTTATCAGAAGTTACCGTATTTTTCTGCAAACAGTTTAGTTATTTAGTGATTGGGAACGCATTTACAACTTTTAAATAATAGTGGAAAGGAGTTCCGTGAAGGCTGATGTTGGAAACCTTCCGATAGTTCATGTGGTTATGGTCTTTTCCTTCTTAAAAAAATTTACACAAATTTCTATGTTTTGCAAACAGGAATCTTGAAAACTGCACTGCATGACGACCGTGATTAAAGTACTGCGACACAGCAATACGCCACAGAAGTCTCTTAAAACTGTGGGGATCTGGAATTAGATTAATTTTTCGGACCATGCTGGAAAGGTTTTCAGCGCAACTTGTGAAAGTCTGCACAACAAAACACAGTGGAAACTTTTTCATTCACTAGATAATTGTGCTTGTTAATTGCTATGGTTATTATCAGACCTACTGCTGTTTTCCAAGTATCCCTTTTCTCAATTTTCAAATTTTCAGGCAGCGTAATAACACTCGTGGGTAACAGCACAGAAACATCGTCTATACCTCCAACAACTTTACACGCTGCAGTTTTTCTTTTCCTCCAGGTCATTAATTTAAACGACCGGAAAGTTACGTTCTACAAAACATGCGGTTGGTGCTACAAAACCTTAAAGTGCCTGTTGTTCTACTGCATACTTAACTGCTGCTGAAAGACTATGATTTAAAAGCGCTTAAGCAGGACCAACTTCCATTTTAACGTAACGCCCTTATTACATATCCTCGTAGGTTCCGAGCAATTTTCAATTTTTCTGTTGGTCACAATCATGCAGCTTTACGACAGGTTCAATGTAGACAGTGGAAAATGGTAAATTATTGTCTTTAACGACTTGTTTGGGAAGAATTGTGCGGTTGAGTTTCTTAACACCATTCTTGTCATTCACCTGAAATTGATCAGTTGCAAAATGAAGCTAATAAATCCCAATTGATATGAAAATTTAATACGATAAAGAATTTAGAGCTCTTACATAACCGTATTACGAAGAAAGTAAACTTAGGAAGACAGTAGTATTAAGTGGAAGAATCTCTCCAAATGAGGATCTAACCTGCGAACATTGCATTAGAAGTCCAGCACGCTACCTATAATGCAACAAGCAACAACGTGTTCGTATCGAGTGTTTACTTGCATCAAAATTATCCTCACAGAAATAGACACACATACTGACCAATATGTCATTTGAATCTCTACGAGCCAGTTACAGCCACATTTTATGTTCTTATTATTTGGAACTCTCAAGAACAAATATTCAGGAGCTTTTATAGATGTATTTCGACAATGTGGTATGCACATTATTTGTAACCCATTTCCCGAAACACAAATTCCAAAACAAGATCTCACTGTGAATTAGCTTTATGACAGTAGAATCAGCATGCTATCTAGTGACGTCATATGCATCACATCACTCAAATGGAGCGTTTTAGTAGGATTTCAAATAATTTTAACCTCATTTCCGTTTTTTTTAATACTACAATTCATGAGGAGAAGAAAGCAAGTTGCGACCATAAAACGGCATAAATAATCAGTTGAGACGATTTCAATAATAGAGTGAAATAGTCTATTGTAACACTTCCATTTCCCCAAAATCAGCAAACTGTGAGCCCATCAACCTAAATGATGTCCGAGAATTAATGACCCTCACGGCAGATGGCGGTCGAATGATCTCTCCATAACCCTCTGATTTTAAAAAAACTCGTTGTGGATGAGACGAGTCAATGCTGTTGCCAATCTATGAGCTACAACAACGCTTATTTCATGAAAAATGGTGATTGCTACAGGAGCAGCCCACTCTTTGCATAAAGAAGACACCTTCATGAATATGAGATTAGGATAAAGCAGTGCCCCATCGATTGGTTGGCTTCTTCACGTGAAGCATGTTGGTGGGTCGACTCAGTCCGAGTGGGTAGACCAAATTTGGGAGTGAAAGCAGCAGCATCTCGATGTCTCGTCCTTCGATGCCCGAACAGTATAGTTATACTTTGGGTACAGTAGTGGGGCCACGATCCTTTTTGCTGATGGCCAGAAGAGGCGCTCTCTCTGCTGACAAAAGAACAACGAATTTCACAGTCTTACTTCCAAAAAACTGGCTAGATCCCTCGATCTTCCCAATGAGATTCACTCACTGCCTCCGGCTGACGTGGAGTACCCAGAGACCACACATGGAGAACAACTTCCCAGTGAGAAAACCGAAAGCTTGCTCCTAACAAACGTGTCTAGTACATTCTAAATAAAATTAATCACGATATAGTGACAAAAATGAATCAGTACCATATAGCGATATGTGACAGTAATGTCAAAACACAAAGTGGTCTGATAGACTCTAGTCTGTTCTGATCTCCAGAATCTTGAGAAAGGTAATGGCAAAAAGTTTAAGCAAATAAACATTGGCGTGGACAAGGAAGGTTGTCTCGCTTTTCCACTGCACAACAGTTCACGAGAAGATAAATGAATCCGAAAACGCTGAGATACTTATCCCGAAAAACTAAATTTTGAAAGTAAAATTAAATGAGGAACTGATTTCACTTACAAGACAGCAATACTAAAATACTTAAAAGCCAGCAGAAGTCACTCGCTAAGCTAAATAGAGAAAAAATCAGATGATAAATGGGTATTCATTGGACAAATATATTATACTAGAACTGACTTGTGATTACATTTTCACGCAGTTTGGGTGCGTAGATCCTGAGAAATCAGTACCCACAACAACCACCTCTGGCCGTAATAATGGCCTTGATACGCCTGGGCGTTGAGTCGAACAGAGCTTGGATGGCGTGTACAAGTACAGCTGTCCATGCAGCTTCAACACGATACCACAGCTCACCAAGAGTAGTGATTGGCGTATTGTGACGAGCCAGTTGCTCGGCCACCATTGACTAGACGTTTTCAGTTGGTGAGAGATCTGGAGAATGTGCTGGCCAGGGCAGCAGTCGAACATTTTCTGTATCCAGCGAGGCCCGTACAGGACCTGCAACATGCGGTGGTTAATTATCCTGCTGGGATCGAATGAAGGGTAGAGCCATGAGTCGTAACACATCTGAAATGTAACGCCCACTGTTCAAAGTGCCGTCAATGCGAACAAGAGGTGACCGAGACACCATCCTGTCTGTGATGGAGCGTCAAGGGTAAACGCAGCCATGGTCTCCGAGCTGATAGTCCACGCTGTTGCAAACGTCGTCGAAGTGCTCGTGCAAATGGTTGTTGTCTTGCAAACGTCCCCATCTACTGACTCAGGGATCGAGACGTGGTTGCACGATCCGTTACAGACATGCGGATAAGACGCCTGTCATCTCGACTGCTAGTGATACGAGGCCGTTGGGATCCAGCACGGAGTTCCGAATTACCCTCCTGAGCCCACAGATTCCATATTGTGCTATCAGTCATTGGATCTCGACCAACGCGAGCAGCGATGTCGCGATATGATAAACCGCAATGGCGATAGGCTACAATACGACCTTTATCAAAGTCTGAAACGTGATGGTCCTCATTTCTCCTCCTTACACGAGTCACCGCAACAACGTTTCACCAGTCAACGCCGGTCAACTGTTGTTTGTATATGAGAAATCGGTTGGAAACTTTCCTCATGTCAGCACGTTGTAGGTGTTGCCACCGACGCCAACCTTGTGTGAATGCTCTGAAAAGCTAATCATTTGCCTATCAGAGCATCTTCTTTCTGTCGGTTAAATTTCGCGTCTGGTGTAGCAATTTTAATGGCCAGTAGTGTAGTTTTGCCAGTGATATTTTACTTTACTTTAAGTAGCTTCTTTCACACAGTACAAGAATAAACAGTTACTGAAGCAGGAAATTTAGACTGAAACTGGTCACTGGCAAACACCAAAACTGGCAGAAAATTTTTAATCACTCTTCATGTTCTTACGACACCAGGTGATTGTGAAAGGAAAAGGACCCAGCTTGGTAATAGTGTCTGATGACAATGACAACACAGGTGTCCTAAAGTTTTAACTACTGCAAATTATTATATATCTTAGCCATGCTTTGTGAAGGAAATGTTGCTGAGTAAGCCCTACGTAAGTTTATAATTTTTCACTTAACAGTCTAATGATGTAGCTGTGCGGACGACGAAGAATGTATCCGATGACAATGCTGAGCTGTTGCTGCTGTTGCTGGTGCTACTGGCTGAGAACTCCGGGTCTTCTCCAGAGCCACGGATAGTTATGGGACAGGCAATAGTTGGAACTGTAGCTTCCTCCGCCTTTTCACTCCTACCGTGCTCTCAATACCTGCAGGTAAACGAATCAGGCGCGCCTACACTGGCGCGAGGATAGCTGCACACCGCGTCGGTGGTTAGCGCCCAGCAGACACTTCCGCACTCATTCATGACTCAAGTTGCTCTGCCTCCCTTCTGCTCGCAACGAGACAGAGACTTTCCATACGCAAAAATAAACAACGGCACAGCTACTGCCGTTTCGTCGTTACTATCGATACATTTAAATGACTTTCCCTTGGATATTACCCGGCGGTTTGCAGTATCTTCATTATAATTATAATCAATTATACACAGTCAGAAATAAATACACTACTACATCGATTACGTATTAAATATAGTTTCTGTAATACAGCTTACAGCTTCAGAATCAGACATGCAGTAAAAGTTATGAACAGATATTAAATGGAGAAAATTTTGCATGGTGCTTTTTTTTATCTGTATTTTCGGTGTTACAGTGGTACAGAAATTGACTTTCATTGATCCATCTGAATAATAAGAGATTTGTTGATTTCATCATGCTCCCATTTACTTAAACAGTATTACCCAAGCGGTCTAAGGCACTGCATTCATGGACTGTGCGGCTGGTCCCGGCGGAGGTTCTAGTCCTCCCTCGGGCATGGGTGTGAGTGTTTGTCCTTAGGATAATTTAGGTTAAGTAGTGTGTAAGCTTAGGGACTGATGTCCTTAGCAGTTAAGTCCCATAAGATTTCACACACACTTGAACATTTCTGAACTCGAACGATTCCAGTATTTTCCAGTGCATATAGACTTCCTTGTTGTTCAGTTCCTTATTTTGAGGTAGCACAGTATGCCACATGGTACGTATATGAATACTTATACCTATTCTGGTATCAATTATTATGTTTTGAGGCGAAATAATTATCAATTTCACTGAAAGAACTTCTAATATTTACTCACATTCTCGTAATTATAATAAATCCATTTTAAGGGATTGTCTTACCTTCGTGGTATTTTGTGTACATTACAACTTGCATTTAACTACCTAGTTAAAATGAGCCACTATAGTAATCAGTACACAAATTTTATGGATTGCAATCATTGGAACACTTTTGCCATTCTTTGGATACTCCACCTATCTGGGGCAGACAGCACCACCAGGGAAATAGAGGCTGGAGTGCCGCAAGGCTCCGTAACAGGTCCTGTCCTCTACTCAATTTATACTAATAACATTCAGAAACAACCAGGATGACACTGCCCTCTACAGGAGCAGCCCAAACCTTCTCTTCATCGCAAAGAAATTAGATCAACACCTCGATGCCATACAGGATTGGGCAAACCTGTGGAAAATAACAATAAACATTTCAAAGACGCAGGCGATCATGTTTACTCACCGTAGGATCAGCCCAAACATAAGAATTACCTTTAACAACGTTGACCTACGCTGGAAAAACAACATCAGATATCTAGGAATGGTCTTCGATCAAAGACTTACATTTAAGGACCATATCACCCAGATATGCAACAAGGGCGCACAGTCCATCCACCAACTATACCCTTGGCCTCCAGGTCAAGTCAGAACTCAAAATGTACAAAACGATAGTATTACCAGCTATCCTATATGGGTCGGAACTCTAGTCGCTAGCTAGAGACTCTAACATTAGAAAAGTCAAAGTAGTCTACAACAAATTTCTGAGACTGGCGTCAAATGCTCCCCGTTATCTATCAAACAGGAACCTATACACTAACACAAATTTCCCCTCAATCACTAACATCATCACTAAAAAATCAGAAACATTCTTTTGCAACTCACAACATTCTCCTTACCCACTCATTCGAAACATAGGCTTTATCCCAGATCATCACACAACCAAGTTCCCAAAAATGACGATCACGCCTCTCTACAATGTTTAAATATCACAAGCAATCATTATGCAAAAACACAATAAAATACAATTTCCTACATCATAAAAACAAATCAGTTTCGTTCCCCATAAATTTCAGACAGAAGGCATGAGCTAACTGAAGCCTGAACCTTCAACACCAAAGGGGTCTCTGTAGCTATTCGACAAATCGCTCGCTCGCCCTACCGGTTTAGAAAACAAGTAGGAGCATGGGAATTCCGAGATTATCATATATCATATTGGATGTAATTGTTTTAGATGGTTCAAAAATGGTTCAAATGGCTCTGAGCACTATGGGACTTAACATCTGGGGTCATCAGTCCCCTAGAACTTAGAACTACTTAAACCTAACTAACCTAAGGACATCACACACATCCATGCCCTAGGCAGGATTCGAACCTGCGACCGTAGCAGTCCTGCGGATCCGGACTGAGCGCCTAGAACAGCTAGACCACCGGGGCCGGCGATTGTTTTAGATACACATGTTTCAAGTTTCCGGGTAAAATAGTGCTAGGTTATCAGACTGAGCCACATACGCACGTTGCGCATAACTCACATAGAAGATATCTTATCGACACATTTACGAAATATGACTATGAACTTCCAAGCAGGAATTGAGATCATAAAATTCACATCAGTATTGACGTATGCCCTCTCCTCTTTTCACTGCTCAAAGTTGGCAGTAGCTTCTCTTAAATATGCTCCTTCTTTTTAATTTCATCACACCACAGTGTAAGACATTTCTTGAGTCTACACTTCATGTAAAAGTGGCATTTCGCTCAGGGCTCAGTACTTGTATGTAGTCAGAGCGACAGACAAAAGAGTAATTTGCCTACACCTTAACGTCCTGTTGAATGCAACGACAATTATGAACTTTTCTCATTACTGGCGTCTTTGTAATGTTCATAATATCACAGAAATTACTGACTAGTGAGACACAGTTAATGCGTGCACTTTGCTTCTTTTTTCGGTTCAGATACATGGAACCCATTCCATTCAGCATCGAGGTATTCCAGCCGTAATTTAGGCACCATCGACTTGCGAAAGTCCCTGCAATTTTCCCTGCAATACCTTCTCCTTCCCAGTGACTAAAAATTTAATGGTGTTAACAGCAAGCCTCAGTGCTGCGTGCAAAGACATTTCCCATGATTACTTTCTGTACTTGGACAGCGAAGAGACAACGCAGCGAATTTTGAAATAGACAGTGCCTGTACCTTGTTACGTGACCAAGATACAGGGTGTTTCAAAAACGACCGGTATATTTGAAATGGCAATAAAAACTAAACGAGCAGCGATAGAAATACACCGTTTGTTGCATTATGCTTGGTACAACAGTACATTTTCAGGTGGACAAACTTTAGAAATTACAGTAGTTACAATTTTCAACAACAGATGGCGCTGCAAGTGATGTGAAAGATATAGAAGACAACGCAGTCTGTGGGTGCGCCATTCTGTACGTCGTCTTTCCGCTGTAAGCGTGTGCTGTTCACAACGTGCAAGTGTGCTGTGGACAACATGGTTTATTCCTTAGAACAGAGGATTTTTCTGGTGTTGTAATTCCATCGCCTAGAACACAGTGTTGTTGCAACAAGACGAAGTTTTCGATGGAGGTTTAATGTAACCAAAGGACTGGAAAGCGATACAATAAAGGATCTGTTTGAAAAATTTCAACGGACTGGGAACGTGACGGATGAACGTGCTGGAAAGGTAGGGCGACCGCGTACGGCAACCACAGAGGGCAACGCGCAGCTAGTGCAGCAGGTGATCCAACAGCGGCCTCGGGTTTCCGTTCGCCGTGTTGCAGCTGCAGTCCAAATGACGCCAACGTCCACGTATCGTCTCATGCGCCAGATTTTACACCTCTATCCATACAAAATTCAAACGTGGCAACCCCTCAGCGCCGCTACCATTGCTGCACGAGAGACATTCGCTAACGATATAATGCACAGGATTGATGACAGCGATATGCATGTGGGCAGCATTTGATTTACTGACGAAGCTTATTTTTACCTGGACGGCTTCGTCAATAAACAGAACTGGCGCATATGGGGAACCGAAAAGCCCCATGTTGCAGTCCCATCGTCCCTGCATCATCAAAAAGTACTAGTCTGGGCCGCCATTTCTTCCAAAGGAATCATTGGCCCATTTTTCAGATCCGAAACGATTACTGCATCACGCTATCTGGACATTCTTCGTGAATTTGTGGCGGTACAAACTGCCTTAGACGACACTGCGAACACCTCGTGGTTTATGCAAGATGGTGCCTGGCCACATCGCACGGCCGACGTCTTTAATTTCCTGAATGAATATTTCGATGATCGTGTGATTGCTTTGGGCTATCCGAAACATACTGGAGGTGGCGTGGATTGGCCTCACCTATTCGCCAGACATGAACCCCTGTGACTTCTTTTTGTGGGGACACTTGAAAGACCAGATGTATCGCCAGAATCCAGAAACAATTGAACAGCTGAAGCAGTACAGCTCATCTGCATGTGAAGCCATTCCGCCAGACACGTTGTCAAAGGTTTCGGGTAATTTCATTATAGACTACGCCATATAATTGCTACTCATGGTGGATATGTGGAAAATGTCGTACTATAGAGTTTCCTAGACCGCAGCGCCATCTGTTGTTGACAATTGTAACTACTGTAATTTCGAAAGTTTGTCTGCCTGAAAATGTACTGTTATCCCAAGCATATTGCAACAAACGGTGTATTTCTATCGCTGCTCGTTTAGTTTGTATTGCCGTTTCAAATACACCAGTCATTTTTGAAACACCCTGTACTTGCCGTTACGGCGGGGTCTACCGTTAGCTTTGTCGAGTACCACCGGCCGATCTCGGCTGTGATAACCATATGGAGATCTGAAAGACACAGTTAAAGCTGCTGAAAGTAGCCTGATACAAAACATCATTTATTTTTGCGCGAGTTACCAGTCGCTATCGAGTCCAAAGACACTATACGCCCGAGTTTGATCTGCTAGGGATGTCACAGAGTTTGACCGCATAGCGAATGCATATCTGTTCACTGTACTTAGGAGAAGGAATGTGACGCACCAGGCCTGCGTCACAACGGTTGAGATCTGAGCTCGCGTGCCCATGTGGCATGGGAGACAAAGCACGCTTGTGCTTCCTCCGACCGTTGTATAGTCACATCCTGCACTTTTAAGGGGGCAGATTCGATGACTTTGTATAACGTTTTACTTCGATGACCATTTCTACGATACAGCATGCTTGAATTTATGGTGAGAAAGTTGCCTGATAATGGTTCAGCTCTGTAGATTTGCTGTCTGTATGACCAAAGTTCCCCCCATGAACCATGGACCTTGCCGTTGGTGGGGAGGCTTGCGTGCCTCAGCGATACAGATGGCCGTAACGTAGCTGAAACCACAAGGGAGGGGTATCTGTTGAGATGCCAGACAAACGTGTGGTTCCTGAAGAGGGACAGCAGCATTTTCAGTAGATGCAGGGGCAACAGTCTGGATGATTGACTGATCTGGCCTTGCAACATTAACCAAAACAGCCTTTCTGTGCTGGTACTGCGAACGGCTGAAAGCAAGGGGAAACTACAGCCGTAATTTTTCCCGAGGGCCTGCAGCTTCACTGTATGGTTAAATGATGATGGCGTCCTCTTGGGTAAAATATTCCGGAAGTAAAATAATCCCCCATTCGCATCTCCGGGCGGGGACTACTCAAGAGGACGTCGTTATCAGGAGGCGTTCTACGGATCGGAGCGTGGAATGTCAGATCCCTTAATCGGGCAGGTAGGTTAGAAAATTCAAGAACGGAAATGGATAGGTTAAAGTTAGATATAGTGGGAATTAATGAAGTACGGTGGCAGGAGGAACAAGACTTTTGGTCAGGTGAAAACAGGGTTATAATTACAAAATCAGATAGAGGTAATGCAGGAGTAGGTTTAATAATGAATAAAAAAATGGGAATGCGGGTAAGCTACTACAAACAGCATGGTGAACGCCTTATTGTGGCCAAGATAGACAAGAAGCCCACCCCTACGACAGTAGTACAAGTTTATATGCCAAGTAGCTTTGCAGATGACGAAGAAATTGATGAAATGTACGATGAGATAAAAGAAATTATTCAGGTAGTGAAGGGAGACGAAAATTTAATAGTCATGGGTGATTGGAATTCGAGAGTAGGAAAAGGGAGGGACGGAAACATAGTGGGTGAATATGGCTTGGGGCTAAAAAATGAAAGAGGGAGCCGTCTCGTAGAGTTTTGCACAGAGCATAAATTAACCATAGGTAACACTTGGTTCAAAAATCATAAAAGAAGGTTGTATTCATGGAAGAATCCTGGAGATACTAGAAAGTATCAGATAGATTATATATTTAGGAACCAGGTTTTAAATTGTAAGACATTTCCAGGGGCAGATGTGGACTCTGACCACAATCTATTGGTTATGAACTGTAGATTAAAACTGAAGAAACTCCAAAAAGGTGGGAATTTAAGGAGATGGGACCTGGATAAACTGAGTAAACCAGAGGTTGTACAGAGTTTCAGCGAGAGCATAAGGAAACAATTCACAGGAATAGGGGAAAGAAATACAGTAGAAGAAGAATGGGTAGCTCTGAGGGATGAAGTAGTGAAGGAAGCAGAGTATCAAGTAAGTAAAAAGACGAGGGCTAGTAGAAACCGTTGGGTAACAGAAGAAATATTGAATTTAATTGATGAAAGGAGAAAATATAAAAATGCAGTAAATGAAGCAGGCAAAAAGGAAACAAACGTCTCAAAAATGAGGTCGACAGGAAGTGCAAAATGGCTAAGAAGGGATGGCTAGAGGACAAATGTAAGGATGTAGAGGCTTTTCTCACTAGGGGTAAGATAGATACTGCCTACAGGAAAATTAAAGAGACCATTGGAGAAAAGAGAGCTACTTGTATTAATATCAAGAGCTCAGATGGAAACCCAGTTCTAAGCAAAGAAGGGAAAACAGAAAGGTGGAAGGAGTATATGGAGGGTCTATACAAGGGCGATGTACTTGAGGGCAATATTATGGAAATGGAGGAGGATGTAGATGAAGATGAAATGGGAGATACTATACTGCGTGAAGAGTTTGAAAGAGCACTAAAAGACCTGAGTCGAAACAAGGCCCCGGGAGTAGACAACATTCCATTAGAACTACTGACGGCCTTGGGGGAGCCAGTCATAACAAACTCTAGTATCTGGTGAGCAAGATGTATGATACATGCGAAATACCCTCAGACTTCAAGAAGAATATAATAATTCCAATCCCTAAGAAAGCAGGTGTTGACAGATGTGAAAATTACCGAACTATCAGTTTAATAAGTCACAGCTGCAAAATACTAACGCGAATTCTTTACAGACGAATGTAAAAACTGGTAAAAGCCGACCTCGGGGAAGATCAGTTTGGATTCCGTAGAAATATTGGAACACGTCAGGCAATACTGACCTTACGACTTATCTTAGAAGAAAGATTAAGGAAAAGCAAACCTACGTTTCTAGCACTTGTAGACTTAGAGAAAGCTTTTGACAATGTTGACTAAAATTCTGAAGGTGGCAGGGGTAAAATACAGGGAGCGAAAGGCTATTTACAATATGTACAAAAACCAGATGGCAGTTATAAGAGTCGAGGGACATGAAAGAGAAGCAGTGGTTGGAAAGGGAGTGAGACAGGGTTATAGCCTCTACCCTATGTTATTCAATCTGTATATTGAGCAAGCAGTGAAGGAAACAAAAGAAAAACTGGGAGTAGGCATTAAAATCCATGGAGAAGAAATGAAAACTAGAGTTTCGCCGATGACATTGTGATTCTGTCAGAGACAGCAAACGATTTGGAAGAGCAGTTGAACGGAATGGAAAGCGTCTTGAAAGGAGGATATAAGATGAGGAATGTACTCGAATTAAGTCTGGTGATGCTGAGGGAATTAGATTAGGAAATGAGACACCTAAAGTAGTAAAGGAGTTTTGCTATTTGGGGAGCAAAATAACTGATGATGGCCGAGGTAGAGAGGATATAAAATGTAGACTGGCAATGGCAAAAAAGCGTTTCTGAAGAAGAGAAATTTGTTAACATCGAGTATGGATTTAAGTGTCAGGAAATCGTTTCTGAAAGTATTTGTATGGAGTGTAGCCATGTATGGAAGTGAAACGTGGACGATAAATAGTTTGGACAAGAAGAGAATAGAAGCTTTCGAAATGTGGTGCTGCAGAACAATGCTGAAGAGTAGATGGGTAGATCACATAACTAATGAGGAGGTATTGAATA
The DNA here is from genome assembly GCF_023897955.1 of Schistocerca gregaria. Taxonomy (NCBI): domain Eukaryota; kingdom Metazoa; phylum Arthropoda; class Insecta; order Orthoptera; family Acrididae; genus Schistocerca; species Schistocerca gregaria. Next base: position 44,652,415 of record NC_064924.1, read on the forward strand.
GAATCGGGGAGAAGAGGAGTTTGTGGCACAACTTGACAAGAAGGAGGGACCGGTTGGTAGGACATGATCTGAGGGATCAGGGGATCACAAATTTAGCAGTGGAGGGCAGCGTGAAGGGTAAAAATCGTAGAGGGAGACCAAGAGATGAATACACTAAGCAGATTCAGAAGGATGTAGGTTGCAGTAAGTACTGGCAGATGAAGAAGCTTGCACAGGATAGAGTAGCATGGAGTGCAGCATCAAACCAGTCTCACGACTGAAGACAACAACAACAACAATGACCAAAGTTAAAGCCGTTGATCAGAGCGAACGATTTTGTTTCATGTTCAAAGATCTATATCGGTCTTTCATTATCTCATCAGTGAATGTAGGTTATGGCTCACATTACTTTCTCGCTAAATTTGGTATTACTACGAGGCTTAGATAGTACATACGACTCCTTTTGTTCTGTTTTTGCTGATTTATGGTCATTGTGTATAACGTGGTCTCAAGAAAGGCAATTATCATTTCATTGCTGAGCTACCGTGCCGGTTTTCTTGAATAACAAATAATTATTGTATTTTTACTTCAGTTATTTCTCTTCTTGAAGCCACATCTAATTCATCATGCTCTCATGGCCGGTTGCCATTTCTTCCGTTACTGCCTTCGGCGGAGTCGTTATTTAGACAAGCTGCCTTCACCAGACTACTTAGTTATTTCTTTGCAAGCGTGTTACAACCTGTGTAAGATACCCCTGAGCTTTTGAGAACTTCGAAACACGTTCTGAATCTGAGTTTGTAGAGAACGACTATCGTGGTTATTGAATTTTATACGTTTCTGTGAGAGTATACGTTATTGACTCTACATTTCCACTGAACGCACAATCTTTGTAAGATACGATGCAGTGTACTGTCAGGTTGTGTTTACAAGTTTGGGTGTGTTAGTCGTAGTAGTAAACATGTGTTCAAGATCCCCTACGTTTATTGCGCTATGGAGGTCTTTTCTGTCTCCGGATGTCTCATAAAAAGTCACATCGCGTTAATATTTATTCATAGATAAAATTTTTATATACGAATGGGAATTTTTCTGTGCGTTAACACCGACGACAAACCAGCCAGTTATTCAAATTTAATCTAAAAACGAGTAGGAGGCATTCCATATAATTCGATAAAACTGCAATTGGAAACGTACTATAATACACTGATGATGATGATGATGAGTCCCATACTCCGTTTACCGAGCGTAGGGGAGCGACGCGGGAGACCCGCGCCGCCATACTAGGCAAGGTCCTAGTGGAGGTGGTTTGCCATTGCCTTCCTCCGACCGTAATGGGGATGATTGATGATGATGATGAAGACGACACAAACACCCAGTCATCACGAGGCAGGTGAAAAATCCCTGACCCCGCCGGGAATCGAACCCGGGACCCCGTGCTCGGGAAGCGAGAACGCTACCGCGAGACCACGAGCTGCGGACTATAATACACTAATGAGCCAAATAAACTGGTACACTTCCCTAATATCTTGTAGGGCCCGCGCGAGCACGCAGAAGTGCCACAACACGATGTGGCATCGACTCATCTAATGTCTGAAGTAGTGCTGGAGGGCATTGACACCAGGAATCCTGCAGGGCTGTCCATAAATCCATCCATTATATGCTCAATAATGTTCATGTCTAGGGAGTCCGGTGGCCGGCGGAAGTGTTCAAACTCAGAAGAGTGTTCCTGGAGTCACTCTGTAGCAATTCTGGACGTGTGGGGTGTCGCATTGTGCTGCTGGAATTGCCCAAGTCCTCCGGAATGCACAATGTACATGAATGGATGCAGGTGATCGGACAGGGTGTTTACGTACTAGTCACCTGTCAGAGTCCTATCTAGACATATCAGGAGTCCGATATCACTCCAACTGCACACGCCCCACACGATTACAGACCCTCCACCAGCTTGAACAGTCCCCTGCTGACGTGTAGGGTACATGGATTCATGGGGTTGTCTCCATAGCCGTACACGTCCATCCACTAAATGCAATTTGAAACGAGACTGTTTCCGACCAGGCAACATGTTTCCAGTCATCGACAGTCCAATGTCGGTGCTGACGGGCCCAGGGGAAGCATAAAGCTTTATGTCGAACAGTCATCAAGGGTACACTAGTGGGCCTACGGCTCTGAAATCTCATATCGATTATGTTTCGTTAAATGGTTTGCACCCTGACACTTGTCAATCGCCAGCACTGAAATCTCCAGCAATGTTCGGAAGGATTGCACTTCTGTCACGTTGTACGGGTCTCTTCAGTCGTCGTTGGTCCCGTTTTTGCAGGATCTTTTTCCGGCCTCAGCGATGTCGGAGATTGGGTGTTTTACCGGATTCCTGATATACGGGGTACACTCGTGAAATGATCGTAAGAGAAAATCCCCACTTCATCGCTACCTCGGAGATGCTGTGTTCCATTGCTCCTGCGTCGACTATAACACCACATTCAGATTCATTTAAATCTTGATAACCTACCATTGTAGCAGCATTAACCGATCTAACAATTGCGCCAGACATTTCTTGTCTTATATAGGGGTTGCCGACCGCAGCGCCGTATTCTGTCTGTTTGGATACCTCTGCATTTGAATACGTATGCCTACACCAGCTTCTTTGTCGCTTTAGTGTATTTCCCGTGGCCGGCGCTTTCACTGTGCAGTGCTGTCACGCTGTGAGTTCAGCTGCTGGTGGCTGGTTCCGTTCAGAAATCACAAGAATTGATTCCACTGCACGAAAAGTGACGTACTTCCGGTGTCGTAAATATTTCAGGTAGTGGCGTAACAATTAATGTGACTGTTCCATCAGATGCTTCGAGATGACTATGCTTTCTTTACTTTTACAGTCCTAATTAACCCTCTTACAGTAAAGTTTGCTTAGGAGTTGTAGCAAGATTTCACATGGCTATATTTACTCCACTACTGAGCAAAATCGCTTTTCTTACCACCCTATAAATAAGAGGAGCATATATTACATGTTGTTGATTTGAGCATGGATAATACGCCATACGTTAGCAAGACAGTTCTATGATCTCATGCAGATCCGCTGTAATGTTGTCGATTCTTCTTCTTCTTTTCCACTTTATGGATAGGATTATACCCTATTCCCTATTCACCGAAGCCATACGGTCCTCGGTCACCTTACATCTGTTTTCAGTTGGTTTACAATGGATTATTTGTTTGAGTAATCTGTCTACCCCTAATCTGTTGATATGTTGTACCTATTTTATACATCCTTGCTCTTTTTTCCGTTTATATCCATACATATTCATATTATAAAAGTGGATGTATGTATTTATGTTCCACAACTCTTCCTAAACCACCGGATCGATTCAACCACTTTCGGTACCATGCCACTTACTGTCTAGAAATAACCTACTTCTGAAATAGGTGGTGATGGGGGTAAAAAATAAAGCATAGTTCACGAGACACTGAAACATTTAAATAGGATTTTAGTTGGTAATCGGGAATCTGTGAGTGTATTTAAACCTCTGTGTACCAATGTTGAAGGCCGAGCGGTTCTATGCGCTACAGTCTGGAACCGCGCAACCGTTTCGTTCGCAGGTTCGAATCCTGCCTCGGGCATAGACGTGTGTGGTGTCCTTAGGTTAGTTAGGTTTAATTACTTCTAAGTTCTATGGGACTGATGACCTTAGAACTTAAGTCCCATAGTGCTCAGAGCCATTTTTGAACCAATGTGGAAGCAAGTGCTTTTAGTTTCCGATTACAAAGTCCGATCGATAATCCACTTTGCTAACCTACTTTTGAACACGAACAGATCAGTGCAAATTACTTTTAGACATGTGATTTTAAGAAACTAGAAACGCATGTGACTGTCTGTAAGTGAGATTAAAAATAAAGAGTGGTCCGCAACAATACGGAGAATAACTTTATAGGAAAATTCTCACCACAATGACTAGCTGTTGCTCATTGTAATTGTAAAATACGTCTCTTGAATTTACATGAAATTTTAATAGTGAAAACTGATCCTGATATTCACTCAAAACGTTCAGTTAGGGCCGGCTGTTCTTTCTTACCTTGCAACGGATATGTCGGCTTTGTTCTGACCGCACTGCAAAAATGATGAGCTGATATAAATCACAGTGCAGCGGTTTCAATTTCTATCTTATTTTTCAGACAATGTTTTGCAAATTAGACATTTCGTTTTTTTTAGAAAATGGGACTCACTGCCCACACAGTAGTAAAAAGCGTGACAGTATGTGTTTTATCAGATCTATCTTTCACTAAAATCGTAAATGTTGTGTGACTAGGGCCTCCCGTCGGGTAGACCGTTCGCCGGGTGCAAATCTTTCGATTTGACGCCACTTCGGCGACTTGCGCGTCGATGGGTTAGAAATGATGATGATTAGGATAACCCAACACCCAGACTCTGAGCGGAAAAAAATCTCCCACCCAGCTGGGATCCGGACCCGGGCCCTTAGGACTGACATTCTGTCCCGCTCACCACTCAGCTACTGGGGGCGGACTATCTTTCACTTACTAACAGGGATAAGTTTCATGAAATATCTATAAAGCGAGTAGGAAAGTATTCTGTAGTTATATTAAATCATATTAAAGACACAAAAGCACCTTGAACTAAAGTGAACGATAACCTTTTCTAAAGCCGAGTGGTTTATCATAAAATTTACTTTTGTACAGAATCTTAAAATGTTCCATTAAAATAAAAAAAGTGAATGTGATATAATTTAAAGTAACAGATGCAGGAGGAAACTTTTTGAAATACTGAACACAAATTGATAGTTCTTCCTTGATACCAAATAGTAGACATTACACTACTGGCCATTAAAATTGCTACACCGCGAAGATGACGTGCTACAGACACGAATTTTAACCGACAGGAAGAAGATGCTGTGATATGCAAATGATTAGCTTTACAGAGTATTCACACAAGGTTGGCGCCGGTGGCGACACCTACAACATGCTGACACGAGTAAAGTTTCCAACCGCTTTCTCATACAAAAACAGCAGTTGACCGGCGTTGCCTGGTGAAACGTTGTTGTGAAGCGTCGTGAAAGGAGGAGAAATGAGGGCCATCACGTTTCAGACTATGATAAAGGTCGTATTGTAGCCTATCGCCATTGCGGTTTATCATATCGCGACATTGCTGCTCGAGTTGGTCAAGATCCAATGACAGATAGCAGAATATGGAATCGGTGAGTTCAGGAGGATAATACGGAACGTCGTGCTGGATCCCAACAGCCTCGTATCACTAGCAGTCGAGGTGACAGGCATCTTATCCGCATGACTGTAACGGATCGTGCAGCCACGTCTCGATCCCTGAGTCAACAGATGGGGACGTTTGCAAGACAACAACCATCTGAACGAACAGTTCAACCACGTTTGCAGCAGCATGCACTATCAGCTCGGAGACCATGGCTGCGGTTACCCTTGACGCTCCATCAGACACAGGAGCGCCTGCGATGGTGTACTCAACGACGAGCCTGGGTGCACGAATGGCAAAACGCCATTTTTTCGGATGAATCCAGGTTCTGTTTACAGCATCATGATGGGCGCATCTGTGTTTGACGACATCGAGGTGAACGCACATTGGAAGCGTATATTCGTCATCTCCATACTGGCGTATCAGCCGGTGTGATGGTATTCGGTGCCACTGGTTACACGTCTCGGTCACCTCTTGTTCGCACTGACGGCACTTTGAACAGCGGACGTTACATTTCAGATGTGTTACGACCGGTGGCTCTACCCTTCATTCGATCCCTGCGAAACCGTACATTTCAGCAGGATAATGCACGACCGCATGTTGCAGGTCGTGTACGAGCCTTTCTGGATACAGAAAATGTTCGACTGCTGCCCTGGCCAGCACATTCTCCATATCTCTCACATTGAAAACGTCTAGTCAATGGTGGCCGAGCAACTGGCTCGTCACAATACACCAGTCACTACTCTTGATGAACTGTGGTATCGTGTTGAAGCTGCCTTGGCAGCTGTAACTGTACACGCCATCAAAGTTCTGTTTGACTCAATGCGCAGGCGTATGCAGGCCGTTATTACAGTGAGAGGTGGTTGTTCTGGGTACTGATTTCTCAGGATGTATGCACCCAAATTGCGTGAAAATTTAATCACATGTCAGTTCTAGTAAAATATATTTGTCCAATGAATACGCGTTTATCATCTACATTTCTTCTTGGTATAGCAATTTTAATGACCAGTAGTGTATTAAACATAATGAAAACTTGATGTTACAGTTTACTCTTTGCTTTCTAATAAAATATTTTTAACTGTGGAGGCAGTAAGATAATTAGGATACTGAACACATGACTGATAATTCACTATGAATACCAACACGCAGATATAGTTAAACACAATGCAGTCTTTACACTACAATAATTACTAACAAGCTCACACTGCAAAGTAAAGATCAATACAGATTACCGTTTTGCAAATGAGCCGTCTCATAAAATTATCTCAAAACATTCTATATCCTCAAATCACACATCACTTCGTGAACACATATGCGGGCAGCGCCACGTATTCAGCTGGCAGTCGTGTACTTGATCTGTGAGGGAACATCTTTTAACTTTTCTTAAATATTTCACTTCAGCCGACTATATTCTTCTTTTCTCTTTACTGATTAATGTCCAAGATTGGCTACCATATATTGTACTAGCGCTAACCATTACTTTGTAAAATTTTAACTTCGTATCCTTCCTTATCTTTTCACTCAGTGTCGACTATATTCTGCCACATATCATCTGAATCTTATTTTTATTAGTGACACTGTTTTCATGTCCATAGATAACACTGCAAAGTAACAGCTAATATTGTGACACCTGTTCCATTGGCTGTTCAACTGGTACTAAGTCGGAGCAGAATGAAAATTTCGCTTTGAAGGCCAATACTTTATAATTTTTATTGAAGATTTTAAATGGCAGTTAAACATAGTTGATTTAGGCAATGAATTGCAAACTGTACATCATTTTCTGTCTTCTGAATAATTATTTGGTCATTGGCTAATAGAGTATAAATGTTTGTGTGTACCGGTACTAATCTCACACTTTGTTTAACTTCCTATTTCAACTGTCTGAAACTGTCATCTAATTACAATAAATATTGAATACAGCAGAAGTCCTACCCTCTGTTGATCTTTATTGGCGCTGTATCCTGTTTCTATGTATTTACTACAATTTCTTTGTGCAGATAGAAACTTCTTGCACAGGGTTTGTAAGAAGCATTTAGCTTGTTTACTCCTCAATAGTTGTCACAGACATTCCCCCCCCCCCTTTTTTTGTAGAGTGGCACTACCCCCACTGTCTTCCACGGTTTAGATACCACTCTCATCTTCCAGCTTTCATTTAAGAGGTGTAAGAGGCTCAGTTATAAATTTAATCATCCATATTTAACGAGATCTACGTTGATTCGATCAGGCTCTACATCCTTCCTGCTTTTCATCTGTTTCAGGACCTGCATCTCATCTAGCGTGGTCTCATGTCCGTCATACAGTAGTTGGTACCCCTCATCCTCTGAAGTTGTCATTTCCTTCTCTTTATCATCTTCAGTCCGTAATTGTCGATAGCGTTTTATCCAAGCCTCTTTATGTATGACTTTTAGCCTTGCAGCGTCTCTTTCTTGCGTGTTAAGATTTTCCATGAGTTTATAGGCCACCTCTTGTCTTCCTTGCACGTCATTTTTTATAACTGGCATATCTGTCCTACGATTCTTGATGATGTTGTTGATGATTGTGATAATTCTAGATCTGTGACTGGAAGAATGTAGGCTTTAACCTTGGCAAAAACCCTACAATGGGAAATTACTAATTAAGAAACAAGGGAAAGGGTGGCTAATACGTCGAATGATTTATCTTCGACTGATGTGCGGCAAATCGTTCTACTTGACAGATGTCGTCTTCGTTCATGTCGGGCGTGTATATGCGAATGTGAGGGGCCTCGACTATTCGAAAATGAACCTTCGTTGATCCCCTTCCTCTGTTTGTTATAACCAGTCTTCCACTGTGTCCGTTGGTGCAGTGATGATCACTATGACATGGAATAGAAAGGCTTTTTGTGTGTCTATTAACCAATCTTTCGATGTGTCTGTTGGTACAGCGAGTACGGCGTGGAATAGAAAGGCTTTCTCTGTGTCTCTTAACCAATCTTTCAATGTCTCTGTTGGTACAGAGAGGATGATTATGGCATGGAAAGGAAAGACTGAAGTCTGTTGGCGAACTGCAGTATGCTATTTTTAAACACAACGAATCCCTAAGGTCAAATCAAACTATACGGTTATAGAGCAAGTCTCGAACATCAATGATGTATATATGCAGACTGAAGCGACGAATGGAAATTTGCACCAAGGCCAGGACTCGAACCTGGGTCTCCTGTTCACTAGGCAGATGCGCTAACCACTACGCCACCCTGGCAAAGTGGTTTTGCACAACTGCACAGAATATCCTTGCACATTTCCCTTCCCAGTCCAAATTTCCATTCACGCCTCAGCCCACTTCGTATTCCCCATAAAATCGAACAGCTTTGCAGAGGTTCTCCTACTGTAATTCGACGAGCAGCTCAACATGGAACGAAATGGACGACCCCGCCTGAAAGACAGGTGTAGTTAATTAAATCACACTACATGGTTCCAGTGACATATTCAAGTCGCAAACATCTGCGATGTATGTATGGAGACTGATGCAACGAATGAGAATTTGTACCAAAGCTGGGATTCGAACCTGAGTCTCCCGTTGACTAGGCAGAAGAGCGAACCACTACGCCACCCGGGCACAGCGGCTTTGCAGAACTGCACGGACTAACCCAGCATGCCTCCCTCCTCGATACAAATTTCCACTCACGCCTCACCAACTGTGCCAGGGTGGCGTAGTGGTTGGCTCATCTGCCTAGTCAGAGGAAGACTCAGGTTCGAATCCCAGCGTTGGTACAAATTCTCATTCGTCGCTTAAGTCTGCATACATACCCGACACAGTCCTTAAGAGTTCTCATCAAACTGACAGCAAGACTCACCAGTTGAAGTACTGGGGAGAGGTCATTGCTTAATCGAGAAGAAACAAGCACAGTACGCTCATCATGACCGTACACCTCTCCCCTTGCCGGACACAAATTCCGGTAACGAAAACGTTTTCCACCGCCTTGATTCACACTGGCTGCCTGCATTTCTGGCTCCACAATGCTACCTCGACCGTGGTCTCAGAAAGGTATTGTTAGTCATGATTACGATATGGCCGTGCAGTTCGCAGAATTTCACACACCTTAGCTCATAAATAATACACAGGTGTTATGCTACACAGCCCAGGCGCTAACGTTAGCGCAGCCGCCCGAAGATATTTTACGGCGACTGGTTTCCACATTGAAAATGTAAGTTAAACTTACAGTATAAAACAAAGAAAAGAACAGGATCATATGAGAGCAAAGAAAGTGACCAGATCTTATCTACAGCTTAACCTCGGACATGCATTCAAGGCTTCTCTCTCCCGTTATATTAGATTACTATGCAGAACTGAAAGATACGTATCTACCTTCTGACTTTCCATTTATGAGTCATCTCCAAGACGGACTGCCCTACACAGTCAGACTTCAGCGCTTTATTTTACTTTCCTGTCTGTATCATCTGCAAGTTTGGACACAACTACCGCAGATATCAGTGTAGGAAAGTGGAACTATATTCCTTATGTTATCTTCTTGCGGCAACAATCACAAAAACATTTCAAAATGCCCTCAATAGGTTTGAGACAGCCAGTGTGGTCATCATCAGTCAGTCTAAATGCTCTTATAGCAAGTGGTAACGTAAGATTTGTCGCCGCGCAGAGTGGCCGCACGATCTCAGGCGCCATGTCACGGATTGCTCGGCCCCTCCATCCGGAGGTCCGAATCCTCCCTCGGGCATGTGTTGTTCTTAGCATAAGTGGGTTTAAGTAGTGTGTAATTCTAGGGACCGATGACCTCAGCAGTTTGGTCCCTTAGGAATTCACACACGTTTGAACATTTGAAGATTTGTCTTCCAGTGTCAATATAAGTATCGACGCAATCGAAACCTTATGTCACACCTTGTACGGGGGCTTCACGGTCTGATGTTAACCACTGTCTGATCGAAATCAGTAACTGCGCTTCGAAATATTCTGAGAGTTGAAAAAACTTCCTGGCAAATTAAAACTGGGTGCCACACCAGGATTCAAACTCGGGACATTTTGAACCTGCCACGAAGTTTCTCTTTTATTTTTGTATGATCTAATCTGACAGCAAAAGAAAATGCTATTGAGGGAATCTGCGATATTCAGAATTTACTCTTACGCATTTATTCATGACAATACCCCTAAAATGAGGTCTCTTCAATATTGCGTGTGAGTTAGCGTGTGAGTTAGCGATAGACGCGAGCAGACCAAGAACTCAAATCAATACGAGAGATCCACGAGACAGCAAATGACATAGAAATGCACTCAACTTTGCGCTGCAGTTGAACTTTGGATGCTATAATACTCCACCGGAAAGATGGAATCACGCAACAGTGACAACATAACCTAAGATGTAAAGGAGAGGACAGGGCCTTAAATACCTCTCTGCCACCGTGGTGCTCTGCTCCCAGCAGGCTCGCATCGACCGCTGCCAATTACCTGTAACACAACACAGATCAACGGCAGACAATATTCAGAGACATAAACTACACAATCTTATCTAGAGAACAGGTGATCAATACAACTGAAAAGAAACAAATTAGCCTCCGTGAGTTACTTGGCCAGTGCCAGCCCTTAAACTTCGATTAATAAGTTCGCTAAAAATCATGCCCTAAAGTTAAGATGACAAGAATTATCTCTGCACACATTTACACGCCAAACTACCAAATGAACTACAAGGTAGAATAGAGGACGTATTTCGGCGTGTCTTGAAACGCCAGAGCCGGACTTTCTCACTACTACGCCGGCCGGAGTGGCGCTACAGACTGGAGCCGTGCGACCGCTACGGTCGCAGGTTCGAATCCTGACTCGGGTATGGATGTGTGTGATGTCCTTAGGTTAGTTAGGTTTAAGTAGTTCTAAGTTCTAGGCGACTGATGACCTCAGAAGTTAAGTCGCATAGTGCTCAGCGCCATTTGAACCATTCTTTACTCTCTACGAGTCTGTAACCACACTTCACGTCGGTTGGTTGGGCGTAGCCACACTTCCTCAACTGCCGTCAAGATAGTTAGTCACGACACCGAAGTAGGTGATAAGCAACTAAAAAATTTCCAAAGGATTTTTAGTGCACTGACATATTCAATTAAGCTGCACGTTACCCACCGAAACAACTCTGCGACTCCAATTCAATCGGCCGGCGTAGCTTGTAACAGACTCGAAGAAGCTTGTACTTTCGACCTCTATGAAAACCAAATCACCGTGGGCGGTGGATCTGCACTCACGACTCAGCACGCCGTAGCCGCTGACCGACTCGTCCTCTTGCAGTCCTGCCTACGTACACAGTCCCACGTGACTCTCGCTCACCGCTGATTCCGACACAACTCCCCAGCAGAGCGCACGCGCTCCGTTAAATCCGCACCTCCAAAGATAGTAGAAGACAAATAAGCATCGAAGTCGACTCAAAGACCAAAATGACGATCGATGGAAACTGGCGTCAGAAAACGCATCATCTCAGGCTCCAGAATGAGATTTTCACTCTGCAATGGAGTGTGCGCTGATATAAAACTTCCTGGCAGATCAAAACTGTGTGCCGGACCGAGACTCGAAATCGAGACCTTTGCCTTTCGCGGGCAAGTGCTCTACCAACTGAGCTACCCAAGCACGACTCACGCCCCGTCCTCACAGCTTAGAGCACTTTCCCGCGAAAGACAAAGATCCCGAGTTCGAGTCTCGATCCAGCACACAGTTTTGATCTGCCAGGAGGTTTCACATCAGCGCACACTCCGCTGCAGAGTGAAAATATAATACTGGAAACATCCCACAAGGCTGTGGCTAAGCCATGTCTCCGCAGTATCCTTTCTTTCAGGAGTGCTAGTTCTGCAAGGTTCGCAGGAGAGCTTCTGCAAAGTTTGGAAGGTTGGAGACGAGGTACTGGCAGAAGTAAAGCTGTGAGGACGGGACGTGAGTCGTGCTTCGGTAGTTCAGTTGGTAGAGCTTAGGCTTCTTGTTAAAAAGTGTGTGTGAGCTGCCACTAAGGCTTGAAGAGATTTTTTCCGAAACGTGCCCATAAAGCGCTCTGTTTTACCTTAAACATGGCGGCGATCAAATGGTTCAAATGGCTCGTAGCGGTCGCGCGGTTCCAGACTGAAGCAAGGCGGCGATGCCTGGTTCAGTGCGTCACTCCTTCAATGATTGTGCGAAGATGTTTGAATTAAAGAGAAAACCCACAATTAGTTGTTTTCAGCTATGAATGAAATGATTATTGCTCAGTTTTTTTCTATAGTTGTTTGATGGATTTACTTCCAATGCTGGTGTCTTTCTTGCAACATCGATGTTCTATGCCAAATGTTAATCGATACTTTGCACACACGCTCACCTCAACCGTCGCCACTCCCTTCAGTGCTACACTGACCAGCATCCTTCCCATAACGTGAACAGCTCGCAGTGGTTGACAGCAACAAGACATCTGCCTTTCAAGTAATCGTAGAGAAGAGCAGTACTCTTCCTGACAATTCCTTTGCTTTATAATCAAAGAGCTACATCAAAATGGCACTGAGTCCATGTGCGAATTGGACATTCATTTACATACAAACAATGTTAATCATCTGCGCGTTGCCGACCGCCGTGGGCGTGCGGTTCTAGGCGCTTCAGTTTTGGAACCGCGTGACTGCTACGGTCGCAGATTCGCATCCGGCCTCGGGCATCGATGTGTGTGATGTCCTTAGGTTAGTTAGGTTTAATTAGTTCTAGGTTCTAGGTGACTGATGACCTCAGAAGTTAAGTCGCATAGATCCCAGAGCCATTTCAACCATCATCTGTGCATTAATAAAAATTTGAGGCGACATCTTAGAGTATAATCAGTTACTGATTAACTCGTGAATCTTCATGCAGTTTGCTCAACGTCCTCTGCATCTTGCCCATAAACGTAGTGTGATTGACCCACTTCTGAAACTGCTCCCAAGGAAACAAACCGATGGTAGACAGACATTAAGTGGTATTCAGACCGCCAGCTTCACGGGTGCTCTAGTCACTGGCGCCAGAAAAAAGATGTCGTCAACACAAAGCTTTGTTTGAACACGAAAATGAATTTTCTCATTTTGGAAGAAAGAAAGAGCGATGAGTTTTAATTGCTAAAAAATGCTAAAGCCAAGATCGCATAAGTATTTATTTATTTAAAACGACCGGTTTCAACAGACTTTTCTGTCATCTTGAGGTCTTAAAGAATATTTTTGTTATGAAACTTGCTCGTTTTATGTTCGCTCTCACGCCAAATTGCCATGTGGACAAAAACCAGCGCATTATAAAAGATCTGTCATAACTAAAATATTTAAGAACATAAAGCACCTTGTGTAAATTCTCACGTCCATATATCTGCGTTCACATGTTACTGTTACGTCACAAAAACACAATACACAGTAGAACATCTGTTTACGTAACAATCATCTGTGAGAGGTATATACATAGAAATGGTCATTTGCACAAGGTGCTTTATGTTTTAAAATGTTGTATTTACGACAACCCTTTTTATATTGTGCTCTTTCTTGTCCACGTGACAACTTGGCGTGAGGTGGAACTTAAAATGAACACATTTCGTAACAAAAAGATTCTTTAAGACCTGAAAATAACAGCAAAGTCTGTCGAACCTCTTGTTTTAAATAAAGAAGTTTCTAGCAAGCAAACCTTAGTCTTTCTCCTACCTGTAAATGAACTTCGTCAGTCACTTACAGAGAGTCCAAAAGTTCAGCCCATTACTTGCCAAAACTTCATTATTTTATTTTTTCAGCCTTTTTTACATCAATGTGATACCTTGAGTGACAAATGAAAGGAAAAGCTGTTCTGGAAAATTTCGGTATATTTGTAGAAAAGCTGTAGACCGTCCCATTTTTTGGATATTGGCAAAATTACCTATCAAAATACGAAATATAATTGTCAAAGAAAAAAGTTGAAGAAACATCGTGAACTCAATAAGGACTCTGATTGTAATAATATTTTGTGTTTATTCAGTATGAAATGAAACAACTCTTGTAATGTACACTAATATTCCACCTGTCACCGTTTTTTTTTTCTTTTACTTGGCACGATAAAGTAGTTTCCTTGATATAGTCGTACATAAATGCTCACGTACCCTTCTATCAGTCTGCTTCTTTGTTGTCCTCTGCGTTCTGGTGTCGATCCAGTTTTTTTTTTTTCTTAAAATAAGGTACATCGTCACTGTTCTTCTCCGGACATCCAAAAGTAACAGCTTCTCACTTGAGTTACCGATTTGGTATGCGTGTGTTTACCATGCGGATACAAATCATCTGGGTGAGTAACGGCCACCACCGTTTATCTGATCTTATTCTCGTCCTATAAAGAAATATCTGCTTGTCCAGTAGTTCAACGGCAACCATATGGACGTTGTCTTCTGCAATGAGATGGGGCACTGTAACAGATATTTCCTTTTTCTTTGCCTGTGAGTATCTTTTAGCACAGCTCAGATGAGTTATACTACTGTAACTTGTGGTTACAGATACAGTTTGTTGTCACTCCATTTCACTACGAAAACTTCATTCTCTTTGTCAAACATGTAGTCACTGAATCCTCATTCTTACTGGTTGTAAGTTCTGAAGTACCTGCTAAAACTCTCGCAGTCGTTCAATGCATTCCCTTCAGTACATTTTTCATCACATTTCATCTGCATTGGAAGAAACAATCGTCAATTCTGAGTCATCAGCTTCATCTTCACTCACTCAGCAGCTCTCTGCTTCTGCTAGAACTTCTTTAACTCTAAGTACACGTGCCATGTTTCATCATACTGGAGCCGTAAGACAAGAAAGGGATTATTTCACTTCACTACCTAATCCCGGAGAAAATCTCACAGAATATAAAGGAATTTGATCTCACCAATGTAAACAGTAATTTTTGTATATAGGACTTGTATGTAGTAATACGGCACTTCAGCACGGCAGTGATAATATAATAACCAGCCACTGTCCCATTAATGAGACGCGTAAAACAAATTGACATTGTGCTTACGTCAGGAAATATGAAATATACTGAATGTAACATGGACATCTGTTCGTCCATAACAAACTCAATCAGCCCACTAAATGAGAATTCATTGATGTACAGAAACTACCTGCAGCATACAGCGCAGCCAAGTAAACAGGCAAATTCATTCCCTTCCTAAATTAAGACAATTACAGAAAAATAATTTCTTTTCAAATTGCGAACATTATAGCAGTCAGTTCAACTTTCAGATACAACAATCAAGGCGAAAAGTTTCCTTGGTTATGTAGAAAGAAATGTAATACACTCCTGGAAATGGAAAAAAGAACACATTGACACCGGTGTGTCAGACCCACCATACTTGCTCCGGACACTGCGAGAGGGCTGTACAAGCAATGATCACACGCACGGCACAGCGGACACACCAGGAACCGCGGTGTTGGCCGTCGAATGGCGCAAGCTGCGCAGCATTTGTGCACCGCCGCCGTCAGTGTCAGCCAGTTTGCCGTGGCATACGGAGCTCCATCGCAGTCTTTAACACTGGTAGCATGCCGCGACAGCGTGGACGTGAACCGTATGTGCAGTTGACGGACTTTGAGCGAGGGCGTATAGTGGGCATGCGGGAGGCCGGGTGGACGTACCGCCGAATTGCTCAACACGTGGGGCGTGAAGTCTCCACAGTACATCGATGTTGTCGCCAGTGGTCGGCGGAAGGTGGACGTGCCCGTCGACCTGGGACCGGACCTCAGCGACGCACGGATGCACGCGAAGACCGTAGGATCCTACGCAGTGCCGTAGGGAACCGCACCGCCACTTCCCAGCAAATTAGGGACACTGTTGCTCCTGGGGTATCGGCGAGGACCATTCGCAACCGTCGCCATGAAGATGGGCTACGGTCCCGCACACCGTCAGGCCGTCTTCCGCTCACGCCCCAACATCGTGCAGCCCGCCTCCAGTGGTGTCGCGACAGGCGTGATTGGAGGGACGAATGGAGACGTGTCGTCTTCAGCGATGATGAGAGTCGCTTTTGCCTTGGTGCCAATGATGGTCGTATGCGTGTTTGGCGCCGTGCAGGTGAGCGCCACAATCATGACTGCATATGACTGAGGCGCACAGGGCCAACACCCGGCGTCATGGTGTGGGGAGCGATCTCCTACACTGGCCGTACACCTCTGGTGATCGTCGAGGGGACACTGAATAGTGCACGGTACATCCAAACCGTCATCGAACCCATCGTTCTACCATTCCTAGACTGGCAAGGGAACTTGCTGTTCCAACAGGACAATGCACGTCCGCATGTATACCGTGCCACCCAACGTGCTCTAGAAGGTGTAAGTCAACTACCCTGGCCAGCAAGATCTCCGGATCTGTCCCCCATTGAGCATGTTTGGGACTGGATGAAGCGTCGTCTCACGCGGTCTGCACGTCCAGCACGAACGCTGGTCCAACTGAGGCGCCAGGTGGAAATGGCGTGGCAAGCCGTTCCACAGGACTACATCCAGCATCTCTACAATAGTCTCCATGGGAGAATAGCAGCCTGCATTGCTGCGAAAGGTGGATATACACTGTACTAGTGCCGACATTGTGCATGCTCTGTTGCCTGTGTCTATGTGCCTGTGGTTCTGTCAGTGTGATCATGTGATGTATCTGACCCCAGGAATGTGTCAATAAAGTTTCCCCTTCCTGGGACAATGAATTCACGGTGTTCTTATTTCAATTTCCAGGAGTGTATTTGCGCCCCAAAACAGGGTCAGTTGTAAATAATGGTTTAATGAGGAACCAAACCACAATATATTGTGGCAATTTTCGAATTCAAAAATAATTACCAGAGATGAAAGAAGAGACTACTTGGAGAAAAGATCAGTGACATCTCAGAGTTAAGGATGTGTTGAGCCGGCCGCTCTGGCCGAGCGCTTCTAGGCACTTCGGTCCGGAACCGCGCGACCGCTACAGTCGCAGGTTTGAATCCTGCCTTGGGCATGAATGTGTGTGCTGTTCTTAGGTTACTTAGGTCTGAGCAGTTCTACGTCTAGGGGACTGATGACCTCGGAAGTTAAGTCCCATAGTGCTCAGAGCCATTTGAATCTTTATTTATGTGTTATCTAGAACGTATCCAGACGGGCACAGGTGGCCTCAACATAACAATACTTACAAGATATCTTTTATCGATTACCTATACAGGTTCACAAATTTTGGGAAATAGAAATGAACACTTTCATCAAACAAATTTCTGTAGAAGAATGTATTTAGCCTAGGTCGTGGAACGAATTATATTACTGATTTTGCGTATCAGGGATCCGATAGCTTGTTGGTAGGCCTATGGAGGCGAGTACCATTAAATGTCTACGCACGGGTCATGTAATTCACGTAAATAATGGGCCGCTGATTTGCGTACGTTATGAAGCGCCCGATAGCGACCCAGATGGGTTCCATAAAATTTACATCAGGCGAATATGGTCTCCGAGACATCAACGTGAGTTCACTATAATGCTCCTACAATCACTATAGCACGCTTCTGGCTACGAGGCACGGAAAGATGACATCGCCCTGGGGGAAGACATTAAACATGAATGGGCGTAGATTCTTCGCAGCTGTCAGCGTGTCTTCGAGTACTACCACAGGTCCCATGCAAGTGCAAGAGAA
The DNA here is from genome assembly GCF_023897955.1 of Schistocerca gregaria. Lineage (NCBI taxonomy): Eukaryota > Metazoa > Arthropoda > Insecta > Orthoptera > Acrididae > Schistocerca > Schistocerca gregaria. The sequence goes on from NC_064924.1 coordinate 44,670,143, forward strand.
TGTCTCCCACAGCTTTATACTGCTCCCACCAGCCTGCATCCGTGACGCGCTGCATGTTTCGAGCCGTCTTTCACCTCAATGTCGGCGTCTGTGAAGACGACCATCGACCTAGTGTAGCAAAAACATTGGTAACCCGAAGAGCCGACACGTTTCGATTGACCGACGGCCGAATCCTGACGGCCCCGAGCCCACTGCAATCGTAACTGAAAATGTCGTTCGGTCAACCTGCGAACATGTAGGGCTGGTCTGCTGCAGAGCTGCATGTTCAGCAATGTACAATGAACGATGAGCTCCGAAACTTTGTGCGTGCGTCGTTCGGTCAACCTGCGAACATGTAGGGCTGGTCTGCTGCAGAGCTCCATGTTCAGCAATGTACAATGAACGATGAGCTCCGAAACTTTGTGCGTGCGTCGTTCGGTCAACCTGCGAACATGTAGGGCTGGTCTGCTGCAGAGCTCCATGTTCAGCAATGTACAATGAACGATGAGCTCCGAAACTTTGTGCGTGCGTCGTTCGGTCAACCTGCGAACATGTAGGGCTGGTCTGCTGCAGAGCTCCATGTTCAGCAATGTACAATGAACGATGAGCTCCGAAACTTTGTGCGTGCGTCGTTCGGTCAACCTGCGAACATGTAGGGCTGGTCTGCTGCAGAGCTCCATGTTCAGCAATGTACAATGAACGATGAGCTCCGAAACTTTGTGCGTGCGTCGTTCGGTCAACCTGCGAACATGTAGGGCTGGTCTGCTGCAGAGCTCCATGTTCAGCAATGTACAATGAACGATGAGCTCCGAAACTTTGTGCGTGCGTCGTTCGGACAACCTGCGAACATGTAGGGCTGGTCTGCTGCAGAGCTGCATGTTCAGCAATGTACAATGAACGATGAGCTCCGAAACTTTGTGTGTGCGTCGTTCGGTCAACCTGCGAACATGTAGGGCTGGTCTGCTGCAGAGCTGCATGTTCAGCAATGTACAATGAACGATGAGCTCCGAAACTTTGTGCGTGCGTCGTTCGGTCAACCTGCGAACATGTAGGGCTGGTCTGCTGCAGAGCTGCATGTTCAGCAATGTACAATGAACGATGAGATTCGAAACTTTGTGCGTGCGTCGTTCGGTCAACCTGCGAACATGTAGGGCTGGTCTGCTGCAGAGCTCCATGTTCAGCAATGTACAATGAACGATGAGCTCCGAAACTTTGTGCGTGCGTCGTTCGGTCAACCTGCGAACATGTAGGGCTGGTCTGCTGCAGAGCTCCATGTTCAGCAATGTACAATGAACGATGAGCTCCGAAACTTTGTGCGTGCACCAGCATTGTGCTCTTTCACGGAGACGCCATAGATCACCATTATCCTATTTTATAGAGCAGACAAGCCCTCGAACCCCACTTGTGTGAAGTGTCATAGACGTCCCACCATTTAGCGACTAGTGTTAGTTTCACTGTCCTACCTCTCTCCGTAGATGCTCGCGACAGTAGCACGTGAACATTCCACCAGCTCTGCCGTTTCCGAGAAACCCATTCATAAGCTCTGCGTAATAATAATGTGCCCTTTGTCATTGTCGATTATCTCATTGGATTTCCAATCTGCAGCCCATATTTTCACTAGGGTGATCCCGCGGCCGTGTTTACTCTACTCCGCTTACTTGCATTTGTTACCACTACACGTGCCCGCAAGGCCACCAGGCGTCGCGGAGGGAAGTGGTCATAATGTTTTGCCTGATCAGTATAGATCCTGCACACAATGTAACAGCATTTTTAAACCGCAAGTATTACAGCATAAAACTCTGAAATTTCTACGATAAATCCCCGTTGCTGTCTGACGGTGGGCCGACATCATAAACCAGTAAATCATTCACCTAAAAATTGTGGCTGGTTACAGATTTTACTTTAGTGGCATAACAGAAAAATCTAATGAAAACTGCATTTACACCTTAATATTTTGTCTGATAAAAATAGGTGTCACTAAGCTTAGCAAGTAAATAACTAATATTTTGGGGGGAAAGAAAAAAGATTTCCACTTGCAATAATAATTTTGGGCGCCTTGTCGCGTTCCGCAGATCACAGACTTTCCAGCCAGGACGTTCACGAAAAACACGCGCTATTTAAAAGCATCACCAGATCCATATCACTGAAGACACGGCAATGAAATGTTGCACAATGCTTTACATGAAACTGACACATTTATTGTTAAGTTCCTTGAAGTATATACATTCAAGATTTATCATGAATTTAAAAATTTCTCAGAAGCTCTTCAAGAGATTTCTACAAAATTTCCTCTTTTTAAGCTGTTTGCACCCAGTAAGCTTCTCTCATGACGTTTTATGAATACATCGAACAGGAGAATTTTAATAACTTTTTAATTATAATTCTGTACGTATAATGTAAAATTCAAGCAAAGTTCCAAGTACTTTGCCCCATATCTCAGTATACACTCAAAATTTCAAATTCTGCTCTCGATACAAAACTTATTGGGTTTATAGAAATAAGTGTACAAGATTTCATAATTCTACCTGTTATAGAATCGGAGAAAGAGGTACAAAAACTTTTAAAAACGACATAATTTTCTGTTTAAACACTTTACAGTTTTCTCTTACATCATTTCTTCACGAGGCCCCAGACTTGTACTCAGGGTCCACTTTCCCTTCAAGGCTTCTCTTCTGGTTTTTGTTTCCTGCCTACTTTCCTTTACCAAGTCTTCAACCAACTTTTCAGCTGCGGAGAGATGCTGTGAATCTATTTTTCTCAATATGTTTGAGTTAAATTTTCTATCTTAAAGCAAATTCTCTCCAACACTTCCATCTTCACTACGTTCCCATCATTAAATACTAGAACTGCATTGTAAGTTGCAATTCTGACAACTACAGCACATGAAAACGTGGTTTTAGGGCATCGCTTCCATATGACAGATTCATTTGGATTCCGGATTTGGCCGTGAACACACTTTTTTGAAGTTCAGGATCGGCCAGAAACCTGTAAGTAGTCTTGACAACATCCACGATATAAGTTTTGAAGCCTCTCCTTGTGAATCTCTGTGAGCCTGTAGATATTTACACCAGCTAATGAATTGGATGTTCATCTGTATTTGTCAGGCACCTCGGATGCCATTTCGTCATTGAGTCTTTGGGAGCTTACTGTCAATGAGTTCCAATAATAAATAAAAAATAAACTGAAAATTTACATTTTCGGTCAACTTCATGACGTCTCCGTTAAGCACCATGACCTATGTCAATATTTTTCCGCAGCGTTTCCATCTGTCAGTAAAAGTGGTAGTGTTTTTGCGGTATCTACCTTTAACAACGAACAACGTACACTGACGTCACAAGTCATTGGATACCTCCTAATACAGCGTCGGGCGTCGTCCGGGCCTGTGCAGTCCAGTCCATTAACTCGACGTGGCGTGGACTTAACAAGTCATGGAAGTCGCCTGCAGAAACGTTGAAACCATACTGCCTCAGTAGCAGTCCATAATTGCCAAATTGTTGCAGGTGCATGATTTTGTGCAGCAACTTACCTCTAAAATGGTCGACGGGTTCCATGTCGGGTAATCTGCGTGGAAAAGTCATTCGCTCGAAATGTATAGAATGCTCTTCAAACGAGTCGCGAACAACAGTTGCCTGGTGACATTGCGCATTGTCACCCACAAAAATTCTATCCCTGTTTGGGAACATGACGTCTATTAATGGTTGAAAATGGTCTCAAAGTAGCCGACAAAACCAAGTATTCAGCCCTTTTCCATGGAAAATTAGCCCACACCAGCTTGGAGCCAGCACCAGCTTGCTTGTGAATGGAGCTTACACGGCGCCCTGTTGACAACTTGGGTCCATGGCTTCGTGGGGTGTAAGTCACACTCTAACCCTACTATCAGCTCTTACCTGCTGAAATCGGAACTAATCTACCAGGCCAGGGTTTTCCAGTCGTTTAGGGTCCAATCGATACGTTCGCTAGCCCTGAGGAGGCACTGCAGTAAAAAGTGGTTCAAATGGCTCTTAGCACTATGGGACTTAACATCTAAGGTCATCAGTCCCCTAGAACTTAGAACTACTTAAACCTAACTAACCTAAGGACCTCACACACATCCATGCCCGAGGCAGGATTCGAACCTGCGATCGTAGCGGTCGCTCGGCGCTCGGTTCCGGACTGACGCGCCTAGAACCGCTCTTCCACTTCGGCCGGCGCACTGCAGTCGACGACATGTTGTTAGCAAAGGCACTCGCGTCTATAGTTTTCTGCGGTTATTTCACGCATTGTTGTTTGTCTATGAGCACTGACAACTCTACCTCAAACGCCGCTGCTCTCGCTCGTTAAGTTTGGGCCGTCGGCCACTGCGTCGTCCGTGGCGACAGGTAATGCATGAAACTTGGTATTCTCGGAACAGGCTTGTCACTGTTGATTTCGGAATACTGAGTTACCTAAAGACTTCCAGAATGTACTGTCCCGTCAGTCTAGCTCCAGCTATTGTCCCGAATCAAAAGTATGTTAATTCCCAGGGTGAGGGCATAACTTCATCGGAAATCTTTTCACATTAATCCCCTGAGTAAAAGTGACAACTCCGCCAATGCCCTGCCCTTTTATACCTTGTATACGCGACACTAACGCCATCTGTATACGTACATACCGCTACCCTATAACTTTTGTCTCCTCAGTGTAAGCACGCATGTCCACCATAGTATCTTGAATCTAGTTCATAATTTAGCGTGTCACGTACCAATGGGGCAGATTGCAATGCTACAGTGTAAATGGAAGCTTTTCCTCAAGTGTGTGAAGTCCATGGCTCGTGTATACAATATAAAATCGTTTGTAAACAACGTGTATTTTGTTATTTTATAGCATAAAACTGTGAAATTTCTACGATTAGTCCCAGCAACCGCGTGACTAAGGGCCTAGTGCCAGAACTAGTTTTGGTGAAGCCAATCATTCACCCAAAAAGTGCCGCTGGTTACAATTTTTGTTTTCTTAAGTGATGTAACATGTGGACGCTAATGAAAAATGCATTTTATACCGTAACTTTTGTGGTGCTACAGAAGAATACTGAAGATAAGGTGGATAGATCACGTAACTAATGAGGAGGTATTGAATAGGATTGGGGAGAAGAGAAGTTTGTGGCACAACTTGACTAGAAGAAGGGATCGGTTGGTAGGACATGTTTTGAAGCATCAAGGGATCACAAATTTAGCATTGGAGGGCAGCGTGGAGGGTAAAAATCGTAGAGGGAGACCGAGAGATGAGTACACTAAGCAGATTCAGAAGGATGTAGGTTGCAGTAGGTACTGGGAGATGAAGCAGCTTGCACAGGATAGAGTAGCATGGAGAGCTGCATCAAACCAGTCTCAGGACTGAAGACAACAACAACAACAACCGTAACTTTTTTCAGGTACAGATACGAGTGATGTTCAGTAAGTAAAGTTACACTTTTAACTGAAAGCTAGTTGGCTTCATTCATTATTACCCTTTTTTGGCTACAAAATCATATTTTCAGCCAGCCGCCGTGGCCGAGCGGTTCTAGGCACTTTAGTCCGGAACCGCGCTGCTGCTACGGTCACAGGTTCGAGTCCTGCCTCGGGCATGGATGTGTGTGATGTCCTTAGGTTAGTTAGGTTTAACTATTTCTAAGTCTAGGGGACTGATGACCTCACAGATCTTAAGTCTCATAGTGCTTAGAGCCATTTGAGCCTATTTTTCGACATAATCCCGATTTAATGCGGTGGCCTTATGCCCCCTTACTGGGAGGGACTTTATACCCTACTGGCCGACAACAGAGCCAACTTCTTGCTGCATAAATAACCTCTTCACATTATCAGCCTACCCGCGTCCCGCGGAGTGCATCCTTCATAGGGCCAAACAGATAGAAGTCGGAAGCTGTGATCTCCGAGATGTAAGGAGGATGGGGAAGAACAGTCCACTGAAGTTTCGTGGGCTCCTCTCGGGTGTGCAGATTTGTCTCAGGCCTTGCGTTGTCATGGAGAAGGAAAAGACTGTTTGCATTTTTGCGGCGGCAAACACGTTCGAGTCCCTTTTCAGTTTCCTGAGGGTAGCACAGTACAAGTCAGAGTTGTTCGTTGCATCATAAGAGAGGACATCAAAAGGAACAGAACCGTAAGAGTCCCAGAAGAGTGTCGCCACGACTTTACCAGCTGAGGGTGCGGCTTTGAACTTTTTCTTCGGAGAAGAGGTTGTGTGCCGCCACTCCATGGATTGCTGTTTTCTTTCCGATTCGAAGTGATCAACCCATAATCTACCGCCAAAATTTGTCACGATCGGCCTTGTGAAGCGCAACTAACATCGTACAGATCGTCCTTCGTTCCTCTTTATAGTCTTCTGTTAGACAGCGAGAAACTCAGCAGGCAGACACCTTTGAGAAACGCAGTTGGTGGACCTGTGTTTCAGCACTACCGAGGTGTGTAATTGTGATTTGTCGATCACCTGGAACGAGTGTGTCTGCGCGTTCCAAAATTGGAGGAGCCACAGATTTGCGCGGCCTTGTTGCGATGATGACAGACACCTCAACAGACATTCTGCAAGCGCCTGTGAATATCTGCGATACTCTGATTTTCCTCCAAAAAACACAATTATAGCTCTGCTTGGAAGGCACTTCCATAACAGACCTCATTTTGGAGGTTACGTATAGCTGCCACCTGTCTGAAATTCATGGAAGTAGGACTACTCTATATGTCAACCGAAATTGGCCGATAACAAGTATGTGTTGCATTATTTGTTGAAATATAGGGTGTTTATAGATGAATATCAGGTTTTAACGCTTTATAATATATTATTATATTAAACTTATAGTTATAAATGATATGTCAAATGAAAGAGGAACTCAGAGAGTTTCACCAAGAACCTTAAAACTTTTCAGTGTGAGCACCATTTGTTACACGGCACACATCAGGTCTATAGCCGAGTTCTTCCCAAACACTGATAAGTGTGTCTTCAGTGATTGTAGCAACAGCTGCTTCAATCCGTTTTCCTAATTCAGGGAGGTCTGCTGGTAGCTGAGGCACGTACACACGATCCTTGGTGAAGCCCCAATGGAAAAAAGTCGCATGGCGTTAGGTCGGGTGAACGTGGAGGCCATGTAAAGCAACCCCTGTCATTGGGTCCCTTGCGGCCTATCCAGCGCTTGCGTACATTGAAGGGCAACCAGTTGCGTACTTCGCTATGCCAGTGCTCACATTGAACATTTATAAGGTTATTGGTAAAACTGTGAAAGGTATGTGCTAAGGTCTGATCAGGGTAGCTCCAGAAAATAGTCGGTAGTTTCCAACCACAAGGTGGAACGAGTATAATATCTTTAAGTAGGAGGTTCTTTGATGGTTAAGAGAGCCGGGCCCCTGCAGTGAAAAACCGAGGAGTCGCAGGTAGGGGCCCGGAGGAAGCAGAAGTGTGGTGACAGCTGTAAGGTAGGTCGCGCTCGCTGCCCCAGACCAAACCTTAGCACGTAAATGAGAGAAGATATATAATGATTTTTAAATTGGTTTTGTTAGATAATATTCAGAGTTAGGATTTGCATGTCCAAGGTTTGACACAATAAGCGTTTGGTAAAATTTTTTGTAAGATTGTTTCGTGGTACAAAAATGTTGAAAATGTAGGTTTTGTGTATGACTTAAAAATTATATATATATATATATATATATATATATAGAGAGAGAGAGAGAGAGAGAGAGAGAGAGAGAGAGAGAGAGAGAGAGAGAGAGAGATCAACATTGTACCCTTTGCTTAAATTGAATATGAAAATGAGTAGTAGACTAAAGTTACCCACCAATGAAAGAACCAAGTAAATATCAGGGTCAAAAGTTAATTTTCCAGTACCATCTTAATACCATTGCACAAACGGCATTATTCTCTTAAGTTTTATTGCTGAGTCAAATACAAGTTGCATTTCCGGCAAAATGGAGTAGTGCAAGAAACAAGTTCGCAGACGCAGTCAGATGCAGGTTTGCTGAAGAATTAATTTAGAACAATCTTATCAATGATACTTTCAACTGTACAAGTTGCTCTTTCATTTGACATATCATTTATAACTTTAAGTTTAATGTAATAAATATTATAAAGCGTTAAAACCCCGATATTCATTTATAAAAACCCTGTACCTCGTATTTTGAGATGAAACACAAAAAGTCCCACAGCTCATCTAGGCACACGTTTTTAAGCAACATTTGTCTGAAGCATTTCTGCCTATCAATAAAAGTGTTCACGCAGTTGGGTAATCTGCCTTCGGCAATGAATAATTTAAACTGCAAAACGGGGGGAAGAAGGGGAAATAATCTTGGCCGCATCGAGACGGATTGTGGAGAGCAGCAAGCCATTGAATCGCATCAGCAGTGGCGAGTGCAGAAACAGGCGCCGCCCGCGCCCCGTATTTGATTAACTCCGCAAGTTTTTCAATTTTACGCCCGCCCCGCTGACGTATAGCCGCAAAATCGGACGTGACGGGTGCCTTTAAAACGTCTCATTTTAAGGCGGCCGGTGCGGCTAAATCCAATAGAGTCGGCGCCCGGCGCACACAATGGGCGACGCGCGGCACGCGGCTATTGTACGCCGTGGCCGGGAAGGCAGCGGTGAGGGAAAGAGATAAAACGCCGGCGCTAATCTGAAATTGGAAAACCTCATTGTCGGCGCGCCGCGGAAAAAGAACAGCACAGGCGGAGGCGTGCGACCGCGAGACGCAGAGGGAGGAGTTTGCGTGGCGCCCACCAAGTGAGCAGCGGAGAGAGGGGTGAGCCGCCACAATGGCGGCGCTCCAGTGGCGGCCGGGGATTATTTTGACGGATGGGCGCTGCTGGTTGATAACCCGTGACGGCTGCGACCGCGGCTGCGTGTCTACGCACACGCACGCATTGTGCGACTGCCGGCCGGTCACACGCCTCTCGCCGCTCTTCCTCAGTCGAGTTCATTCGCAGCGCGGCGCGGGCGGGCGGGCCATCCATTATAAAACGCCGGCGGCCGGCGGCAGGGAAAGGGGGAGGGAAGGGTGCCAGCATTCACCGGCCCTCTGCGGAAACACAATACGTCCAAATTGGCCACCGGCACTGTTGTCGAGTTCCGGATAACTAGGCACAGCAGACGCCGGCCGCTGGGAAAGTGCTACGGTGATGTAAGACAAGGCGCACATTTGCTCGCCGGGTTGCGTGATTCTGTTAAGTATCGACAGCGAGAAGGATGTCGCGGGAGTCTGAATTCGATACCGAGTCGAAATCGTGATCACTAGGGACAGAGCTCTAGCGTGTGCGGTCGGGGAATAGCCATGCGAATCGCCCGAGGCACCGTAAATTTACACATTTAATGTATTGGTAATTGCTAATAAGGAACTCCATCAGATGTATAATGGAGTGACGACGATGATATCGAGAGGTTGTGACAATGGAAAATTGTACCGAAATGCAGGAGGATCTGCAACGAATTGACACATGGTGCAGGGAATGGCAATTGAATCTCATTGTAGACAAGTCTAATACATAGAAAGAAAGATCCTTTATCATTTATGTACAATATAGCAGGTCAGCAACTGGAAGCGGTTAATTCCATAAATTATCTGAGAGTAGGCATTAGGAATGATTTAAAATGCAATGGCCACATAAAATTAGTCGTCGGTAAAGCAGATGCCAGATTGAGATTCACTGGATGAATCCTAAGAAAATGCAGTCCGAAAACAAAGGAAGTAGGTTACGGTACACTTGTTCGCCCACTGCTTAAATACTGCTCGCCGCTGTGGGATCCGTACCAGATAGGGTTCATAGAAGAGGTACAGAAGATCCAACGGAGAGTAACGCGAAAGCGTTACAGAGATGATAACTCCAGTGGAAGACTCTGCAGGAGAGACGCTCAGTAGCTCGGTACGGGCTTTTGTTGAAGTTTCGAGAACATACCTTCACCGAGGTGTCAAGCAGTATATTGCTCTCTCCTACGTATTTCTCGCGAAGAGACCATGAGGATAAAATCAGATTACAGCCCACACAGAGGCATACCGACAATCTTTCTTTCCACGAACAATACGAGACTGGAATAGAAGAGAGAACCGATAGAGGTACTCAAGGTACCCTCCGCCACACACCGTCAGGTGGCTTGCGGAGTATGGGTGTAGATGTAGATGTAGATGAAAACTTGTGCCGGAACGGGACTCGAACCCGGATTTCGAGCTTATCGGGAGCGGTGTCGCCTTACCATTCGTCTGTCCGTTCACCACTCACGGCAGGACCCATATGTCCTCAACCATACGTTAACGGCCTGTACTCGTACGTCCATTATGAATATAACATACAGAACAACAAAAAAGAAAACTGAAAATCTTTTAGATGACGACCAGTTTGGCCTTAGGAAAGGCAAAGGGAACAAGGAGGGTGGAATTAAATTTCAAGGTCAAAGGGTATCAGTGAAAAGTTTCCCTGATGTCATCACTATCCTTACTGTAAATGAAGGAGAAATACAGGACCAGTTGAATAGAACGCACAGTCTAATGTGTACAGAACAGGGATTCAGAGTAAAGTGAATAAATACGAAAATAATGAGAAGTGGCAGGAATGATTAACGATAAACTAAACAACAAAATTGGTAACGATGAAGCACACGGAATGGAAGAATTCTGCTACCCTCGAAGCAAAATAACACGTGACGAACGATGCAATTAGTATACTAAAAGTAGAATATCACAGGTGGAGATGACATTCTTGTCCAGAGAAGTTAACTAGTATCAAATACAGCGCTTAATCTGAAAAAGAAATTTCGGAGAATGTACGTTTGGAGCACAGTATCGAGTGGTAGTGAACCATAGTTTCTGTTAGAAAAAGAAGAGAATCGAAACATTTGAGTTGTTAGGCTACACTAAAATGCGAGAAATTGGGTCGACCGGTCTGATAAGGAATGAGTAGCTTCTACGCAGAATTGGAGATGAAAGGAATATATGGAAAATACTGGCAAGAAGACGGGACAGGACGGTATGACATGTCTTAAAACTCCAGGGAATACCCCCCATTGTTCTTGGGGGCACTGTAGACGATAAAAACTGTAGAGAAACGGAGACAGGAATACACCCCACAAATAATTCAGGACTTGGTTGCAATTTCTTCCGCTCTGAGCTGAAGAGGTTGGCTTAGGAGAAGAATTAAAGTCGCGCCGCATGAAAGTAGTCAGAAAACTATTTGGAAAAAAGAGCCAAATTTTAATTGAGCTGGTAGTGGAGCAGAGGAGCTCACAACTTGGGGAATCAATGGTAGGGCCTTGTCAGTTGCCGTATTTACATGACCACTAAGAACTACCTGCATAAACCTTTGGCGGAACCGAGGGGTTGAAACCATTTTAACTTACTTTTAGGACAGTAGTAAACACTGTTCCAGACAAAATTAAAATTTTTTTGTGTACGTATGTGTATGTATGTGTATGTGTCTGTAATACAGGGAGAACCAACCTATAAAACCTGCACCGTGAGTATTGCAGGAAGTGAAATTTTGGAAATTTGTGGTAAGGTCTTATGGGACCCAACTCCTGACGCCATCGGTCCCTAACTATTTAACCTACATAACTTACGCTAAGGACGACACGCACACTCATGCCCAAGGGGGGACTCGAACGATGGGGGGAGCCATGAACCATGACAGGATTCCTCAGACCCAGCGACTACCCCGCATGCCATTGCAGAAATGCAAATGTGCAGTTCTCACAGAATGGCAGATAGGGGCGTATTGTTCGCCAATCAACAGACTGTAATAACACTCAGAAAGTGTATTTTTTGTGCAAAAACGCATTTTTTTACATGGAACTTTAACAAACGAAACGTAGGGTGCATTAGAATGTAGCACCTAAACAACGCAGCAGTCAGAAACAAGTGATGATATAAAAGGGGGAAATTAATGTTCTAGCTCCTATTGCAGTTGATCCAAACGTTAGCTCCCGCGCGGTCGTAGGAGGTTCAAATGGCTCTGAGCACTATGGGACTGAACATTTGAGGTCATGAGACCCCTACAACTTAGAACTACTTAAACCTAACTAACCTAAGGACATCACACACATCCATGACCGAGGCAGGATTCGAACCTGCAACCTTAGCGGTCGCACATTTCCAGACTGAAGCGCCTAGAACCGCTCTGCCACTGCGGCCGGCCAATCGTAGGAGGAAGTGACACGAATCAGGCGAGTATCCGGCGGATTCTCCACCGCACAGGTACTATCCCTCTCACACTTCTCTCCATCAAGAGCTACATGGGCATTAAGACAGGACACTCCAAATACATCATGTTTAGTGATGAAGCCACATTTATCCAATCATGGCCAGGTAAACCACCGAAACATGCACTATTGGTCTGTTGACAGTCCCCGTTGGCTTTGTCAGGTGGAACATCAGCGTCCATCGAGTGTAAACATATGGCATGGGACAATGAACCATCAGCTCATAGGCCTGTGTTCCCTACACGCAACACTGAACGTTCTTAAGTGTCACAGCCTCCTAATAGACCATCTTCCACGGATGCTAGAAGAAGTTCTTCAGCAGACTAGGAGTAATCTGTGACACTAACAAGAAGTATAGCATATCTTCACGAATCATTTCCAGATCGTTGGATTGGACGCATAGGACGTGTATGTTGACCGGCCCGTTCTCCGTATTTCAAATATGAACGCCTGTAGATTTTTTTTCTGTGGAGAAAGTTGAAAGACACTGTCTGTAAGGACGTACCATCCACCTGATGGTATGCAACGACGTATTATTGCAGCTTCCTCGGACATTTCTGCTGAAATTCTAGCGCGTGTGCAGTAGTCGTTACATAACAGACTGGAAGTATGTATTGCCTCTGCTGGTGGTCATTTTGAACACAACCTGTGATGGTCAGTTGTCTAGGTAGTGGTCTGAATCCACGTAAGTACTATAATCACTTGTGTTATTCTTTAGCGTGTGCTACCAAAGGTATCGTACAAGTGTCGGAGCAGGAATTTTTAAAATGCCATATCCTGTAAACAACTCACACTAGAAGCCTGCAACAAAAACCACTGACCTTTACCCTCATTTTCCTTTGTCAATGGTAGTAGACATTGTTACATTTAAAGAAGTGTATTTTTGTACAAAAATACGCTTTTTGAGTATTGTTACGATCTTTTTACTAGCTGAAAATACGAGGTGCTGCCTACCAATTCATTCTGCGGATACCGCACATCAATAGCACTTTCCATTACCGCAATATCTGCGGTTCAAGTTTTAGATTATTCACCCTGTATAGGTGTGAGTGTTTCACTGTACATTTGGACACACAGTCTGGTCGAAACTTTCCAGACACCTCTATGGAAGTCGCGAATGACCGCTAGATCCCAGGAAGGCGTACCAACCAGTGTAAAGGGTACAGACAGTATAGCCTTGTAAGCAGAGAAGCAGAAACAGCTTGGTCAGCAGACGTATGTGACTTCGAATGGCGATGTCCTTGGATGTCACCCAAGTAACAAATCCACCAGGGACATTTTAACCCTTTTAAGGCTGCCCAAGTAAACTCTTGCTGATATGACGGTGAAGTGAAAATGGGAAGGAATAACCAAGACCATTGCCGACTGTCAGACAAGAATCGTCGAGTACTGCGGAGCGTTGTTGTAAAAAATCACATGGAATCAGCGGAAGGAGTCACGTGTGAATTCCAAAGCGTTGCCAGCAGTCCAGCTAGCACAATAACGGTGCTTAAGGAGTTAAGAAGAATGGGGTACAACTGTCGGAAAGCTCCTCAAAGCCACACATTTTTGTAATCTGTGCACAGCGACGCCACTGGACAGCGGGTGAGCAGAAACAACTGACTGGGAGTGATAAATCACGATAGACCCTACTGCAATCGAATGGAAGTTGGTTTGGGGCATTGATCAATGCCTAGACAACGCTAGCTGCCACCATACGTAGTGCAAAAATTGAAGTGTGGACGAACTGATGTAACAGCATATAGGTGGTTTTCTTCGTTAATTTATAGTCTCCTTACTGCATCTAAGAAAACTTTAAATGCGGAAGGATATGAACACATCTTACAGCACTGTGTGCTGCGCACAATACAGGAACACTTCAGACAAGGTGATTATTTATATCACCATGATAATGCAGCATGTCATAAAGCAGCAAGTGAGAGGCAATAGTTTGTTTCTGAAGCTGGCGCGACTATCGAGAGCCCCGACTTGACCCCAGTCAAACGGTTCAAATGGCTGTGAGCACTATGGGACTTAACATCTGAGGTCATCAGTCCCCTAGACTTAGAACTACTTAAACTTAACTGACCTAAGGACGTCACACACATCCATGCCCGAGGCAGGATTCGAACCTGCGACCGTAGCAGCAGCGCGGCTCCAGTCTGAAGGCTCTAGAACCGCTAGGCCACAGCGGCCGGCTCCCAGTCAAATATCTTTGGGATGAGTTAGAACGTCGGCTTTGCTCCAGAACTCAGCGTACGCCACCACTACCTTACCTCGTTTCGGTTATTAAGGGATAATTAGCTACCATTCCTCCACAGAAATTCTGACACCGCACTGAAAGTGTGCCCTGCAAGAGTTCAAGCCTTCATAAGGGCGGGTGGTGGACACACTCTACATTAATGTGCACTAACAGGTGTCCGAATAGTTTTGCTCGCATAGTGTAAACCGCTGGGCAAGGCAACCACAAGTGTTTAACGAATGCATGTCACGTCGCCTCCCTCTCTGCTGCAAATCAGATAACTGCTTATTGGAATGAGCCGTCAAGAATCCATTTCTGTCAGGACTGTACGAAGTAGGCGATCGATTCGTATCCTTCTGCCGGCACCTCGATATCGAGGTCAACGGTTGGCATAAGATCGCGAACTTGGGCCAATCATAATCAAAACATCCTTGGTCGCCTCACGTATTGCCGTGGCAGTTTCGAGTACGGTGCAGGAGTTTCGTCGGGAAGCCGTTACACACCCTCCACAGAGTCACGATTTCTTGCCGTGCGATTTCCATATTTTTGGAGCCCTGAAGAAAGAGATCCATGGCTGTCGACGTGCTTCAGATAAAGAGGAGCACGCCTGGGTACAGCCGTACTTCCGTACACAATGGCAAACATTTTCCTATGAAGGCACTGACCGTCTTGTCTCACAGTGCGATAAATTTATTAACAGTTATGACGATTACTTTCGAAATAATAAACAGTTCATTTACTTTTTATAGCTCCTTACGTCAGTCAGTAAAAACGTAACTCTTTATAACTGATGTCCGTGAAGTAAGGACGATTTTTAATTTTACGCTATTTTGTCTTATGACGGCTAGCAGCGGAGGTTTTTTCAATACTTTGAGGGCATTAAAAGCTGAGTCATAGCCTGCTACAGGTAAAACAAACGTGGGGCAGCTATTGTCTTTACTTCTTTTTTTTTTTTGGGTCATCAGTCTACTGACTGGTTTGATGCGGCCCGCCACGAATTCCTTTTCTGTGCTGATCTCTTCATCTCAGAGTAGCACTTGCAACCTACGTCCTCAATTATTTGCTTGACGTATTCCAATCTCTGTCTTCCTCTACAGTTTTTGCCCTCCACAGCTCCCTCTAGTACCATGGAAGTCATTCCCTCATGTCTTAGCAGATGTCCTATCATCCTGTCCCTTCTCCTTATCAGTGTTTTCCACATATTCATTTCCTCTCCGATTCTGCGTAGAACCTCCTCATTTCTTACTTTATCAGTCCACCTAATTTTCAACATTCGTCTATAGCACCACATCTCAAAAGCTTCGATTCTCTTCTGTTCCGGTTTTCCCACAGTCCATGTTTCACTACCATACAATGCTTTACTCCAGACGTACATCCTCAAAAATTTCTTCCTCAAATTAAGGTCGGTATTTGATATTAGTTGACTTCTCTTGGCCAGAAATGCCTTTTTTGCCATAGCGAGTCTGCTTTTGATGTCCTCCTTGCTCCTTCCGTCATTGGTTATTTTACTGCCTAGGTAGCAGAATTCCTTAACTTCATTGACTTCGTGACCATCAATCCCGATGTTAAGTTTCCCGCTGTTCTCATTTCTACTACTTCTCAATACCTTCGTCTTTCTCCGATTTACTCTCAAACCATACTGTGTACTCATTAGACTGTTCATTCCGTTCAGCAGATCATTTAATTCTTCTTCACTTTCACTCAGGATAGCAATGTCATCAGCGAATCGTATCATTGATATCCTTTCACCTTGTATTTTAATTCCACTCCTGAACCTTTCTTATATTTCCATCATTGCTTCTTCGATGTACAGATTGAAGAGTAGGGGCGAAAGGCTACAGCCTTGTCTTACACCCTTGTTAATACGAGCACTTCGTTCTTGATCGTCCACTCTCATTATTCCCTCTTGGTTTTTGAACATATTGTATATGACCCGTCTCTCCCTATAGCTTACCCCTACTTTTTTCATAATCTCGAACAGCTTGCACCATTTTATATTGTCAAACGCTTTTTCCAGGTCGACAAATCCTATGAACGTGTCTTGATTTTTCTTTAGCCTTGCTTCCATTATTAGCCGTAACGTCAGAATTGCCTCTCTCGTGCATTTCCTTTTCGTAAAGCCGAACTGATCGTCACCTAGCGCATTCTCAATTTTCTTTTTAATTCTTCTGTATATTATTCTTGTAAGCAGCTTCGATGCATGAGCTGTTAAGGTGATTGTGCGATAATTCTCGCACTTGTCAGCTCTTGCCGTCTTCGGAATTGTGTGGATGATGCTTTGTCCGAAAGTCAGATGGTATGTCGCCAGACTCATATATTCTACACACCAACGCGAATAGTCGTTTTGTTGCCACTTCCCCTAATGATTTTAGAAATTCTGATGGAATGTTATCTATCCCTTCTGCCTTATTTGACCGTAAGTCCTCCAAAGCTCTTTTAAATTCCGATTCTAATACTGGATCCCCTCTCTCTTCTAAATCGACTCCTGTTTCTTCTTCTATCACATCAGACAAATCGTCACCCTCATAGAGGCTTTCAATGTATTCTTTCCACCTATCTGCTTTCTCCTCTGCATTTAACAGTGGAATTCCCGTTGCACTCTTAATGTTACCACCGTTGCTTTTAATGTCACCAAAGGTTGTTTTGACTTTCCTGTATGCTGAGTCTGTCCTTCCGACAATCATATCTTTTTCGATGTCTTCACATTTTTCCTGCAGCCATTTCGTCTTAGCTTCCCTGCACTTCCTATTTATTTCATTCCTCAGCGACTTGTATTTCTGTATTCCTGATTTTCCCGGAACATGTTTGTACTTCCTACTTTCATCAATCAACTGAAGTATTTCTTCTGTTACCCACGGTTTCTTCGCAGCTACCTTCTCTGTACCTATGTTTTCCTTCCCAACTTCCGTGATGGCCCTTTTTAGACATGTCCATTCCTCTTCAACTGTACTGCCTACTGCGCTATTCCTTATTGCTGTATATATAGCGTTAGAGAACTTCAAACGTATCTCGTCATTCCTTAGAACTTTTGTATCCCACTTCTTTGCATATTGATTCTTCGTGACTAATGTCTTGAACTTCAGCCTACTCTTCATCACTACTATATTGTGATCTGATTCCTTACGAGAGTCCAAAGCAGACGTCAGGGAAAAGGCAGAAGCTTAAGGAGAAGCTTAAGGCGCGCGAATACAGTGAGGCGGTTGCGAGCGGAAAGGCCTGTCGCGACTTTTGGCGCCATACTGCACAGGCGAGCGGCCACGCGGGCGGTTGGCGCGTGCGGTGACCGCTCAGCTGGCCAGATATTCTCGTACGCGCGTGTCTCCGTCACGGACAGCCTCCTCCCGAACAAGTTCGGCGGCGGCGAGGCGCGCACGTGCGGCGCTCGGTCGTACACACACACCTGGCCCCGAGCTTCCGTCCCGCGGCGGTCAACGCTCCCGACAACTGCGTACTAACGTTTCCGCAAACTACTCTCCACCTCAGTACGAGCCACTTTTTTTTCTTTTATGGGGCAGGAGGGGGACGGAGGGCAGGAAGGTGCCTTCAGTCTTCCGACTGGTTTTATACTAGGGCTGCTCATAAAACATGGAAATATCAACAATTTTTCCAATAAATATTAACATATGTATCGCCGATACCTTTTCTCCCGATATCATCATCATCATCATCAGCCAATTCAATCATTAGATGATGGGGCCTCTTCGAGTCGTGGATTCAGGTAGGCTTTCAGCAGTCTTCTGCAAGTGGGACGGTCTTGGGCAGTTCTCTGCCAGGTGTCACCAGCGATCTCCTTCATGTCTTTGTCCCACCTGTCTGGTGGTCTTCCTCTAGGCCTCCGGTGCTCTCTCGTACTCCACTCCAGTACTAGCTTCGTCCATCTGTTGTCTTTTCTTCTTGCGACGTGGCCAGCCCACTGCCATTTCAAGGAACCTACTCTCTTTAAGATGTCGTTAACCTTCGTCACAGACCGGATGTCATGTGCCCTTTTCCTGTCCTTTCTTGTATAGCCCAGCATTGATCTCTCCATGGCTCTCTGTGCTGTCCTAAGTTTCCCTTTTGCAAATGAGTTCAGTGTCCATCTCTCGCAGCCATACGTCATCACAGGAAGAATGCATTGATCAAATACTGCTTTCTTCAGATTTACTGGCATTTTTGATCTGAATACTTTTGAATTCTTCCCAAATGCTTGCCAGCCAAGCTTGAAGCGTCGATAGATTTCTGTCCTTATGTCTCCTTTCATATTTATAATCTGGCCAAGGTAGACATATTCACTGACCTCTTCTAGTAGACTGTCTTTGACATTTCCAATATAGCAGAGATCAGTTTTGAGGAGATGGGATCGCCTTGCTTGACACCCCTCATGATGCGAAATTCTTGAGTTGATTCGCTGATGTTAACATAAGCTGAAGAATTCTCGTAGGTTTTCCTGAGCACTTCAATGTATGCTGCTCCCATTCCTTGCTCACTCAAAGCTTGGAGGACAGCTACATGGCTAACAGAGTCAAATGCCTTTTCAAAGTCAACAAAGGCAATGCAGAGAGGCAGTTGGTATTCATTCGCTCTGATATCGATACCAGAATACCATGAAGGCCGAAAGATACCGACTGGTTGTAATGGTACTTGAATTATGTAACCATTACGGCACCTCAACTCAACCCCTCGATACCAGCAATATTCTACTGTGTTTCTGTAAAGTAGTTGACATAATTCTTGAGACAACATTCAGATTTGATTTCAGTTGTGATACATCGATATGTTTATATTGCAATGATATTATTCTTATGTGTATTCTTTCTTTTGTCATTATGAACTTAGACGTACTCTGATTTCTGAGCACGTAATCGATTATCAGTTAGTTAGTTTGTTAGAGAGTCGGACCTTGAAAAAGTCAAGTCTTGAACGTCATGTTGGAAAGACGCATATTGTAGCCATTTTATGAAATGTGAACTTTAATAGTGAGGAAGATGAAACTTCCTGGCAGATTAAAACTGTGTGCCCGACCGAGATTCGAACTCGGGACCTTTGAGTTTCGCGGGCAAGTGCTCTACCAACTGAGCGACCGAAGCACGACTCACGCCCGGTACTCACAGCTTTACTTCTGCCAGTACCTCGTCTCCTACCTTCCAAACTTTACAGAAGCTCTCCTGCGAGACATGCAGAACTAACACTCCTGAAAGAAAGGATATTGCGGAGACATGGCTTAGCCACAGCCTGGGGGATGTTTCCAGAATGAGATTTTCACTCTGCAGTGGAGTGTGCGCTGATATGAAACTTCCTGGCAGATTAAAACTGTGTGCCCGACCGAGACTCGAACTCGGGACCTTTGCCTTTCGCGGGCAAGTGCTCTACCAACTTTTTTTTTTTTTTTTTTTTTAAGAGGGCACCCGGGATTGAACTGGGGACCTCTCTATCTGCAGTTTTTTTATTTTTTATTTTTTTTCTACCTTTTTTTTATAAAGTAATTTCCCTTAAAAAGCCCCTTAGGAAAATGGAACTAAAAAAACCCTAAGTGCCACCGCCACTTTTCATCCTATAACAAAAAATCAGATCCACTTCAGGCGTTGGCTCCTGAGTAAACCCACCCCAGAGAGCTGCCTATATATCAGGGGAAATATGGGAAATCAAGGTTACGGCTATCCTTTGCCACTTTTTTTTGTTACATGTGAATTCTAGTAACTAAGTGTTACAAGTAAGTGTTACAACAACAAAGGTGGAATAAAAGAGTAATCCAGAAATAAAAACATAAATCACTTATGTAATTCCAACTAAAAGGTTCTTCAATAATGTAACTGGTTCCACTTGGAGCCTCGTCATCGTTATCTGATATCTCCAATTGCGCCTTTGAAGGGCATCTGCAACGGAGGCATTCAGCTTCGCTAGTGCCTCAAGGAAAACAGCATCCTTGCAGCAGCTTGTCTCTTCCTTCGCTCATGGCTGACAAGGCAGAACGTTCAGCCGTTTGTGTGATGCGGCACAGAACATTAACCGCAGCTCTGCACTCCCCAGCTGAGTGGGGGGTTAACGAAAACGCTGCGTAAATAATTTGCGAAGAGCGTACGGTATTTCGGTGTGCGTTCGAGGGCATTGTGAGCATTTTGCAGGAACCACCAGTAATCAAGCTGCTCTTTCTCTCCGTCGCGAAAGATGTAGGCGACGGTAAGTCCTTTGAACCATGTAAGCGCATGATATTTTGCAGCCGGAAAGTAAGTTCCATCGGGACAGAGTAGGGTCTGAGGGTCAATCATATCAGGTGTGACCCGGAGGTAACAAGCCAATATCTTCTGTGTTAGTCGCCAAACTCCGGACGATGATGCGCAAGTAAAACGATGTTCATCAGTAACCAGAAGGTGACAATCTGGGCAATAAGGGGAGTCTGTCAGTCCAATAGTGTGAAGTCGCTGTAGTGTGGCATATTTTTTGTTGGCGATCTGATACCACTTCGAACGCACCGTGGAGGACAGAAAGTTGTGGTGTATCGTTTTCCACACTCTTGGCCAGTGAACCGTAGGGTACTTGTTTTCCACCACGTTATGGGGAACAGCACGCCGAAGGTTGGTGTAAAAATCTTTCGCCTTTGGTGGTCGCGTGGCGGAGAGGTTCGAGCTGACATAGCTGTAATCAAGAATGAAGGTCGACACATGGGAGAGCTGTGGTGCGACGTGCGCAACCGACACCGGCGGGACGTTAGAGACTGGCATCAGAACCTGTAGTAAACGACCCGTGAGAGAGGTATATTGACTTTTCCATCGTTTCCTCATGTTTCTCATGTAAAGGCTAGCTGCTCTCGCCCTGACGTTGACCAATCCCAGCCCTCCTTTGTGCACTGGGAGGGTAAGAGTGTCGTATCGTACTTTAAAGATATGACCTGCGGAAACGTAGTAACTGAAGGCCGCTTGAAGCCGGCGACCTATCTGCAGCGGTAGTGGGAGGACTTGTGCCACGTGATTGAGTTTTGATGCCACGTAGAGGTTCAGGTATTCAACACGTTGTAGCTGGTTCAAGTCCCGGAGCAGGTTCTGTCGCACCATTGCGCGTATGATCTGTAATAACCGTCGGTAGTTTGCTGCAGCTGTTTTACGTACATCTTTCTTGAACGTGATTCCCAAATATCGCAGATCAGAAACTGGTGGGAGGGGAGCGAGGGCTTCCGGTCCGAGACCTCGCCCAATATCCAACGGCGCCGACTTGTTGATGTTCAGAAGACTGCCGGCGGCCTGTCCGTATCGCTCAATCCAGGTTAGTACGCTTTGAACTTCGTCATCGGAACGAACCAGCAGTAGCAGGTCGTCAGCGTATGTCCTATAGCGAAAGGTGACGTCCCGCAGCGTGATGCCAGATAGGCGGTGGTTAAGCCCCCCTAGGAGTGGCTCGAGTGCGATGGCATAAAGGTAGGTAGAAAGGGGACAACCCTGTCGTAGAGACCTCTTAATGGGTACTGGTCCTACCGTCCTTCCATTGACCTGGACGTGTGAGCTGGCTGCGGTCCAAAGACGCCGTAGGGTGTCGATGAGGCCCGGGGGGAATCCCATACAGTCCATCACTCGTAGGAGGAAGTTGTGGTGCACTCTATCAAAGGCGCGGTTGAAATCTACGGAGACGATCGCCGCTCTCAGACGGCACGCAGAAGCGATCGCTATTAAGTCCCTGCAGTCACCGGTGGCCATGTGTATGTTGGCTTCTCCCCCCTGCGACGTCTGTTCAGGAGCGAGGATCATCGGCAAAGTCGTCTTAATACGGCTCGCCATAATCCTGGTGAAAATCTTGTAATCGGCGTTCAGCATTGTAAGCGGCCGATAGTCGTTAATCGATAGCCCTCCACCTGGCTTGTGTACCGGTATGAGAAGTCCTTCTACAAATGCTGGCGGCACAACACAGTCTGGAGACGTAAGTTCGCGGAACATTATAACCCAGCGAGGCATCATGATGTCACGGAAAGTCCGGTAGAATTCGATGGGCAATCCATCAGGTCCAGGAGACTTATTGGCCGCACCTTTGTCCACGGCGTCTTCGACTTCTTCGAGTGAGATTTCCTCTGTTAGTGCATTCACGGTAGCCTCGTCGATAGTACGTGTTACCAGCTGTAACACTTCAGTAGTGGCCTCGTCATCGACGATTCTTTCCTTGTAAAGATGACGAAAATGATCCTCCACCGCCTTTACTATGGTTGCTTGGGTCGTACATAAGCGACCGTCGTGTGTTCTGAGTTGTGTGATTAAATGTTGGCGTTGTCGGCGCTTATCCGCCACAACGTGGTGCATAGTGGGTTCCTCCGCAAACGTTGGGTCGTGCCGTCGCGAGCGGACGACTGCACCTTCTAGTCGGCGCTTCGTCAATGATAGTATGTGAGCCTTGATTCTGCTTTGATCATGTTGTCTCTCCGGGGAAGGGGATAAGGCGTCGAGGTCCCTGAGTGCTGCGTAGTAAAAATCGAGGGTCTGTCGATGCCACGCAGTCACGTCCTTGCCATATTGCATAAGTGTCCTACGGATTGCTGGTTTGGCACAGAGGAGCCACCACTCCAGGGTCGAGGCGTATCGAGGGTGGCGGCGTTCACAGTCAGTCCACGTTGCTGCAACTTGCCGACGGCAATCCAGGTCCTGGAGATGAGTTACGTTGAGCTTCCAAAAGCCATTGCTGCGCCAGACTTGTTGGGGGCGTAGGTGTATAGTGCAGATATAGGCACTGTGATCAGAATAGGCTTGAGGACATAGTTCGGCGTCCACCACACCTTGTGTGAGATCTTGTGACACATATATGCGGTCGAGTCGGCTGGCCGAATGACTTGTAAGATGAGTGTGGCCAGAGCGGTTACCGTGGACTTTTTCCCACGTGTCGCACAAGTGAAGTTCTTGGATCATCGCACCCAGTTCCAGACAAGGCGTGTAACGTGGGATTTGGTCCTTGGCGTGAAGTACGCAATTAAAATCGCCGGCGAAGACGCTGTGGTCGTATCATCCTAGGAAAAGGGGAGCGACATCTGTGGAGTAGAATCTGGCGGGGTCGTGACGTCTTGTGGTACCCGACGGCGCGTAAACATTAATGAATCGGGTGTTGAGTGCCGTAAATGCTATTCCTCGAGCGGAGGGAAGAAACGTGACGTCGGTAACTTCAATACCTTTACGCACTAATATTGCCACTCCGGTATCTGCAGGGCTACCGGGCGTCACATGTGTGGTGTACCCGTAAAAGTGCGGGAGTGCCGTCGTTTTCGCTTCTTGTAGGAAAGCAAAGTCAACCCCCATGGCTCGTATGGTTTCTTTCAAAAGTTGGATCTTGACAGGAGAACTGATCATGTTGATATTCATTGTCGCCAGGCGGTAAGCCTAGCAACGAGTTGTTTGGGCGAGGTTATCCATGGTGAAGGTGGAGAGAAGCGAACATCGGAAGTGATGTCACCCCCCGCCGAACGCGGTCCTCCTTGTGCTGCTTATGCTGCATGATCCGGCGGCGCCTCAGCTGGCCGCGGGTCGTGATCTTGTGTTTCAACGTCCTCGGCCCATGAAGCGGGCGCGGATGTCTGTTCATGGTCCATAGCCTCAGCATGTTTGATAGTAAGGGACCGGGCGACTTCGCTACCTGCACTGGTACCTTCCCGCTGCTCACTGTTTCTGTCAATGGGCCGATGGTCGAAAGCTGCACGTTTTTCTGTCTGTTCTGCAAGGTTGGAGTCAGTGGAAACAGCTTCAGCTTCGCGGCTGGCTTCTTGAGTGGTCAGTCGTTCTTCCCCGGCCGAATGCGAACCGCTGTGTTCCGACACGGTCCGACGACGCCGCTTTCGGCGTTTCGGTGATCGCTGTTTCCGTACGTGGCCTTCATTGTCAGAAGACGGCACTGACTCATGCTCCGCCGGAACAAACGCTTCGGTCGGTACAATAAGGGAATCAATTGCCAACTTACTGGCGTCAATGTCTGTCGCGTTCGGTAGCTCCAGAGTCGTAGTGCTATTTTCCACCACTGGCCAGGTCGGCGGAGCATCCAGGTCTTTGTCCGTGGAAAGTGATTCTTGTACCGCTGAAGCGGTCGGCCGTGTCTGTTGTGTGGAGAACGTCATGAGCGCCGCCGCGTAAGTAACGGGTAGAATAGTCTTCGCCGCTGGTGGTGCAACGTCCTTCGGTGGGAGTTGTGTGATCCGACGCTGGAGGCACTCGGAACGAAGGTGACCTTCCTTACCGCATCCGGAGCACGTCTTCGGTTGGCCGTCATAAATAACTATGGCCCGGCATCCACCTATCTGTAGATAGGATGGCACGTGTCGTTGGAGATCTATGCGCACTTGGCGTACTACATTGAGTACTGGATACGTCTTAAACTGGGTCCATTTTTCAGCCACGTGTTCGTGTTCGTGTACCGTGCCGTAGGGGCGGAGCGCCGCTACAACTTCTGCCGCCGGGAGTTCAAATGGAAGTTCGAAGATGCGTATAGTCCGCAGTCCCATTGCGGCATGGCCGACCTCGGCGTTGCCAACATTTCTATCTGCGTGGCAGAAACGGAGTTCTTGTTTCATCTCTCGAAGCACCTTGTCGCAAGTAGTTTCGTTTATGAGCTTTACACAGACCGTGCTAATGACGATCGAAAAGTGAATGCCGACAATGTCGGCAGCCGGGATCTTGGCTTCCTCTTTTAAAAAACGTTCGACTTCGAGCGTCTTTGGTCGGGTAAAGTCGTTCCGAAATGTGAATTTCAAGGTTGATCTTCTGTACTGGTTTGCCATGGTCTTGGAGCGCTACGGCGTCACGTTAGTGTCGGCCGAAGAAAGTAAACAAGGCGCGCGGGCCCTCTCTGCCAGCGGAGAGCACACACCGCACGTCCGCTTCGCTCAGCTGCGAGAGCCGCACTGACCAAATGAGCTACTGAAGCACGACTCACGCCCGGTACTCACAGCTTTACTTCTGCCAGTACCTCGTCTCCTACCTTCCAAACTTTACAGAAGCTCTCCTGCGAGACATGCAGAACTATCACTCCAGAAAGAAAGGATATTGCGGAGACATCTTAGCCACAGCCTGGGTGATGTTTCCAGAATGAGATTTTCACTCTGCAGCGGAGTGTGCGCTGATATGAAACTTCCTGGCAGATTAAAACTGTGTGCCCGACCGAAACTCGAACTCGGGACCTTTGCCTTTCGCGGGCAAGTGCTCTACCAACTGAGCTACCGAAGCACGACTCACAATCGGTACTCACAGCTTTACTTCTGCCAGTACCTCGTCTCCTACCTTCCAAACTTTACAGAAGCTCTCCTGCGAGACATGCAGAACTAGCACTCCAGAAAGAAAGGATATTGCGGAGACATGGCTTAGCCACAGCCTGGGGGATGTTTCCAGAATGAGATTTTCACTCTGCAGCGGAGTGTGCGCTGATATGAAACTTCCTGGCAGATTAAAACTGTGTGCCCGACCGAGACTCGAACTCGGGACCTTTGCCTTTTTCGCGGGCAAGTGCTCTACTAATTGAGCTACCGAAGCACGACTCACGCCCAGTACTCACAGCTTTACTTCTGCCAGTACCTCGTCTCCTACCTTCCAAACTTTACAGAAGCTCTCCTGCGAGACATCCAGAACTAGCACTCCGCTGCAGAGTGAAAATCTCAGTCTGGAAACATTCCCCAGGCTGTGGCTAAGCCATGTCTCCGCAATATCCTTTCTTTCAGGAGTGCTAGTTCTGCATGTCTCTCAGGAGAGCTTCTGTAAAGTTTGGAAGGTAGGAGACGAGGTACTGGCAGAAGTAAAGGTGTGAGTACCGGGCGTGAGTCGTGCTTCGGTAGTTCAGTTGTTAGAGCACTTGCCCGCGAAAGGCAAAGGTCCCGAGTTCGAGTCTCGGTCGGGCACACAGTTTTAATCTGCCAGGAAGTTTCATATCAGCGCACACTCCGCTGCAGAGTGAAAATCTCATTCAGTGAGGAAGATGTTTCCAACTATGTTTTGTACTGTGAAGTGATTTTTTGTGTGTTACGTACTATCGCAACAAAAGCAATAAAAAAGAAGTGTAACTTAAATTCGGAGTGCTGATTATTTTTTTACATCACCATTGTGCTAACTTTGAAAGGTTTAATCTTCAAGAATGGTTGGTCAAGCGCATCTACAAAACTTTTTGAATATAGCAGAATAAAACCTAGGCCTCATTGCATCCGAGCTTGGAATCATCACCACCTAGATTTTCGACTATTGAGCCATGATTTTACAACGAGACCAGCTTGGGAAACACGAAAAGGTGAGTGCCTAGTTCATTCATTATTCCATGAAATAACTTTATTAACTGTACTCTAATGACACCTGCCACACAATAACTTTGTTGTTGCCCGAAAACGCAGTATTTAGCAGCGTGAGTAACACCACAATCATTATTAAATTTTGACCTTTGTTGTGTGGTAGGGTTGTTAGATGGCCGCCGTGTCATCCTCAGCCCACAGGCGTCACCAGATGTGGATAGGGAGGGTCACGTGGTCAGCACACCGCTCCGCCGACCGTATGTCAGTTTTCGAGACCGGAGCCGCTGCTTCTCAATCAAGTAGCTCTCAGTTTCCCTCACAAGGGCTGGGTGCACTCCACTTGCCAACAGCGCTCAGCAGACCGGATGGTCACCCATCCAAGTGCTAACGCAGCCCGACAGCGCTTAACGTCGGTGATTTGACGGGAACCGGTGTTACCACTGCGCCAAGGCCGTTAGCATATTTTATATTATACGAGTATTTTTTCACTATCTTGGGTACATATTTGATGTTCTTATTTTGAAATCGTAGTAGAACTAATTTTACTTTCGCTGTGTGAAGAAGTCTTACTACCCTTTGAGCTCACACCACGTCCGATGTTTCTCAATGACTGTGTGAAGCAAGTATATGTGGCGCAGTAGAACTCCGATGGCACTGGGGGAGGGGGTGTCATGGAACAAGATTTCCGAAATGAAGAAATAGCACACCAGTTGCGTTAAAAAAAAAACAATTTTTAACGCAACTAGTGTGTTTTTTCACTACATCGACATTCTTCAAAAACAGTTGATGAAAGTGGTGAACAGAAATGTTAATGACAATATTGATGTTTGCCGTGGGCGGAGATGTGCGAGGAGAAATTCTTGGAGCTACCAAAAGAAATTGCAACGTTTAACTTCGCCACTCAATTTTGACACTACAACTGCAAGATCACTGGCGTTTGCAGAAATGAAAAAACAAAGAAGTCGACATGAAGTGTTCCGGACAAATCCGATATGTGACGAAACCAACCGACGGATCCATCGGACACCCTTATTATGCCACTTGAATGCAGTTACCATTGCTCAAAATGATTCAAATGTCTCTGAGCACTATGGGACATCTGAGGTCATCAATCCGGTAGAACTTACAACTGTTTAAACCTAACTAACCTAAGGACATCACAGACATCCATGACCGAGGCAGGATTCGAACCTGCGATCGTAGCGATCTCGCGGATTCAGAGTCTAGCGCCTAGAACCGCTCGGCCACATCGGGCGGCTACCATT
Source organism: Schistocerca gregaria (assembly GCF_023897955.1). Lineage (NCBI taxonomy): Eukaryota > Metazoa > Arthropoda > Insecta > Orthoptera > Acrididae > Schistocerca > Schistocerca gregaria. The sequence goes on from NC_064924.1 coordinate 44,697,981, forward strand.
GCTAGCAAAGTGGTTATCGCTAAGCATGAACGTGCATCGTTTTCTTTTCCTTTCAATAGACAAGGTGCTTGTACTGACTGTCTATTAATAAAGCAATACTTAAATCTACAGCTCAAACGGGGACAGTGATCGAGTGGTTCTAGGCGCTTCAGTCCGTAACCGCGCTGCTGCTATGGTCGCAGGCTCGCATCCTGCCTCGGACACGGATGTGTGTGATGTCCTTAGGTTGTTAGTTAGGTTCATGTAGTTCTAAGTCTAGGGAATTGATGACCTCAGATGTTAAGTCTCATAGTGCTTGGAGCCATTTGAACCATTTTTATAGCTCTAAAACTGGCAGTGTATTTAGAGGTACAATGTGAGACCGATATTTTTATTTTCCGAGATGTCGATCTTCCCTCCGTCGATTTATAGACACTTTTCCTCAGTATATCGACAGTGTAATGAAACTTTTTAAATATCGATATATCAGATACCTGATATTTTTAAAAATGTCCAATGTCCTATTTGATACGACCCGCTACAATTTCCCCACAAGCGCAAACCGCTTAATCTCAGAGTGGCACCCACACACAAGTTCCTCAGTTGTTTGTTTATCACTGATTTAGCTTAAAAAACTTTCGGTGAATTTACAACCATAGGAGCCAACATTAAAAGCGCAAGAATGATTCTACTGTTAAAGTCAGTGGAAAGAGCCGATAGGAAACAACAACACGTTGATGGGATCTACGAGGAGGAGGAGGAACTGTCTGATGTACTATAGCTGGAAGCGCGGCTCAAGAGAAATACGGGCCCAGCAACGAACTTGTGACGTCACACTAGTCTCCCTGACCCACATACATCGCGAACACTCGGTTACACCCGGGACGTGTCAGGCAGTCGGAGAAAAGGCACCCAATAGAGTCCTTAACTTTGTGACACTTTATCGAAAGCTTGAGTCTATTCAGACGCGCAGTATTAAAGTGGTCTCAAATCGTAACTCCCTTCCAGCTGGAGACGCTCACTGCAGCATGTAAGACACGTAATACCACGTGCCGTCCCACACGCGCCGTGGCCTGTCTTTCTCGTGGCACCAGGAGTCCATCTGCATGACAAGGTGATCCAGAATTACAGAATGTAACAGAGCATTAAAAAACTTACACTCCTGGAAATGGAAAAAAGAACACATTGACACCGGTGTGTCAGACCCACCATACTTGCTCCGGACACTGCGAGAGGGCTGTACAAGCAATGATCACACGCACGGCACAGCGGACACACCAGGAACCGCGGTGTTGGCCGTCGAATGGCGCTAGCTGCGCAGCATTTGTGCACCGCCGCCGTCAGTGTCAGCCAGTTTGCCGTGGCATACGGAGCTCCATCGCAGTCTTTAACACTGGTAGCATGCTGCGACAGCGTGGACGTGAACCGTATGTGCAGTTGACGGACTTTGAGCGAGGGCGTATAGTGGGCATGTGGGAGGCCGGGTGGACGTACCGCCGAATTGCTCAACACGTGGGGCGTGAGGTCTCCACAGTACATCGATGTTGTCGCCAGTGGTCGGCGGAAGGTGCACGTGCCCGTCGACCTGGGACCGGACCGCAGCGGCGCACGGATGCACGCCAAGACCGTAGGATCCTACGCAGTGCCGTAGGGAACCGCACCGCCACTTCCCAGCAAATTAGGGACACTGTTGCTCCTGGGGTATCGGCGAGGACCATTCGCAACCGTCTCCATGAAGCTGGGCTACGGTCCCGCACACCGTTAGGCCGTCTTCCGCTCACGCCCCAACATCGTGCAGCCCGCCTCCAGTGGTGTCGCGACAGGCGTGAATGGAGGGACGAATGGAGACTGTCGTCTTCGGCGATGAGAGTCGCTTCTGCCTTGGTGCCAATGATGGTCGTATGCGTGTTTGGCGCCGTGCAGGTGAGCGCCACAATCAGGACTGCATACGACCGAGACACACAGGGCCAACACCCGGCATCATGGTGTGGGGAGCGATCTCCTACACTGGCCGTACACCTCTGGTGATCGTCGAGGGGACACTGAATAGTGCACGGTACATCCAAACCGTCATCGAACCCAACGTTCTACCATTCCTAGACCGGCAAGGGAACTTGCTGTTCCAACAGGACAATGCACGTCCGCATGTATCCCGTGCCACCCAACGTGCTCTAGAAGGTGTAAGTCAACTACCCTGGCCAGCAAGATCTCCGGATCTGTCCCCCATTGAGCATGTTTGGGACTGGATGAAGCGTCGTCTCACGCGGTCTGCACGTCCAGCACGAACGCTGGTCCAACTGAGGCGCCAGGTGGAAATGGCATGGCAAGCCGTTCCACAGGACTACATCCAGCATCTCTACGATCGTCCCCATGGGAGAATAGCAGCCTGCATTGCTGCGAAAGGTGGATATACACTGTACTAGTGCCGACATTTTGCATGCTCTGTTGCCTGTGTCTACGTGCCTGTGGTTCTGTCAGTGTGATCATGTGATGTATCTGACCCCAGGAATGTGTCAATAAGGTTTCCCCTTCCTGGGACAATGAATTCACGGTGTTCTTATTTCAATTTCCAGGAGTGTACAATGAAATAAGGTTGAAGGCATAGATAACATTCATTCGTAATATCTTAATGCAATGGGCGAAGTGGCAGCCAAACTAATATTCAAGTTGACACGTACAATATACGAGACTGCACATATACTATCTACCTTTCGGGAAATACTGGAGATAGAAAGGGCGCATAAGTGCCAAAATTGTTGTATAAGCAGCTTAACGGCTCGTGCATCAAGGTTGATAATGAGAATATTCCCCAGAACAATGGGAAACAATACTGATGGTCTGAGATTTGACCACAGTTTGGCTGTACGAAAGGTAAAGGCGCCAGAGAGGCAGTTCTCACATTGTACTTGATAAAGGGCGAAACGCTTAAGAGATACACAATAGAAAATGGTACATGATGTTCGAAATTGTTAGAAAAATAGGCATAGACTATAGTGAAAGACGGATAATTTATAATAGGGGTAAGAAGCAAGAAGGGGCAATAAGAATGAAAGACAAAAAACGGTGTGCTCAGATTTAAAAGTGGGAGACAAGCAGACAGTCTTTCTCCCCTATTATTCAATCTGTACTTCAAAGAAGCAATGACGGAAAGAATACACAGGTTCAAGAGTGGCATTAAAATTCAGTGAGAAGGAATGTCAACGATAATATGTGCTGATAAAATTCCTCTCTTTGGTAGATGCGAGAAGGAATTACAGTACGTACTGAACGAAATGAACATCTAATGGGCAGAGAATGTGGAAAGAGTAAACCGAAGAAAGACGAAATTAATGATTAGCAGAAACGGGATTAGTGATAGACTTAACATCAAAATTGGTAACCACAAAATAGACGAAGTGTTGAAGGGTTGAGATGTCCTGCTACAGAAGGATGTTGAAAATTAAGTGGCCTGGTAAGATAACAAGTGAAGAGGTTTTCTGCAGAAACGGTGTGGAACGGAATGTATGGAAAACACTGACAAGCAGAGGGGACAGGATGTCAGGTCATCTATTAAAACATAACGGAATAATTAGATGGGGTGGCAGAGAGCAGAAACCGTGGAGACAGATAGAGAATGGAATCAGTCCTTAACAGGTAGAAGCGCAGTATATGTGCTACCTCAATATGTACACACATAAGCGTGTTAGTTATTTGTTCTCGGCATTGAACAGTCTTCCACAAACACTTCACCAACTTTATGACCTGATGTTTTCTGCATGTTGTATATCACCACTAAGTGGATTAAACCTGTTAGTATACATTAACCATTTTGCGTCCACGCGATCGTACATCAACACCTAACCTGCAGCCAGGACAAAAAAAAAGAAGTGCTAACGGCTTGCGCGTGTCACTTGTATTTTAAGGTATTAACGAACCTAAAATTATATGACTTGTAATGGCTATAATTATTAGTTTTTTAAATGTGGATACTACTGTAACGTTGTTCAGTACGCCGCCCTGTCATCAACATAAGTATCTGCCTTATACATATTACACCCGATATATCCGAGAAATAATTGAGAACAGTTTGTGAAAGTGCTACTTCGCAATGAATAGGTTGGCACGGAAGGGGAAGAGGTGGTGGGCCACATCAAACAGGTCTGATGACTGTTGAGCCCAGAAAACATTGCTAGCCGTTGAAATATGACATCACGAAGACGAAACGCAACAAACGTCAAAGTGGCATGAGTTGTACCACCTGCTTGGATGTTCCAATGATTAGCGTCTCAGGACAGCCGCACAAAGTACCGGGTGATCAAAAAGTCAGTATAAATTTGAAAACTGAATAAATCACGGAATAATGTAGATAAAGAGGTACAAATTGACACACACGCTTGGAATGACATGCGGTTTAATTAGAACCAAAAAAATACAAACGTTCAAAAATGTCCGACAGATGGCGCTTCATCTAATCAGAATAGCAGTAATTAACATAACAAAGTAAGACAAAGCAAAGATGACGTTCTTTACAGGAAATGCTCAATATGTCCAACATCATTCCTCAACAATAGCTGTAGTCGAGGAATAATGTTGTGAACAGCACTGTATAGCATGTCCGGAGTTATGGTGAGGCATTGGCGTCGGATGTTGTCTTTCAGCATCCATAGATATGTCGGTCGATCACGATACACTTGCGACTTCAGATAACCCAAAGCCAATAATCTCAAGGACTGAGGTCTGTGGACCTGGGAGGCCAAGCATGACGAAAGGGACGGCAGAGCACACGATCATGACCAAACTAAGCGCGCAAGAGATCTTTTACGCATCTAGCAATCTGCGGTGGAGCGCCATCCTGCATAAACATCGTTCGTTCCAGCAAGTGTTTGTCAGCCAGGCTGTGGATGATGCGATTCTGTAACATATCGGCGTACCTCTCACCCGTTACGGTAGTAGTTTGGCTGTTCAGCGGCATCTGTCAGACATTTTGTGAACTTTGTTTCTTTTTTGTTCTAATAAAACCCCATGTCATTCCATACCTGCGTGTCAATTTTTACCTCTCCATTATTCCATGGTTTATTAAGTTTTCAAATTTATACTGACTTTTTGATCACCCTGTACGTAAGACTAGCGCAGTCCACATTCTGTATACAAGGTATTTCCATAATAGTGTGCACAGAGAATGCTCCACTGAACATTTGAGGTAGGGAACTTTGGGTCGGAGTAGCCGTCCTAAGGAGATATGGATGTAAACTTGTCTAGCGCTTTGTCTAGCATTATTGTTTTCTAGCTTATTTACATACAACTTGCGTACATGTTTACTCGTAGTGTGCTCTTTATTTACATGTACATTATTCCCTGCAAGGAGGACGAGCCTGATTGCTAGGAAGCCATCATGCAAGTTTTCTATACTTTACTTGTGCGTAAGGTGGCTCTATTGTATCGTATTTACATTGTCTCATGGCAGAACGTGCTAAGAATCAACAACAGACCCATTCACTACTCAGTACTGTTCAGAGGCGTGTAGTACAACACGATGGAGCATTAGCGGTAGAGTTTCGCAGAACTCACTGAAATGCACCTTGTGTATGGGGATGTGCGTTGTAATGCTCTCTCTGCTGAAAGGCTGCACAGGGGACGATTTCGTAATAGGCATCATTCGTCGCGACGAGTGTTTATTCCTCTCGATCGACGAATGCGGGTGACTGGTTCATTGGAAAGAAGAAACGAGGGACCTGCCAACATGAGGACCACTGGCACACCTGATTTTGAAGAGGACGTGCGGGAACGTTATGCAAAGGACCCCACTACAAGTACTCGTCGTACTGCACGTGAAATAGGCGCTGCACGTACTAGCATGTGGCGAGTACTCCACGTACGAGGCTGAATCAAATGAAGACGTTAAATAGTTTTAAATATTATTTATTGAGCAGAAGTGGTACAACGTTGTATCACTTTTCAACATAATCTCCCCCAAGCTCAATGCAAGACTTCCAGCTCTTACAAAGTGCATAAATTCCTTTAGAAAAAAATTCTTTTGGTAGTCCGCGCAACCACTCATGCACCACGTAGAGTACTTCTTCATCAGAACGGAACTTCTTTTCTCCAGTTGCGTCTTTGAGTGGTCCAAACATATGGAAATCATTTGGGGCAAGGTCTGGTGAGTGTGGTGGATGAGGAAGACACTCAAAATGTAGGTGTGTGAGTGTTGCAACTGTTGTACGGGCAGTGTGGGCCTCGCATCGTCATGTTGCAAAAGGACACTTGCTGACAGAAATTCACGTCGCTTTGATTTGATTACAGGCCGCAGATCACTTTTTAGAAGATCTGTATATGATGCGCGCGACCGCTACGGTCGCAGGTTCGAATCCTGCCTCGGGCATGGATGTGTGTGATGTCCTTAGGCTAGTTACGTTTAAGTAGTTCTAAGTTCTAGGGGACTGATGACCAAAGAATTTAAGTCCCATAGTGCTCAGAGCCATTTTTTTCTGTATATGATGCACTGGTGACAGTGGTCCCTCTAGGTATGTAATACTCCAAAATGACGCCTTTTTCGTTCCAAAAGAGTCAGTATAACCTTCCCTGCTGATGGTTCTGTTCGAAACTTCTTTGGTTTTGGGGATGAGTAATGGCGCCATTCATTGCTCACTCTCTTCACTTCCGGTGGGTGGAAGTGAACCCAGGTTTCGTCCCTAGTAACAATTCTTGCAAGGAAGCCATCACCTTCTCGTTCAAAGCGCCGAATAAGTTCTTCACAAGTATCAACACGTCATTCTCTCATTTCAGGAGTCAGCTGCCGTAGCACCCATCTTCCAGACACTTCCTTAAACTGGAGCACATCATGCACAATGTGGTGTGCTGACCCATGAGTAATCTGTAAACATGCTGCAATGTCATTCAGTGTCACTCGGCCGTTTTCCTTCACTATGGCTTCAACTGCTGCAATGTTCTGCGGAGTCACAAATCGTTGTACGTGACCTGGACGGTGAGTATTTTGCACTGAAGTCACACCATTTGCGAACTTCCTTCTCCATTCCTAGACTTGCTGCTCTGACAAACATGCATCACCGTACTGAACTTTCATTCGTCGATGAATTTCTATAGGTTTCACACCTTCACTAAGCAAAAACCGAATAACAGAACGCTGTTCTTCCCTGGTGCAAGTCGCAAGTGGGTGGGCCGTCTTTATACTGAAGCTGCGACGGTATGTGTGCATCTGCACTATGCTGCACCTACAGGCCATTCTGCACGCTGCTTGTAGCACGCTCACCAACTTACAGGATAACGGCGCGAAATTTCGATTTGTTATTACAAATTTAAGGTTTTCATTTGGCTCACCCTCGTACAACAAGTACACCTATATCACCCACCAAGATTCCATGCAATGATTGTGACTGACTTTGCACTAAGAGTCGCATTATGTTAGTGGATTAATTGACCATATTTCCTCCAAATCGTGCTGTTTACTGACGCGGTCTCATCTGATCGTGGTGGTATTTCGAAAAGTAGAAATACTCACGTATGGTATGAGGAAAACCATGATGCTATTGGAGAGTTACACCATCAGGTACCGTTTCCTGCGAATATCTTGGCAGGCACTGTTGGCGACAACCTCATTGAGCCATATCTCCTAACTCGCCGTCTGAATGGCCACCTGTACCTGAGGTTCGTGCAAAGAATTGCCGCGCGGTATTAACCGAGCGGTCTGGGGCGCTGCAGTCATGGACTGTGCGGCTGGTCCCGGCAGAGGTTCGAGTCCTCCCTCGGGCATGGGTGTGTGTGTTCGCCTCCTCGCCTCCCATAAGATTTCACACACATTTGACCTTTTTTTTTTTTTTTTTTTTTTTGGTACATCATGACATTGCACGGTCTCACTTCGTTGTGGATGTCTGCAACCATCTCACTACTGTATTTCCTGGTCGCTTGACTGGAAGAGAGGTCCCATTCCATGGCCTGCAACGTCGCCTGACTCGAATCCCCTTGATTCCTAAACTCTGATTGGAATGTATACCGCAGAGATAGGCTGGACAGTGAAGGGGGAGGCGTGTTTATAGCGATAAGAAGTGCAATAGTATCGAAGGAAATTGACGGAGATTCGAATTGTGAAATGATTTGGGTGAAGGTCACGGTTAAAGCAGGCTCAGACATGGTAATTGGATGTCTCTATAGGCCCCCGGGCCCAGCAGCTGTTGTGGCTCAGCACCTGAAGAATAATTTGGAAAATATTTCGAGTAGATTTCCCCACCATGTTATAGTTCTGGGTGGAGATTTTAATTTGCCGGATATAGACTGGGAGACTCAAACGTTCATAACGGGTGGCAGGGACAAAGAATCCAGTGAAATATTTTTAAGTGCTTTATCTGAAAACTACCTTGAGCAGTTAAACAGAAAACCGACTCGTGGCGATAATATATTAGACCTTCTGGTGACAAACAGACCCGAACTATTTGAATCAGTTAATGCAGAACAGGGAATCAGCGATCATAAAGCGGTTACTGCGTCGATGATTTCAGCCGTAAATAGAAATATTAAAAAAGGTAGGAAGATTTTTCTGTTTAGCAAAAGTGACAAAAAGCAGATTACAGAGTACCTGACGGCTCAACACAAAAGTTTTGTCTCAAGTGCAGATAGTGTTGAGGATCAGTGGACAAAGTTCAAAACCATGGTACAATATGCGTTAGATGAGTATGTGCCAAGCAAGATCGTAAGAGATGGAAAAGAGCCACCGTGGTACAACAACCGAGTTAGAAAACTGCTGCGGAAGCAAAGAGAACTTCACAGCAAACATAAACATAGCCAAAGCCTTGCAGACAAACAAAAATTACGCGAAGCGAAATGTAGTGTGAGGAGGGCTATGCGAGAGGCTTTCAATGAATTCGAAAGTAACGTTCTATGTACTGACTTGGCAGAAAATCCTAAGAAATTTTAGTCCTATGTCAAAGCGGTAGGTGGATCAAAACAAAATGTCCAGACACTCTGTGACCAAAATGGTACTGAAACAGAGGATGACAGACTAAAGGCCGAATTACTAAATGTCTTCTTCCAAAGCTGTTTCACAGAGGAAGACTGCACTGTGCTTCCTTCTCTAGATTGTCGCACAGTTGACAAAATGGTAGATATCGAAGTAGACGACAGAGGGATAGAGAAACAATTAAAATCGCTCAAAAGAGGAAAGGCCGCTGGTCCTGATGGGATACCAGTTCGATTTTACACAGAGTACGCGAAGGAACTTGCCCCCCTTCTTGCAGCGGTGTACCGTAGGTCTCTAGAAGAGCGAAGCGTTCCAAAGGATTGGAAAAGGGCACAGGTCATCCCCGTTCTCAAGAAGGGACGTCGAACAGATGTGCAGAACTATAGACCTATATCTCTAACGTCGATCAGTTGTAGAATTTTGGAACACGTATTATGTTCGAGTATAATGTCTTTTCTGGAGACTAGAAATCTACTCTGTAGGAATCAGCATGGGTTTCGAAAAAGACGATCGTGTGAAACCCAGCTCGCGCTATTCGTCCACGAGACTCAGAGGGCCTTAGACACGGGTTCACAGGTAGATGCCGTGTTTCTTGACTTCCGCAAGGCGTTTGACACAGTTCCCCATAGTCGTTTAATGAACAAAGTAAGAGCATACGGACTATCAGATCAATTGTGTGATTGGATTGAGGAGTTCCTAGATAACAGAACGCAGCACGTCATTCTCAATGGAGAGAAGTCTTCCGAAGTAAGAGTGATTTCAGGTGTGCCGCAGGGGAGTGTCATAGGACCGTTGCTATTCACAATATACATAAATGACCTGGTGGATGACATCGGAAGTTCACTGAGGCTTTTTGCAGATGATGCTGTGGTGTATCGAGAGGTTGCAACAATGGAAAATTGTACTGAAATGCAGGAGGATCTGCAGCGAATTGACGCATGGTGCACGGAATGGCAATTGAATCTCAATGTAGCGAAGTGTAATGTGATGCGAATACATAGAAAGATAGGTCCCTTATCATTTAGCTACAAAATAGCAGGTCAGCAACTGGAAGCAGTTAATTCCATAAATTATCTGGGAGTACGCATTAGGAGTGATTTAAAATGGAATGATCATATAAAGTTGATCGTCGGTAAAGCAGATGCCAGACTGAGATTCATTGGAAGAATCCTAAGGAAATGCAATCCGACAACAAAGGAAGTAGGTTACAGTACGCTTGTTCGCCCAATGCTTGAATACTGCTCAGCAGTGTGGGATCCGCACCAGGTAGGGTTGATAGAAGAGATAGAGAAGATCCAACGGAGAGCAGCGCGCTTCGTTACAGGATCATTTAGTAATTGCGAAAGCGTTACGGAGATGATAGATAAACTCCAGTGGAAGACTCTGCAGGAGAGACGCTCAGTAGCTCGGTACGGGCTTTTGTTGAAGTTTCGAGAACATACCTTCACCGAAGAGTCAAGCAGTATATTGCTCCCTCCTACGTATATCTCGCGAAGAGACCATGAGGATAAAATCAGAGAGATTAGAGCCCACACAGAAGCATACCGACAGTCCTTCTTTCCACGTACAATACGAGACTGGAATAGAAGGGAGAACCGATAGAGGTACTCAGGGTACCCTCCGCCACACACCGTCAGGTGGCTTGCGGAGTACGGATGTAGATGTAGATGTAGATGTAGATTATTTCCTATGGGGATATCTAAAGTCACTTGTTTATGAAACGCCCGTGGATACGGAGATGGAATTCGTTGCCAGAATTGTAGCTGCCTGTGATGTGTTTCGAAACACACCACGCATATTTGTTATGGTGGGTCTGAATCTTGTTCGCCGATGTCATGTTTGTATTGAGGATGACGGCCATCAATTCCCACACATTTTGTAAGATACAGTACAAATGGTACTTTCATTGTGCCAGTTATGATATTTGTGGTTAACTGTAACTAATGTAAGTAAGTAAGCTGTCTTCCCTGACCCCAGGTTCCCTACCTCCAATTGTTCAGTGGAGCATCCGCTACGTCCTGTTAAATTATTGTACGCTCTTCCGGAAACACCCTGTATAAGGAAAAAATTATACAGCGGGTTTTCATTCAGAAATGCCATTTGAATGACGTTCGTATGTGACAAGTTCGCCTCATTTCTCTTGAAAGAAAGATAAAAGGCTATTGGTATGTACTGGAATTCAACAGCAGCAGATGGCCTATCGAGACTGCTGTTCGAAACTGCCATGCAAATAAGGAATCGATGCGCAGTATTTCGACAAAGCTACGCAACTAACGCCTGACAGGACAGACAAATCGTCCTCTCGGCCATTCAGGGTCGTACAGATACACTGCTTACCGTGAGCAAGGGAACTGGGTTATTTTTAGCAAAGAAAAAAGTATCCAGACAGGCAGTGAGATGGTGTCTGGGGATTCACGACCTGTCACCACGGCGACCATTGTTGTGGCCTCCCTTCACGTGGCAGCAGAAAGTGGTGCGTCCAGCGGCAACTCTGGACACAGGAGGGACACCCCGTCGTCTTTTGAGACGAGTCTCAGTTCTGCGTACAACACCACGATCTACATATCCATGATTGGAGTTCCCGAGGAGACCGAGCGTTTATTTTCCATACCCTTCCACATTATTCTTGTCAGCAAATTGGATGCGTGTCGGGTTTATAATACGATATTTCTCACATTTACCTCCTCTTGCTGTATTCGGGATTTTAAGGATGATGTCCTATGTCTCAAAGCTCACGAATCCCGGAGTCATAACAAGGTTACAGATTCTGTGCTATTTTCGAATTTATATACATGATATTTCGAATTTTTGAGTTCAAAATTTCCATATTCCGAATCCAAAAATGAGCATTTTGAGAAGAGGAGCTTAGCGAAAAACATATTTTTTGTTCACGTGAAACATTTACATCACGTAGCAGCAAATTATGGCTCATGGCAAGTGGGAACCATCTGTCTTAATACACGCGTTATAGCTGCTGCAGAACATTTTACTGTAATTTCCAGTTTCTCTGTATTTATAAGGCAAGAGGGGAAGCAAGAACAATACCAGTACCTTCCCTTCAAGGCTAGCTATTAGGGTACTGTCCAGGTGTTGGCGATCATTAATATCGAGCTCGATTAGCATACAGAGGAGGTGTTGAAGTCTGACTAGACGTACAGTGTCCCCAAACTATAGCAGCGAACGCCAGATGAACAGCAGTTAACGCTGTATGGGTGATACGTTTACAGTCAGAGGATAACAACAGTTGTTGCTACTGATTATTATTATTATTATTATTGTTATTATTATTATGAGCCGCGCGGGATCAGCCGAGCAGTCTGAGGCGCTGCAGTCATGGAGTGTGCTGCTGATCCCGGAGGAGGTTCGAGTCCTCCCTCGGGCATGGGTGTGTCTGTGTTTGTACTTAGGATAATTTAGGTTAAGTAGTGTGTAAGCTTAGGGACTGATGACTTTAGCAGTTAAGTCCCATAAGATTTCATACACATTTGAACATTTTTATTTTATTTTATTATGATGATGTTTGGTTTGTGGGGCGCTCAACTGCGATTATCAGCGCCAGTTATTCCTGTTGAAGAGGACTGAAAGCACAGTACACCGCAGTACACACGGCTTTATTTCAAGCTTCCATTTCAGTATCACACTACACACATACATACACACTAGCTGCAAACGGCAGCACATTCTACTCACTATTAGAAAATAGCAGTAGATGGCAGAATAGTTCCTTGTTATTCTCAAAGAGCAAGTTCCCTGTTAACTGCAACCACATCTGCGAAGAGAAATGTAACTCCGTACAATGAATGAACATTACAATACAAGGTCGACGCTGGGGAAAACCCATAACAACAACAGACTTGTTGATCTGCAATTCAAATGAGAAAAATTTACTTAACGTATTACTTTAACTATTAGAATATCAAATGTAAACTACTAGAAGCGTCAGTACTACACATTACTTCATACAACATACACAGACTATTACGGGCGTGATGGCAAATTATTACTAATAAAACAGTAATAGCAAAATTATAAAATGTCTGTATAACAAAACGACTGCATTCTCAGACGAAATCGAAAATACGTCTTTATCCGGAGACTGGTAAACAATCGGTGGAACTGGTCAGTCCAAAGATCTTTCTACGTAGACCGCAGAAAGGTGCTTAAAATTGATCACTCGGAAGGCATTATCTAGCGCGCACCCTTTTCTCACTTCTTTTCCTTAGCTTCATAGTGAATGATATTGAGGCTACCATCTTATACTGCCGATCGAGAGATACGGATTCGTATTTTCATCCACAGCAAAAAAATGGTTCAAATGGCTCTGAGCACTATGGGACTCAACTGCTGTGGTCATCAGTCCCCTAGAACTTAGAACTACTTAAACCTAACTAACCTAAGGACATCACACACATCCATGCCCGAGGCAGGATTCGAACCTGCGACCGTAGCAGTCGCACGGTTCCGGACTGCGCACCTAGAACCGCGAGACCACCGCGGCCGGCTATCCACAGCAATCTGATTTCATATATAGTACATCAGTTGCAACAGGGTCCACAGCACATTGTCCCCGCTGGATGTTATTATTGGGTTAAAATACACTCCTGGAAATAGAAATAAGAACACCGTGAATTCATTGTCCCAGGAAGGGGAAACTTTATTGACACATTCCTGGGGTCAGATACATCACATGATCACACTGACAGAACCACAGGCACATAGACACAGGAAACAGAGCATGCACAATGTCGGCACTAAAACAGTGTATATCCACCTTTCGCAGCAATGCAGGCTGCTATTCTCCCATGGACACGATCGTAGAGATGCTGGATGCAGTCCTGTGGAACGGCTTGCCATGCCATTTCCACCTGGCGCCTCAGTTGGACCAGCGTTCATGCTGGACGGGCAAACCGCGTGAGACGACGCTTCATCCAGTCCCAAACATGCTCAATGGGGGACAGATCCGGAGATCTTGCTGGCCAGGGTAGTTGACTTACACCTTCTAGAGCACGTTGGGTGGCACGGGATACATACGGACGTGCATTGTCCTGTTGGAACAGCAAGTTCCCTTGCCGGTCTAGGAATGGTAGAACGATGGGTTCGATGACGGTTTGGATGTACCGTGCACTATTCAGTGTCCCCTCGACGATCACCAGAGGTGTACGGCCAGTGTAGGCGATCGCTCCCCACACCATGATGCCGGGTGTTGGCCCTGTGTGCCTCGGTCGTATGCAGTCCTGATTGTGGCGCTCACCTGCACGGCGCCAAACACGCATACGACCATCATTGGCACCAAGGCAGAAGCGACTCTCATCGCTGAAGACGAAACGTCTCCATTCGTCCCTCCATTAACGCCTGTCGCGACACCACTGGAGGCGGGCTGCACGATGTTGGGGCGTGAGCGGAAGACGGCCTAACGGTGTGCGGGACCGTAGCCCAGCTTCATGGAGACGGTTGTGGATGGTCCTAGCCGATACCCCAGGAGCAACAGAGTCCCTAATTTGCTGGGAAGTGGCGGTGCGGTCCCCTACGGCACTGCGTAGGATCCTATGGTCTTGGCGTGCATCCGTGCGTCGCTACGGTCCGGTCCCAGGTCTACGGGCACGTGCACCTTCCGCCGACCACTGGCGACAACATCGATGTACTGTGGAGACCTCACGCCCCACGTGTTGAGCAATTCGGCGGTACGTCCACCCGGCCTCCCGCATGCCCACTATACGCCCTCGCTCAAAGTCCGTCAACTGCACATACGGTTCACGTCCACGCTGTCGCGGCATGCTACCAGTGTTAAAGACTGCGATGGAGCTCCGTATGCCACGGCAAACTGGCTGACACTGACGGCGGCGGTGCACAAATGCTGTGCAGCTAGCGCCATTCGACGGCCAACACCGCGGTTCCTGGTGTGTCCGCTGTGCCGTGCGTGTGATCATTGCTTGTACAGCCCTCTCGCAGTGTCCGGAGCAAGTATGGTGGGTCTGACACACCGGTGTCAATGTGTTCTTTTTTCCATTTCCAGGAGTGTATAATTTTATTTTGAAATAAGTACAGTGAATTAAAGTGTGCAGTGCAGTTTCGTCCATGTAGTCATTTCCATGAGATCATATAGCATAACCCATCAAACTGATATGTATGGGTTCCAGACGAAGCACCCATCAAGTCACGTAAAAATAAAAAAACCGTTGGACGTTGACGGGACTGTACTACTCAAGATATGACGCTAACTAGTTCCTCAACAGTAGTGACGATCCATACAACTTGGGAATGTAAGGTCGTACGTGATGCAAAATACACTGCCGGGTGGAAAAGTAAAACACTCAGAGAACGTTGTAAAACCGCAACGTAAGTTAGTATACGTATGATACGTATGGCATGAATTCCATTTCCTCGCAACAGACAGAACAGCCACCAGAGTGGATTAGTAGCTTTCGTGTTCAGCATCGTTGACAGGCCTGGTACGCTATGAACAGCGTGATGATTACGAAGGATCCGGAGGTGTCGCGTACTCCTGTGAGACAGCATTATTAGCACATAACGGATACCTTCACTGCGGTTCTCAATTTGGCTGGCTGGTCGACTCGTGCAGCACCCATATTTGTGGGGGCCTGCGGATGTGAGAGTGACCAGATGTTGGACTGCACGGGGTCGTGGGGGGCAGGCATGCCCGTCGTCGATGTTCCGGTCGGTCGCGTCTCACCACAACGGGGAAGTACAGCCATACTGCGCACCAAGCGCGTCCTAGTCCCTTCACGTGTTCGCTGCCATCTGAGAACAGGCAAGGGACTCACTGCAACATTCCGTAACATGCTGCACCACTGATGGGAGACTACAGGCAGGCGGACTATGAACTTAGCGTCCCGTGCTTAGGCTACCGTTAATAGTACAATACTAACGGCTGAGGTTGGTGTGGCACCGTTAACAGGAAATTATGGACTGCCAATGAATCGTGTCAGATTGTGTTCAGCGATGAATCACGGTTCTGCACAACCCAACCCCAGATGACCATCGAGGGTGAGTACGGTGGCGACTTGAGGTGAAGTCCCATTCATCCAGTGTTTTGGAGAAGCAGAGACCTGGTGGACAAGGAAGGGAGGATTCGGTTACGATTGTGGACGGGGACGTAATCAGTTACTATTGGTTGGTTTATCTTTAAATCACACAAAATTTACTAAAATCAACAACAAATTAAAATAATGGTAATAATTTAAGAATTGTTTCACTGCTGAAGGCCTTGATGGCAATAAATTATTATTGAATTTGCTGTAACTTACAATTACAGTTATTAAAATATAAAAGAGAAGTGACCAAGGTCTTAAAGCTCACTGCAAAATACAATTGCCAAATTAAAATTTCAAGACAAATAACGACACTCACAGCCGAAGGCATTAATGGCAATAAATTAAGAATTGTTTCACGCCTGAAGGCCTTAGTGGCAATAAATTAAGAATTGTTTAACTTGTAGCAACTTACAAACAACAGTTATTAATATATTGAAAACAAATCACCAAGGTCTTAAAACAAATCACCAAGGTCTTAAAGGTTAACTGCTGAAATAGATTTGTCACATTAGAATTTTACGACAAGTAGCGAAAGTCACGGCTGAAGGCCTTTAACGCCAACAATGGCAATTAAAAAAAAATAATAATAAACATAACGTCAAACAGCAATGCAATAGCAAAAGTTAATTTAAAAGACAGGCAACTTATCACCAAACAGGTGAGCCAAATGATGCTAACTTGGTAATACAATAATAAAATAACAACACAATAATAAAACACAAGGGCTAGTCAAAGACGGCAATCGACCTCTGAGTAGGTCAGACCAAAAACAATTTCGTGAGCAATGAGAAAGGCAGCCAAGAGTTGCATTCGCTTCACAAGATGGTAACTCAGACTAGTGGCCGTCTTGTGAATGACTAATGATAATCTGGGAAGCTGCCTAACGTCCGATAACCAAAGCAACAACGGAACACCACACCAAAGCCGGAACCGGCGGTCAGCGCAACGTCCTCAGAATGCTGTGTTTAGAGCGCCCGAAAGGAGAAAGGAACCACTACTACCAGAGTAGAAGAAACACCAACCGACCTCCAGGGCAGGTCACTGGGACGTTAGCGGCCACCACGCAGGAAAAATACCACTGGTTGAACTGAACAAATAGTAACACACAGAATGCACCAATTAGTACAAGAAGTCGAGGAAAGCTAATTTGATCCACCTTCCCCAAGCACTCCACTCGGTGCTCTTCGTCTCGGTGACACTGCAAGCAGCAACACGAACCCAAGTCACTGGAGAATCGCGAGATCTCACAATGGTGGAGGTTTCACTGCTAGGATTAAAACCCACTCAACTTAAAGGTTGTTGGATCTGGTTGACGACTAGCCCGTGTACCCTCACGACCGCAGCCCTTCCATCCGGCAACGCATCCGTGCCGCCAGCGGTCCCGGCGTGTTTTCGCACTGCCCTCTTCGCTCCTCCAGAGTCCCTAACCGAACTACTCACTCACATGACATGGAAGACAAACGACGTAATCCCAAAGATAGGGCCACAGTTACGACATATCGATAACGCCGCTGCTGCCACTAGCGGGCAGGCAACGCTTGTGAAACCAGGTGGCCCAAATGAACACAAGAAGAACACAATCAACCCCAATCATGTCAACTAAACGATACAGCCTGGCCTCCAACACAGGACGGAAACCTACAACAGCACCAACGCTAGCCACGGCATGGCTCAATGACACTCCTGAAGTCATTGTGTGGTGAGCCATTGTGTATGATTCAGGTCTCTACTGGTGATGATTAAGGGACCTGTGACAGCACAACGGTACATCACCTACATCCTACATACTCAAGTTTTAACTCTCATTCGAAGGTGTCATAGCACCATTTTTCAACAGGACATTGTTCATCCATACTTGACAAATATGTCTATAAACTGGCTGCTTGATACTCAGGTACTCCCACGGCCAGAAAAATGCCCATATCTGTCACTGGTGGGATACCTGTGGGACTGCCTCGGACGTCAACTCCATCTCAGTTCCACTATCTAGGATGCTAAGGACCCGATCAAACACCTGTCGAGTCTTCAGCCAGATCAAACTGTCGTCTGCACGAAATATTTCCGCGGTTCACCTGGCCGCAGTCATCAGGTGTGAAAAACTAAGCCACTCTCGCCGATAACTTACTCAAACCGTGAACGAAGTAATGCGCAAGAGCTCAAACGTTGCTGCTCCCGACTGGCGCAAGAAGAACTGCAGCGCCTCCGGTGGTAAAAAAGAAAAAGAATCTGTCGCAATCAGACCAACAGATAATGTCGTTAACCGTGATTATGTATATCCGCTAAGTAAAACCTGGAGTTCTGTTTTATCAGAATGAGGAAACAACTGCATCTGAGCCCAGTTATGAGTATAAATTTTTAACGATATTTCCTTTTCCGACAGTATTCACTATTGGAGGCGCTGCAACGCTTCTTGCGCCAGGGGCCAGCAGCAACCTCTGAGCACTCGCGCATTACCTCAGTGCATACGTTTTCGTGGTTTCGCTGTTTACAAAGGTTTGAATCAGTTATCGGCGAGAGCGGCTTAGCTTATCTCACCTGATGACGACGGTCAGGTGGGTCGTGGAAAAAAAAAGTGAAATCTTATGGGACTTAACTGCTAAGGTCATCAGTCCCTAAGCTTACACATTACTTAACCTAAATTATCCTAAGGACAAACACACACACCCATGCCCGAGGGAGGACTCGAACCTCCGCCGGGACTAGCCGCACAGTCCATGACTGCAGCGCGTTAGACCGCTCGGCTAATCCCGCGCGGCGTGGACCGTGGAAATATTGTTTGCAGATGACAGGTTCGTCCGGCTGAAGATCCGACAAGCGCTTGATCTGTCAGTACGCCGAGAAAGTCTACATAGTTACATATTAAGGACCAGTTAGAACAGTCGCCTCAGAAGAAGTTAAGGAGGAGGGGGGGGGGGGGGCGATGCAGAATGGAATGGGGTGTTGATTTCCTGATCTGAAAAGGAGAAACCATTATGAGAAAAGAGTCGCTGTGGTCCTAACCGTCGACAGTTAGCGCTCTGGTCCATCACCTGACCTCCAACAACATCACAACTGTTGTCGTGGTTGTTGTTGTGGTCTTCGGTGGGAAGACTAGTTCCTAGCCTCTTCATCTGTGCATACGTAGAACAACCCACATCAACCCTACAACAGCTATGGACGTGTTAAGGCCCGCGCCTTTGTACCTGTGCCTGTGTGCTCTGAGCGTGTTTACACGCGCCGCCAGTCCTTCTGCCTGGTACTCTGACAGGTACAAGGGCGCGCGCGTAGACACGTCCAGAGTAGTTAAAGGGTTAAGTGGATGTAGGTTGTTCTACCTATGCACAGATGAAGAGGCTTGGCTAAATGTATTCCAGCCTTCCACGTCCTCTCCAATTTCTAGCCAATACACTTCCTTACTTTACCAAACGAATTATTAATTCATGCAACAGATAGTGTCATAGCAGCCTTTCACGTCTTTTAGTTAACTCAAAGCGTAAATGGGTTTTCTCACCAATCTGAGTCATTACCTCTTCCTGCCGTATGCGATCCACCCATTTAATCATCAGTTTTTTTCTTTAGCACCACATTCGAAATTCATTCTCTTCCTCTCTGTACTATTTGTCGTCCACGTTTCACGTCTACATAAGGCTACACTCCAAACAAATATTTTAAGAAGAGGCATCGCCAGACTTAAATTTACGTTCGGTGGTGGTATAACATATTACAATAATTTTATCGTGGATCTCTTCCATTCAGTCCGTGTTTGCTTACAAAAAAAACAGTATGATAATTGTGACTCCCCCATAATGAAAAACTCTTTTTGTTATTTATTTATTCCTCAAACTAGTTTCGGCGACAAATAGCGCAATCATCAGTGGGTTCTTTAAATCTAAAACATGCAGAAAATGGCAAAGTTATAAGACACAGTAAAACTTCGTACATTTGTATTGTTTGTTTTGTAAATATTGTTTTGTTTGAACACCTTTATACTAGAATGAGATTTTCACTCTGCAGTGGAGTGTGCGCTGATATGAAACTTCCTGGCAAATTAAAACTGTGTGCCGGACCGAGACTCGCGGGCAAGTGCTCTACCAACTGTGCTACCCAAGCACGACTCACGCCCCGTCCTCACAGCTTTTCTTCTGCCAGTACCTCGTCTCCAACGTTGTGTTACACGACGAGTCACTTAGTTCACTGCTTCGACAGAAGAAGACAAAATATGTAGCTTGTCGGAAGATACAATTTTCTGACAATTTGTGAACAATACGTGTGAAATGTTTTATTGCTCATTTATAACAAATAGCATCTGTTTCACCCATAACGTCAAGTTTTTTGGGGAAAATTTAGCGTTAATGTTTTGTGGCTACTGCCTAATCCAGAACAGAACCGAAACATTATTAAAATAAGAAGCATGCTATATTCGAAAATACTGATTATAGAGAAAACCCTCTAGTGAATTAGATTTTAACATTCTGTCGTCTGAAAATATTTGCATTCATCAAGTTTCAGGTCTTTCACCAGATAGATACCGCGTGACCATTATCTTAAATTTCATAACACAATCTGGAGCACTGAAAATGGCACACCAAGACTGAAGAAATGTAGAAACGCGAAACTGCAAATAAGTAACGTGAGATTCGATATGCACATGGTCCAAGTTTGGTGTCAATGTGCATGCCCACAGACCCTGCGGTGACGCTGCAGTCGGGCAGGGGCCCCTACTTAAGCGATGCACTGTGGACGAGTCGTATAAGTGACGTTCACATCCCGACTCGAAGACGACAATAATAGGAGCAGAATGCCAGGCAGACGTGTGACAGACATTTCTCATAGTTAAGCCAGTTTGAGAGGGGACTAACCATCCTGTAGCTAGCAAGGTCGACCGGTCTGAGTGTTCCCTCAGACGGCGTTGGGAGCAGCGGACGCGAGATAGTACAAGAGTCCGACGTTTCGGGAGGCAAGCGATCAGAGATCCTACAATGACTCTCCACGACACAAGTGCCAATTGTTCCACAAACCATCTTCCAGACGCCTTGCGATCGAGGCGCCCTTGTCGTGTACTGACGTTAACGCCAAGGCATCGGCGACTCCGTCTACATAGGAGCCGAGCCAGAACGACTTGGACTGCCGTAGATTGGCAAAACGTGGTGTTTAGTGATGAATTCCAATTCGTTTTGGGGACGGATGATAACCTCATACGGGTGTGGTGGCAAACTGTCGAACGGTAAAATTCCACCCACACTGTCGCGAGCCACACCGCTCGCACAACAAGTGTAATGGTGTGGGAGGTCATGACCTACGACAGCCGGTCGCGTCAAATTATGGTGCGTGGAATCTTAACGGACCAACATTATGCTGATGACGTTCTTCAACCTCATATTGGATTTTCGCACATGGGGAACCAGGGGCAGTTTTCCAGCAATGTAATGCTCGTCCACATGCAGCTCGATATGCTCAAGACGTCCTACGTCATGTTCTGACTCTCCCTTGGCCGAACTGCTCTCCGGACTTGTCCCCTATGGAGCTTGTGCGGGACCAGCTGAAACGCCAGAAGCCACAGTGTCAATCTGTACAAGATCTGGAGGTGGCTGTTCGAGATTTCTGAGCCAGTTTGCTTTAGGACAACATCAGGCTCTCTAATCAACTCGATGCTGTTCCGTGTTGCGGCATTTATTCCAGAAAAAGATGGTCGAGTAAACCTTTCATCTGTAGCAATATCTCTAACAAATACCATTTCTATCCGATGGTTCCCTCTCGGTGAGCTAGTGCTCTATTTTCAGTCTTAATGCGTTTACTTAGATGCAACTAAACAACTCAAATGGAATACAATGGAATACCAAACACATATGCTTGGTAACGATATCTCCTCTTAGGTCCAACGTCTAAACTCAATGACTTTCTCTCGAAAAAAGTGTTCGCAAATTTTTTTGCTTTTTTGAAACAACTTGACCACTGGAACGAAATATTACCCCCTTCTGCAAATCTTTCTTTGTGTTAGCAGAAGAGCCAACACCGTGTTACGAGTGGAGGCCGAAATGCACGCGTTTTAGCTCACGCAGGCTGGCGTGAAGAGGGAAGAGCTAAACTGACGTGAGGTCTGGAACATGGCAAGGAATGAGAATTCAGAAAGCGGACGGATGCGTGAATGGCAAAACGTCATTTATTCGGATGACTCCAGGTTCTGTTTAGCATCATGATGGTCGCATCCGTGTAAACGCATATTGGAAGCGTGTATTCGTCATCGCCATACTGGCGTATCACTCGACATGATGGTATGGGGTGCCATTGATTACACGTCTCGGTCACCTCTTGTTCGCATTGACGGCACTTTGAACAGTGGACGTTACATTTCAGATGTGTTACGACCCGTAGATCTAGCCTTCCTTCGATCCCTGCGAAACCCTACATTTTAGCAGGATAATGCACGACCGCATGTTGCAGGTCCTGTGCGGGCCACTGGATACACAAAATGTTCGACAGCTGCCCTGGCCAGCACATTCTCCAGATCTCTCACCAATTGAAAACGTTTGGTTAATGGTGGACGAGCAACTGTCTCGTCACAATACGCCAGTACTGATGAACTGTGGTCTCGTGTTGAAGCTGCATGGGCAGTTGTACCTGTACACGCCATCCAAACTCTGTTTGAGTCAATGCCCAGGCATATGAAGGCCGTTATTACGGCCAGAGGTGTTTGTTCTGGGTACTGATTTCTCAGGATCTATGCACCCGAATTGCGTGAAAATGTAACACATGTCAGTTCTAATATAATATATTTGTACGATGTATACCCGTTTATCATGTGCATTTCTTCTTGGTGTAGCAACTTTAGTGGCCAGTACTGTGTATGGAACCCCTAACATGTCTAGATACGACTCCGACATGTAACACGTACGTATGCATCATGTCTGATCATCTGCATCCACTCATGTGTGTTGTGAATTTCGACGGGCTTGGGCAATTCCAGCAAGAAAATGCCACATGGCACACGTCCTGAATTGCTACAGAGTGGCTCCAGGAATACTCTTCTGAGTTTAAACACTTCCGCTGCCCACCAAACTGTCCAGACATGAATATTATTGAGCATATCTGCGATGCCTTGCAACGTGCTGTTCAGGAGAGATCTCCCCACCCTCTTACTCTTACGGATTTATGGACAGGCCTGTAGGATTCATGATGTGAATTCCCTCCAGCACTACTTCAAACATTAGTCCAGTCCATGCCACGTCATGCTGAGGCACTTCTGCGTGCTCGCTGGGACGCTACACGATATTAAGTAGTTGTACCAGTTCTTTTGTGTGGTATGCGTGTTGTAAGACCTTCGGTACACACACCATCAGATTATTTGACTTGTCGCTCTAACAAAGTAGGCGAGTGTGAGCAATATGTCTCGTGGTCTTGTCGTGGCGTGTTTATCTTCTGCCGTTAGGTCAGACGATAGAAATTCCACTTGCACGCTGAGTAGCAGATTGACGGTGACCAACTTTAAACAGAACTTGATTAATTTTCACACACATTTATTCAAATAATAAAAATCATTGATATTACGTAACTCGATTCTGGATGCTGTTTACAATCGACAATCTGAAGTTCCTTTGGTCTTGGTACGTTAATCTTATTCTCACATATCTCTGATACTTGACAAAAGTGTCTATACATTTCTCTTCATGTCTGTGTACAGGAATATGATAATCTTATTCGGCGCAGACTGAAACTTGACTGCAGACTAATGCAGACTGACTAATCGGAGGTCTGTACCCTCGTTATAATACCACGCGCGTTCAGGTATCACTGCGCGAGTGCGATCCGCGAGGAGAAAAAGGTTCTACGTTAGCAACAATCTGATTGGCTGCGTTACATATTAATACGCGGATCGGCGGAAGCAGAATTTGGTCCGTCTCTAAGGCAGCGCCATCTCGTAGTGCGGAGACGGACGAGCGCTGTGCCTGCGCTGTTGTGCTTAGTGGGGCGCTCTCTAGTGGGAAAGTTGTGTTCGCGCTGACTACTCGGAACTATGTACACAACACTTTGGTTCTTCAGTGTACTATTAGAGAGGTGTCGTGTCAGTATCGGGTATGCTGCAGAACTACAACTACAGCGAGAGTTATTTCAAGCTCCTAGTAGGTAGAGAGAGAGATGTTTGCTCTCACACCGACCTAGCACTCGTCACCGATCACGCGGGGGGGGGAAATAGATCGGAGAGGTACGAGTGACGTCGCCCCCACAGCGAGCGCGTCATTAGATTTATGTAGGCGCCCTCTCGACAGCGCGTGCCGCTGTTTACGGCCGGCGCTGAAACAACGGGCGCCGGGGCAGTCGGCGTGGGGCGGCAGGGGCGGCGTCAGCGGGTGCGCCTCCCTGCCGAGTATTTGAGCCGGGGGCGGCGCGTGCGGCGGTCAGCGGGCGACGGGCACCGGCCATTTACGCATTTTTTTCGTCGGGGCCGGCGTCGATAAAGGGCGCCACGTGATCCGCTTAATGAATTGCAGCGCCGGGGTGTCCGGTTGAGGGCGCCCGTATACCGCCCCGCTCCGAGGCGCCCCAGCACCGACCGGCGAGTTCTGTCCGTGTCGGCGGCACGGCGCCCCGGCTTATCGGGCGCGAACCTGCCTGCTGTTCTCGGACACTGGCCAGCTGGTCAAGTGGCCCGTAATCCCGCAGCAGCGGCCGCGCGGCACGCGCCCGCCGCACAGGTCACTCCGCCCAGCCACCGCAGAGCCACTGTAATACTGCAGTGCGAGGCTCGTCACGGTAATTTAGTCGTCTTATGCCCGCAGCGCACATATGGCCGGTCTCGCTCTTATTTTTGTCCCAGTGCCGGACGCGAAGTACCCTCGTCGTATCACTGAGCGACACCGCACCTGCAACCGTTTGCTACGTACCTCTTGTCGAGTCACGTGATTGCGACACAGCCGTTCCAGGGTAGCATTCATCTCACGCTAGGTGAGGAGAACCATACGTCATAGTGACGTAAAACTACGTCATTGTGACGTAAATAACCTAAATCGACTACATGAGTGCGTATATCGATCTTTGCGGTTGTACCGATAACGTCAAAGCTAAATGTAAATGCATGTGTGCAAACTAAGTGACAGGAGTTATCTGTTACGCTCATCCCAGTTGAATTAATTATTAAGCTGTAATTCCAACAATTTGAGATGGTATAATGAGTTTCAGACACATAATGAATGTTTGAACGAAGGAACCATAACGAAAGTAAAAAATATATATATATAAATAAAAAAAGCTTTTAGTCAATTTAAAAAAAATCCGATGAATCGTGCATAAATCGTGTGCATAGAAACGTGAAATAATTAATTATTAAGCTGCAATCCAAAGAATGTGGGATGTTACTGTGTGTTTCATGAACATAAGGAATATCTGAATGAAGGAATCATAACCATAACGAAAGTGTCTAGGCATTTTTGATACGACTAATCGTGCATAAATCATGTGGATAGAAACGTGAAATCGGGAGAAATTAAAGTGTTTCGTATTTTTAAAATAGCCAACGAATTGTACATAATTCATGTGGGCAGAAACGTTAAACTGAGAAACTGAAGTTCGAAGTAATTCCGAATGTTGTTGGAAATATTAAACCATCTAGTTCCATTTAGTTTTGCCTTCATGTTGTAAATCATCTAAGAACATGAACACTGCAGATTCAAGACGCACACTACAGTCCATGCATACAGAATGCACACAACACTCGATAGGACAACTCATGAAACTCATAATGACGCGTGCCTACGTCACGTTGACGTAGGGCTCTCCTCACCTAGCGCGAAATGAATGCTGCCCGCAGTCTGTAGCACAGTATACAGGGTGAAGAAAAATTCGCGCACTCGGACTTCGCCGCGCAATTCGTCACATACTGGCAGTACAAGAATTTCGCCCTGTGCATATTTCGGGCAGTAAATGGCCGTTAAAGATTGACAATCTGGCACCAATGTAATCACACGTATTGTAACTACATCCGTCAGCAAGCAGAATAGTATTGTGCAGGTGCTACAGTGAAAAGCATCCCTTCTTCTAGTCAAGTTGTGCCACATTCTCCTCTTCTCCCCAATTACTATTCAATACCTTCTCATTACTTATGCGATCTACCCAACTAACCTTCAGCATTCTTCTGTAGCACCACATTTCTAAAGCTTCTATTCTCTACTTGTCTAAGCTATTTATCGTCCACGTTTCACTTCCATACATGGCTACACTCCATACAAATACTTCAGAAACGACTTCCTGATGCTTAAATCTAGACTCGAAGTCAACAAATTTCTCTTCTTCAGAAACTTTTTCCTTGCCATTGCCAGTCTACATTTTATATCCTCTCTGCTTCGACCGTCATCAGTTATTTTTCTCCCCAAACAGCAAATCTCCGTTACTACTTTCAGTGTCTCATTTCCTAATCTAATTCCCTCAGCGTCCCCCGACTTCATTCGACTACATTACATTATCCTCGTTTTGCTTTTGTTGACGTTCATCTTATATCCTCCTTTCAAGACACCATCCATTCCGTTCAATTGTTCTTCCAAGTCCTTTGCTGTCTCTGACAGAATTACAATGTCATCGGCGAATCTCAAAGTTTTTATTTCTTCTCCATGGATTTTAAAACCTACTCCGAACTTTTTTTTTGTTTCCTTCACTGATTGCTCAATATAAAGACTGAATAACATCGGTGAGAGGCTGCAACCCTGTCTCACTCCCTTCCCAACCACTGCTTCCCTTTCATGTCCCTCGACTCTTATAACTGCGATCTTTTCGCTCCCTGTATTTTACCCCTGCCACCTTCAGAATTTGAAAGGGAGTATTCCAGTCAACATTGTCAAAAGCTTTCTCTAAGTCTACAAATGCTAGGAACGTAGGTTTGCCTTTCCTTAATCTGTTTTCTAAGCTAAGTCGTAGGGTCAGTATTGGCTGACGTGTTCCGATATTTCTACGGAATCCAAACTGCTCTGCTCACTGTATTCACTGCTCCAGCTCACCGACAGCACTGCAGCTCACTTCGCATCTGTCTGCATGTCCTGAACCTAACGGGAGGTAAACATGGCTCTTCCGCGTCGTTCGATACGTGATAATTACCACGCATGTATCGGATCTCTCTCCGTGATTATCACTGTTCTTACCCTAAAAAATTCCTTACCATGCCTTTAGCTTCGTCAACGTGAATTTCATTTGTAGAATATAGAAATAAAGACGTATGATCAGAAGAATCTGCCCAAAGAAAATACAGTTCATAATTATTTTTTGCATCACGATAAAAATTCGTATGTGGGTTCTATAATCTGTTGTAGATAAATACACGTAGTATTTTTTTTTTTCTGAAACACGTCCTGTAGTTCTGTCGTTCTAATTCTCTGTTTTGTCAATACGTTCCTTTCTTCGCCGCTTCTGCAGAGAACCTCCTCATCGCTAACCTTAGCAGTCCACCTAATTTTCAACATCCTTCTATAGAACCTCACCTCAAACGCTTCGATTCTCTTCTTCGAATTTCCCTTAGACCACGATTCACTGCCATGCAATGTCGTGGTCCAAACGTACATTCTTAGAAATTTCTTCCTCAGATGAATGAAGATGTTTGATACTAGCAACCTTGTCTTGGATAGAAATGACCTCTTTGCCTCAACTAATCTGCTTTTCATGTCCTTTTTCCTTCTTCTATCATGTGTTATTTTGCTTCCAAGGTACGAGAGTTTATTAACTTCGTCTACATCATGTTCAACAGTTTTGATGTTAAGTTTACAGCTAATCTTGCAAAACTCCAGCTCATTGTGAGACAGGTAGAGCGAAAACGTGGTCCTCATCGGTGAGGAGATTCTTCGTCGAACAAAATCCAGCGATATTGTCACTTTACTCGAATAGCTGAGAACTGAGAAGAATACTCCAAGACGGGTATCAACCGTCTGTAAGAAGTGGCGTTCGTCTGAAATGCCAATGGCTTTTTTAAGATGACGCCTCATATTTTAAGAGTGTTCACCTTGCACAGGAATAGCTAGAATAAGACAATCCCAGTCACAGTAAGGCGTTGGAACACCGCACTCTGCAAGTCCATAATCCTCAAGGTTCATATCGATGGTTGCTTGCAGCATGGTTGGCCGTAACCTAAAGATCAATACATCGCTAACACACCAACCAACCCGACAGCTATTAAAATAAGAATCTGTCGGTAATTCTGTGAGTCTAAAGGGGTGAGAAGATGTGAGAAGTTCCTTGCCTATGAATCAGCTGTCAGATGACATTAGGCAAATACTGTAGCCAGAGGGTGAACCAACTGCTTTGACACGTCTGAACATCCACGTTCCCTGTCCACGCTACTTGTGTAGCACGCGTATGCTTTTTTTATTTATTTTCATTTGTTTCTTTATGTATGTACTTTAATATCCATCTTCTTTTTATTTACTTAATTTCAAGAACAATATCTTGACCGCCTTACCTGTAGGATCTCAATTTCCTTCGAATTTTTTTGCGACCAACACGTTCTCCATTTAGGCGAGTTTCGCAGAATAGTCTATGTTAAGAACTCTCAATATCCCACAGTATTTAAGTGCTAGTTACGACGTTTTTGTAATCTGACGAGGATATAGACCGTAACACTGACAGCGTCACTCACCGCACATCTACAATGGACTTTCAATAAGTAATGCAATACATTTTTTCTTCTTCTGAAAGGTGATTGGCTTTATTCGGGATTCCAATACACACTATTATTCCCCTCTCTTTGGCTACAAAACTCTATTCTTGAACATAATCTCCGTTCAATGCGACGGCCTTGGCCACCTTCCTGGGAGGTCCCGTATTCCCACATGGTAATCCTTTGTTGGTCGACGTCGCAGCTAACGTCTTGCTGCATCAATAACCTCCCCATCATCCACGTAGTGCTTCCCTCGGAGTGCATCTCTCATTGGGCCAAATAAATGGAAAACGCAAGGTGCAAGGTCTGCGCTGTAGTGTGGACGAGGAAGAACAGTCCAGTGAAGTTTTTTGAGGTCCTCTCGGGTGCGCAGGCCTGTGTGAGATGTGGCGTTGTCATGGAGAACGAGAAATTCGTTTGCATTTTTGTGACAATGAACACGCTGAACTCGTTTCTTTAGTTTTCTGAGGGTAGCACAGTACACTTCAGCGTTGATCGTTGCTCGGTGGGAGAGGACATGAAACAGAATAACCTCTGCAGAATCTCAGAAGACCATCGCCACGACTATACCGGCTGAGGGTGCGGCTTTGAACTTTTCCTTCGGAGGAGAGATGTTGTGGCGCCAGTCCATGGATTGCCGTTTCCGATTTCAAGTTATGAACCATGTTTCATCGTCTGTGACGATGTTCGTTAAAAAAAAAAAATTGTCACGTTCGGCCTCGCAAGCGCAAGCAGTTTCGGTCTTTTGTTAGGCTGCAAGAAAGCCAGCGGGCTCACACCTTTGAGTGCCCCCAACAGGTAGACGAGTGTGGCAGCTCTGTCAACAGAGACGTCCAGTTGAGCAGCGAGGCGTTTGGTTGTGATCCGTCGATCACCTCGAATGAGAATGTCCGCACGCTCCATCATTGCAGGAGTCACAGTTCTGTGTGGCCGGGAAATCGTACAGGTTTGTGCGACTTTGTTGCGGTGATAACTGAAGCATAGCCCAACGGCTCACCGTGCTTTTCTTCACTGCCCGGTCTCCATAGATATTCAGGAAGCGCCTGTGAATATCTGTGATGTTCTGGTTCCCCGCCAAAAGAAACTCGATGACAGCTCTCTACCTGAAAAGCACCTCCATTACAGACGCCATTTTTAAGGCTTCATATAGCGCCTTCATGAAACTATAGGGGCTGAAGGGAGAGTATTCCACGATGGTCCACAACAAATTCCGCGTTTTTCAGCCAGAACTGACCGAGAAAAAAATGTGTTGCATTACTTGTTTAAGGCCTGTCACATGATTAACAAGTCTAATCTCAGTTTTTTGTGTAAAACCCAGCCAGTGTAACCAAAACTAGAGGAAAACTTAAAGAGAAGTATATCTAATTTGTTTTTATCTTACAAGCAACCCTGCTAGACCAAATACTGGCAATAATCTTCTAAGCTACCAGCGACGGCAGCAGAATTCCTAGACTGTTACGAAACAGGAGTAGTGTTTATTTCGACGGAAAATACAGCCGGATGCATATTAACTGCAATGCTTTATGCAGGCATGACTCCCCAATGACATGCTACGTACTCCCCACTTTGCGGCACGCATCACCAGCTGTCCCGCCCAAGGCAAGGTCGTTTTGCCCAGACACCGGCTCCTCATCCCGACTTACACTACAGGCTCGAGACACTTTCTACTGTGTCTTGTTGTTCTGTCACTTGTGCTTCTTTGACTTTTTCTTTTCTCTTTCAGAATCGCCTTGTTTCATATTTGAGAATGTTGATGTGGAAAACCGCAGATTCTAAACAGAATCTGCGTTAAGCTGTACTTTGACCCGACAACTGGGTAATCTAGTTCAAAGGTGGGAGGAAGGTACTGGAATACCATCTCCAAAGGGACTTCGTCCAATAAAGCAGAGTGATGATGAAATCAAACTCGACGGCAGCTTTGCCCTTTTTTTTAGCTTTGATCTGTCCACAATGTTGGGTTTCTTCCCCACACTTGACGTGAGCTTAGATTAATCAAAATATACGTAACATCTCGAAATTCTGTGGAGTATCTTTATCGTAATCTTTGCCCCCACTTTAAAAAAAATGGCTCTAAGCACTATAGGACTTAACATCTGAGGTCATCAGTCCCCTAGACTTAGAACTACTTAAACCTAACCAACCTAAGGACATTACACACATCCATGCCCGAGGCAGGATTCGAACCTGCGACGGTAGCAGCCGCGCGGTTCCAAACTGAAGCTCCTAGAACCGCTCGGCCACAGCGGCCGACTCCACTTTAAACGTTGGTATCTTACGGAGGAGACCGACCGATTCCTATTGATAAGCTAGTGTCTAATTATCATTATTCAGACTATTCATAATGTAATATCACTTTCATCGAAACTATTTCAAAACTACATCATTCAACCAGTAATAAGAACGCAAACAACGCCAAATGCAGCGATATTATGTCAGTCGTGTTTTCTAATAAGAATTATCTCTGAAAGAAAAAAACGTTATCAGTTCTAAGTTTATTACCTTTTCTGGAAGCTGCACAGTGCACGTGTAACTTTACCGCACTGTATGACTTACGAATAATAACGTGGTGTTAAATTCCTAACGAATTTATCTCAGTAAAATGATTGACCTATTACACCCCTTGATTTAACTAAGTCATGAAAATGATCTTTTGGTCGAATTTTGGTTCGTTTGGAGATGCAACGAGCCGACGGCATCAGCGGTCTACGGTTAGCTCTTTACTTATTTAAATGGCGACTTTGCTATTTTAATAAGAAATCCGATAACCTGTCTCAAAACACTTTTCCGTGTGAGAATATTAACTTACGCCATCATACGTCACCACACACACCGACAACCAACATCGTGTTTTGCCTGTAGCTTCTATCTTTTATACGAAGTTAAATAGACAAATAATTTGCAAAGAATTTCAATAACAGTCATCAGAATTGTCGTTCGTATGTGTAAAGTAAAGAATTTTTGTTCCACCTATGTCGATGAATACTTTCAAAATCCATCATTTTGGAAAGTAAACTAGTAGAACGAAAGGAACCACTTTAAAGTGATCGATTCCGCTATACTGGATCTATCCGGACAGTTCCAATAATAATTTAAACAGATTTAACGTACAAAACTTTTAAAAATCTTCGAAGAACTTTCCGTCTGAATATATGACGTCGCTGCCACCGCTTCGCCCCGTTCGCATCCAAGTCATTAGGAACATCCTAAAGACGGTCGTCGGAGCTTCTTTTACCCGCAGTATCGTACTCAGAAATATATGTCTGGCCTCTGTCATTACTATGTCCAAAAAATCAGGCTCATTTTCGCAGTGTTCCAACACCCCGCGAAAAGTCAGCACGCGGATTTTCTCCCATTCATCGGTCATCAATTATTGGACCATCTTTGCGCACACCTTTCTCATCCCTAATTTGTCTCTCAAAATGCGATTAACATTTCCAATGCAATCGCCTGCTATCCTTCTTATTATTATATATCTATCCTCGTTCAAAACGTTTTGCACTTTCTCCATATTTTCGTGTGTTTGGGACTTTGATGGAAGCCCAATGCACTCATGACGTCGACGTTTTCCCGGTCTCACGAAGCTCGTAAATTTTTGGCTAGGACTTGGCTCCCCTCCGAAGGCGTCCCGCATTGAGTCCACCGTCTTAGAGCTCAATTTTTTTAGTTTAGCGTGAAATGTGATTGCTTGTAACTTCTCAGTTAACCGTTGTATCGTGAACCTCGACGTATCACCAAAACACAATACGTGCGAAACGCAATCCTCACGCTGCCACCGCGCCGAGGGGACTCAGCCAGGCCATTATTGCTAGCCAAGACCCATCACCACCATTCCTGCCGAAAACCGCATCGCCGTAACCCTGTAGGTCCACTGGAAAATTCTGCTCTCGAAGTTTTGGGACAAATCCTGTATGTGCTCGTAAGTCGCATTCCTGCATTGTTTGTGACGGCAGTAGAGAATTAACTTTGTCTCTTGAGACATACGCATGACATTCATAAAGAGAACAAGATAGGTAGATTGGGTGGGGGGGGGGGGGGGCGTCAATCAAGTCGGAAGACAACCGTTGTTGAATTGTACTTCTGTACGTAGTTACTGACGCTCTAATGTAGCGGCACCACCGTTTAGGATAGGGAAAGTTAGTTTTGTGCGATATTAGGAGCACAGGTTACTGCCAGGTGCGGGGCCGGATTGTAGTAAGTTATGCATACCAGCAGTTTGCGCTTGGCAAAACAGAGGTGCACAGCCGAGTATAAAGAGGTGCCATTTTCTAACGGGATTCATTCAAGTGTGGCAGCTCTCCTGGACGGCGGAGCGTATCACACCACAGGGTACACGCAGCAACAGACGGGCCGCCGCCAGCATCCCAGTTCACGGCGGGTCGTCGGTTCGACCCTCTGAGGCCGATGCTAGGTCCTCAGCCAGCCAGGGCGGGCCACTCTACGACTCACTACCGTGGGCAGTCGTCTCTGGTCCCAACACACGCCGGAGACTTCCGAGGCGAGGGCAGCAGATTCGGACGCCAGATCGCGAGAGGTAATTGCAGCCGTGTTCTCAGCTACACCAGCTCGGAAGAAGTAGCAGCGGGTTCGGCCTACGGCTCCCCGCAGAAACAACGAGGTCGGTGGCCGCTGAGTCAGATGCTGGCGCAGCCATCCTGACGTAATCGAAACTCTGCAGCTGGCGTACAAGGCCGGCACGACACAGCATTGCATTGCACAGCCCGCTGGGGTGCTTCCACAGCACATTAAGATAAAAATAAACAAAAAAGTACCACTAACGAGACACCAGAATGGGAACACTAGATCGCGTGTTCCAGACAAACAAATAATAACAATTTCAGAAAAATAACACGATTTATTGAAGAGAAATAGCTTCACAAATTGAGCAAATCAATAATGCGTTGGTCCTCCGCTGGCCATTATGCAACCCTACCTCGCCCAGATCACCGGACCCCTCGCCAGTTGAGAACGTTTGTAGCATTACGGGTATCCCCTCCCCTCCCCCCCCCCCCCCCCCCCCCCGCCAAAAAATCTCTTGACGATCTTATGGACCATTTGAATAGATTTTGACACGATATTCTTCAGGAGGGTATCCAACAACACTATCAATTAATGCCAAGCCGAATAACTGTTTGCTTAAGGGGCAGAGGAGAACCAACGCCTTATTTCCTTGCTCAATTTGTGAAGCTATTTCTCTTGGATAAAGCGTCCAATTTTTGTAAAACTGTAATCATTTGTTTGTCTTTACAAGTACATCACATCTGTCGATTTCCGTCCCATTTGTATCATTCCTTAGTGGTGCCTGCTTTTTTTTCATTTTATTTTTAGAATGTATCATACCATTTGAAGTCAATGAAGCTAACATTGTTAACGAATTTGGTCCGAAGGCGTTTTATGTCAGCCTGGATAGATCAAATGAGTTAGGTGAGGTTTCGCACTCACTGGTGCATCTGTTTTCACAAGATGCTCTCAGTAGTTTGAGATTTTGCCGAGTACTTGAACTTAAATAATTTTCTATCCACTGGAATCGTGATAGGTCAGGATGATAGCCAAACGAGTCACTCCTCGATGCATTTGGCAGTCACGAAATTTGCTCCATGGTCACTATTAGCATGTTTGAGAGACTAAGGGAAAGCTTAGCTGTGATCGTTACTGGGTCTTCATGTGGCACTGAAAGGGTAACACCGTTCCTGTTTATTGTAATTTCCACAGTGTCCTGTCTAAATAGCCTCAGAGGTTAAAATAGGTGGTAACTACTTGTAGCATGGAATTTTCTTCAAGAGGGGATTTCCACAAGCGTAATTGTCTGCCCATCTTGGATCGAGTCGAGCCTCGAGTAACAGCCGTTGGATACCTCTGGCCATGATAGTTTGTCTCCAAACACACTTTAGACCCCTGTTTAGTGCCCAGTAGAACTCTTGTAAGTAGCCTGTTTGTATGTTGGAATCGGTATGGACTCTCTTAATATCCCTGACACCGCTCTCAGCCCTTAGTAAGAGACTCTGTGGTTGGACAGACTAGCAGTTAGCAAGTGGAGAGAAAAGTGTATGGGCATGTTGTTTTTTTTTTCTTAGTGGAGACTCTGTGTTGGTAGGACACGCAGTGTAAAGTGAGATGGAATTTCTTGTAAGAAAAGATGCAAGGTAAGGTATGATAATGGATGTATGGTTGATAATGTTTGGGAAGTGAAATTATTGACAACTATATAATTTTTGGAACTGGATGTCACATAAAAAAAGATAAAATTTTCTTAATACATCGTTTGCTCTTCAACAAAATCTTTCTTTTGCTAACCATATGCCTCCTAGTAGTTAGGGTCTATAGTAGTTAGAATCCTTTTATTTAGCTGGCTGTTGTTGCTACTTGCTGTAGTTGCTGTAGTTCGTGTTATGAATGTTTTCCGTAAGGTAAGTGACTTACGAAAAAGAATGGGGTTTTAACTATAGGGATTCATGATTGAAATGAGTTTAGTCAATTTACAGAGCTGGAGGTAGTTTCATTTTTCATTAATTTCATATTTTTTGGATTTCTTGCAATTCAGGGCCATTCTTTGTGTTCATTATTGGAAGTCATGTTGTCAACGTATAGCAGTCAGGGCTTCTATATTGTGGGTAATAAATGAGTAGATTAAGTTTGAGTTGTCTTTGCCAGGGAAAATTCTGTTGATCAGTGCTTAACAAAAAAATAATTAAAGAGTTAGTTGCACTCTCTGTACTTCTGAAAGACATACTTTTCTTATGTTATAATCCATTAATTCACCAATTTCAATTTTTAATGTCTCACTACAAATATTCTAAGTGCGTATAAATACAGTACGAGTAACGGAAATGTCATATAGCTTCCTATGTTCATTTCCGAAATAAAGACATCCAGTACAGACCAGTTTGTATGTTTCTATTATTTCTTTTTTTAACTATTTCATTCCTGTGATGTACCTTCAGTACGCAACACATTCGATCCACATGCTGATATCGAGCCAAATGGCACAGCAACTAATTCAGAGCCTCAGATTGATACTAAGGGGTTCATCCCATTTAGGCCTCCGAAGTATTTCTTCTATCTTCCCGTTTGCTTCCTTTTTCTTCTGAATGACCGGGTATTTTATACAGGGCGTGTGAGATCAGAGTTTGCAATCATTGGTGCCTTATACCCCTAACATCTTGTATAAAGAGGCCATGCAGAACTACATTCTCGTCCTTGCTCAGCGAAGCAAATGTTTCATATTCAGTGGGCTTCTTCGCATGGACGACACCACGCTAAATAATTGATCATGATATCATCATCATTCATTTCCCACGGAAACATGTAATGTCCCCAAAGAAAATACCCTCTACCACGCACCAATTAATCATTTTCAATCAAACCATCCACATTCATTCACTTTGGAAAAGTTATCTGATCTGATTTTCTGGTAATATATGCGGCGACAGCTCGACGAGGCCAAAGTATTTTCTAGTGCGTTTACTCTTTGAAATAACAGAGATGCATATATGCATTCTTCATGGTTGTTAGAGTGGTAACTAGGAGAGCTTATGGAGTATCTGTTGAGGGATTGAAGTGTTTCTGAGAGATACATATTCCGCTTTTCTTCTCGCTACAGCGAGCCAATTAACATTTGTGCCGCTAGCGGTTTGTTTGAATAGAAAGAGACTGTAAAAGGAAAATAATTTAGGCGTGGAATCACCGGAGATCTGGACATGTAATGGAGATGGATTTAATACACAATTTCCTCCATAAATAAGGTTTGTGACTTTTTTGTTCTGGAGTGAATGAACGAATGAGTTTTTTCTGAATCATTTGATAATCAAGTTGGCCCTGTAATTAGTGGGGAAGTTTCAGCTGTGTCGAAGAGAGCCTGCAATCACTGAGTCTGTGTTAAATTGTCCAAAAACGCATCTGGAAATCTGGAATTCGCAATCTTTCATAAAAGGAACAAATTGTCTAAACGATTGATTCTCCCGACTGACTGCAGTGTTTAACAGTAATAATAAATGTAAAGAACTTACAGCAAGCCAGCCGCTGATTACCAAGACGAAGGACTCCACCAAAGATCCTGTTTGGCTGATTTCACGTAATGAAATGTTATATTAAAAACTGTACATAGATAGAGAAAGAGAGAGAGCGAATGAAAATAGAGATAATACTAATAATTCTCCATTAGTCTAATTTTTCGCCTGTCTTGTCACGGATCAGCCAAGAACTTGTAGCGCCTTACTTTACTGTATAGATTTATGTGTGAAGGTGAAGGGATCTTAAAGGCAACAGATACACGTCTATACAGACAAGACATTACACAGAGATAGCGGCTAGCTGCATTCATCATCTATTCTTAAATAAAGAGACGGCAACTTATTATCCGAACATTTAAAAAATGTTAAAAACAGATGAGTACAACTAATTCAAAAGAAGCACTTCTTAGAGAGAAAGAGTCGTTGTTTATTGTAATAGGTTAAAATAGATCTTATCGTTCCTAAGGATCAATATGCATACAACTAATGACAGAATCTATCGTATTACTGAATAAAGTAAAACTTGTTCTTGCAGGTAATGTTTCTTTCTTTCCACTAACTATGAAGCAAAGATGAGACTTAATTAAGCTGCAAGTCAATTACTGCAAGCATGTGAAGCACACAGAGATTCTGCGTAAATGTTATAAGGGTCGTAGCATCTACCGAGGCGGAACAGAAGCATGGAAACTCGGAGACGAGTGTACGCCAGAGCATAAATGCAGATGTTAGTCAAGTCTGCGCGTCGCGCTGCAGTATTTGACCAGGAACGGTAATTGCATAAAGTCTTCAACATGGTAGGTTGCAGGTGTTAGTCACGGTCAGTTCAATGTACTGTGTAGTTGTGGTAAGGCCTTATGGGACCAAACTGCTGAGGTCATCGGTCCCTAAGCTTACACACTTCATAATCAAACCTAAACTAATATAAGCCAAGGATGACACACACACCCATGCCAAACGGAGGACTCGAACCTCCGGCTGTCACATTACCAAGACTACTATGACATGACTATTTTGGCTGATCAGGTCCGTCCCGTAGAACAACGTTTGTTCGCTAATGTTGAAGCTGTTTTCCAAGACGACAGGGCAACAATCCACACAGCTCTCATCATCTAACACTGGGTTTTTGAGCATGAGTATGAACTGTCATATGTCCCTAGCCACCACAATCACCACCTCCCAGTATTATTTAATCCTGGTAGCCTACTTTGGAGAGAAGGATGCATGAGCACTAACCGCCTTCATCGACGTTACCTGAGTGTGCCACTTTTTTGTGATATAAGAATCCCTTAAAAATCATGTAGGACCTGTATTTATCCGTTAAAAGACGACTGGAAGCTGCTTTGCAGGTCAGCTCTTTTCTTAAACCACATTCGGCATGGTAATGTGTCTTGTTGTTAGTTTTTCCATATTCTTGTTCACCCTCTGTACCCACCAGCGCCGACACTTCCTCTCGGCAGTCCAGCCGCCACCGTTTCCCTCTTCAAGATCCCGTGTGTACGCTTGTTTTCACCAAAGTCCGCCAGCGTTGGTTTCCTGCGATCGTATCCAATCTTCTTGGTCGCGTAATGGCAGAGGTGACGCCTCAAGACGGCACAGCGAGCCGGAAGCACGTTAACCAACTGCAGCATTGCTGTGGTCCTCTTCTTGGTTCCAGCAGCACGCCATCATCTTTTGTTCCAGAGATGAAGTCCGTCGCAACGCCCATCCTGGACACAGCCTGCCAGTCTCAGCTCCAGCCTGCGGCCAGCTCCCCAGAGGGTTCCTCAGCTGCTCCGCAAGCCACACCAGCACGAACACCGATGGAGATGGACCTCAACTCCCCCCACTCACCCAGTCGCCCTGGCCCCTTTGAGCGGCGTCGGGGGGTGGGGGTAGAATTCTGTCGAGGCTTTTCTCTTTCTCAGAAAACAACCAGAAACGAAGATGGGTTATACAGGCATTCGCCTCCCAAGGAACAGCTCTTCAGATGACTAGCAAGACATGGCCGCATTTCGCTCAGATACCAGGTAGCAAACCAAGTATTGCTGGAAATCATTGGCCCTGTGGACCTTTTGTCCTCTGTGGGCCATGTGACTGAAAGTAGTACCTGTAGTGTCTACATCTACATCCATACTCCGCAAGACACCTCATGGTGTGTGGCGGAGGTTACTTTGAGTAGCTCTATCGGTTCTCCCTTCTATTCCAGTCTCGTATTGTTCGTGGAAAGAAAGATTGTCGGTATGCGTCTGTATGGGCTCTAATCTCTTTGAGTTATCCTCATGGACTCTTCCCGAGATATACGTAGGAGGGAGCAATATACTGCCTGACTCCTCGGTGAAGGTATGTTCTCGAAACTTCAACAAAAGCTACTGAGCGTCTCTCCGGTACAGTCTTCCACTGGAGTTTATCTATTATCTCCTCAACGCTTTCGCGATTACTAAATGATCCTGTAACGAAGCGCGCTGCTTTCCGTTGGATCTTCTCTATCTCTTCTATCAACCGTATCTGGTACAGATCACACACCCGTGAGCAGTATTCAAGCAGTGGACAAACAAGTGTACTGTGACCTAGTTCCTTTGTTTTCGGACTGCATTTCCTTAGGATTCTTCCAATGAATCTCAGTCTGGCATCTGCTTTACCGACGATTAATTTTATATGGTCATTCCATTTTAAATCACTCCTAACGCATACTCCCAGAAAATTTATGGAATTAACTGCTTCCACACCGCCACCCCCCCCCCCCCCCCCCCCCCCCCACCCATGAACCATACACCTTGCCGTTGGTGGGGAAGCTTGGGTGCCTCAGTGCCACAGATAGACGTACCGTAGGTGCAACCAAAACGGATGGGTGTCTGTTGAGAGGCCAGGGGCAGCAGCCTTTTCAGTAGATGCAGGGGCAACAGTCTGGATGATTGACTAATCTGGCCTTGTAACATTAACCAAAACGGCCTTGCTGTGCTGGTACTGCGAACGGCTGAAAGCAAGGAGAAGCTACGGCCGTAATTTTTCCCTAGGGCATGCAGCTTTACTGTATGGATAAATGATGATGGCGACCTCTTGGGTAAAATATTCCGGAGGTAAAATAGTCCCCCATTCGGATCTCCGGGCGGGGACTACTCAGGAGGACGTCGTTACCAGGAGAAAGAAAACTGGCGTTCTACGGATCGGAGCGTGGAATGTCAGATCCCTTAATCGGGCAGGTAGATTAGAAAATTTAAAAAGGGAAATGGATAGGTTAAAGTTAGATATAGTGGGAATTAGCGACGTTCGGTGGCAGGAGAAACAAGTCTTTTGGTCAGGCGAATACAGGGTTATAAATACAAAATCAAATAGGGGTAATGCAGGAGTGGGTTTAATAATGAATAAAAAAATAGGAGTTCGGGTAAGCTACTACAAACAACATAGTGAACGCATAATTGTGGCCACGATAGACACGAAGCCCATGCCTACTACAGTAGTACAAGTTTATATGCCAACTAGCTCTGCAGATGACGAAGAAATTGATGAAATGTATGATGAGATAAAAGAAATTATTCAGGTAGTGAAGGGAGACGAAAATTTAATAGTCATGGGTGATTGGAATTCGAGAGTAGGAAAAGGGAGAGAAGGAAACATAGAAGGTGAACAAGTATTGAGGCTAAGAAATGAAAGAGGAAGCCGTAGAATTTTGCGCAAAGCATAACTTAATCATAGTTAAAACTTGGTTCAAGCATCATGAAAGAAGGTTGTATACATGGAAGAATCCTGTAGATACTGGAAGGTATCAGACAGATTATATAATGGTAAGACAGAGTTTTAGAAACCAGGTTTTAAATTGTAAGACATTTCCAGGGGCGGATGTGGACTCTGACCACAACATATTAGTTATGAACTGTAGATTAAAACTGAAGAAACTGCAAAAAGGTGGGAATTTAAGGAGATGGACCTGGATAAACTGACTAAACCAGAGGTTGTACAGAGTTTCAGGGAGAGTATAAGAGAACAATTCTCACAAATGGGGGAAGGAAATACAGTAGAAGAAGAATGGATAGCTTTGAGGGATGAAGTGGTGAAAGCAGCAGAGAATCAAGTAGGTAAAAAGACGAGGGCTAGTAGAAATCCTTGGGTGACAGAAGAAAAACTGAATTTAATTGTTGATAGGAGAAAATATAAAATTGCAGTAAATGAAGCAGGCAAAAAGGAATACAAACGTCTCAAAAATGAGATCGACAGGAAGTGCAAAATGGCTAAGCAGGCATGGCTAGAGGACAAATGTAAGGATGTAGAGGCTTATCTCACTAGGAGTAAGGTAGACACTGCCTACAGGAAAATTAAAGAGACCTTTGGAGAAAAGAGAAGCACTTGTACGAATATCAAGGGCTCAGGTGGAAACCCAGTTCTAAGCAAAGAAGGGAAAGCAGAACGGTGGAAGGAGGATATAGAGGGACTAAACAAGGACTATGTACTTGAGGACAATATTATGGAAATGAAAGAGGATGTAGATGAAGATGAAATGGGAAATATGATGCTGCGTGAAGAATTTGATAGAGCACTCAGAGACCTAAGTCGAAACAAGGCCCCGGGAGTAGACAACATTCCATTAGAACTACTGATAGTAATGGGAGAGCCAGTCCTGACAAACTCTACCATCTGGTGAGCAAAATGTAGGAGAAATACCCTCAGACTTCAAGAAAAATATAATAATTCCAATCGCAAAGAAAGCAGGCGTTGACAGACGTGAAAATTACCGAACTGTCAGTTTAATATGTCACGGCTGCAAAATATTAAAGCGAATTCTGTTCAGACGAATGGAAAAGCTGGTAGAAGCCGACAACGGGGAAGATCAATTTGGATTCCGTAGAAATATTGGAACACGTAAGGCAATACTGACCCTACAACTTATCTTAGAAGCTAGACTAAGAAAAGGCACACCTAAATTCCTAGCATTTGTAGACTTGAAGAAAGCTTTTGACAATGTTGACTGGAATAAACTCTTTCAAATTCTGAATTTGGCAGGGGTAAAATACTGGGAGCGAAAGGCTATTTACAATTTGTATAGAAACCAGATGGCAGTTATAAGAGTCGAGGGTCATGAAAGGGAAGCAGTGGTTGGGAACGGAGTGAGACAGGGTAGTAGCCTCTCCCCGATGTTATTCAATCTGTATATTGAGCAAGCAGTAAAAGAAACAAAAGAAAAATTTGGAGTAGGTATTAAAATCCATGGAGAAGAAATAAAAACTTTGAGGTTCGCCGATGACATTGTAATTCTGTCAGAGACAGCAAAGGACTTGGATGAGCATTTGAACGCAATGGACAGTGTCTTGAAGGTAGAATATAAGATGAACATCAACAAAAGCAAAACGAGGATAATGGAATGTAGTGGAATTAAGTCGGGGGATTCTGAGGGAATTAGATTAGGAAATGAGACACTTAAAGTAGTAAAGGAGTTTTGCCATTTGGGGAGCAAGGTAACTGACGATGGTCGAAGTAGAGACGATATAAAATGTAGACTGGCAATAGCAAGGAAAGCGTTTCTGAAGAAGAGAAATTTGTTTACATCGAGTATAGATTTAAATGTCAGGAAGTCGTTTCTGAAAGTATTTGTATGGAGTGTAGCCATGTATGGAATTGAAACATGGACGATAAATAGTTTGGACAAGAAAAGAATAGAAGCTTACGAAATGTGGTGCTACAGAAGAATGGTGAAGATTAGATGGGTAGATCACGTACCTGATGAGGAAGTATTGAATAGGATTGGGGAGAAGAGGTGTTTGTGGCACAACTTGACAAGAAAAAGGGATCGGTTGGTAGGACATGTTCTGAGGCATCAAGGGATCACCAATTTAGTATTGGAGGGCAGCGTGGAGGTTAAAGATCGTAGAGGGAGACCAGCAGATGAATACACTAAACAGATTCAGAAGGATGTAGGCTGCAGCAGTACGTATTGGGAAATGGTACGTATTCGGAGATGGTACGCATTGGGAGATGAAGAAGCTTCCACAGGATAGAGTATCATGGAGAGCTGCATCAAACCAGTCTCAGGACTGAAGATAACAACA
Organism: Schistocerca gregaria; assembly: GCF_023897955.1. Taxonomy (NCBI): domain Eukaryota; kingdom Metazoa; phylum Arthropoda; class Insecta; order Orthoptera; family Acrididae; genus Schistocerca; species Schistocerca gregaria. The sequence continues at coordinate 44,740,589 of NC_064924.1, forward strand.
ACAACAACAAACTATTGCTTCCAGTTGCTGACCTGCTATATTGTAACTAAATGGTAAAGGATCTTTCTTTCTATGTATTCGCAGGACATTACACTTGTCTACATTGAGATTCAATTGCCATTCCCTGCACTATACGTCGATTCGCTGCAGATCCTCCTGCATTTCAGTACAATTTTCCATTGTTACAACCTCCCGATATACTACAGCATCATCCGCTAAAAGCCTCAGTGAACTACTGATATTATCCACAAGGACATTTATATATATTTCAAATAGCAACGGTCCTACGACACTCGCCTACGGCACACCTGAAATCACTCTTACTTCGGAAGACTTCTCTTCATTGAGAATGACATGCTGCGTTATGTTATCGAGGAACTCTTCAATCCAATTACACAACCGTTCTGATAGTCGATATGCTCTTACTTTGTTCATTAAACGACTGTGGGAAACTGTATCAAACGCCTTGCGGAAGTCAAGAAACACGGCATTTACCTGGGAATCCGTGTCTATGGCCCTTTGGGTCTCGTTAACGAATAGCGCGAGCTGTGTTTCACACGATCTTTCTTTCCGAACGAAACCCATGCTGATTACTACAGAGTAGATTTCTAGTCTCCAAGAAAAGTCATTATAGTCGAACATAATACGTGTTACAAAATTCTACAACTGATCGACGTTAGAGATATAGGTCTATAGTTCTGCACATCTGTCCGTCGTCCCTTCTTGAAAACGGGGATGACCTGTGCCCTTTTCCTGTCTACACTCTATTAGAGACCTGCGGTACACCGTTGGGGCCTGGGCAGTATTTAGACCAGTGATTTAGTTACACCCATGGAGTTCATCCCGAGTGACTTTCCTTGGCCAGGCGCCAACTACAAAATCATTCCCACAATGAAGTTCTCAGCCTGAAGCCGCCACGACGACTACGCCGCCGTCCACGTTGCCCTTTGCCTCCAGGAGCTTCCAGCAGTGGGCTTACACTGTTCATGCCCTCTTCGCTGAAGCGACGTGGCTTCCAACGTCATGACCAGCAACTGGACTTTGTAATACCTGTCTTTGTTTTCAATCGCCCATACGCAAGACTTAAAGTTTTGTGCATCATTTCAGGTCTCTAAATTGAGCTCGTCCCCTAAGAACTTTTGCACGTCTGTCCCGGACTTTAAATGTCGCATGTTTAGTGGATTTCATTTTCGAATTTTCAGTTCACTATGACATTTTCGGGCCTTCAGCCTTCAAATATTACTGTTCTTACAATAAATTTGATATTCGTTGTATACCTCAATATTTTTCGTGCCCCGATTTCAGCAGACGCGTCACTATCAGTAAGGCGATGGTAAGTACCCAGTGTTGCGTATTACTTTGTATACAATGCTAAGCAAAAAAAATGGTTCAAATGGCTCTGAGCACTATGGGACTTAACATCTGAGGTCATCATCAGTCCCCTAGACCTCAGAACTCACATGCATGCCTGAGGCAGGAGTGGAACCTGCGACCGTAGCGGTCACGCGGTTCCAGACTGAAGCGCCTTGAACCGCTCGGCCATACTGGCCAGCAATGGTAAGCAAAGGGAGGCTACAGAGTGGTGCAGCTACTGTCATCATAGGAAAGCTGGACAGGAGCTTAAATGATTAGCGAGCAAGTTAACACAACAAACAGAAAATTTACTTACGTTGCATTCCTCCAAGAGAACGAAGAGTTATTATCAATAAGTAGCAATAACTAGAATCCAGTTCACTCAATAGCAATCACGATGAGACTCGCTATTGTAATCACGAACGGAGGTGTCGTAGCATCGTGGCTCCAAGCGCAAGAGGGCTGAGCTGCTGCCGCTGGCCACCCTACGTTGCGGTGGCCGAGGACACTCCTAGTACACAGCTGCTGGAGGTGTGGCTCAGCGCGCACGCGCCATTGGACGCGCGAGATCCTGCAGGACAGCTGTAGGCGTCAGACGGAAACTTGCCATTCTGTTACCAAACTTCCTACGTCGTGAGGTGGTATCGATATCTGATACTACTCATATAGCATTGGACTACAACACAAACACAGTAACAAGGCAAACTGAAACCATGTTTAAAGAGAAGTTCTGTCACCCATAGGCTTCAACAAAAGGCAGATTAAACTCACGGCAGGTTTAATGATTGGCTATGAGAACTCCAAAAAAAATCCTTGCACAATGAGAATAGAGAAAGAGGCCCCTAAGTGCAGACCACAAAGTACAGGATATGAAACTGCATTACATTCAAACTTCCACTGTAGACCAAAAGACGCAAAACATTGGGGGTACTAACTTCTGGAGACATTGTTGCTAAAAGGGACTTAGTAATTGCCTCCTATTATTCTTTAAGCGTTATGGCTGACTTACAAGACTCAGAGTAATAAACAGTACACAGTCAGTTTAGTTTCCTTGTGGGCAGCAGAATTCTACGACCACTGTTTTTTTTCCTCCCTCGTTGTCATATCAAATTGGAGTACTGTGTATAGTCAAGAAGCTGGACCAACCACTATCTTTAATGCAGGTATGGAATAATGATAGGAGAATGCGTATGCAATGTCAGCTATTGAAGGCTGGCCAACAGTTAAAAGTGCGCATGAGAATATCAAGCCATCTACCTGTCAGGTTTATCGCAACCATGTATAGAAACGAATGACGTGATGAAACAGCCAAATATTACACATAACTTCTCAAACAATTATTCATGACTGGTTAGACTTGTACGGATATTTCGCTGTTTGTATCGCTTTGAACTACACCAGAGTAGTGAAAATTCAACAGAACTGAAGATTGAAATTTTTATTTTAGTTGTAATTGTGTAATTGTTGTCGTGGTGGTCTTCAGTCCAGAGACTGGTTTGAAGCAGCTTCCCATGCTACTCTATCCTGAGCAAGCTTCTTCATCTCCCAGTTCCTACTGCAGCCTACATCCTTCTGAATCTGCTTAGTGTATTCATCCCTTGGTCTCCCTCTACTATTTTTACCCTCCACGTTGCCCTCCAATACTAAACTGGTGATCTCTTGACGCCTCAGAATATGCCCTACCAACCGATCCCTTCTTCTAGGCAAGATGCGTCACAAATTTCTCTTCTCTCCAATTTTATTCAGCACCTCCTTATTAGTTATGTGATCTACCCATCTAATCTTCAGCATTCTTGTGTAGCACCACATTTCGTAAGCTTCTGTTCTCTTCTTGTCCAAACTAGTTATAGTCCACGAATCACTTCCATACATGGCTACACTCCATACAAATACTTTCAGAAACGACTTTATGACACTTAAATCTATACTCGCTGTTAACAAATTTCTCTTCTTTAGAAACGCTGTCCTTGCCATTGCCAGTCTACATTTTGTATCCTCTCTGCTTCGACCATCATCAGTTATTTTGCTCCCCAAATCGCAAAACTCCTTTACTACTTTAAGTGTCTCATTTCCTAATCTAATTCCCTCAGCATCCCCCGACTTAATTCGACTACATTCCATTATCCTCGTTTTGCTTTTGTTGATGTTCATCTTATATTCTCCTTTTAAGACACTGTCCATTCCGTTCAGCTGCTCTTCCAGATCCTTTGCTGTCTCTGACAGAATTACAATGTCGTCGGCGAACTTCAAAGTTTTTATTTCCTCTCCACCTATTTTAATTCCTACTCCGAACTTTTCTTTTGTTTCCTTCAGTGCTTGTTCAATATACAGATTGAATAACATCGGGCAGGGGCTACAACCCTGTCTCACTCCGTTCCCAACCACTGCTTCCCTTTCATGTCACTCGACTCTTATAACTTCCATCTGGTTTCTATATAAATTGTAAATAGCCGTTCACTCCCTGTGTTTTACCCCTGCCACCTTCAGAAATTGAAAGACAGTATTCCAGTCAACATTGTCAAAACTTTCCCTAAGTCTAAAAATGCTACAAACGTAAGTTTGCCTTTCCTTAATCTATCTTCTATGATAAGTCGTAGGGTCAGTATAGCCTCACGTGTTCCAACATTTCTACAGAATCCAAACTGATCTTCCCCGTTGTCGGCTTCTACCAGTTTTTCCACCTTCTGTAAAGAATTCGCGTTAGTATTTTGCAGCCGTGACTTATTAAACTGATAGTTCGGTAATTTTCACATCTGTCAACACTTGCTTTCTTTGGGATTGGAATCATTATATATCTCTTGAAGTATGAGCGTATTTCGCCTGTCGCATACCTCTTGCTCACCAGATGGTAGAGTTTTGTCAGTACTGGGTCTCCCAAGGCTGTCAGTAGTTCCAATGGAATGTTGTCTACTCCCGGGGCCTTGTTTCGACTCAGGTCTTTCAGTGCTCTGTCAAACATTTCATCTACATCCTCTTCAATTTCCATAATATTGTCCTCAAGTACATCGCCCTTGTATCTCTATGTACTCCTTCCACCTTTCTGCTTTCACTTTCGTTATTTATTAGTTACTTTCTTCGACATTCATTGGAACGATGTCTACAAAATTCTTTAGAAATTATGGAAACATTGGAAGTAGCAGGAAGTAGCTTTGACGATTTTGTGAATTGTAGTTGAAACGATGATGTGCTAATTAAAGTCCAGAACTAAAATGGAGTACCTTCCAATACCGCAGAAAACATGTACAGTAACAGTGTTCAGTTACAAAGTTTATCATGTCGAGCGAGATAGAGGTAGCGGTTGGGATGATTTGGGGAGCAGACCAGACTGAGAGATCATCGGTCTCATCGGATTAGGGAAGGAAGTCGGCCGTGCCCTTTGAAGGGAACCATCCCGGCATTTCCTTGAAGCGATTTTGGGAAGTTGAACCGTCGTCTTCCTGAATGCGAGTCCAGTGTGCTAACCACAGAGCACGGAAGAGAGACAAAGTTGCTTGTGGAATAAATGCTATCACGCATTCTTACACAACAATGCCACTGACAGGTATCAATGGATTACTCATTCTGCAGTTTTATATCTGTCTTCAGGAACACCAAGACAGAATAGAGCAAAAAAATAAAAAAAACAAGAATAGTTTATTTGCAAAACTCTTATAATCGACGAAGCAAAATCTGCGTAAACGTGAAAGAATAATTTTCGGTATTCCATCTGAAACTTCTTCTTAGAATCTGTGTAGAATTCTGTGGCCAGCAGATGCGTGGACGGCAAGGCAGGCACGCGGAGGGCGGTAGTGGTGGGGGTTATGAGCAGGCGCTGTAGGGGAAATGTCGAGTGCTGGAGGGGAAATGTCATTCTAAGCTGAAGCCTATGCTCACATTTCTGGTAAAAATGAAATGGAGCATCTCCACGCCCACACTTGCATGGTGGCCACTGACAAAGATCTGGAACCTCTGCTTTGGTTAGCATCTAGAAAGAGTTCCAACGAAAATCCAGTGATTTATTTTAGCCAAAACTTGTTAACCATTTGTAACTTCCAAAGAAGCGTTGTGATTGGCGAATTTTGAGTAACACTTAGACATTTCTCTTGCTGCCGTCTTAAAATGTGCTTCATATGCCAAAACATAGCGGAGTTACACAGTCTCACCTCACTAACATGCTGTGCAGACGTAATTGCTAGAGAATTCTCACACAGCGTGCTATTAACTTTATTAAGCGAGGAACTGCGGAAAAGCAAGGTCAGTAGTTTATGAAAAATCATATCTTCGGTACAAAATAAATATGTAATTTCTTGACTTACATTGTTCCAAAACCCATAGCACTTATCGTTTCACCACCTATCGATGCCCCTTAAAAATTACATTATTTCATCGAAAAAGTCTGTAGTTGGAATAACATGGTAGATAATGAAGTTTTTCGTAATAAACGTATGTCAAAACAATCACGTCTTTGCATGCTAACAATAGCCAAAATCTCAAACCGTTTATGAAATATGAGGAATATCGTCAATATTTCACTTTGGCTTTATCGCTGGCGCAGCGCGATAGCAAATGAGTACCTTAGATCAGCTTTCTCGTGATTGGTGTGACAGATAGAGTTCTCTATCGAAGGCTAAAGAAAAATTCAATATGTTAGCTTAATTTCACACGCAATAATATATTATGTAATATGCACCAAACACAAAATCGTAGCGACCTCTATTTTCATTGCAAACTTTTTCGAATTTCGCGCAGTGTAAGAATCACAACAACCACGGCCATTAACGATATGATCACTAACCTGGCATATAAAGCTATAAGTAAAGCAAAAATAATTATTTTTTTTACCTAATAGTTTCTGTAAAATCGTTCGAGAAAGAATGCAGGGCCTGCACCTCCATTCTGTCGGCTTCCCCTTCTGAACATACGAATGAACTCGCCCAGTGCTTTAGACAAAAGTTGGACACTTTCGCATCGGCCACCGTATCCTCCGCAGACTATACCATTTGCAGAAAATAAACTTTTTCAACAGCGTTAAGCATTCTTCAGAAAATTCTGAGACTTCATAATGTCCGATACCACTTTGTCTTTTCAAGAACAGTATTGTTAACGTTCAATCATATCTGTACAGTCATTTCGCATCACCACATTTTACGACTTTAATCAAGTATACCAGGTACACAGCCCAACGCCACGACCATTTCTTACTCTTTCCAGATCAGAGTAAATAAAACTAGTAATGACTGTGAAATGCCTGAATGCATTAACTTTTCGTATATTACGTTGTCTGGTGTAACGAATGTTTTCATCATCGAGTAGACCCTTTTCCATTTTTGTCATTACTACAGTGAATAGAGAAGGAACTGTTTCATTGTTAATAAAATGTTCATTCTTCCAAAATTATGATAAGAACTGCGCTACAGGAATTGTTATAAAATATTTAATGGTAACAAATTAAAGTACCAAATGGTGGAAGGCGTCTGTAGCGTTAGCAGCTTACACTGCCTTGATTTTCTTTCCTCTGCTAGTCTGTTGTTGTATAGCAATTACATCTGTGATAGTTTAGCTGACGATGTCCACTGCACGTTATTCAAAAAATTTCTGATTGGAGTCATTTTTGGTATGATCTAATTGCTTAAAATTCGCGTGTGTGCACTTTGGACTCGGTGATACCTAGCACTACATTCGCTTGTCACGGCTGCGTCTCTATAATCACCGACTCGCGCACTAGGCAGAAAGGGCCGTACAAACCGCTGTTATAAGCGGTTCTTCGTGTGGCAAACACGAGTAAGTTGAGAGTTTTTAGGGGTTCGTAACTGAAACGGTAAAAACGGAAACCTTATAGAATCACTTCCTTGTCTCTCTGTTTGCCGTCTGGCTGTTGAACACCGTTTTTCCCAGAAACGGAGCTGGCCGGAGTGGCCGAGAGGTTCTAGGCGCTACAGTCTGGAACCGCTACGGTCGCAGGTTCGAATCCTGACTCGGATGTGTGTGATGTTCTTAGTTTAGTTAGGTTTAAGTAATTCTAAGTTGTAGGGGACTGATGACCTCAGAAGTTACGTCCCATAGTGTTCAGAGCCATTTCAACCATTTTTGCAATTGACCTACAAACAAGGAATTTGGCCCGAAGCAAGGTTTCACAATAAAACGAAAGAAAAAATCCGAAAACTGTGAATTTGTTAATAAATCACAACGAAAAAAGATTTTGTAATCGTTATCAGACTGTTTATCTGTCCATTTGTCTGTTAAAAACCCTTTTTCTAAAGAACAGGCAGACATACCAAGGTGAATTTACTTCGCACACTAAGGTCAATGGTCACTTGGGAGGGCAGTAAATGTTAGCTTCTAATCAAAGCAACCAAAAGATACTACCATCAATGTCACATATTTTGATTCTGGCCAACTCATTGATCAAATCCTACAGGTTATTTCCCATTGGTCCGTAATAATGAAATTTGGCAAGGAGGAAGGTTTCACAATACAAGCAAAGGAAAAAAATCAGAAAATTGTAGGAAATAAATATTTCTTTTGTCATATGATATCGGACTGCAAAGCTGAAATTAAAACATTCTGGAAGGTCGTGGGATCCTTGGGACCGGTATCTTGCAATTGTCAGTGGTGATAACAGGCAAAAACCGTCAACATTCTGATTCTCGGAATGGATGAACTATCTTCATACATCATTTTGTTGCGCCTTAGCAACTACATTGTTGACGCCACATTTCTTTCGGTGTACTCTTACCGTGAAAAAATTTCTGGTTAGGTTTCGATACGTCAGGTTGTGAGAAGGTATTCCTTGTCCTCGCACCTTCGTCAACTGTCACCAGGTGGACACCGAGCTAAATGCTTTCTGAATTCCACGAATATGTACTCTGTCCGTTGCCTTCCATCCATGGTTTGCAAGCCGGGTTTCGCACGAGTGTATGAGGCGCGCCGCTATCCTGTGATCTTGTTCAGAGCGCGCTCTGTAATCGATTACATTTCGCTGTCCTGGTGCGGGTGACGCTCCGGTAGCGATTTGCTATGACGTCGCTGGCGTGTGTTTGCGGTGGCCGGCGGAAAGCGAGAGGGTACTTGGTTGTCCGTGCATTGCACGGAACGTGAAGTTCGCTCTGCCTGACCTGCTGGTGACTAGCGCTAAGGTTGTTGTGCCTCGCAATATGAGCAGAGTGGTCTGGGGCGGAGGCGACTCGCCGCTGTGCTGGCCATGCGGAGGTGATTAATTGGAGTCGGCGTACTCGTTCTGCCTGTCTGTCTGATGTGGAGGTCCGGTGGGATCCTGTGACACTCTGGCCCGGAGACAACTAGTTGCTGGATTTTGGAGTCGTCTGCCACGTTAGGGTGTGGGGTCGGTTGGCTCTTCAGATTTTCCCCTGGAAGCTTCAGCAGCGGTTTCTGAACTTTTCTGATGTGAGACGGTGTTCTTGGAACTTTTTGATATGTGTGTGTGGCTCGTTACAATATTTGTTGGTACTAATTTATTTGCTAAATTGGAGTCATGTATGGTACATTTGGCCTAAGAAGGGCGGTTTTGTACAGTATATACATAGTGAATTACTGCTGCTTGGTATATGTGGTCTTATGGAACGTGAACAACACAATCTAGTCAATTGGGTTGTGTAACAGCATTTAGTGGTATGTTCTGTATTCTTTTACTGTGTTATTATTAACTTGGTAGAATAGTCGCGTTTGGTGTCGTTAAGGCACTTCTATGACTGTGGTTTGACTATTCATGTGTGCTTGGCTTTTATTGTTTCGTTTTAACTTGGTAGAATAGTCGCGTTTGGTGTCTTTAAGAAACTTTTAAGACTGTGGTTTGACTATTCATGTGCGCTTGGCTTTTATTGTTTCGTTTTAGGAAGCGAGAATTGTTTGAGATTTGTGTGTGTTGGCTTCCGGCACTTATTAAGAGCGCCCTAGTTAACGGCGGTGTTGTTATCATGTGCTGTCAGGATGTTATACTGTATTGTTGAATTTCATCTTGTGTTGATATTATATGTGGTGTGTTACAGAACATAACCAAGGTGCGTAAGTGATGGGCAGTTGTGGGAGGCATGTCGGGGAGCTCTGAACGGTTTATTTCGGGGACCGTTTCTAGTGGGAAGGCTCCGAAGTGATGAGACCTCGCTCGTCTGTGATTCCGTTGGGAGTTGCCCTCGCCCTTTGGTTGTATCAGATTATTATTTTGTTATTATATTTATTGGTTGTGTTGCGTTTCTTTCATTTTATGGTGCCAAGCGCCATTATCTTTCTCAAAGTTTTTATATACATCATTTTAAATTGTAATGCCAAGTTAACTTATTGTTGGATTTCGTCTTTTGGATAAACTCTAAAAGCACTATTGCAAAAGGTTCGTGATTTTATGGTGGCAAGCCGCAGTTATTGTTTTTAAAGCTCACTCTTTAACCATTTGTTAAGTTTTGTAAGTTATATGAATTTGTTGTTATTTAAAAGTTTTTAGTATTGGCAATTTAATAAATTGTGTACAGAGTCTGCTGTTTGGATATTATTGGGTGGAACTCATTGGATAGCCGTTCTATAAGAATACACATTTTCTTATTCCGCGCTGATTTCTGGACAGAAGCTACATGCAAAAATCAGAACAGGCAGCCGACGGCGTAGTCTCGAGGTGCTGGACGCCTCCCCCTAGCGGCCGCTCTGATTGAGCCATCTTCTCTCGTACGGAGCGGCGCGTCGCTGTTCACGGCCGCAGGTGTGAAAACGGCCGCGGGCGACGAGGTGCGGGCCAGTAGAAAACCAGCGGCCGGCCGTGTTCTGCGCGGCATGCCACGAAACCGCAGCTCAGCGCCGCCTTCCGGAATTGGGCAGATTGTGCAGAGCGCAGTGGGAATGCTGCCACACCGACAAACCGAAGGGCATCGCGGAACACCGCCCGCGCTTCTGCACCTACTACGCACGCGTCAGACGAAATCCCAGCAGCTTCTAACCACAGCATTCGGCTTACAGGTTACAGCCTGACCTACCAACATTGCCCCACGTAGCACACCAAGAATTAATTGCTGATGTTCATCTCTAAAGCCGTCGGCACGCGGGGTGAGTTAGCTAATGCCGTCGGCACACGGACCGTGCTGTCGGACGTTAACGTTGAGCGTGCCGAGTTCAACGAGCTGCTGGACGCTTAGGAGCGATGCGACTTGTGCACACGGTACGTGGGCCCCAACGTGGTATACGCGATCGCAACGCACTCCAGAGGCAGTTGTGGGATGTTTCTAGTTCGTAAATCACACTCTTTACTCAACGGGAGCACGTAAAATTACCACGTTAGTTCTACTAAAACACACATTTCCTTCATCGTCCACGAAAAGGGAAGTACCATGTACAATCAATAAGGACACAGGCTTATAAAAGTTCCATTACAAACAGTGAGTTACAAATTTGGAATACTTCTCCACGTAATATAAACATTATTTCATCATTCCCACATTTTAGTAAAACCCCAAGGTCAGTCCCACTTGATCACTGTTCCTACCCAGTAGCAGAATCTTTGCAATATGTGAATTACGAAGCGTGAAAGAAAAAGGAGCAAAATATCTTTACAGAAGTAGCGCAAGCTGTAGATTAAACCAATCAAAAAGTCACCCCTCATAAAAAGGTGAACTTATATTGACATAACATCAAATATTAAGTATACATTTATATTAAACTAATAATAATGTATCAGAACCTAATAAAAACGCGAATGTCAGGAAAAAAAATTATTATTGTCAGGGCGCGAACGACCGCCCCAACTAACAACTCTGTACAGTTGAGTGACGCTACTCATTACGTTAAACCAACATCACACCCCTTACATCTAATCATATTGTATTACCCCTTGCTGAAAAACTTAATCGTAGCTTTGTTACAAACTGAAATTTAATCATAACATTTGCACCAAGAACAAAGTTTTGGGTAGTTGTTCAGTGTGTCGCTGCCTTCAAAGACCCTACTCTCATAATACGCGAGTTACAATAACTCTTTTGCCCCGAATATGATGTTTCTGATTTCTTTATTGGAACGAATCACAAAGTTAACAACAGGTTTTCCAGTGATTCTCAAATTGCTGGTGCACAGGACAGCATTTATGCATATAGACTTGAAATGAATGCCAATACGGCGAACTCAGCACTCTCAACGCTCAACGTTCGGATGCACGGTCCGTGTGCCGGCGGCTTAACGTTGACGTGGCGCTCTACGAGTTTCGTGACGTCACTTGCTGCTACCTGAACTACCAGTACTGCTCCACTTACCACGCTCAAGATGAATGAATGATGTTCGCCGCTAACTTTTACGTGGCGCTGTAGGAGTTTTGTGACGTCACTTGCAGATATTTCGCGTTCAGCAGTCATTTCGTCACGTGAAGCACTAGGTATCTGCGGCATTTCGGTGACGTGTCACGTAAAGTAGAACCAATAGGAATCAAGAACGCTTCCTGCATCACAAGCAGAAAGCTTGAGGCCCACAAGAAAGGCCGCGACGCCTATGCCATGAGGATAGGGCTAACCTTGCTCGTACGCTCAGCTCTGCACTAGGAATGCGTTTCTAAATACATTCAAGAGCCAAAGAAACGGCCCAACATCGTGTAGGGCCCCAGAGAGCACGTAGAAGTGCAGCAACGCGATGTGGTGTGCTTCAAATGGCTCTGAGCACTATGGGACTTAACACCTGGGGTCATCAGTCCCCTAGACTTAGAACTACTTAAACCTAACTTACCTAAGGACATCACACACATCCATGCCCGAGGCAGGATTCGATCCTGCGACCGTAGCAGCAGCGCGGTTCCAGACTGAAGCGCCTAGAACCGCTCGGTCACGGCGGCCGGCTCATCTTAGACATATTAGCTACATTAGAGGATACAGTGTAACAACAACAAAATGAAAATGCAGGTGTATTTCATTTCGATACCTGTGCTAAGTGTCAGAAGATTAATCTATAAAAGGCTTCAAATCTGACCGCAGCAAACAACAAAACAATAAACACACAGAGTTGAAAGTTAGCGTAATTCTGCCTGTGTGCTCAAAAAAAAAAAAAGGTCCACCAGGCTTCAGTATTTGCTCTTCTGAATCTTTTGGTCGTTCTTATTCGTTCTAATTGTCTTCTTTACATCCTTTGTACTTGGTTGCATCTCCTGTATTTGGTTACGTCATCTGTGCTATAATACAAAGTATTTTTATTTAGGCCCAAGGTACGCATTTTTTCAGCTGTTCATTTCATTAACCGGCCGCTGTGGCCGAGCCGTTCTACGTGCATCAGTCCAGAACCGTGCTGCTGCAGCGGTCGCAGGTTCAAATCCTGCCTCGGGCATGGATGTGTGTCATATCCTTAGGTTAGTTAGGTTTAAATAGTCCTAAGTCTATGGGACTGATGACCCCAGACGTTTTCATAGTGCTTAGAGCCATTTGAACCGTTTTTGGGAGCAGGATATTTTTCTTTATTTGTGCACTCAATTCAGCACCTTCGCTGTAGCTATGATGCCTCCACGTTTGTCGCCTGATCGTTGTTGTTCTAGGGCACCAGAGGGGCATATGGGACCAGTCTGAATGCTAGGTGGTGATCAAAGTTGTCCCACTTCTTAGTCATTCGAGCAGTCATACCAGCTATGAAATTTCACTTCTCACTCTCTTTACACCGCAAAGTAGCGTCCCTGCGCCGTAGTTCACTTCCAACGGCACCGTTGAGCAGAAAAAAATAGGAAACAGGGCAGGAGACTGTGAGAAAATACATGCAAGCTGCCGTCTAGATTGCTGTAGTGTAAAGAGTCAGCTTTGGGGACGAGAATAATAGAGTTGAGATTGTTTTGGGGGCGCAAGGTGGGCAGTCGTGTTAGCTTTTAGGGAAGCTGAAACTGCAGTCATATATATAATTATAAAGAAAGTTTAGTCAGGCTGCGATGGGAAATTATAGAAATTATGAAGAATTATTTCATTGCCTATTTTGGTCAGATAAAAGATGAGAGTAACTTGGAGCCAATCAGTGCTGACGTTCCCAGATAATCTTTAGGGTGCTGTATAAAAGAGAAACATGTCAGATGCAGTAGATGAGTGATGGTAGACCAATGCGGTTGTTACCGACCGAAGCCGTTCCAGCCAGCACGCTCAAACAAATCGCTGTAAACGTGGGCAACAACGAGTTGTGGACTCCGAAGTTATCGATAGCTTCACCAGTATTTTCATCACTCCTCCTTTGGGTAATGCTTAAATTATGAAACGATTTAGAATCACTGTTTCTGCTCCTGTGAGGGTCTGGTTTACTCTTTCAAAATTATTTTGTCCCTAAATAGTCCACCCTGTTATTAACTAACGAAGTTTTAACTAGCGGATCCTTAATTGTCCTCCATCGGTTTCTTTCGTACATGCTCTACAGCTGTCAAAATAAAGTAGCAGTGTTAGCTTTAGTTTCTTAGAGCTTCCTTTAACGGAAGAAGTCTTGTATTTGCATGATTAACGCCCCCCTCCCAGCGTAGTTTCTGTTACCTTCGCCCAGAGAGTTCACCCTACCCTGACCTTTCTCCCATTTATTTCCACCCAGGTGCAAATATGTAAGTGACAATTACATAAAGTAAGTTTCCATTCGTTTACGGCCAAATTCCATGTCAGCTGGACAAGTCCATGTTAACAAATGTGGTGTTTTGCAATGCTTATTTAAAATTCCAGTTGTCGGAACGCCCTGGCGCACTGCATAAAATTCCAACGATGTACAGCAAGCCATAGAACACTCTTTGTTTCGTCTCTTTGACGTGTCGCAGTTCAATGAACTTCAACGCAATATTTTTACTTCCACATTGCTCTAACAAGTTATGGCCAGTAAATATTTTATTCTTCTTGGTTGATTTTTTTAGCATCCAGAATCCACACATCTAAGATAAAAAATGTTGAAATGGCTCTAAGGACTATGGGACTTAACATCTGAGGTCATCAGTCCCCTAGACTTAGAACTACTTAAACCTAACTAACCTAAGGACATCACATACACCCAAGCCCGAAACAGGCTTCGAACCTGCAGCGTTAGCAGCAGCGCGGTTTCGGACTCAAGCGCCTAGAACCGCTCGGTCACAGCGGCCGGCTGACGTGATATGGACTCGACTGATGTCTGAAGTAGCCCTGGAGGGAACTGACGCCATGAATCCTGCAGGCCTGTCCGTAAATCACTAAGAGTACGACAGGATGGAGATCTCTTCTGACCAGCACTTTGCAAGGCATCCCAGATGTGCTCAATAATGTTCATGTCTGGGTAGTTTGGTGGCCAGCGGAAGTGTTTGAACTCAGAAGAGTGTTCCTCTAGGCACTCTGTAGCAGTTCTGGACGTGTGGAGTGTCGCATTGTCCTGCTGGATTGCTCGAGTCCTTAGTAATGCTCAATGAACAAGAACGGACGCAGGTTAGCAGACAGAATGCTTGTCGTATATGCCACCTATCAGAGTTGTATCCAGACGTATCAGGGGTTCCATATCGCTCCAAAACCACAGACCCCACACCCTTACAGAGCCTCCACCAGCTTGAACAGTCCCCTGCCGACATTCAGGGTCCACGGATCCATGAGGTTGTCTCCATACCCGTACTCGTCCATCCGCTCGATACAATCTGAAACAAGAGTCGTCCACCAGGCAACATGTTTCCAGTCATCAACAGTCCAGTGTCGATGTTGACGGGTAGATGGGAGGCGTAAAGCTTTGTGTCGTGCAGTAACCAAGGGTACACGAGTGGGCCTTGGTTTCCGAAAGCCCATATCGATGGTTCGCATGCTGACACTTGTTAATGGCCCGCCATTGAAATCTGCAGCAATTTGCGTAAGGGTTGCATATCTGTCGCGTTGAACGATTCTCTTCAGTCATCGGTGGTCCCGTTCTTGCAGGGTCTTTTCTGGTCACAGCGGTGTCGGAGGTTTAATGTTTTACCGCACTCCTGATATTCACGGTACACTTGTGAAATGGTCTTACGGGACAATTCCCACTTCATCGCTACCTCGGAGGTGCTATGTCCCTTCGGTCGTGCGCCGATTATAACACCACGTCAAACTCAGTTAAATGTTGATAACCTGCGATTGTAGCAGCAGTAACCGATCTAACAACTGCGTAAGACACTTCTTGTACTATATAGCCGTTGCCGACCGCAGCGCCGTATTCTGCCTGTTTACATATCTCTGTATTTGAATACGCATGCGTATACCTCTACAGTATATTGAGTTGAACCTTAGTACAAGCTCCAACCAAGTGGCCCTCCAACGTGTTGTACGTGAAAGAGTGCGGGCAATCCATGATGCGACGCATGAGCGTGTGCACTGCATCCCATGGAAGCCACTTTGAACACCTGTTGTGACGTGGATGCGATTCAACTCTGTACTGTTCCGGGACGACTTCTTGTCGTTTCATGCACACTGTCGCTGTTCATAGGCCGTTTCTGCCTACATTTCCAGTCAGGTATCCATACCTGCTGTTTGTTTTTTTAACACTTTTCCGTACGCACGTGTCGTACCAATTTATTCGCTTGGCGCCGGCAGCACTAAGTTGGATTAATGGGCTTGTCGCCGGCCGCTTCTCACCTTTCCGTTGATGACGAGCTTTAAACACAATGACTTCTGCCCCTCTCTAATTATCGTGAAATCCTCTATTTTGCCGTATCATCCCACAAACTCGAATCTTCTTTTCAAGTAACTTCTCTGCAAGTTCTACACTGTTATAATAATTGTCCATACAGAGGTGATGCCACATTCCGTCAGATGATGTCACAAGCTCCATCATTGCTTTTGCTAAAGGCTGTTCAGCGCCGGAATATATCTTGAATGTGGAAACGTATCCCGTACTCGAATCACACAGTATCCGAATGAGTATGCTGTATTTCGTATTTTTTACGGATTGTTAACTTTAAAATTTAACGTCCACGCCACGGTATCAATCTTTCATCAATTGAGATGTTTTGACTTTATTTAAACTTTTTGGAAAAATAAGCAATTAAGAATTGCACTTGGGACACCGTTTAGCGAAATATTTGTGTGTCTATCAACGAATTCGTTGCTTTATTTACACTTCCCATAAGGATAGCAAGCTCAAACCATTTTCTAACTTCGGGTCCCGTAACATCGACAAATTTGGTATTTTTTAAAATCCATTTTCCTTCTATTGCAATTTTGACTGTAGTAGTTGTTGGTTTCGTTGCTAATATATTGAAATAGATCGTTCCCAATATAAAATTGTACGATATCCTTGAGGCTCTGTGTATCTTTGGGAAATATCTTTGGACCCGGGGATCGTTCAAATTTATTGCTGGTCCTCGGTAAATCAAAGTCTGACCACTGTGCATTGCCTTCTTCGTCTGATTAAGCGGAATCAGTTGGCAACCGTAACGGTCGCCGAATTCTTCTTGGACGTTTTTCACTCTCTGCCTGCGAGTCTGCTTCACTTTCATTTTTTTGATATCCAAGGCCTTTTTTCCCAATCGGCCAAGTCGTCCGGAACTTCAGACAAGACGTCCGCGCATTCATCATAAATAATCCTATGGTCCGCCGTGGGGAAAGGGCACAGATACTTAACAAAACCAAAACACTTGTCGACGTAAGTAGCTTATTGTTATGTAAGCAAAACACCACCAGAATGCAAAACATACTAACTCGCTGTCGCTGAACACTGGGAGATACTATGCACACCACGACACCAATGTGTTAATGTTCAGCCTGCATCCTGATTGGAAGCACCAGCACACAGAATGTCACTAAAATGAATACTCCTTGGTTGGTTCCTTATAATAAAACGACGGGAAATGCCATATTGGTGGTTAAACACTTCTCATATTTAGTTATTATCGCCTTATAACTCGCATGTTGTCAGACTAAGCCGTTCTAAGGCAACGGCACAATGAGCATTCACGAAAAACGTGTCATTCTTATCAGGATTTCTTATAATTAAATACAAATTAATAACCCACAAGGAAGCCGCAGTTCAGCTTCATGTATAGAGGCTTCATGCTGTGGAGTAGGGGTAGTTTGGTATAGTGTTCCAGTCCTATGGTATCTTTTCTTTCAGCCTCCCGTTTTCCAGAATTGTGTGGGATTTCCTTACTAAATTAATACAGTTTCTCTAATACTTGATGTTATGTAAATATAAGCGAGTTCTCTGCCAGGAGTGAGTTCGTTCGATCAGGTGAATTTTTGAGAGCTGTTGGCCTTACTGGCTTTCCTTTTGGTCTTTATGCATGTTCACAGACACCAAACTTTTTATTCATGTGCACCACAGACAGAACAACATGACTAGCATGTGGACAACGGAGGAAATGTGTGTTTCAATGGAGCTAAAGTGGGCCTTTCACGCTTGTCTATTTTCGTGAACAAACCGTATTGTTAGTGATCCAAATAAAGCCGACAACTGCTGTTGGAGATCATTGAGGGCACAAAATCACGTTAACCAGCTCGTCCCGTGTGCTGCCAGCTATGTCTCTCTTGACGTTTGATATCACGCCACTTTCCAAGTCAACGTTAGCTATTGCCCTCGACAGTACGGTCAGTGGACCACTTCTGGCGTCACCCGTATCCTCTAAACTGTACCCAGTAAATCTGAGGGCAGTGAAATGTGCGGCGTGAAAAGGTCAAAGAAATGTCCAATAATGACGCTCTCCGAATTTAATCGGAACAACCGAGTGCTTCTCTACTTTACAATAACTACTCATGAATGTGGACTGAAAACGCTCGAACAAGAATTGCTATGCCATTTCTTTTTACACTCAGAGATGATCGCATTTCATTTTGTATCAGACGCAGTCGCAAAACCTATGTTTATGACCAAATCTTCAGAAACTACAATGGAAAACATAAAAACCAAATTAAGGTTCCAGAGTTTATAATTGATATTTCTTCTACTAAACAAAGTATACTTCAAAATAAATATACACTGATGTGCCAAAAAACTGGTATAGGCAAGCGTATTCAAAGGCAGAGATACGAAAACAGGCACAATACGGGCAGCGGTCGGTAACGCCTACGTAAGGCAACAAGTGTGTTGCGCAGTTGTTAGTTCGGTTACTGCTGCTACAATGGCAGGTTATCAAGATTTAACTGAGTTTGAACGTGGTGTTAGAGTCGTCACACGAGTGGTTGGACACAGCATCTCCGAGATAGCAATGAAGTGGCAATCATCCCGCACGACCATTTCACGAGGGTACTGTGAGCATTAGGAATCCGGTAAAACATCAAATCTCCGACATCGCTGCGGCCGGGAGAAGACCCTGCAAGAACGGGACCAACGACGAAGACAATCGTTCAAGGTGATAGAAATGAACCCTTTCGCAAATTGCTGGATATTTCAGTGATGGGCCATCAACAAGTGTCAGCGTGCTAACCATTCAACGAAACATCATCGATATGGGCTTTCGGAGACGAAGGCCCACTCGTGTATCCTCGATGACTGCACAACAAAAAGCTTTACACCTCGCTTGCGCCGTCAACCTTGACATTGGACTGTTGATGACTGGAAACATGTTGCCTGGTCGGACGAGTATCGTTTCATATTTTATCGAGCGGATGGGCATGTACGGGTATGGAGACAACCCCATGAATCCATGGACACTGCCTGTCAGCAGGGGACCAAGCTGGCGAAGGCTCTGTAATGGTGTGGGGATTGTGCATTTGGGCTGATATGGGACTCCTGATACGTCTAGATTCGATACGTACGTAAGCATCCTGTCTGTTAACCTGCATCCATTCACGTCCACTGTGCATTTCGACGGCCTTGGGCATTTACAGCAGGACAATGCGACATACCACACGTCCAGAATTGCTACAGAGTGGCTCCAGGACCAACCTTCTGAGTTTAAACGCTTCCATTGGCCACCAAAATCTCCAGCCCTGTACATTATTGAGATATCTGGGATGCCTTGCAACGTGCTGTTCAGAAGATGCCTCCAACCCCTCGTACTCTCACGGATTTATGGACAGTCCTGTAGGATTCATGGTGTCAGTTCCCTCCAGCACTTCAGACATAATCGATGCCACATCGTGTTGCGGCACTTCTGCGTGCTCACTGAGCTCTACACTATATTAGGCAGGTGTACCAGATTGTTTGGCTCTTCAGTGTAGAAGAATGTTCAGAGCATAGCTGTGGATCAACATGTGGTACATGTACTCTACGTAAGATGTATTGTTGTACTAACTGAAAGGCCAGGATTGTGGATGCGCGTAGAAGACATGAGAAATAGGTAACTTCTTCTCATCCAACTCCTAGCGCTACATGGAAGTGTCCTCTATATGTGACTTAGAGAGGTGCACATAATTTTCTTTGTGATAATCATTCTGCATATCACTGACATTGGAACTTCCTATCAGATGAAAACTCTGTGTCGAATCAGGACTCGAAAATGGAACCTTTGTCTCTCGCAGGAGAATTTCTGTGACGTTTGGAAGGTAGACGATGAGGTCCTGGAGAAAGTAAGGTTGTGAGGACGGCTCATGAGTTGTGCTTGAGTATCTCATTGTCGTCTGTTTGTTACTCTTATGTTCGTCCTCCTCGTCTATGGTAATGGGACTCTGTGTGTGATTCATAAATGTAGACCTAAAAAAAGTTATGTTTTTTCATGTATGTTGTTTTGGTTCTCCATGGTAAAAAGCAAAGCAAACAACGTGGCTCAATGTGTCGACAAAGCCGAAATATGGAATCGATTTTTATCTTTAGCTTGTAAACCTCATTTCGTTCTATATTACTGCATACGCAACAGCATTGTCACATACGAAAAAAAAAGTTTGGAAAGCACTTGCCCGCGAAAGACAAAGAACCCAAGTTCGAATCCTGGTCCAGATAACAGTTTCAATCTTCCAGAAAGTTTCATATCAGCGCACGCTCCAATGCAGAGTGAAAATTTATTCTGGATATCATTGTCATTACTGCCAAGTGTAACGTATATGAGCATTACGAAACTGTATATTAAGTCCGATATACCCGCTACGACAAAAAACCCGATGTACCACGAAGGAATTAACCGAATGGGACGGAAATCAGTAGATATGACGTACATGTACAGACAAACTGATGATGAAAGTGTCAGAAAAACAGGATGATTCATGCAAGAAAAAGAGAGTTATTCCACCTCTGGCCGCTATGCAGCACACACACACACACACACACACACACACACACACACACACACACACACTCACACTCACACTCACACACACACACACACACACACACACACACACACTAGAATTGATTGACAAAGTTATTAGTTGACCTCCTGAGGTATATCGAGCCAAATTCTGTCCAAATTGTGCGTTAGATCGTCAAAATACCGAGATAGTTGGTGGGCCATGTACACAATCGAACTCATTTGTGATACAGGGTGTTTCAAAAATGACCGGTATATTTGAAATGGCAATAAAAACTAAACGAGCAGCGATAGAAATACACCGTTTGTTGCAATATGCTTGGGACAACAGTACATTTTCAGGCGGACAAACTTTCGAAATTACAGTAGTTACAATTTTCAACAACAGATGGCGCTGCAAGTGATGTGAAAGATAT
Organism: Schistocerca gregaria; assembly: GCF_023897955.1. Lineage (NCBI taxonomy): Eukaryota > Metazoa > Arthropoda > Insecta > Orthoptera > Acrididae > Schistocerca > Schistocerca gregaria. The sequence continues at coordinate 44,761,412 of NC_064924.1, forward strand.
AGAAGACAACACAGTCTGTGGGTGCGCCATTCTGTACGTCATCTTTCTGCTGTAAGCGTGAGCTGTTCACAACGTGCAAGTGTGCTGTGAACAACATGGTTTATTCCTTAGAACAGAGGATTTTTTTGGTGTTGGAATTCCACCGCCTAGAACACAGTGTTGTTGCAACAAGACGAAGTTTTCAGCGGAGGTTTAATGTAACCAAAGGACCGAAAAGCGATACAATAAAGGATCTGTTTGAAAAATTTCAACGGACTGGGAACGTGACGGATGAACGTGCTGGAAAGGTACGGCGACCGCATACGGCAATCACAGAGGGCAACGCGCAGCTAGTGCAGTAGGTGATCCAACAGCGGCCTCGGGTTTCCGTTCGCCGTGTTGCAGCTGCAGTCCAAATGACGCCAACGTCCACGTATCGTCTCATGCACCAGAGTTTACACCTCTATCCATACAAAACTCAAATGCGGCAACCCCTCAGCGCCGCTACCATTGCTGCACGAGAGACATTCGCTAACGATATAGTGCACAGGATTGATGACGGCGATATGCATGTGGGCAGCATTTGGTTTACTGACGAAGCTTATTTTTACCTAGACGGCTTCGTCAATAAACAGAACTGGCGCATATGGGGAACCGAAAAGCCCAATGTTGCAGTCCCATCGTCCCTGCATCCTCAAAAAGTACTGGTCTGTGCCGCAATTTCTTCCAAAGGAATCATTGGCCCATTTATCAGATCCGAAACGATTACTGCATCACGCTATCTGGACATTCTTCGTGAATTTGTGGCGGTACAAACTGCCTTAGACGACACTGCAAACACCTCGTGGTTTATGCAAGATGGTGCCCGGCCACATCGCACGGCCGACGTCTTTAATTTACTGAATGAATATTTCGATGATCGTGTGATTGCTTTTGGCTATCTTAAACATACAGGAGGGGGCGTGGATTGGCCTCCCTATTCGTCAGACATGAACCCCTGTGACTTCTTTCTGTGGGGACACTTGAAAGACCAGGTGTACCGCCAGAATCCAGAAACAATTGAACAGCTGAAGCAGTACATCTCATCTGGCTGTGAAGCCATTCCGCCAGACACGTTGTCAAAGGTTTCGGGTAATTTCATTCAGAGACTACGCCATATTATTGCTACACATGGTGGATATGTGGAAAATATCGTACTATAGAGATTCCCAGACCGCAGCGCCATCTGTTGTTGACAATTGTAACTACTGTAATTTCGAAAGTTTGTCTGCCTGAAAATGTACTGTTATCCAAAGCATATTGCAACAAACGGTGTATTTCTATCGCTGGTCGTTTAGTTTGTATTGCCGTTTCAAATATACCGGTCATTTTTGAAACACCCTGTAGAATGAGAGAGGTGGATGTTGTGTACATAGTTTCGCGTAGTCAGCGCGTACACAACTTTCCCAATAGAGCGCGCCCCACTAAGCGCAACAGCGCAGGCGCAGCGTTCTTCGGTCTGCGCACTACGAGATGGCGCTGTCTTAGAGACGGACCAAATTCTGCTTCCGCCGATCCGCGTATTAATATGTAACGCAGAAAATCAGATTGCTGCTAACGTAGAACCTTTTCTACTCGCAGATCACACTCGCGCAGTGATACCTGAACGCTTCTGGTATTATAATGAATGTAAAGACCTCCGATTAGTCAGTCTGCATCAGTCTGCATTAGTCTGTACCAGTCTATAGTCAAGTTTCAGTCTGCGCCTAATAAGATTATCATATTCCTGTACATTGCCATGAAGATAAAAGTATAGACACTTTGTCAAGTATCAGAGATATGTGAGAATAAGATTAACGTACCAAGACCAAAGGAACTTCAGATTGTCAATTGTAAACAGCATCCAGAATCAAGTCACGTAATAGCAATTATTTTAATTATTTTAATAATAAATCTATTACTTTAAGCGTGCAAGTTGCATTTGTATCGTCTAACCTAACGGCAGAAGATAAACACGCCACGATAAGACCACGAGACATATTGCTGACACTCGCCTATTTCGTTAGAGCGACAAGTCAAATAATCTGATGGTGTATGTACCGAAGGTCTTACAGTACGCACACCACAGTGGACATGTGACTCAAACCTGTCCACGTATGACCAAGTTCTGTCTTCAGTAGGAATGCCAAGTAATAGCCAGAGATGTACCGTGCGACATCAGGAAAACAAGCTCTTCTTTCTTCGATACAGCCGATTATATTTGCAATGTGTTGCTTAAGCCACTGCTACGTAGCGATTTCACAAACTGATTTCCAGCAGAATGGTGTGAAACAGCAGCCTGTGACCGCGTGAGAGAAGCAAGACGAAAAGAAGAGCAAACTAACCTGCAACAGGGGCCACGTCACGCCAATTTCAGAACGACGTCGTGTGATTGGCCGCTGCGAGCCGAAGAACCTCCTACGAGACACGTCACGTGTCCAGTCAGATCAAAGAGGCAGCGTAGTACACAATCGAAAGCACTGTGTCTGCTTGCGTGGCTCTTTCGATATTAGACGGGATAGGGTCTCGTTAACATATCAATGAATCGAGTCGACGCGAGAAACAAACGTCTTCCAACAAATACAAATACAAACACACGCATCCACACACACACACACACACACACACACACACACACACACACACACACACACACACACACACACACACACGTCATACTGTTACACATTAAAAATAAGAAATTCTTCCGTGCAATGGAAAGAGTCGCCAAGCACATAAGAGTTCAGTTTTGTTTGAAATTAATTTTATCGTCCATTAAATTCCGTACGTCGCTCCCTAGAATGTCAAATATTTTTATCGCTAAATGCCAACTCCGTTTCATGCCATACCACGGCTGGAAAATGAATAGTGTACATTTTTCACTTTCTAGTGTTAAATTTACTAACTGAACCGTTGTTGTAAACTTGTAAGAAAGTACATGTTCTACGAGGGGCCTTCAGTAAGTGCAACGCATTGTTTTCCAAAAAGAAGGTGTTGCATTACTTATGAAAAGCCCCCCGTATGACACAATTAAGCTAAAATCACGATGCAAACTATAACCTATGTTGGCATAATTGAATCGTCATAACTCTGTCGTATATATCATGACTTTGTAACATTTCTTGTCTAATTGTTATATCAAATTACTTAGTTTCTAGGATTATGCCTCCCTCACGAGAGGGGCATGAAAACGTTTAGCAAATGTTTATATACCTAGTACTCAAAATTTGTGAAGGAGTTTTACCTTATACAGAACACAGTTGTTTATTTTTGTTTCGACTGTTCAAAGTGTTTTGAAGACGTGGTACTTTTGAAGGTAGTATACTTCTGTCTCCCTCCAACCATTTAGCTGATATCCAGAAAGGGATACCTATAACAGTGGATTCTGAACGACGGTAAAACTCGGCATTTAATACATTCACAAACAATGTCAGATGTAAAATAATTTATCAGGGCAAACTTTGCACCATGACGGGCAATTTACGAAAATGAGGAAGTCACGCTGGACCCATGGTACCTCATGAAAGAGCAGGCGTGCAGTTACTTTTACATACGGGCTGTTTTCAGCGTGCCGCTCATAACCTATTGTTAACTTTCTTGAATTATGTAATATTACAATATGTTTCCCGGTATAACGTTATCATGAAGCAAAAGTGCCAGTACGTAAACATATAATATGAGTACACATACACTACTGGCCATTAAAATAGCTACACCACCAAGATGCCGTGCTACAGACGCGAAATTTAACCGACAGGAAGAAGATGCTGGATATGCAAATTATTAACTTTTCAGAGCATTCACGCAAGGTTGGCACCGGTGGCGACAATCACAACGTGCTGACATGAGGAAAGTTTCCAACCGATTTCTCATACACAAACAGCAGTTGACTGGCGTTGCCTGGTGAAACGTTGTTGTGATGCCTCGTGTATGGAGGAGAAATGCGTACCATCACGTTTCCGACTTTGATAAAGGTCGGATTGTAGCCTATCGCGATTGCGGTTTATCGTATCGCGACATTGCTGTTCGCGTTGGTCGAGATCCAATGACTGTTAGCAGAATATGGAATCGGTGGTTTCAGGAGGGTAATACGGAACACCGTGTTGGATCCCAAGTGCCTCGTATCACTAGCAGTCGAGATGACAAGCATCTTATCCGCATGGCGGTAGCGGATCGTAAAGCTATGTCTCGATCCGTGTGTCAACAGATGGGGACGTTTGCAAGACAACAACCATCTCCAAGAACAGTTCGACGGCGTTTGCAGCAGCATGGACTATCAGCTCGGACAACCTGGCTGCGGTTACCCTTCACGCTGCAACACAGACAGGAGCGCCTGCGATGGTGTACTCAGCGACAAACCTGGGTGCACGAATGGCAAAACGTCATTTTTTCGGATGAATCCACGTTCTGTTTACAGCATCACGATGGTCACATCCGTATTTGGCGTCATCGCGGTGAACGCACATTGGAAGTGTGTATCCGTCATCGGCATACTGACGTATCACCCAGAGTGATGGTATGGGGTGCCACGTCTCGGTCACCTCTTGTTCACATTGACGGCACTTTGAACAGTGTACGTTACATTCAAATGTGTTACGACCCGTGGCTCTACCCTTCTTTAGAACCCTGCGAAACCCTACATTTCAGCTGGATAATGCACGACCGCATGTTGTAGGTCCTGTACGGGCCTTTCTGGATGCAGAAAATGTTCGACTGCTGCCCTGACCAGCACATTCTCCAGATCTGTGACCAATTGAAAACGTCTGGTCAATGGTGGCCGAGCAACTGGCTCGTCACAATATGCCAGTCACTACTCTTGATCAACTGTGGTATCGTGTTGAAGCTGCATGGGCAGCTGTACTTGTACATCCCATCCAAGCTCTGTTTACTCAATGCCCAGGCGTATCAAGGTCGTTATTACGGACAGAGGTGGTTGTTCTGGGTACTGATTTCTGAGGATCTATGCACCCAAATTGCGTGAAAATGTTATTACATGTCAGTTCTAGTATAATATATTTGTCCAATGAATACCCGTTTATCATCTGCACTTCTTGTTGGTGTAGAAATTTTAATGGCCAGTAGTGTATAATTGTTTCCTGCCTTGGCATGTGCTGTGGTAGGCTGCGATTTCATATGAACAGCGTAGGCTAAAGCGCATTCCAAGACTGAAAAATGTTCCATGTGGATTCATGTATAGTTGCTAGAGGTTCTGAGGGGTGAAAAGGCAATTGAATTATCTGAAGTGTCGCCACGATAGACTTTTTCGTCTTAAAACATATTGGCGCAGTGGCCGGATTATAAATAAGATGTATTAACATGTGTTTAATGTTGTTATTATATGTTGATTATTGAATATACGTAGCTGAAATTCAGTTTCACGCTTAAGTACCACAAAGATAAGTAAGAACGCTCATAAACAGTCGCTTTTCCCTCGCTCTGACTGCGAGTCCAGCAAGAAACAAAACGACTAGTAGCGGAACAAGGTACCCTCCGTCATATACCATACGGTGCCTTGCGGAGTACGTATGTAGACGTGGATGAACCTTCAGTACGCCTTCTGAACATTCATTAAGTCAGATTGGTGCCCCTCAGTGCAGTACCCTAACGGTCACGTGATCCAGGCGGTGCCTTCAGTATAGTATCTGGACAGTCATGTTCTCTGGAGGCCGCTCTCGGTATGTGTACCGACAGTTTTGTTAGCCGGATGGCGCTGTCAGGATGTCAGAGCAATTCCTACAGACAATAGCTAGCTAAGAAGAGCCATGACGTCATCGTACACAGTCCATAAACCACAACAAAATTAACTTTTGTCGGCTGTCAACAAGTAGTGCCCTTATACGAAATTATGGTAAAGAAACGAAAACCTACTTTTGACATCACATTTTGACTGCACTGACAAAAATTTCAACCGAGATGTAAACATATTCAAAGCCTGAAGAGGTATCCGAGGGACAAGAAATGCATTGCGTTTTAGAAATTAATTTCAAATTGTGTTTGTTGGCGGGATTATTTAGCCCTTGTCAGAGTTCAGTTACTGTCGAAATTCTTCACACTGTACAACTAAAGTAGATTTTTTAGGAAATGGATAGACCTACAGCTACGAAATATTTGTTGCAGATTTGTTGTGGAAAATGGGCAACTAAAAGTAAAAATGCAATATGGGGAAAAATAGTAATCATATCAAGCAACTTGTAAAGTACGTAGTGAACACCGTGAGCTTCCTTAAACTGCTATTGGCTTTATTAAGTGAATTTTCAGAGATATATCTGACATGGAACTTTTAGCGAGTGACTCTGTTGTCAAACACAGAACCAAATGAAAGAGCAAACAATGTAAATATGTCAATGATTCCTAGAAAGACGTTCGTCAAAATACATAGACTTTATTTGGATGCATGCGATGCAGTAGCAACCTGCAAGAAAGGCAAATACAAAGTGCTGAATTAGTTACGAATAATACCCGAAAATCGTGAAAAATAGAATTTTATTCGTAGACAATCAGAGAAAGGAGGATAGACTCACCAGATAAATCACCAAAGAAGTAAGAAGGACACTCTGGGAGGAAATGTCTAAAGATTCTGAAAACCCAGCTCCATCATAATTTACTCTGCACTTTGACACAGAGTAACGACACAGCCTATCAAACGCAACAAAAAGATCATAGATGGATCAAACAATCACAGATCGTCCAGTATAGTGCACAGAAAGTAGGCAGCAACAACTCAAGTAGAATCGCATAGCAATTACAAGCTCAATAATGACATGGGACATGGAGTGAGAATGTTCAAAAGCAGTGTAGTCCGAAGCTGTTGTGAAGTACATAGGACGCCATGACAGAACGTCACGCTCTCAATGCACAAGTTTTCTTCTAGAAAGTGCTAGGAGTGGATCGTTCGCGGAAGAACTGGTCCACAGGACTGGCCCTCCCGCACCAAACGAAACTAGGAAATACTTCGAAGGAACGGCCGTTCACTGCTTCTTTCACGGCGTTTCCACTTTCCCACATGAGTTCCCTTCGGTTAGTATCGTTCCTTTTCTGGTAGTCATTCGTTCCTTGTTCCATGGTCGTCCTTCCTCGAACCCGCCTCACTGTCGCCTGGTCGGTCTGGATCTTCCTCGGGTTGTTCACCCCTTCCTCTTTCTAGTTCTCCATACCTTATTCCCATCTCGGTCGGTAGCTCTGCCGTTCCTCATTTAGTACCGAGTTGCAAATTATTTCGTTCATTGTTTTAGCTCGTTCTTCTTCACTTTCAAACCGTTCTCGGATCTCGACTCCTAGTTCTCTTCGTACGCTGTTCAGGGTGCATGGCTCGTAACTTCATTACAATTATGTACAGTAATTAAAACAAGATTTTCCGATTCGCTGAAATTCCTTCTCGACATGCTAGTCCGATTTCTTCAATACCCAATGACTGAAATTTCCACTTTAAGGGGGGTAGGACGTCAAACGGGCCGACTTGGAACAGGAGAAGCACCACAGGACATTTTAATTTCCACTGTGTATAGTTTTACAAATAAATTCATAAAGCTTTGTCAGCATGACCAGGAAGGATGCAGGATTCACACTCATTGCAGTGGAAGTTCAAAAACATAACAAAATAATTTCTTTTTATATGTGGAATTTCATCATTTGTTCAGTTACCACTGGCTGCCTTTGTAATAGAGATTATTCAATGAATTTTGCACAGCATACAAACCATACTTACAGCTGTACGAAACTCTAGAATTTATTTAATTTATTAAAAAATGATTGAGCTGTTACATTTTAAACTTCATATTTAGAAAAAAACTCAAATTTTATTGTTAATTATTTCAAGTTTTACCACAGATTTTAATAGATTTGGAAAATTCTAAAGCTTCGTACACCTGTAAGTATGGTTTCTATGCTGTACAAAATTCATGGAAGAATCTGTCTTTCTTATGAAGAAAAGTGTACCTATAGCAACAAATGCAGCCAATAGTAAGTGAAAAAAGATGAATTTTCACATTAAAAAAATGTATTTTCTTTTTTTCTTTTTTTGAACTTTCACTGCAATGAGTGTGAATTCTGAATCCTTCCTGGTCATGCTGACAAAGTTTTATGAATTTATTTGTAAAAGTATAGACAGTGAAAATTAAAATGTCCTGTGGTGCCTCTCGTGCTCCAAGTCGGCCCCTTTGACGTCCAGTCACGCTTAAAGGTCACAAATAACGTTTATCAACGGCAACGTAGTTTGTACACACACTTTCTAGGAGTTGCTGAAAATAAAATTTTAGAATCAAATTAAACGAATATATCAAGTTCTCTGTACCATTTCCACTTTCCAGTTTCTGTTGGTAATATTTTAAAGGGTTCAAATGGTAGCCGGACTACATGTAGTCCATTCTAATCTCAGCTTCGCTCGCTCAGGTCAGCAACTTTTTTAGTTTCGAATTTCGAAAATTTCAGATCTACCATTGAATTTGACGTTTATACGATGTTTAGCGAAATATTTCAATTTTTGAAATTGCCATATTTGTTGTTACATAAACATTTCACTAGAATGAAGATAGTGATGAGAGAGAGCCTTCATTAGAAACATTTTATGAATGTAGAGTTTTAAAAAATCTTCTTTAATTTTCATCCAACTATTCTAAAACGTGTTTGTTAACGGCATGTACGTATCCAGCCACTCTCCCCTCCCCCGGTCCCCCCACCCCTCAAGAAAAAACTGAACTTCACAAACCGACCTCGCATCACACCAAATCCCAAATCCCATAGACAAATGCACCAAAGCAGTATCCATTTGAGCACTTGTTCCTTATTTGCGACTGAGAAACACATTTATTCTACTGAACATGTGCTCATAGCTCTTAATGTACGCATTTTAAGTTTAACATTGTAAGACGTCGTGGTCTCCTGACCTTCACTGCTTACATATTCCACCCTCACAATCATATTCCGCACATCAAGACGCTTCATTCGAACCCAAACTATATAAGATAATGTCAATGTTGTATAAATTCATGTAAACGATATGCAAATAACAAGTAAATCGCAAGTGCGCACCAAGATTGAAATACTCGAGGCTGGCGTACACACACACACATTCAAGACACGATGGTCACAAAAGCTTTTAGTTCGGGAAAGGCAAATCGCACACCAGGAGGCCGGTTCCTTCAGAGGACGAGTCAACCTATCTACGTCGGCTGGCGACCGCCCATAGAGCAGACAGCGTTTGCCCGAGTGAAAGGGAGAACGACCCCGTGTTTGGCTTAAAAGCAAATTCCACTACATTGTGTGGGAACGCCCAGCCTACGCATTCTTTATAAACGTAGCACACAGTTTCAGAGGTGTCCACAGAGAGACAGCAAACGCCAAACGCCGATGCTACAGATTTCCGGATTGGTCGCCTTAAACGAAACGTCATTCTCCAGTTTTAGAAGAGCAATGCTGGTTGGCAGAAGATATTCCTGACGCCTTGAGTTGAAGGAGTAATGGAAGAAACCGAAAGATATACCTCTTAATGTCTGGTGTGGAGAGGGGCCGTTCCGTTGTCGCTCTTGGAGCGAGAACACGTAATGAGAGCGTGTGCGCTCATATGTGTACTCAAAGAGCGAGGAACAAGTCTCTCCTCAGTACTTCACTGGGAGAGCACCTCTGTCGAGAGCGAATCGGAGTGTGACTCTATACTGAGTCCTTTTGATTAAGCGTTGTTCACTGTGTTGGCCGCCACACTTATTGTGCGGTGTGAGTGGACAGAGCTATAGTTAAACGCCTGCAAGCGAATATTTGAGTGGCATCACGGTGAACTGGTTGCCTGACCGGTGTACCACGGCAATAGATAGACTAGGGACGAATAGGAGTCATTGACTTCATCAAGGCGTAGGGAGAGTTTGATTGGCGAAGGGCAATCCAGACAGACCGAGAGTTATCTTATTTGTCAGCAGCGAGTGGCGCAGACAGCAGTCATTACAACTTACGGTACTGTGCGGTACAGCTCTTGTGAGCCCCATATTTCCTCCACAACAGCACACTTCACTGCATTTCACACGTGACAGCCTCGACCATACCTAGCAACATTCTAACGGATAATTATTCAAGTTGAGTAGGTGCAGCTCTCAGCCATTCTGCCAAGTCAATAACAATCTTAAACTATGTATAGAAATTTCATTAGCGAATCCTATCCTGGAGCGGTAACTTCACATTCCAAAAAGAACCAGGATATAACTTGTTCAATTCATAACTAAAAGTGCCATTGTGATTTCTCAGAAATTTTTGCAAATAAAAATAATGATTTTCGTTAGTTTCATGTTTTTCTTCAACTAACTAGCACTACTCCAGTACCCAAGTATCCCACTAGTTACGTAAGAAATTTTGTGAATTTTTGTGTCACTTACACGGATGACTCCAGAAGATATTTATTGCTGAAAGTTTATCAGGCATTTCTCTTTAGAACGTTAGGAGCGTCTGTCTGACTTCTGTACTAGTGTGGGGGTAGAAATTGCATCTTGCAGGAGCCACAGGGTACATCTCAGATTAATCCATCGGCAGAATGACAGAATAGAACCCACACGTCGTTCACAACATTTTATAAACAATTTTTTCTAGTTTTGGTCCATACTGTCTTCTCCAAAAATATGGAAAAAAAGATATTTCAGTACATGAGATTTGTCTCATAGTATTCAAGATGAAGAAATGCTCATAACTCTTAAGTTATGCGTTCTAGAACGCGTGAATAGCAGACATTCTTGATCCGAACGATCATTCCTGTCGTAATTCTGGGTATTGACCATTTCTCTTGGGACACGCAGTATAATTTTTAATGGATAGCGACTAGTAGCAAATGTTCCCAGCACCGTTTATCGTCAAATCCCGAAACTGTTACGCCATTCATCACGAAATGGGTTCATCGCTTCCCCACCCTTGGCCCGTATCCAGAACATGCTCTTGTTTTTGGGTACAATACCTTTAGTTAGTGATCTTGACTTTTTAAAAACCGTAAAAAGCACACAATTAGATGAAAAACATTGAATGATTAAAAATGATCAGTTCTCAAAAAGATGTATCGCCAGTGAACTAGTAACCAAACGAGAACTAGTTTTTCGACTCCAGGATCCGCCACCGTGTGACTACCGCCGGCATCCAACTGCGGTCACGTAAGTAGCTGTGACGTCAGCAGCGCCTGCCGCAGCGGCGATGCAGGCCCGCGAAGCGCGCTTGCTCTGAGTTATTACGGAGCCCGTCTTCCCCAGACGTAATTAGCGATTACACCTTCCACTCGGGAAGCACTTTCTCTACTGCATTCTCAGCACTCATTGCGCCTTGATAATTCAGGCCCGGAGTCGTCTAATTTTCTCCTGCTTGTTAATGTTAACACACAACTGCGTCCACGTAAAACACTGACATTTAGAGAATTGAAGAGGCTGAACTGCAATCACAGGATATGGTGGTCATTATCTCTTTCGCTATAGTCATCATCACTCTGGCGTTTACCCACCGACCGACTTCCGTCCACAGTTTGCTTTTCTTTATAGCGACATGCAACACCTCTTTACTTTATTGCTGTAATACCAAGTACGTGATGCATTTATACATGACTTAAGACCGTGATCGTGTAACTAATGGAATTTAAGAAACTGGACTACTGGTTTCGTCTCCAAAACACCTCATTATATGCACGAGAGCATAGATTCAAAAACAATATTTGAACAGCAGTTATTATTTGTAGCCAGGCAAAAATACTTTAACCAGTCATATTAACACGTATCATTTTGAAATAAGTGTAAATCATTTTAAACTTCAGAGCTTCGTTATATAAAAAGAAAGCATCTGTCATTTATCTCACACGTGAAAAGATTCGAAAAATCAACCTTTATAAACAGCTTCTGTGTAGCTCTTTCCAATGAGGTATTAGAAAACTAGCAAGTCTCTCCCTTACATTAATATTTGCTAACTGATGTGTCTAATTTGGAAAGAATATTTCTCTTACTATATCTCTCCCAGAAATAAGCAAACCTATTTCTAGGTAAAGGAGTCTTCTCAGGACAACAGAATGTGGCAACACTTGTTTGAAACACTCTTAAAGCAGAAATATATTACACAATATTCGACGACTGTATCAGGCTCGCTCCATGGTTGGCCGGTAGGAGGTGTCGGTGGTAGCGGTCACGAGTGCGTGAGATGTGTTTGCTGTGTGTATGCACGTTTGTTTTATTTGCTGAAGAAGGCTTTGGCCCTAAGCTATAATTGCAACAGACTTTTCGTTGTGCTTGTCTGCATCTCAACGAATCACCTTTACGGTGAGTAGCAGTCTACCCTTTTCCTGAAAATTCCATAGTCCAACCTGGAGATTCCACTGTTTAAATTCATACGATCCAACATTGTTAACATTTCTGTTTTTGTAATAGCCTACCATAACATCCCAAAAATACCGACAATGATTTACACATTTTGATGGACACTAATAACATTTCTTCGTCTTGTTTAGAACTCATTTTCCACTCAACTACAAACGTAACCCAACCTAACGTCCCTGTTCTGTGTAGCAAGTGAGTGACCGTCAAGGATATTGTCAATACCGTCCACGGATAGCACAATATTTCCAGGTGGCACAATATACATCAAATTTTTTGGCATTCTCAACGTTGCTGCGTAACCTCTCAGTCTCCCCCTTGACGTTCAATATCACTGCGCATCAGAAAATATTGCGCAATATTACTGAGTGTCTAGTGGGCGCTTACTGCGGAAAGTAAATATTCTAATTAATATAAATCATTGTTTTCAAACCAACAGTGTTCGATGTTGCAGATAACAAGCTGCAAAATTATTTTACTTTGGCACTGTCAGCAGAGCACAGCAACTATTCTAATACAGATTTGATTTTTTAAATAGCTTTCTATGATCATAACATGTAATTTTAAACCTGTCTGTAACTGCCGCTTCATCAGTGATATAGTGTTTACAAAGTACCGAGAGCCTACAGAATAGATATGTGCTTTTTAAAACGCGTAGTACCCCATTTTAAAACAATTACATGTTTCGTTTGCCATACCACAAATGCGTATGTATGAAAAAGCCAACTGATGGTGCGTTTGCCCTGCGTGAATGTCGGAGAGTTCTAAAGCATTGTTGCACAGTATTCTTCTGTTTACAGTGTACTGCATCAGTTTCCTTCCGACAGCTTGAGAGGCAGCGATTCTCTAATGAGTGAGACTAAATGTTGCCAAGAATGGTCGCCATTCCGTGGGACTCAGAAAGGAAATTTTTCCCTTTTGCAGCCTAAGTTAAAACGATGGTGTGTGCCTTCAGTAAGCTAACTGCTCACTGAAATGCCAAAAACGAGTCTTAAATCCTGTTACATTAGAAACAAGTGATCAGCGAAAGATAAATAGAAATTTATGGTCTGTGAAGAACTGTGAACTGTTAATGTTATTGTCGAACGCAGTGCATCTTTCAATTTCAGAACCACATACCTTGTCTAAGAAAATTGTGAAGTATATACTGTTGCTGATTTTTTCCAATCAATAAACTGAAGATAATACCGTAGGTATGCAGACGTATACACTAACACATTCATTTGAGTCTGCTGATCGTTCCAAATTATGTATTATTTCCGTCACATGTTATTTTCGCGTACAAGCAACACATTGAATCGAAATAGAGCAAGTACTCAGCCACAACACAAAACACAGACCTACTCAGTATTCGAAACCGCGATCTACCCTACAGAGGTCTCTGACGCTACCACGGTCTCACGGATGTTAACTCCCCCAAAGGCATCACGCCCCTGAGCAGAAACCGACATACATACTGCGAAGTACTTTGTCGTCGTCTGCTGTCAACTTTAGGAGCGTCCACGAGAACGTTGTTGCCACTTCCCACACCATTAGTTCGTTAAAATTCACTATTTTCTACAGGACTTGGTCTCCAACTGTTTTATCATCTTGAATTTTCATAATATTTTAAACATTACCAGAACATTCCGTGAGGTAATTCTATGTACTTGTTATTTCGAATATAACAGTGTATTATGTAAATTGAAGTGGGAGGGTGGACAGAAAAGAAAAGGGAAGGGACCAATAATGTCAACCGAATCGGGCCTTTGTGCGTAATCATGTGGAATTTACATAACACATATCACATCTGCAAGATCCCGCTTGGTGTCTGTATCTGCAAGAGCAGACACCGCAAATTGATATAACTGACAGGCCTTGGGCAATGCATCCACATCCTTCAGTGTGGACATACAATTACCTCTGAACTCCAGCGGGAATCTAAAATTAGTGAGCACGGGGTCACGAGGACTGCGCATAGGCGGCGTTGGATGGGAATGTGAGTCAGCTGGGGACCATGTCAAGACAGCCCGTGCATTTGCAATAAAAACCCCGTCCGCGTAGCCTCGTAAGGAGGTCACGGGTTCGAATCCCGGTCCGGCACACAGTTTTGCTCGTCGCCACTGATTCCGCTCAACGTCCCGATGCAGCAGATATAATTAGCCCCTCTCCTTTCCTCTTCTTTCTCCCCCCTTCAATTTACATAATAGGCATCACAGGTGAGGATCCCGTGTGGCGTCTGTTCTTTCGTACATATACGAAAGAAGAGACAGCACGCATTCATATAATAAAAGATATGTTTTTCAATAGATGAAGAGCCAAAGAAACTGATACACCTGCCTAATATCGTGTAGGGCCCCAGTGAGCTCGCAGAAATGCCGCATCATCATTTCTGAAGTAGTGCTGGAGGAAGCAGACCCCATGAATCCTGCAGAGCTGTTCATAAATCCGTAAGAGTACGAGGGGGTGGATATCTCCTCTGAACAGCATGTTGCAAAACATCCCAAATATGCTCAATAATGTCCGTTTCTGGGGAGTTTGGAGGCCAGCTGAAGTGTTTAAACTCAGAAGAGTGTTCCAGGAGCTACTCGGTAGCAATTCTGGATGTGTGTGGGGTATCGCATTGCCGTGCTGAAATTGCCCAACTGTGTAGGAATGCACAATGGACACGAATGGATGCAGCTGATCAGACAGGATGCTAGAATACGTGTCATCTGTCAGAGTCGTATCTAGACCTACCAGGGGTCGCTTATCACTCCAACTCCACAGGCCCCACCATCTTGAAAAAAAATGGTTCAAATGGCTCTGAGCACTATGAGACTTAACATCTGAGGTCATCAGTCCCCTAGAACAGAACTACTTAAACCTAACTATCCTAAGGACATCACACACATCCATGCCAGAGGTAGGAGTCGAACCTGCGACCGTAGCGGTTGCGCGGTTTCAGACTGAAGCGGCTAGAACCGCTCAGCCACACCGGACGGCCACCACCTTGAACAGTCACCTGCAGACATGCAGTGTCCTTGGATGTATGAGGCTGTCTCCATACACGAACACATCCATCCACTCGATACAATATGAAACGAGCCTCGTCCGACCAGGCAACATGTTTACAGTCATGAACAGTCCAATGTCGGTGTTGACGGGCCCAGGCGAATCATAAAGCTTTGAGTCGTGCAGTCATCAAGGGTACACGAGGGGCCCTCGGCTCCGAATACCCATATCGATGATGTTTCGTTAAATGATTCGCATGCTGGTACTTCTTGATGGCCCAGCATTGAAATCTGCAGCAGTTTGCGGGAGGGTTGCACTTCTGTCAGGCTTAACGATTCTCTTCGATCGTCGTTGGTCCCGTTAATGCAGGAGCTTTTTCCGGCAGCAACGATGTCATAGATCTGATGGTTCACCGGATCCCTGATATTCACGGTACAGTCGTGAAATGGTCGTACGAGAATATACCCACTTCATCGCTGCCTCTCACATGATGCTGCGTCCCACCGCCAGTGTGCCGACTATAACACCACGTTCAAACCCAATTAAATTTTCATAACTTATCGTCGTAGCAGCAGTAACCGATCTAAAAACTGTGCCAGACACTTGTTGTCTTATGTAGGCGTTGCCCACCGCAGCGCCGTATTCTGCCTGTTTACGTATCTCTGTATTTGAATATGCATGCCGAATCCAGTTTCTTTGGCGCTTCAGAGTATAAAAGCAACGTTCTAATTTGTAAACAAGTGAATAAATCAAAGACGTCGAGCGAGTTTCTGTAGTAAGAAGCTGCAGACACAAAATGGAAACGAATTCAAATCCGAGAAACGAGAAATTCGGTCGCGTTTTGGTGATCGGAGACGAATGTTAACCGAATAACTAAGAAGAGAGACCTGAAAAGCAAAAACGGGAGCGAGAACTAAAATAATAGAAGTCAAAGTAGAGTACTGGAAGAGGAGAACCGAGAACGAGAACCAAAAACAGATGCACAACGGGGAATCGAAGCGCTTGCGGTTCTCGTTTCCTGGACAGCCAAACAGCACTATACACTTCTCGACTGGACTGCGAATACTGCACAAGCTGGCACTATGCAAGGGGGTCTGACACACAGAAACACACACACACACACACACACACACACACACACACATACATACATTCATACACACACACGCACACACACACACATGCACACGCACGCCCACGCGTTTCACGCAGATCACAATGTCCTGCAGAGCGCAGTCATACCGCAGATGGAGAGTAGAAATGAGGTCCTGGAGATGCGTACCGTGCACACAAGTTGCAGGCTAAAAATAGCGCTGGTGATATTAACCGGGAACGTGACAGGCAGCTCCCAATGAGACCCAGTAGGCTGGAGCGACCTGTTTTTCCAGATCTCTAAGGATAACCGCTCCTCACAGCGCTTCCTCGCCGCTGCCTCGTCCGGCACGCCCCGGGGTGTAGGAGGACCTACAAGTATTCACCTGTTCTAATTAGTGCCGGCGCTGACGGGCCGACCACGGCTGTGGGGCGGTGCTGCAGGGCCATAACCAGAATAACACTACGGGGAGTTTCTCCTGCTGCTTCGACTGACGTTACCTCTGATAGTACACCAGAACATTGTCTGCTAGATGCTTCGATATTTATGAAAGGTTCTTTTTGTTTTATTACGATTAACGGAAGTACACGTCGTCGTAGCAGTCTGGGGTTCATCACTGACGAAACTAGAGAAGAGTTAACACTTGATCGTTTCTGGTCTACGCGGGTATATCTGTGTCTTCCCTGATCACACATCCCAACCCAAGGTGCAATGGCCGTACCGAGTTCTGACCAGAAAAAAAACGAAGTATTTAAGCCGTGATCTGTAAAGGAGAGATCTTATTCCAACCCTACAAAAGATAACACGAACTTGGTAATACGCCGCGCGGCAGGCGCCAGTACGTCTGTCCCGCTAGTATCATCTTTGCTTTCGATTATACACTACTGGCCATGACGTGCTACAGACGCGAAATTTAACCGACAGGAAGAAGATCCTATGCTATGCAAATGTTTAGCTTTTCAGAACATTGACACAAGCTTAGCGCCGGTGGCGACACCTACAACGCGCTGACATGAGGAAAGTTTCCAACCGATTTCTCATACACAAACAGCAGTTGACCGGCGTTACCTGGTGAAACGTTGTTGTTATGCCTCGTGTTAGGAGGACAAATACGTACCATCACGTTTCCGACTTTGATAAAGGTCGAATTGTAGCCTATCACGATTGCGGTTTATCGTATCGCGACATTGCTGCTCGCGTTGGTCGAGATCCAATGACTGTTAGCAGAATATGGAATCCGTGGGTTCATGAGGGTAATACGGAACGCCGTGCTGGACCCCAACGGCCTCGCAACACTAGCAGTCGAGATGACACGCATCTTATCCTCATGGCTGTAACGAATCGTGCAACCACGTCTCGATCCCTGAGTCAACAGATGGGGACGTTTGCAAGAAAACAACCATCTGCACGAACAGTTCGACAACGTTTGCAGCATCATGGACTATCAGCTCGGAGACCGTGGCTGCGGTTACTCTTGAAGCTGCATCACAAACAGGAGCGCCTGCGATGGTGTACTGAACGAGGGACCAGGGTGCACGAATGGCAAAACGTCATTTTTTCAGATGAATCCAGGTTCTGTTTACAGCATCACGGTGGTTGCATCCATGTTTGGCGACATCGCGGTGAACGCACATTGGAAGCGTGTATTCGTCATCGTCATACGGGCGTATCACCCGGCTTGATGGTATGGGGTGCCATTGGTTACACGTCTCGGTCACCTCTTGTTCCCATTGATGGCACTTTGAACAGTGGACGTTACATTTCAGATGTGTTACGATCCGTGTCTCTACCCTTCATTCGATCCCTCCGAAACCCTGCATTTCAGCAGGATAATGCACGACCGCATGTTGCAGGTCCTGTACGTGCCTTTATGGATATAGAAAATGTTCGACTGCTGCCCTGACCAGCACATTCTCCAGATCTCCCACCAATTGAAAATGTCTGGTCAATGGTGGCCGAGCAACTGGTTCGTCGCAATTCGTCAGTCACTACTCTTGATGAAGTGTGGTATCGTGTTGAAGCTGCATGGGCAGCTGTACACGCCATCCAAGCTCTGTTTGACTCAATGCCTAGGCGTATCAAGGCCGTTATTCCAGCCAGAGATGTTTTTTCCGGGACTGATTTCTCAGGATCTATGCACCCAAATTGGGTGAAAATGTAACTACATGTCACTTCTAGTATAATATATTTGTCCAATGAATACCCGTTTATCATCTGCATTTCTTCTTGGTGTAACAATTTTAATGGCCAGTAGTGTAATATGGCCGGCCACGAGTCAGTTACTCATTGCGGGTCCGGCTATGTAAGTGTGGAGCGGCGAGGCAGCGGCCTCACTGTGTAGTGAGGTACTACGGGGTCGGGAGGTTGGCCCTTCCTTGGTGCTCATGCTCATTGTGTGTGTTACCAGTGGTGTCCTACAGCCGGAGATGGCGCCGAAGTTGGGTTCTGGCACGACGCGTGTTGCCTGGCATTGTGCTCACCACGCAGTGAATGTTGATAAGAGCTCGCCGGAGCTTCGTCTGGACTAACCGTCCGCCTGCTCGTATGTGTGAGTTTGGTCCCGAGTGCGCCATAGCAAGTTAAATCACACATGCCATGGTAACGAGCCTTAGGCATTTCACCTTGGCTTCTTACTACTTGATAATGAATGAGCAGATGGTGGTGTGGTGTGTTGGGGCTTATGGGCGCCCAACATCGAGGTCATCAGCGCCCTGACACACATTAAAAGGAACGAACGTGGACAGACCTAAGAAAACTAAAGCACACACTCAAAGAAAGCAGGAAAAGAAGGAAAATACTACATAAGAAAGTAAAACCTAAGGAAAGGGGAAACATAGCAACAAGAATGTCACAGGAAATTGTTATTGGCTGGTCACTTACATAAAATATGGGCTAGCTTGTCACACAGTGAGCAAATTAAAATCCTCTCCCCAAAATCTTTGTAAAAACATTTGACATGTCAGAGAACTTTAAAACTTTAGCCACATTCGTCCGAGTGTTGCCTAAAAGAGATGGCAGGTCCGCTGTCAAGTCAGCTGCGGCCCGCTGGTCAGAAAATAAAACGCAATCCAATAAAACGTGGCGCACAGTGACCTGGACGCTGCAAGCACCACACATTGGAGGGTCCTCTCGCCGGAGCAGGTAGCCATGCGTCATAGGGCTGTGGCCTATTCTAAGCAGAGTGAGGAGAACCTCGTCCCGTCGATGGGGCTGAAAGGAAGTACACCACACATGCGTTGTGGGCTTGACTATACGGAGCTTATTGTCAGTCACTTCCAGCCACTCATCCTCCCACCGACGCATAGCCCGTGAGCTCAACAGCGAGGTGAGTGCGTGGAAGGGGATAGCACACTGAGATACTTGTGGGGCGAGACACGCCTCCTTGGCTGCGAGATCTGCCCTTTCATTCCCAGCAATGCCGACATGCCCCGGAACCCAGCAGAAAGCTACAACCTTCCCCAGTCGCTGTAGTCGGAGGAGGGCATCCTGGATGGTCTGGACAGTTTTGTCTGCTGGATACAAACGTTGCAATAAGTGAAGGGCACTGAGTGAATCGGAACGGACAAGAAATTTAGGAGAGGAAGAATGTCTCATGTGCTCCAGTGCCCGCAAGATCGCAGACAATTCTGCATCAATGACAGCGAAAGTATGAGGCAGGCGGACCTTGAAGACACGATCTAAAAAAACAACTGAGCAACCAACAGAATCCCCTTGTTTCGACCCATCCGTAAAAACAGCTACATAGTCTTGGTGCTCAGATAAAATGGCAGAAAATGCTGCATCAAAAACGGTGGAAGGAGTGCAATCTCTATTGTACTGCAATAAATCTAAAATCACTCCGGGCCTCTTCAGTAACCAGGGTGGCAGGCGGTTAAAACCCTGGATTTGGGGTTGTACAGACTCCACACCGAGGGACTCTAGTACACGTTGCACACGGATCCCAAACGGCAACGTAGCCCGGGGACGGCGGGAAAAAAGGCGGTCCAGAGGTGGATGGGCAACAAGATGGTGAGCAGGCGAGCTGGGAGCTGCAAGAAACTTACAAGCCTGGCTCACCAGCAGGAGCTGCCGCCGAATGGTAAGTGGCGGTTCCCCAGCCTCAGCACAGAGGCTGGGTATGGGACTGGTCCGATAAGCACCCGTGGCCAGTCGAATCCCAGTTGGACTATGGGTGCACAGTATATGGGTCAGCGAGGCCTTCTTATTTGCAGATCCTTGACGCTGCTCGGTAAAACTGAAGGAGACGCGCCCTGTCCGCTCCCCAAAACCTGTGGCTGAGACACTTGAGGATGTTGAGTGCCTTCAGGGTTCTGGCTTTCAAGTCACGTAGGTGCGGCAGCCATGACAACCTGGAGTCAAAAGTTAGGCCCAGAAACCACACTGTGTCTCTAAAATGTAGGACAGTATCCCCCATATGCAAGGCAGGCAAAGTAAATTGACGAAAATGAACACAAACACACTTATCGGCAGAGAACCGAAAACCCATCTTCACAGCCCACTCCTCTAACCGCCGCACTGTTAGCTGCAACTGACGGCTCACGGTTGCAACACTGGAGGACGAACAGAAAACAGCAAAGTCGTCCACAAATAAGGAGCATTGTACTGGACTCCTCACTGTAGACGTTATACTGTTGATGGCTATGGCAAAGAGGGTAACGCTTAAACCGCTGCCTGGGGGACACCGTTCTCTTGCTCAAAGCGATCAGACAGTGTGTTACCAATGCGGGTCCGAAAAAACCGCCGAGACAGGAAAGACCGAATGAAAATCGGGAGGTGGCCACGAAAGCCCCATTGATGCAGTTGTGCAAGTATACAGTATCTCCAAGTAGTATCATATGCCTTACTGATATCAAAGAAGACACCAATACAGTGATGCTGACTGAGAAAAGCCTGCTGAATAGCCGTCTCTAGGAGGGTCAGGTTGTCGACCGCGGACCGAAATTTTCGGAATCCACACTGAAAGCGGCTAGGGAGCTGTCTGGTCTCTAACAGCCAGACCAGACGCCGGTTAACCATCCGTTCCAGGGTCTTACCGACACAGGTTGTCAATGAGATACTACGATAACTACTGGGACATGTGCGGTCCTTTCCCGGTTTGAGGAGAGGGATGAGGATTGCCTCCCGCCACTAGGTGGGGAACACTCCTGTCTGCCATATGAGATTAAAACATTCGAGGAGGATTTCCTTTGACGCCGCTGGCAGATGTCGAAGCACGGAGTACCGGATGCGGTCGTAACCTGGTGCAGTGTCAGAAGTCTCACTAAGAGCCGATTCAAGTTCCCACATGGAGAAAGGGGAGTTGTACGCCTCAGAACTGTTCGACCGAAAGTCCAAGTTCGCTCTTTCAACAGTCGCACGGTAGCGACGAAACGCTGGATCCTGATTTGCAGTGGCAGTACTTTGTGCAAAATGCTCTGCCAGCGTCTGATCAATGGCTTTGGGTGTCGTTTGGAGGCATCCCAGGTTCAGGACAGCAGCTATTGGCAAACGGCTATATTTACCGGAAATCCGCCGGATGGCTTCCCATACTTTTGTGGAACAAGTGGAACGGTTGATGGAGTCTAGGAACGCCTGCCATGACCTTTTCTTGCTCTCTTTAATGACACGGCGTGCCCTGGCTCTCGCGATTCGAAAGGCGGTAAGACTGACCGCTGTTGGACGGCATTTAAATCGGCGAAGAGCCGCACGCCTGTCCCGGATGTCTGAACGGCACTCTTCTGTCCACCAAGGCACAAGGCGCCGCTTAAGAGTGCCAGAAGACTGTGGTATGGACAGTTCAGCAGCATGATGGATCACAAGCGTGATGTGATCCACCCATTCTTGGATGCTATTGTGGCGGTCAAAGACAGCCAACCGAGTGAACAGTGGCCAGTTAGCCCTGCCAATTATCCACGATGGTGGCCGCTGCTCCAGCAATTCACCATCCAGGAGATGAATGCGGATAGGGAAGTGATCGCTGGAATGAAGGTCGTCAATGACCTCCCAGTGAACAAAGTCGGTGAGGGTTGGAGAGCAGAAAGATAGGTCAATGGCTGAGAATGACCCTGTAGCAGGAGAGAAATGAGTCGGAGTACCTCTGCTGAGGATGCACAACACTTGAGATGTTAGGAGGCTCTCCAAAATTCGACCTCGAGCGCAAAGAGAAGTGGAGCCCCACAGGACATTATGGGCATTGAGCCTCCCAGGAGGAGAAATGGGCGGGGGAGTTGGTCGATAAGATATGTGAGAGCGTCTAAGGTCATTACATCCAGAGGGGGTAAATAAAGGCAGCAAACGGTAAGCCTCCGAGGTGAATGAATTTCAACTGCAACTGCTTGCATGTCAGTATCCAGGGGGAGAGCAGAGGAGTGGTGGTCATTATTGAAAAACACAGCGACTCCGCCTTTGGCCCTTTCTCCAGTCAGGTCATCTTTGCTATATGACGTATAGCCCCTTAGTACAGGAGCATCAGATGGTTTGAAATGCGTTTCCTGTAAACACAAGCACAGGGGCGTTGCCGTGCTAGGAGGTGCAGTTACTCCACATGTGCCCGGAATCCATTCATGTTCCACTGTATAATGGGAGCCATCTATCAGGGTGGGAGTACCTTCATTCTCACTTTCTGTCGGGGAGAGAGCCCACAACAGACGGAGGCTCAGTTTTGGGGCGAGATGAGTGCCCCAGTCTGACATCAACCTCCATCGCCTCTGAAGAGGAGTCGAGAGAGACGTCAGAGAGAATGACATCCACATCACCAGACTGTAGAATGTCGGTCTCCTTTAGCGGGCGAGTCTTCACCTTTGTCTTTGGCTTCGATTTTGTGGCCTGAGGCGGCATTGGTGCCAAAACCTCAGAAGGGGCAGGAAGTTCCATGACCTCAGCTACCACGGCCTGGTCAGAAGGCCGGGGGGAAGGGGGGGGGGAGCAGCAGGCTTCACAGGAACGGCAGCAGCACACGTACATTGACAAACGCAGGTGCTAGTGCTGACAGTAGCAACCTCCGTTTGTGTAGTGGCATCGGATTGCAACACTGGCTGTTTGAGAACGGAAGAAAAGGAAGCAGCGAACGTGGGCGGCTGCATTGACTTGTAAATTTTCTTCGCCTCACCATACGAGAGGCGTTTTGTAGGAGAGGAGCAGCCAACTCCCTCATGGGCGGCTTTACCACATTTCCCGCAAGTGGCTTCCCCTCTACAGCCGAGAGTAGTGTGTCCAAAGTGTTGGCATTTAAAACACCGCATGTGGTTGGGGTAATAAGGCCGTACACTGAGACGAAGGAAACCGGCCTTCACATGCTCTGGCAATTTGGTGGTGTTAAATGTAAGGATAAACGAGTCAGTCTTTACGAGAGTACCATCCACCCGTTTCATAATGTGTTGCACGTCGACAGTTCCTTCCCGGGACCATTCAGCCTTCAGTTCGTCTTGGGGAATGTCAACGAGATCTCTGCAAGTCACAACACCCTTGCTGTAGTTCAAGGTGTTGTGAAATTCAGTCTCTATCGCAAACTCCCCAAGAAATTGCGCCTTCTGAAGGTTCTGGGCTTGCTGGAAGCTAGATGTTTCAACCTACAAGGTGCCATTTCGCAAGCGCTTTACGGATTTTAGCGTGCCAGCAATGCCTTCTAAGCCCTTTTGGATGTAAAATGGTGAAACTTTAGCGGAACTCCCATCTTTTCTTTTAATTACATGAAACACATTCGGCGAAGCAGCATGCGTTCTGTTACGACTACCTGAATCAGGAGGACTGGCTACACGAGCCCTCTTGTTAGATTGGGTGTTAGAACCTACCAGCGGCCCACCCTCTCCGCTGGGAGGAGAAGAAGAGAAGTTCGAGGGTTCCATCTCGGTCCCAGGAGCAGCTAGGGAACTAAGAGTCCCCCTAGACAGAGCCCCGCGTGCCTAGGTAAGCCTTATACAACTGAGGTGCGGCAGGTTCCCCAGAGGTTGCCCGCTGACGACTGTTCCACCTCAACAGCCATGCATCTCATCGGCGCGCGGCACACCTTGAGATTGAGGGGTTGTTTATAGAGGTTTATTCCATCCTCGCGATCCGGGCGGCCAAGCAAAGATCCCCACTACCTGAGACACACAACACTCCACCGCCGCGCCGCACGGTGGTCGTTGAAGCATGCCCAGAGCTTACGGCGTCAGAGGACTGGCGGCGCTTACCAGTCCCCAGCTCAGGAACCCCGGGGTCGCCAAGCCCGTACCCAGCAAGTGAATGCTGAGCCCCTGGGGGCTGAATGAGCAGATATATGTAAGTAAGACAGGTGAGCTGTCCATTATGTAGTGACAGTATGTTTATGGTGCTGATAACCCTCCTTTTTAAATACAAGTATCGACACATTAGTGACGAGTAACGAAAAACGATGCTGTCTCGTAAAATCACATCATGTTTCTGGAAAATATAGTTTTGCTCGACCTTCACTTTAAAATAAACTTAAGTGTTACTATCGCGTGCCTTACCGCAGTGGATACACCAGTTCCCGTGAGATCGCCGAAGTTAAGCGCTGCAGGGCGTAGTCGGTACTTGGATGGGTGACCATCCAGGCCGCCGTGCGCTGCTGCCATTTTTTGGGGTGCACTCAGCCTCGTGATACCAATTGAGGAGCTACTCGACCGAATAGTAGCGGCTCCGGTCAAAGAAATCCATCATAACGACCGGGAGAGTAGTGTGCTGACCCCATGCACCTCCTATCCCTCTACTGAGGATGACACGGCGGTCGGATGGCCCCGGTAGGCCATTCGTTGCCTGAAGACGGAATTACTATCGCGTGGTGTTATAGTGTTTGAACGAATGCTTAAGTTGCTGAGTTAAAAACCTTTTTTAGGCGAGCTCTCCTGTTTTAAATGTTATGGTTTTGTGTCTAGTGTAGTATGAACGTGTCAATGCATGTGTCCTATTGTAGTTGTTTTATGTTTCAGTTACGTGGAGCGCAGTGCATTTCGTCCGGTACGGTGGGGCGTGGATTCGGGGCTTGACGACTTGGCCGTTGCTAGCGAAACTGTGATTCGTTTGACCGGCTCCATGTGCAGGCCCTCTTCCTCGGTGACGTCTTTCGGTTGAGTATTTCTTCGCCCCTTGTATCCGGTTCCGTCAGGTTATTAAGCTTGGTAGCCACTCTGGCGAATGTACTTTGGGTTTGAAGTATGACTTCGATCTTGTAATGTTGAGTGGCACTCTGTCGTTAGTGACCTAACAGATTCAGTAAGGTTCCGCTTGGTTAATTGTTCCTTGTTTTATCATTCAGGATGTTGTTGTTTGTACCTCGTGTGAGACTTGTAAGGATTTAAATTTTTGTAAAGCAAGGTTTTATATGTGTGTATGTTGCCAACAGTCTTTAAATAGCAAAGATCTTTTTTATTAATTGTTTGTTATTTTAATTAATGTTTATCTGTACTCAAACCTACTTGATTATTTTTTAGTGAGAAGTTTGGGCACCGGCTGCCTTTAGTAGCAAGGGTGAAGATTTTAGAAGTTACTTTTTCATTCCTTTGGTATGAAATGTTATTGCAAAGTGGAGTCATTGTATGGCCTAGTCTTGACGGTTGGAGTTTAGCAAGTTCGTTTCCCTAAATGTTTGTGCCAGGAGCATCTTTCATTAATGCTTTATAAGTTGGTTAAGTAAATGTTCATAAGCGTTTGAGAAAAGTTTTATTGTAATTGTGCTGCGGCTGTTAAACACCAAGCTGTCTTGTTGTATTCAATTGTGTAAGGCAAATAAAATTGTTTAACACAAGCTGTGTATGTTCGATATTATGGCCCTGCTGCTTTCTGTGTAATGCTAAGATGCAAATGTCCGTCCCACTTGGTACTACCATAGAATGACAACTATTAGATCTTTGCATACAGCTGGTATGTTTCTGAACTGTACTACCGACTACAACTGTCTTGGACTGGGAAACTGGAATTTTAAAGAAGCATTGCAAAACACCACATTTGTTAACATGGACTTGTCCAGCTGACATGGAATTTGGCTGTAAACGAATGGAAACTTACTTTATCTAATTGTCACTTACATATTTGCACCTGGGTGGAACTAAATGGGAGAAAGGTCAGGGTAGGGTGTACTCTCTGCGCGGAGGAAACAGAAACTACGCTGGGAGGGGGGTGTTAATCGTGCAA
The DNA here is from genome assembly GCF_023897955.1 of Schistocerca gregaria. Taxonomy (NCBI): domain Eukaryota; kingdom Metazoa; phylum Arthropoda; class Insecta; order Orthoptera; family Acrididae; genus Schistocerca; species Schistocerca gregaria. Next base: position 44,787,896 of record NC_064924.1, read on the forward strand.
ATACAAGACTTCTTCCGATAAAGAAAGCTCTAAGAAACTAAAGCGAAACTGCTACTTTAGTTTGAAAGCTGTAGAGCATGTACGAAAGAAACCGATGAAGGTCAATTAAGGATCCGCTAGTTAATAACAGGGTGGAGTATTTAGGGACAAAATAATTTTGAAATAGTAAACCGGACTCTCACAGGAGCCGAAAGAGTGGTTCTAATTCGTTTCATAATTTAAGCATTATCCAAAGGAGGAGTGATGAAAATACTGGTGAAGCTATCGATAACTTCGGAGTCCACAACTCGTTGTTACCCACGTTTACAGCCAGCCAGTCGCCCGGCGGCGCCCGGGGAGAGCGCACCAGCCGCCCCCGGCGCAGCCGCCCAGCGGCAACCGGCCGAGTGCCCAAGGGTCGAGCTCGCTCCCATTTGACACGAAGGCGCGCAACCAGTCGCGGACTGCTGCGAAAGAGCTTCGGCTCGCAGCTCCCGGTAGCCTCCGGCTACCCAACGCCCCCAACGTGATTCGCACGTTCTTTTAGAGACTCTGAGGCAGTACCAGGACTCCTTCACGGGACCACGCCCGCGTGCTGCAGGCCATCTTACTTCCCGCACCCCTTTAGGTGCCGCGCTTGCACGAACAGCGCATGTTAGCGTAACAAAGGGACCACCCACTTCAATAGGGAACAAGAAACACTTATCTCGTCTACCGAGAAAAACAAAGTTGTCGTTTCCCCCCTCCCACCCTATTAATAACCCTAAGTGCGAGATGGCGGACGCTGCTAGCACTTCCCCTGCTGTCACCCGCAGCAACACACGAGGCGCGAGGACCGGCTGCACGCGCCGAAACTCGCGCCCCAGCCCGCTACCGAAGGCAAGGGAGCGGCTGACGACGCTCGGCAGCTTGGCGCGAAAGCGCAAAAGCAGCTCGAGACGCGCCGGCTGATCACCGAACTATTCGGGGCGGGCGTCTCACCCACTAAAACAACTACACTCAGCATCACCTTACACTCACCCGTCACTGGACAGTCGTGTACCATTGTCCCACCGACGCCGCAGCCTCAAGAGATCGAGGCAGCGGCGGCGGATGTGGACACAGAAAACCACTACACAGAGCCCTGGCAGTTGGAGGGCCCAAAACGCAGACCCAGAAAAACACCAGCACAAACAAGCGAGCAACCAAACTCGCTAGGCAACCGAAAGGCGCTGTTGCCTACACCCACTAGCACATCTCAGGCTAGCAACATTAACACAAAACAAAACGCAAACACAGCTGAGGCGAACAACAAAGCACACAAAGCCACAGCAGTGCCCACACAACACAAGACTGGTTTCCCCCCAGTCGTAATACAGAACTATGGGAATCTTAGTGCCCTTAACACTGCATTCGCGGAAAGACACACAAACAGCACATTACATGCAAAGTACTCGGGAGATAGAGCCTCACTGCACGTTGCCACAGACAACGAATATAAAGATCTTCTGACCTTCCTCAAAGATCGGAAGACCGAACACTACACGTACAGAACGCTGGACGAGAGAACCCAGCAGTACGTGATCAAGGGAGTGGATCCCAGTACCCCCAACGAGACAGTACAGGCGGCGCTTTGTTATCTGGGATTCGGCTGCAAAAGTGCCTCCCTAATGACAGGGTTCCGTACTCACCGCACCGTTACCACACTACATGGTTGTGTTAGCCGACACGGCTGATTCCCGCGCCATCCTGCAGATAAAGAGCTTTCTGCGGATGGACGTACGTGTAGAACTCTACGAACCACCCAAGGTCCCCCAACAATGTAACAACTGCCAGCGGTCCGGCCACTCGGCCCTCCGCTGCGGCCTGGCAGCTCGCTGCCGCGGATGCGCTGGCAACCACAGATCCGACACTTGCACACAAACACAGCAAAACCAGCGACGCTGCGCCAACTGCGGTGGGCCCCAGTCGGCAAACTTCAGACAGTGCAGTGCATACAAACAGGTGCTGAAACGAAAACAAGACAAGAATAGGGTACTGTACTACATTCCATGCCCAAGGCCAGCGCCGAACCCGGTAAGGAACGGCGTAACGTTTGCCACGGCTGCACGCCCTGGCGGAACGGCACAGGCCGCCGAACCTCAGCGCCCTTCACACACACGTGAAACAACCGCTGCAACAGCTACACAACAGCCACAGACAACACCTGAAACCCAACAAGCATCGTTACCAACACCTATGCCCCCAAACAACACGACACCACTGCCGGAAATCACGTGCTGCGAAGAAACGCACCATATACAGGAAAACACATCCACACAAGAACCCCCCGAACCCCAAGCCCAGAGGAGGAATAGACTCACACGCAAACACAGGGCGGGGAACACGAAATCACCACAACAGGCCACGCAGCTACAACAGATCAGCAACACACAGGAAAACAGTCAACAAGACATCTAGACTGTATCTCACACTACCATCCCCCTCAGCACAGAAGTAACACAGGCGCCACAACCTCTGTCACAAAACACAAATGCCACTCCTAACAACACACCAATACCCGCACAAGCGGCCGCTAACTCCACAACAGCACCTCAGGCTGCCACACCCAACACCAACACATCACCTGGGGGAGTACTGGAAACACTATTCCCTGGACACACGACCGTTCAAATCCTTACCAAGGTGCTGACGGCCGTCACTACACTCATCACCCAGCTCGTGAGCGCCGAACCCGGGCAATACTGGGCTGCCATACACACTGCCATCACAACACTCTTTCACACTCTTACATGAATAATATACCACACCCGGCCCATAACGCAGACCCGCACACACTATCACAGATCCTGTTGTGGAATGCAGACTCGATCCACAACAAAAGGGCAGAATTTGCCGCGTTCATGGAGCGCAAGGGAATCCTTGTCGCGCTACTGAGCGAGACCAAGCTTAAACCGCACAAACAACTAAACTTTCCTGGCTACTGTGTCTATCGTACCGACCGACCGGGCGACGCCGTGGCAGGTGGAGCTGCAATCGTCATACACAAAGACATTGAGTACACAAACATAGAGCTCCCCGAACTGGACAAAATCGAGGCTACGGCCGCCAGAGTCAAGTTCAACGGAGCCTACACCACACTGATATCAGTATACAACAGCCCTGTAGGCATTTCAACACGCGATATCAGCACATTACTCAACATTTCACCGCGAGTAATAGTCGCTGGAGATCCGAACGCTAAACACCCAGAATGGAATTCACGCATACGAAATCCCAACGGCAAAAAACTGTACGAACATTCACTAGGCAGAAACTACATTATTCTAGCGCCGACAGAACCGACGCACATTCCCTATCAGAGGGGACACAGGCCAGACGTGATAGACATGGCCCTCATCAAGGGCATTACATCGACACTCAACGTTGCTGTTGAAAACGATCGGCCCTCAAACCACCAACCTGTAATACTATACTTCGAGGAAACACTGCAGCACATGGAACAACGCAAGATGTTGGACTACGGGCGTGCGAATTGGACATTGTTCAAACAAACGCTCGATTGCCACATCCCACATATACACGAAATTAATGAAACAGCACAAATTGACGAGGCAGTAGAAACCCTCACTAACGCCGTCCAGCACGCAATGGCAGGCACCATACCTGATAGCACTTCACAACAACGCAGTGCGGCCCTTCCCAGGAAATCCTGGGCCTAATCTCAATGAGGAATCGCCTCAGGAGACAATGGCAGCTCACCAGGCGTCCGTTCTTCAAACAGCACATTAACAGGCTACAGGGCATCACACACGATAAAATACAAACACATAGAACACAACAGTGGAACCAAAAACTCGAACGGCTGGACACCACACGACCTGGCGTGTGGCAACTAGCCCGACACTTCACCAGATAGAAAATATACACCCCCACACTTCAAGAGCCTGACGGACCTGCATACTCAGCGGAAGAGAAAGCAGAGCTAATGGCCCGAACACTCGCAGCGTCATTCACACCGAACCTGGTACCATCAGATCCAGTGTTCACACTTGCTACTGACCAAGAGGTTACGCGCATTCTAGTCCAGCCATCGCGCGACGACATTCGACATGCTAGCACAGCCGAAGTCTCCTGGGCTATAATGCACTCCGCTGCTAGGAAAGCCCCTGGTCATGATGGCATTCAAAACCGTGTCCTCCAGGGGTTCACGGATAAAGCAACTGAGTACCTAACACACATAACGAATGCCATACTAAAACACCAACACTTCCCCGCCTTTTGAAAGACGGCCAAGGTCCTGATGTTCAGGAAGCCGGTGAAAGACCACAGCCTCCCACAAAATTACCGACCCATCAGCCTTCTGAGCTCGCTCAGTAAGATTGTTGAGAAGGTGATTCTCAAACGCATCACTAGGCACTGCATAACAAATGACATCCTGAGACCGGAGCAATTCGGCTTCAGGAATCACCACTCCACAACACAACAACTTCTACGGGTCGTTGACCACATAACATATGGCTTCAACATAAACAAAGCTACAGGGGCGGTGTTCCTGGACATCGAAAAGGCTTTCGATCGTCTATGGCACAACGGCTTCATCCGCAAACTCAGCGACGCGGGATTCCCCGACAGGCTGCTGCGTCTAATACACTCATACCTCACAGACAGGAGTTTCAACACTGACGTGCAGGGGAAACAATCAAAACGACACGGTATACACGCGGGAGTACCCCAGGGAAGCATCCTAGGGCCCCTGCTGTTTAACCTCTACATAAACGATCTCCCAACCACACACAACACAATGATGGCAATCTACGCGGATGACACAGCCATCCTTGCGCAAGATTGGAAACCATCAAACATTACGTCACGCCTACAGCCTGCAGCCTGTGGCTGAGTCTTGGTTGGAGAAATGGCGCGTTAGAGTAAACGTCGAGAAGTGCGAAGCCGTTCTGTTCACTAGAAGACCGAAGCAACTGCGCAAACACCGCTACTGCAGACCAATAGCTCTACATGCACGTCCAATACGTTTCCGCGAGAAAGTCAAATACCTCGGTGTCTGGCTGGATCGGAAACTACTCTGGGGGGACCAGATACAACACATGACCAACCGAGCAAGAGCGAGGCTCAAACAGCTCTACCCTATGCTCAACAGGCGTAGCACACTGAACAGACGGTTGTCGAGGTCCATGTGCATGACACTTATCCGACCCCTGATGACGTACGCAGCCCCTGTCTGGGGATACGCTGCGCCCACACGCCTGCGCCGTCTGCAGCTCATACAAAACAAAGTACTCAAAATCATAAGCAATGCTCCACGAGGTAATTTTACAATTACCATTACCAACTTTGGCCCAGATAAAAAGGTACTCATCAGCATTTAATTCCTTCTTTTTTCTGGTACTCAAAACAAATGGCATACTTGGAACGAGAGTACCATAAGGCTGTTTAGCCAACAGTCCTGTAGTCTCAGATATACTCCATGTCTTCTAAGTCAAAATGTTTGCATCAGGAAAAGCTTCAAGGCCACCATAATCTGCTTGATTGCCCCATACAACAGCAAGTGTGAGCCAAGTATTACCTCCAAACACTGTTTGTACATCACAGGTAAAGTTGAGATGGAGTCCACGAAAAACATTTGGACCTCCAATCAATATTTTGTTGATCCCAACCTACATACGTAGGAATGATCATCAAAATAAAATAAGAGAAATCAGAGCTCGAACAGAAAGGTTTAGGTGTTCGTTTTTCCCGCGCGCTGTTCGGGAGTGGAATAGTAGAGAGATAGTATGATTGTGGTTCGATGAACCCCCTGCCATAAACTTAAATGTGAATTGCAGAGTAGTCATGTAGATGTAGATGTAGATGTAGATACACACGCATCGCGGACCTTCACCGGGAATACCGACTTGAGACTCTTAAGGAGGTAATCCACAAACTCACCACGAGACTATACAGGAACTCCAGAATTCGCAAAACCCGTTTATTCTGAATCTAGGGATCTACGACCACAACCATAGAGGGAAACATAAAAGACCAAAAGACATACTTGTAGGGACCTGACATCTATGGCCAAGCACACGCAAACACAACGGTACAGGCGAGCCCCTGCTAAATAGACGCCATTACTGGATATCCAGCTGAAACACACTGCCGAATAACTGACACCACACAGGGAAGCTGTACCGTACACTGCATGCAGACAAGCTCCACACGTCCCCCACACAGTGAGATGATTTATGGCCGATCTCCCACTACTGTATAACGATCTTGATTGTTCCAGGAATGTAGCAGCAGCAGCAACTGCGACACATCGCCATCGCTTGTCACGGTAATGATGCATGATACCTATACTAACAAATCCATCCTTGCATAAACTATCGCAGCTAGTACGCCACTACTGCTCTTACTACCCATCCCGCTGTCGCAGAGGTTTTTTTCCCACGGCACGAGCCTTGGCACTTTTTTCCCTCGGCTCTTCAAATCGCTACCCTCACTCGCGTTTCGTCCACTATCTATCACCTGATGGACCGTGTTAATGCGTAGTCGTCCCCAGAAGCACGGACAACATCACAGCCCAGAATCCTGTGATCCACTTAAAGACAACTAACATGTTGACGGAGGTGACAGTAGAACTTTTGGTTTGGTCACCACGTTGGTGCGGGCGTGGAGGGGCCCCACCTCATCTTAAAGACTTGTTTGAGCGTGCTGGCTGGAACGGCTTCGGTCGGTAACAGCCTCATTGGTCTACCATCACTCATCTACTGCATCTGACATCTTTCTCTTTTATGCAGCACCCTAAAGATTATCTGAGAACGTCAGCACTGATTGACTCCAGGTTACTCTCATCTTTTATCTGACCAAAATAGGCAATAAAATTATTCTTCATAATTTCTATAATTTCCCATCGCAGCCTGACTAAACATTCTTTATAATTAGTAAAATATATGACTGCAGTTTCAGCTTCCCTAAAAGCTAATACGACTGTCCACCTTGCGCCCCCAAAACAATATCAACTCTATTATTCGCGTCCCCAATGCTGACTCTTTCCACTATAGCAATCAAGACGGCAGCTTGCATGTATTTTATCGCAGTCTCCTGCCCTGTTTCCTTTTTTTCTGCTCAACGGAGCCGTTGGAAATGAACAATGTCGCAGGGAGGCTACTTTGTGGTGTAAAGAGAGTGAGAAGTGAAATTTCATAGGTGTTATGACAGCTCGAATGACTAAGAAGTGGGACAACTTTGATCACCACCTAGCATTCAGACTGGTCCCATATGCCCCTCTGGTGCCCTAGAACAACAACGATCAGGCGACAAACGTGGAGGCAGCATAGCTACAGCGAAGGTGCTGAATTGAGTGCACAAATAAAGAAAAATATCCAGCTCTCAAAAACGGTTCAAATGGCTCTAAGCACTATGCGACTTAACGTCTGGGGTCATCAGTCCCCTAGACTTAGAGCTACTTACACCTAACTAACCTAAGGATATCACACACATCCATGCCCGAGGCAGGATTTGAACCTGCGACCGCTGCAGCGGCGCGGTTCCGGATTGATGCGCGTAGAACGGCTCGGTCACAGCGGCCGGTTAATGAAATGAACAGCTGAAAAAATGAGTACCTCGGGCCTACATAAAAATACTTTGTATTATAGCACAGATGACGTAACCAAATACAGGAGATGCAACCAAGTACAAAGGATGTAAAGAAGACAATTAGAACGAATAAGAACGACCAAAAGATTCAGAAGAGCAAATACTGAAGCCTGGTGGACCTTTTTTTTTTTAGAGCACACAGGCAGGATTACGCTAACTTTCAACTCAGGTGTGTTTATTGTTTTGTTGTTTGCTGCAATCAGATTTGAAGCCTTTTATAGATTAATCTTCGGACACTTAACACATGTATCGAAATGAAATACCCTTGCATTTTCATTTTGTTGTTGTTACACTGCATCCTCTAATGTAGCTAATATGTCTTAGATGAGCCGGCCGCCGTGACCGAGCGGTTCTAGGCGCTTCAGTCTGGAACCGCGCTGCTGCTACGGTCTCAGGTTCGAATCCTGCCTCGGGCATCGATGTGTGTGATGTCCTTTTGTAAGTTAGGTTTAAGTAGTTCTAAGTCTAGAGGACTGATGACCTCAGATGTTAAGTTCCATAGTGCTTAGAGCCATTTGAACATTTTTTGTCTTAGATGTGTGGATTCTGGATCCTAAAAAAAATCAACGAAGAAGAATAAAATATTTATTGGCCATAACTTCTTAGAGCAATGTGGAAGTAAAAATATTGCGTCGAAGTTCATTGAATTGCGACACGTCAAAGAGACGAAACAAAGAGTGTTCTATGGCTTGCTGTACATCGTTGGAATTTTATGCAGCGCGCCAGGGCGTTCCAACAACTGTACCGGTTCGAGAGTAAAATTACTTTCACAAAGTTTAAAACAGCTGTTTATTGAAACGATTGAACCTATCATTGATACTTGACTTTTTAATATGGGAACCATTTTTTTTCCTTTTCTGTTAACTTTTTAGGCATTTTTATTTAGCTCTTTGACTCTAAATGGCCAAATTCTGCTCACTGACTTCGAAGGGCCGATGATATAGTGTGAAATTTCGTTTAGCAGCTGGGTTGACTGAAATCGAATGCTGTTAAGCAGTACTGACTCCTTCCCGACTGCTGTCAGCTTTACACAGCAGACCACAATGTGCTTAATGGGCTTCACGAATCAATAAATAAGATGATTCTTGAATGATTTATATAGAACATTTCGACGACCGTTAACTCGGCGTATCAGTTCTGCTCTCGTAAATATAATTGCACTAAGCAGTGTTATTTACTAGTTCACGTAAGCAACGACCAGAGGTCAGTTAATACCGGTCGATGTAATTTGATTTCTATCGGTTCAAGCAGTTCCACCAGCTATCTCCCCGAAAGACTTCTTAGAGCGCCCATATGGACTGTGCACAGCAATCAGCTCACTCTTTAGGAAAACATGTGGCCTGTACACTACGATTTAACGATTTACAGCAAGGGAAATTTGATGACTACAAAAGTCGGGTGAAGCCTCAAAGATGATTGACAACAGTAAAGCGAAGAAGGCAATAAAGGACGCCGGCATAGCTTTTTCCCAGCTTTACTTTGTTGCATGGTACAGCAGCTAGCTCACAAACACGCAAGGAAGAATGATTCAGAAATGAACGAAACCTACGTTCCCTCAAGCAATGCTTTGTTATATCCTTCCATACTATTTTCTAACAGTGCCTTGTGCACGTAGACGCGTGAAAATTATGTGTAATGAATGCGTGATGTCCTGGCCTCTTGGAGCAAGTCGAGCCTTCACTTGTAGGCCTTGTGTATGTACTGTTTACATATGCGAGTGTGTTTCTAAACGCTCTGCACTACCAAAAAAAAATGTAGCCCTGTGGATGCCTGCCCTTAGTCGAAATTTATCTTCTATGTTAATCACGGCTGTCATCAAAAATCTGAAACTAGACGTAGGCGTCCACAACAAATTTTCAAGAGGGAGAGGAGGGCAACACCCTAAAATTGCCATTATTTGAGATGAGTGAGTCAGTCAGTTTCGAAACACATCATGTAACAAGAACTACATTCTGTATGTAACACAACATATTTATAACACGCCAGAGAATTAAAAAAAAATGTCGTGTGACTGGGGCCTCCCGTCGGGTAGACCGTTCGCCGGGTGCAAGTCTCTCGATTTGACACCACTTCGCGGACTTGCGTGTCGATGGGAATGAAATGATGATGATTAGGACAACACAACACCCAGTCCCTGAGCGGAGAAAATCTCCGACCCAGCCGGGAATCGGACCCGGGCTCTTACGCCAGAGAATTTATGTGTATCCACTGAATATACGTAAAAAATTCTGTATTCCAGAAAGGGGGTAGGGGTTAAAGTGACCCATCCATCCCCCCTCCCCCCTCGTCCTTTCCGTCCTTTGTGGACGCCCATAAAACTAGATACTACCTCTTCATGTACTGAATAATGTAGCTGCTTGAGCGCCTGTGTACGTTAGTATCCTACAGTTTAAGGTAATTATATGGTTTGTTATTTAACTGCTTATTTCCGGTTCCTGCAAACTGTAGATAACAAATTGGAGCAAAATATCAGTTGAACTATAAATGATAAATCAGATACGAATAATAGTATAACATATTAAGAAAATAAAATGAAGTGACTAATGGAAGCAAAACTCAACTGAAATATGTATGGATGCTAAAAAAGAATATTGTGTTTGCTTGAGGCAGAACCCTAATTAATAAATGTATAGGGTGTTAGGGGTATAAATGCAGATATCTACATGGGTGACTGAGGACAGTGTACTCAACAACATTACATCATTATTTACTTTATTTGCAGACTAATAATTAAATTTATTGGGAGTAATACGTTTTTAGGTTGGTTAATACGTCTAAGCAAGTGTGGCAAGAGCAAAAGATTCATGCTTATTTTCTCCTCGGAAGTAGGTCAGGTGAAGTATGAACGGTTAGTTTATACTGACTGGCGACGTACACTTAGTGGTGCAGTTACTACTATGCAGAAACCACGAGGTTCTAAAATTTTTGATATGTCTGTGGGAAGTCTGTTGAGGAGGGAAAAAGCAAACAACACACTCTGGTTGTACATACTGTATTTAAAGCACCACATAGAAAAATGTGTGCACTTGTACTCTTAGCACCCTGTACATGCACAAGCAAAATTCTGTTCTAGGGTTAATACGTCTAAGCAAGTGTGGCAAGAGCAAAAGATTCATGCTTATTTTCCCCTCGGAAGTAGGTCAGGTGAAGTATGAACGGTTAGTTTATACTGACTGGCGACGTACACTTAGTGGTGCAGTTACTACTATGCAGAAACCACCAGGTTGTAAAATTTTTTATATGTTTGTGGGAAGTCTGTTGAGGAGGGAAAAAGCAACCAACACACTCTGGTTGCACATACTGTATTAAGGCACCACATAGAAAAATATATGCACTTGTACTCTTAGCACCCTGTACATGCACAAGCAAAATTCTGTTCTAGATTAATGTAGGCTGCATAACTATGTGAAAAATTGAAAATTTATTCTTCCACCCACAACCTTGGGTACATTTCTGCGCACGCCTGTGTGCAGGCGCTAGCGAGTAGTTGTGCGAACTGGTAGCTCGAGGACTTGATATACGGTCTCGCGTATCGGTGTTATTGATGCCGTCACTTCGGGAAATAGCAGCAAACAGGAACACGGTAGTACACGCGAGGGTGACATCGCAGTAACAAATGTAGTCCGCAACAATAGCGCCAGAGTTGTTTACCGGCGTTCCCACCACGTGGGAGAGGCGTCCACCGGGGGAGGCCGGCAGCGCGACGGCGCTGAGGGCAGACAGACGGCCCGGCCCTCATTCTCGCCGGGGAACCCCCGCGGCGTCGCCATCAATATGGCGGGCGCTCGTTTGGCGCTTCTGGCCGGCGCGTGCCGCGGGCAAAAAGGGACCAGCGCGGCGCAGAGCGAGCGGCACGCAGCCCAACACGGCGGGACCACCCGCTGCTGTGCGCGGGAGTACACACTGAGTGTCCGCGCCGTGACCGGCGAGCCGCGCCGACGGCTACAAGCACCAAAACAAAACACAATCAAAAACGCGAGGGGTTATCGCAAAGCGGTAACAATAATGCCCCGAAAATAAACGCTTGCGACCATGAAACATGCCGGCCAGAGTGGCCGAGCGGTTCCGGGCGCTACAGTCTGGAACCGCGCGATCTCTACGGTCGCAGTTTCGAGTCCTGCCTCGGGCATGGATGTGTGTGCTGTAAGGTTTAAGTAGTTCTAAATTCTAGGGGTCTGATGACCTCAGAAGTTAAGTCCCATAGTGCTCAGAGCCATTTGAACCATTTTTGAACCATGAAACTTGATGATGGCCGTTGTGTACATAGTTCCGCGTAATCAGCGTGTAAACAACTTACCCACTAGAGCGCACCCTGCTAAGCACAACAGCGCAGGCGCACCGCTCGTGATACCTGAACGCTCTAGGTATTCTAATGAGTGTACAGACCTCCGTCTGTACCAGTCTGCATTAGTCTGCATCAGTCTGCATTAGTCTATAGTCAAGTTTCAGTCTGCGTCTAATAAGATTACCATATTCCTGTACATAGCTATGAAGATAAATGCATAGACACTTTGTCAAGTATCAGAGATATGTGAGAATAAGATTGACGTACCACGACCAAATGAACTTCAGATTGTCAATTGTAAACAGCATGCAGAATCAAGTTAAGTAATTTATATGCTTTTTATTATTTTAATAAATGTGTGTGAAAATTAATCAAGTTCTGTTTAAAGTTGGTCACTGTCAATCTACTACTCTAAGCGTGCAAGTGGAATTTCTATCGTCTGACCTAATGGCAGAAGATAAACACGCCACGACAAGACCACGAGACATATTGCTCACACTCGCCTACTTCGTTAGAGCCACAAGTCAAATAATCTGATGGTGTGTGTACCGAAGGTCTTACAGTACGCACTCCACAACGGTGCTAATCCTTCTCCGTAGTGCAAAGTCCTAAGCGATTAGAAAAGAAGCGTAGGTGACTCCTGAATAGAAGAATGGTAAAGGAGCGGAACCTGAAAATTACAAAAAAATGGCTCTGAACACTATGGGACTCAACTGCTATGGTCATTAGTCCCCTAGAACTTAGAACTACTTAAACCTAACTAACCTTAGGACATCACACACATCCATGCCCGAGGCAGGATTCGAACCTCCGACCGTAGCAGTCACACGGTTCCGGACTGCGTGCGTAGAACCGCGAAACCACCGCGGCCGGCTGAAAATTACAGTCAGTATCATGAACATCAGTTTCGTACAGAATTCTTGAGAATATTCTAACCTCATATTTCCTTGAGGAGGAGAACCTTCTGTTCACAAATCAGCACGGATTTAGAAAGCAGCACTCGTCCGAAACTCAGCTTGTCCTTTTCCAACATGGTGTCCTGTGAACTATGGATGAAGCGCAGCAGGCAGGTTCCATATTCCCAGATTTCCGCCAAGTGTTTGACACTGTGCCCCCTGCAGACTGTTAACGAATGTCCAAGTACACGGAATTGGTTCCCAGATAAGTGAGTCGCTTGAAAGCTTCATATGTAATAGAAACCAGTACGTTGTCCTGGATGGAGACTGTTCAGACGCAAGGGTAAAGTCAGGAAGGCAACACGGAAGCGGAATAAGTCCGGTATTATTCTCTGTATACGAGGGTTGGAACTTAAATGGTGGCAACTATTTGTTCACAACCTGATACAAAAGAGTTACATGTTTGCACCTGTTACTGTCCTTCAAAGTAGTCACCAGCGTTGTGTAGAACCCGTTGCCAGGGGTTTGGCAGGCATAGTATACCGTTAGCAGAGCCTGTTCTGTTGATGCTGCGAATGGAGCAATCTACTGCCTGTCGAATCTCTGGGACAGTTCTGAAGCGAATGCCACGAAGTAGTTCCTTCACCTTCGGAATCAAAATCGCAGTGACTTCTGTCCGGGGAGTATGGTGGATGGTACAGTACTTCCCAGTCCCACAGACAGAACAGACAAGCCACAACTTGCACTGTATGCGGCCGCACATTGTCGTGCAAAATGAAGGGTAAGTTGCGTAGAAAGTGTCGCCGCTTCTTTCGCAAAGCTGGTCGCAGATGGTGTTCCAAAAACCAACAGTAATACTCTACATTGACGGTCTGCCGTGGAGGAACGAAATGCATTAGGATGCTTTAGGATAACACCATCGAAGTCGTACACGAGCATCACCATAACCTTCACCATTCTGGCACTCTGACGCACTTTAGACTTTAGCGGCGACCCATAATGACACCATTCGTTGTATTGGCGTTTCAATTTTGGCTCGTACGATGCGGCCACATGTCTTATCCAGTGTTACGACACGGCGTAAGAAAACCTCTCCTTCGCGATCATAGCGCTCCAAGTGCGTCTGAGCAGCGTCGTAACGCATTCATTTCTGCATTTCGGTCAAGTCATGCGGAACCCATCGTGATGGAATTTTCCGTATGCCCAGGCGTTCGTTTAGGGTGCGAGGCACAGGCGAATGCGCTAATCCGGTTTCGTGGCGAGCTCACGAGTCGTATGGCGTCAATCACTGTCCACTAACGCGGCAAGAGCACGCACTTCTTCTTCAGAGACACTAGGACTACCTACCCCATGCATGTCTGCCACTGTTCGCCGACCTTCGTTGAAGGCTTTCACCCAACGTGCCACTGTTCTGTACGGCAATGCCGATTCCCCGCACGCCTCTTGAAGACCTAGATGACACTGTCGTGCTGTACGACCTCTGGCACATTCAATCTTGATCCAACTCCGTTGTTCCCGTTTAGAAAACATAGTGACACCATTACGTCAGACCGCTCGCTCACAAGTGACTGTGTTTCCCTCGATTATGCACACACCGGTGACGTGGGACGGGCGAGTCCATTTGCTCGGAGGTAAGGTAGGTATGTTGACAACGTGTGCTATCAGCGACAACAGTAGATTCCATTGTGTAGTGTCTCCACAGCAGTGTTGCCACTACTTAAGTTGCAACCTACGTACATAAAAGATCTGACGAACAGGGTCAGCAGCAATCTATGATTTTTTGCTGATGACGCTTTGGTGTACGGGAAGTGTCAGCGTTGAGCGTCTTCAGGAGAAGACAAGATGACTTAGCCAAAATTAATATCTGGCGTCAGGAATGGAAACTTGTTTTAAATGTAGAAAAACGTAAGTTTAAGCAAATCCATAGGAAAAACAATCCTCTAATCTCCAAGTACAGCATTAGTGCTGTGCTGCTGGACACAATCACGTGGATCAGAAGTCTGGGCGTAAGGCTGCAAAGCGATGTAGGGTAAAACGGGTATGTATGGTTGACTTCAGTTTATTTGGAGAATTTGAGGAAATTGTAACTAATCTATAAAGGAGGCCGCGTGCAGGAAACCAGTGATATCCATTCTTGTGTAATGATCGAGCGATTCCCACCCTGTCAGACTGACCCAAGACATCTAAGCAATTCAGAGGCGAGTTGACATATTTGTAATCGGTATGTTCGTTCAACACGCGAGTACTAAAATGGGAATCCGTAGAGGGAAGGCGACGTACCTCTCCCGAAAGACTCTTGAGAAGCGACTTTTCCGGCTGGCTGCACAACGATTCTACTGGCTTACCAACATTATCTCAGCCATTCTAACAGCACAGTTTGATTTGGCAAGAGAAAGTAAACTTTCACTGAGGAACCAATCAGTCTACTGATATGGCAGAAGGGCAACAAGGTGAAGACCTGAAAACCATTATTGCGGAACAGAGGGGTGGTGAAGACCGCTGATGATCCCGGCAAAGTAGGCCACATTGGTCACCGCTGGCCACGCACAACGTCCGGCTCACCGGCCTGTTTCACCGCACGCCACGCTCTGTTATTCTATGCTATGGTTCGTTCATATTTTAACCTACCTCGTTGTGATCTACAGCCCGGGATAGTCTGCGAACCCTTCGACATCTTAAATATTCTTCTTATCTCTAGAATAACTTGATTTTTACTAAAACACAGGACTTGGCTACTTCGATCTTTTAAGGCTTTGAGTGCCTTTAAATATAACACGTATTACATGACCAGTATATTGTTACAGGAGACATTCTGCGTAACGAATAACAACCGTTTATTCAATACATACGCATACATTATTGATATAAACTTCTGTTCATTGGTATTCCTTGATAGCGTGGGTGGAGCAGAACACTCTTTGCCGTTTCAACTCTCTGGAAACAGCACGGAGGCCATGCGGAAAACGTTACGCAAATATTACATACATAAAACAGGACACGTCCCATAATAAATACTCTTACATAATAATTAAAATATTATATTCTGAACGATTATTCTGGATAACAAAAACGCATATAATTCTACTAATAAAGCTTGTTTCTTTATATTCAAAATTAGAACGAGATTTCACTTCCACTCAACGACATTATTTATTTGCGAACTTTAGCTACAAAATATCTGCAAAACGTGGTACCGTCACACAGGTCTCAACCCAGGTCCCTACAGCGTGATATAGTACGAGCTACCGCGCGGAGTGGTCGCGCGGTTAGAGGCGTCATTATCATGAATTGCCATGAATTGCGCAGCCCCTCCCGCTGGAGGTTCGAGTCCTACCGCGGGCATGGGTGTGTGTGTTGCCTTAGCGTAAGTTAGTTTAAATAGTGTGTAAGTGTACGAACCGATGACCTCAGCAGTTTGGTTCCCTAGGAATTCACACACATTTGAACATTTAATACGAGCTGAATATGTAAGTCGACTGTTTAGGTTCTTATGTTGGTAACGCCACGTAGCGCCCTGTATGAAATCCACTGACTGCGCTGTGTGCAGTCTGTGGTTGGTTGGAATTGTTGGAATATTCGCTAGTGTAGTGTTTGGATGTGAACAGCGCGTAGTGTTGTGCAGTTGGTGGTGAGCCGCCAGCAGTGCTGGATGTGGGGAGAGACATGGCGGAGTTTTTAGAGCGGACGATCTGGACGTATGTCCGCCAGAAAAACGAAATTTGTAACACTGGATGTCATGAACTGGTATATATATATATTATGACTTTTGAACACTATTAAGGTAAATACATTGTTTGTTCTCCATCAAAATCTTTATTTTGCCAAGTATGCCTATCAGTAGTTAGTGCCTTCAGTAGTTTGAATCTTTTATTTAGCTGGCAGTATTGGCGCTCGCTGTATTGCAGTAGTTCGAGTAACGAAGATTTTTGTGAGGTAAGTGAATCATTTAAGGTATAGGTTATTGTTAGTCAGGGCCATTCTTTTGTAGGGATTATTGAAAGTCAGACTGAGTTGCGCTAAATAAAAATATTGTGTGTCAGTTTAGTGTTGATCAGAATAAGTAAAGAGAGAAATTTCTGAGTACGTACAGTTTTGCTCAGCTGTTTGAAAATCAAATAACGTAGAGGTTTTCCAGCACTATCATTTATAAATTTTTCTAAGGAGATGTTTCAAATACATCGTTGGTACATCAACGACCGTTGTGAAATCTATTTTGGCCTTGATCCACCTTGACTCGACCCAAAAACAGTGCCACGTATGAGGAGCGTTCAATAAATAAGGCTTTTTTTCTGAAAGCAGGTTAGTTCCATTCTGGATTCCAATACACCATATTATTCCCCGCTGCTTTTGCCTACAAAACTCCACTTTTAAGCAGAATCTTCGTTCAGTGCGACTGCTTTACGCCACCTTACTGGGACAGCCTGTATTCCCCGCATGGTACCACTCCACTGGTCGACGTCGGAGCCAACCTGTTACTACGTCAGTAACCTCTCCATCATCCATGCACTGCTTCCCGAGGAGTGTTTCCTTCTCTGGGACAACCAGATGTGAGCCGGAAGAAACGGAAAGTGCGAGATTCGGCTGTAGAGTGAAACAGGAAGAACAGTACAATGAAGTTTTGTGACCTCCTCCTGGGTATTCAGACATGTGTGAGGCCTTGCATTGTGATGGAGAAGAAGCTGGTTTGCATTTTTGTGGCGATGAATATGACGATTTCATTACTCCAACTTCCTAGGGGTAGAACAGTAAACTTCAAAATTGATCGTTATACCATGAGGGCGGACATAAGATAGAATAACCCCTTCGTTGTCCGAGAAGACCAACGTCCGTACTTTAACGGCTGAGGGTGTGGCTTTGAACTTTTTCTTCGAAAGAGAGGTTATGAAGCGTCACACTACGGATTGGCGTTTTGTTTCATCGCCTTTGACGGTGTTCGGCAAAAAAAATGGTTACTATCAGCCTCACAAAGCGCAAAGCAATTCCGCACAGATGGTACTTCGTTGTTTAGACAGTGAGGAACCCAGCTGGCACACACGTTTGAGCACCCCAAATGGTGGAAGACTGTGTCAGCTACACCACACAGTGGTGCAGCGAGATGTTTCATTGAGGATCCGTCGATCATCTCGAATGAGGGTGTCCTCAACTTCCGGCATTGGATGAGTCACTGCTGTGTGTGGCTGCCCGGCACGCGGGAGATCGCACAGGTTTGTTCTACCTTGTTGCGATGATGAGTTGCCTACCAACTCGCCGTGCTTTTGTTCACTGTCAGGTCTCCGTAACCGTTCCGCAATTGTCTGTGAATATTTGGGATATGCTGGTTTTCCACCTAGAGACACAGCTGTCTGCTTGGAAAGCATCTCCGTTACAGAAGCCATTTTGAAGGCTTCATAGAGAACCGCCGCCAATTCGAACTTCATGAAACTACAGGGCTGAAGCGTCAATGTTCCCCAAGGTCCCACAACAAATACCGCACTTTTCAACCAATGCTGGCAGAGATAAAAAATGCGTTGCATTACTTATTGAATACCCCTGGTATAGTGTGCGCAAAATTCTGAGGCCGCTAGATGCGCAGTTGGTTGGAGAAGTGTCCGGAGAGCGGCTGTGGTGGGGGGTTGCTCAGTGCGGTGTAGGGGAGACGCCGAACGCAGGAGGGGAAACTGCTGTTCTCAACTGAAGCCAATGCTCACATTTTCTGTAAATATTAAGTGGGGCCCCTTCATGCCCACACTTGCATGGTGACCGTCAAAAACATCTACTGCCACCTGTGCAGTAGTTGGTATGTAAAACAAAACAAAAAAAAAATGCAGCGATTAATTTATGCCTGGTTTATTAACAATTTTAAACTTTCAGACAAGCCTCATAAGTGGCGAATTTTGAGTAAAACCTACGTATTTCTGTTTGACATTTCAAAATTTCCTTCTTGTTCCAAAGCGCAGCAGACACTACACAGTGTCACCTAAATAACATTCTGTGCTAATACTACTGCGAGAGAATTCTGAAACGCCGCACGGGATTAACCGAGCGGTCTCGGGTGCTGCAGTCATGAACTGTGCGGTTGGTCCTGGCGGAGGTTCGAGTACTCCCTCGAGCATAGGTGTCTGTGTTTGTCCTTAGGCAACTACGCATACCAATTCGTGGGATATAGCAAGAGAAACCATGGAGGTAGTGACCGCATTCAGTTATCTTGGTTCCCAGATCTCTGCTGATGGCGACTGCAGCCATGAAATCCGGAGACGCCTGTTGCTCGGTAGACAGGCGATGTCAAACCTTGGCAAGGTTATAGGGTCCAGAGATATAACACTAGCATCGAAGATCCGTATTGTGAGGGCTATGGTCTTTCCAGTTGTGATGTATGGGTGTGAAACCTGTACCATTAGAAAGGTTGAACGATGAAGAATTGACTCCTTCGAATTGTGGTGTTGGAGGAAACTTCTTAAAGTTAAATGGACTGCAAAGAGAACCAACAGATTAATATTGGAGCAAATAAAACCAGACTTCTCCCTGGAAGATCTAATGTTAAAACAAAATCTGACCTACTTTGGACACACAATGTGAAGGCATGCCTCGCTGGAGAAAACATTAATGCTGGGGAAGATTGAAGGAACTAGAAGAAGACGACGTCAGAGGACGAGATGGATCGATGGCATCACAGAAGCGATGTGTTCCAAGCTGAAAGGTCTACGGGAGAAAGTGCAAGACAGGAGTTAAGTCCCATAAGATTTCGCCCACACACACTTCTGAAACGTTGATTTATTAAGTTAATTAAGTGAGGAACTGAGGAAAAGTAAAGGCAATAGTTTATGAAACAGCGCGTCTTCAGTAGAAAAAAAGGATAATGTCTTCACATACACTCCTGGAAATTGAAATAAGAACACCGTGAATTCATTGTCCCAGGAAGGGGAAACTTTATTGACACATTCCTGGGATCAGATACATCACATGATCACACTGACAGAACCACAGGCACATAGACACAGGCAACAGAGCACGCATAATGTCGACACTAGTACAGTGTATATCCACCTTTCGCAGCAATGCAGGCTGCTATTCTCCCATGGAGACAATCGTAGAGATGCTGGATGTAGTCCTGTGGAACGGCTTGCCATGCCATTTCCACCTGGCGCCTCAGTTGGACCAGCGTTCGTGCTGTACGTGCAGACCGCGTGAGACGACGCTTCATCCAGTCCCAAACATGCTCAATGGGGGACAGATCCGAAGATCTTGCTGGCCAGGGTAGTTGACTTACATCTTCTAGAGCACGTTGGGTGGCACGGGAGACATGCGGACGTGCATTGTCCTGTTGGAACAGCAAGTTCCCTTGCCGGTCTAGGAATGGTAGAACGATGGGTTCGATGACGGTTTGGATGTACCGTGCACTATTCAGTGTCCCCTCGACGATCACCAGAGGTGTACGGCCAGTGTAGGAGATCGCTCCCCACACCATGATGCCGGGTGTTGGCCCTGTGTGCCTCGGTCGTATGCAGTCCTGATTGTAGCGCTCACCTGCACGGCGCCAAACACGCGTACGACCATCATTGGCACCGAGGCAGAAGCGACTCTCATCGCTGAAGACGACACGTCTCCATTCGTCCCTCCATTCACCACTGGAGGCGGGCTGCACGATGTTGGGGCGTGAGTGGAAGACGACCTAACGGTGTGTGGGACCGTAGCCCAGCTTCATGGAGACGGTTGCGAATGGTCCTCGCCGATGCCCCAGGAGAAACAGTGTCCCTAATTTGCTGGGAAGTGGCGGTGCGGTCCCCTACGGCACTGCGTAGGATCCTACGGTCTTGGCGTGCATCCGTGAGTCGCTGCAGTCCGGTCCCAGGTCGACAGGCACGTGCACCTTCCGCCGACCACTGGCGACAACATCGATGTACTGTGGAGACCTCATGCCCCACGTGTTGAGCAATTCGGCGGTAAGTCCACCCGGCCTCCCGCATGCCCACTATACCCCCTCGCTCAAAGTCCGTCAACTGCACATACGGTTCACGTCCACGCTGTCGCAGCATGCTACCAGTGTTAAAGACTGCGATGGAGCTCCGTATGCCACGGCAAACTGGCTGACACTGACGGCGGTGGTGCACAAATGCTGCGCATCTAGCGCCATTCGACGGCCATCACCGCGGTTCCTGGTGTGTCCGCTGTGCCGTGCGTGTGATCATTGCTTGTACAGCCCTCTCGCAGTGTCCGGAGCAAGTATGGTGGGTCCGACACACCGGTGTCAATGTGTTCTCGCAGTGTCCGGAGCAAGTATGGTGGGTCCGACACACCGGTGTCAATGTGTTCTTTTTTCCATTTCCAGGAGTGTATGTTGATGCAATACGCACAGCATTTGTCGTTCCATCAGCTATAGATGGCCCTTAAAAGTTACATACTTTCATCGAAAAAGGCGTTAATTATTGGAATTACACGGTAGATAACTATATGGTAGAATACTCTTCGAGTGCTATTATTTACAAAAATCTCACTTCGATGTGTGAAACAGTTTATGAAATGTGATGAATATTGTGAATTTTTCAATCTGGCTTTACCGCTGGCTCGGCGCGTTCCCAAATTAGTATGCTGTATCACATCACATCAGTCTTCTCGAGATTGGTGATAGATACCTCTACCCATGTCTAAAGAAAAATTCAACAAGTTAGCTAAATTTTATCCACAACAGCACATTATGAAATATGCACCAAACGCAAAATCATTGAGACTTATGTTTTTCACTGCACACTTTTCCGAATCTCGCGCAGTGCCTTAGTTTCACGTAAATACCACAACAGCTATGACCATCAACGAAACGATGGTCACTGATACGGCGCGCACGGAACGTGAAGTTCGCTCTGCCTGACCTGCTGGTGACTAGCGCTGAGGTTTTTGTGCCTGAATAGTCAAACCACGCGGCTATTCCACCAAGTTAATAATAACACTGTGAGATAAAAATACAGAACATACCACTAAATGCTGTTACACAAACCAAATTGACGAGATCGTGTTGTTCAGGTCCCAGAAGACCACATACACCAAGCAGCAGTAATTTACTATGCATATACAGTTCAAAACCGCCTTCTTAGGCACACTTTACCTACCACATCAAATGCCAAATGTACAATACATGAAAGCAACTCGGGGCAGGTAACAGGAACCACCAACGTGAATTCCTTGAAAGCAGGGACAGACATGCACCTCCAAAGGTACCGCTGAGCAGACAGGGTGGGAAGCGACCCACTCAGCAGGATAACCAAAAGATACTCCAGTTGAGCAAATAAATTAGTACCAACGAATATCGTAACATGCCACACACACAGCAAACTTCCAACAACGCCGTCCCACATCAGAGTGACGTTCAGAAACCGCTGCTGGAGCTTCCAGCGAAAAATATGAAGAGCCAACCGAGCCCACACCCTAACATGGCAGACGACTCCAAAATTAAGCAGCTGGGTGTCTCCGGGCCAGAGTGTCACAGGACCCCACCGGACCTCCACATCAGACAGGCAGGTAGCACAAGTACGCCGACTCCAGTTAATCACCACCGCATGGCCAGCACAGCGGCGAGTCGCCTCCGCCCCAGACCACTCTGCTCATATTGCGAGGCACAACAACCTTAGCGCTAGTCACTAGCAGGTCAGGCAGAGCGGACTTCACGTTCCGTGCAGTACCCGGACACCGACTGCCCTCTCGCTTTCCGCCGGCCACCGCAAACACACGCCAGCGACGTCATAGGAAACCACCACCGGAACGCCACCCGCACCATTACAGCGAACTATAATCGATTATAGCGCGCGCTCTAAACAAGACCACAGGATAGCGGCGGGCCCCACATCAGTCATATCACCATGACCCTGACTTATAAAGCTGTCGGCAAAGACAAAATGAAACATTTTTACAGAATAGTTTCTGTAAAATTGTCTGAGAAAGATTGCAGGATGCGCTCCTCGATTCTGTCATCGCTGACCGGCGGAAAGGTGGAAAACACTTGTCGGCCTCCCCTTCCGAACAAACGAATGAATTCGCCCAACGCTTTGGACGGAAACTCGCCATGGCGCGTCGGACACGGTGTTCTGCGCGAGCTACACACTCTGTGTGGGCAAGCGCTTGGCGCGCCACACACTGTCAGCCAGTAGGCTGGCTCCCCGCGGCCGCTCTCAGGGTGAGGCTGCTGGGGTAGCTGTGGACGCCCGCCGGCCGCTGCTGCTGCCCGCGCCGAGGTGATGGATCGCCGCGCCGCCGGGCTCAGCTGCTCATCGGCTGCCGCCCCCCGTTCCCTGGCAACCCGAGCGCCCCGCCAGCGGGTGGTCGCGGGGCGGCCAGAAACAAAGGCGCGCTGGAAACTGGACCTGAGCGGCCGCTTCCCAGCCTCTCTGCTGTCTCTGGGCGTAACGCGATAGGCGCCAGAACATTATCTCGGCACGGGCTTATGACCTCGTGAATATTTCTCACGGGGGATCTCTGCCCTGTGACGTCCAAATCGACGTGACAATCGTCACAAACTATTCTGGCAGTCTCCTCTGGCGTAGGCTCGGGGTAGCAACATGCAGCACGGTTCCGAATTTGACGCCGTGTTCGTGTGACACCAGTAAAAGGAAGTTCTTTAAAGAATCAAACTCCCCTGATAAAAAAGCTGAAAATGTCTAACTACTTCACAAAGGATTTGGTGTGTTAAATATTAGATTTTAGATATGTAAAACATTCATGGTTGAAGTCGCAATAACCTAGTTTTCCATGCATCTCACTAATTCTCTGGTCGTGCCTCCTGAAATTTTTGCCGTGCAATGATATAATTTTTACAGGTACATTCAGTGATATATGTGCATACCGTCTACAAAATTTGTTGCAAATTAATTTAGTAGTAAAAACTTAATATAATAAAACATCGAGCCTGAAGCTGAAGTTTTACTGCAAGAACAACGAAAATACAGTAAGTGATAAACTTTTTTTTCTTTAAGCCTTTAGGGGACGGGGGTGGGGCGTAGGGGGGGGGGGGGGGGGAGAACAGCGGGAAAAATTATCGTGTACGTTTGAAACTTTGTGTAAACTTCGTTGGAAGCCGCTAACTGCTGTCATTCTCAAATAATGGACGAACGCACCTAGCGTAATTTCTGCGCTTTGAGTTATGCTGCCTCGAAACATATATACCGTTTTTTAATTTCAATACGTGGCTTATTGTGTTAAGCGTTTAACGTAATATTGTACCTTTTAATGAGTATAATCTGGCTGAATTTTATAATTTTACATTCAGTCATAATTATATGGAATACTCAATTTATATATTTTTTTATTGTTTTTGTTTTGCTGTTCGCTATGGCCGAGCGATTCTAGGCGCTTCAGTCCGGAATCGCGCTGTTGCTACAGTCGCAGGTTCTAATCCTGTTTCGGGCAGGGATGTGTGTCGTGTCCATAGGTTAGTTAAGTTTAAGTAGTTATAAGTCCTAGGGGACTGATGACCGCAGATGTTAAGTCCCATACTGCTCAGAGCCATATTCTTTTTGTTTACATCCAGAATGTGTAACATATCCGAGCCGGTTTTCTCTACTCTATAGCAGACAATGTGGCGAATTTTCCGAGGTACGCAAGTGATTTTTAGTTTTCATAACTACCGTACTATGACGCTGGAAGCGTTTTGATTTTTGTACAGAACTACGTACTTTTTCTATGGCACTGGAAAGAGCCTTCCAAGAGGACTTGCGACTCAGAACGTGAAACTGGTTTAAACATGAACAATGATGTCTCCACCTTCGTTAATTGGCATTGGATGGAAATATTTTAATAATTTTAATAAATCAAACGGAGAAATGATGCTTGGAATGTTATCTTTAATTCCTAATCTTCACTTTTCCACATAATCGGCAGCCAATTGGAGACATTTCTACCGACGATGAACACGTTTTCTGTAGCCGTCACCGAAGAAGTCGACACTCTGTTTCCGCAACCACAGTCTCACAGTTCTCTCAACGTCTTCATCAGAAGCAAAATGATGTCCCCGCAGATAGTCTTTCACTATTGGGAACAGATGGAAGTCAGACGGTGCTAAATCTGGACTGTATGGAGGATACCCTACGGTGGTGAGATTCAGTCTCTGAAGTTCTGCTGTGATGGCAGGTGAAGTATGTGGTTTGGCGTTGTCATGCTGCAGGAAAACATTTCCCTTTTCCTTTCGGACCCTCGTTAGCCGTCGCTTCAGAGTTCGCAGCGTTGTGATGTAACGCTCTGATTTTATTGTCGTTCCAGGATCAAGGAAATCGACATGGATAACACCATCTGCGTCCTGGAACACTGAGGGCTGGGTCTTGAATTTCTTTTTCTGGGGCGAGTCTTTGTGTCGATATTCTATAGACTGACATTTTCGTTTGCTGTCACAATTGAATTGAGAAAGGAGTCACCTTTATTCTCGTAACGCGAGAGGTGTTCCTGGCAAACCTCAATTCTGTGCGCTTTCATTTCATCGTCCTGAATCAATGTGTCAACATTTTGCTTGTGAAACTCGTTGGCTGCTGTCACAGAAAGCCCACCCTTTGTCTGTCACGCAGGTCAGATGTTCCCGCCTCAACATCTTCAAACTCACTCGCCTAACGACGCACAGTACTCACATCAACACAATCACCATAAACTGCGTCCATTGTCTGATGAATCTCCTTTGGGGTGACACCTTCTGCTGTCAAGAATTCAATGATAGCACGTTGCTTAAATCGCATTGACCGACCGTCTGCGCAGGGTTCCATATTTTGCACTTGAACAACACAATCGTTCAATGCTAAGGTTTCCTACCAACTGGAACTGTAGAGAAGAGACTACGGAACAAGCTAGGACCTGCCGCATACCAATGCTGCCAACTGTTGAAGAGTTTCGAAGGTTGAAGCATAACTTTTCAGTCAACCTTCGTAGTAGCAAGCGAAACAATTTTCCGCCCTAAGGCTAAGAGGTACGTCAAGCGTCTAGCCTGCTATACGAAACGTAAGTAGACATGTAACTCACATCCGGTTCGAGTGTTTTACCTGGAAGTCTACCATTCTGTGATCTGCTACTGTAGCAGTCAGAAATATGCTCGTGAAGCTGTTCACACTTCGACGATGCATATGACGGTGGAAAAGGCTCACGTGGTTTTACTTTACGGCGAATGACGTCAAAGAGAGCTACGAACCGGTTGTGTACTGAAAGGTGTGATGATCGTGCAAAGCCGTCGCCATTAGCCTTTGTGGACAATTTGAAAAAATTCAAGGAACTGAAAATGTGAAGAATAAAATGGGTCACGGAAAAAGAAGAGGATCTGATGACAGAAGTACAACAAACATTTAAGCAGTGGCAACATTCAATCCACACGTCACTATAAGGCAGCTTGAATCTGCAAGTGGGGTCAACCAAAATACTTGGTCACATAGATGGACAAGTGTATGATCTTGCACAAAGTATTCAAATTCCGTCTGAACAAATAGTACTAGATGTACAATGCTGGCCAGTAAAACTAGAACACTGTATAGGAGACAAACGTCAAATTCTCACGATACTTGGGAAGGATTCGCATTTCAGCGCAACCACACAAAGAAGTTAGGAGTAACGCCGTACAAGAAAGCTACTGCTGTTGTTATTGACATCATCGTGCACCAGCACACGTTGGAATTCGGAGCAGCAGGATCTAGATCTATCTAGAAAGCGGTTTATCTTTCCACAACATTGCTGCTACCGTTGGTCAGGTCCCATGACCCTCATGCGAATATGAGCTGAAGGTTCGGGAGGCCTCACTCATCGGCGTGCAGGATCTCACTGACCCCACGCAACTAGCACCTTAGAGGACAGACATATAGTTCGTTGAGCGTCCTGTGCCCTGAACAGCAGGACAGGGCCAGAGCGACGGCGTTGAGGGCACTACGGACCCTCAGCAGAGGGCAATTGTGGTGGCTTCCCTTGAGGTGGCAGCAGGGACAGACACGCTGACAATGGCACCCCACCACGACGCTGGACACATCAAGTCGTCTTTTGACGTTTGGAGGCACTGATGAGATCTAACATTGCCAAGTTACATTGTCAAACTGCTCCAGCACCCGGTGTGACGACCTGGGGTGTCATTTGGTACACGATACTGTCTGCTTACCAAAGCCGAAAATTTGAACAGCAGGCGTTACGTCTTTGATGTGTTAAAGCCTGTGGATGAACCGTATCTTCCAGGTTCTGTGATTTTATCTTGCAACAATTCAGGGTGTCCCAGAAATGTTCCTAAAACTCCAAGGGTTTGTTGAGGGTATCTCGACGAATAAACCGAGGATGGGAAGCCTGTGTCTGGAAACGTCATCCAACGACGCTACAAAGCATCGAAGTCATAGGAGACGGCGCCGACGCCTGCCACTAGGGCACTCCCTCGGAAGCAAACGTGACTTTGCACGCTGAAGGACTGTAGGCGGAACGTCTCGCAAAGTTATACGTCGTTTACTGATCGTGGCTGATCTCCAGTGGCGAAGATGGAGCTAGCTGCCGAATAGACAGACCTTGTCTCCTATGAATGAGATGCTCTGCTGAGGCAGACGCAGGTTTATATATGCAGTTTATTTTTCTCCTGTATACTAAGAAACATTGGAGATTTTAGGGGTTTGAGGAAGAAAAATAAATTGCGGATGTAAACCAATGTCCAAAACCATCATCCACGGACGCAACATGGCGTTTCATTCATGGAAAACAAGGCCTGTCTACGCAGAGGTTAGCTACTTCTTCTCCATTGCCGACTGTGACAATCAGTCTCGACCACTGAATAACAATAAACTTTGCGAGACGTTCCGTCTACGGCCCATTAGTGTACAAAGTTACCTTGATGCAAAGGAATTTCCAAGTGGCAGGCCACAGCACCTAAACGCCTCGAAGTTTGTTGCAACATCTCTAGGACATTCTGTAAAAAGCGAGACAGCATGTTACAACTTCACACACGCTCCGCCACCCCCCGCCCTCCCCCAACGACAAGAATATTTTACTAAGAGCGTATTTTTTACAAATATGAGTTTCCACGCCTCTCACTTATATATACAGTGTGTTGTTACAAAAAACGATGTACAATTATTAACATATTTAGAAACATATACAGGTTTAGACCTCTATCTACGAGTAACATCAGTATTATTACAGACGGATGTCCAGTGTCCTTAGCCACTCCACACCTTCCTCATTGGCCTCATGGATCTCCTCCATTGAACCATTGAACCTTCGAAGTGGACAATCCATTACGATGTGGCTGATGGTCTGAGGCACGTCTGCACAGTCACAGAAAGGTCTACCAGCAATCTTCCACTTGTGCTTCCAAAACTGGGATCTGCTGTGTTGAGTTCTTATCCCTTTAAGTGATATCCAGATTTTCCAGGGTTGGATGAAATCAGGGGATTGCTTGGTTGGGTCAGAGATCAGTCCAGATCTGTCTGGGTTTGAAGACAGCCAGTCGCTGCGCCAAGCTTCACTTACTGTAAACTGATCTTGGGCCAGCTTCTTTCCTAGAAAAGAAGAATGTTTACGAGATTTCAACCTGCGATCTTCATGTAGACAGTCTTCATGTACTGGTAAGATAGGGCGGCCACAGCACATATGTCACTCTTTCTTCAGCGCTAATGCTCTTCAGAGATGCGGAGGTGGAATGTTAGAAAGTACCGGTAGCCAATGTCGAGAAGTAGACTGGACGGAAAATAAAGTAGTATGAAAACCAAGAGTCTCGTAAATGACGATTAATTCTAAAAAAAATTACAAGCTACGTTAAACACAGAACATATCTCAGTTGCTTAGCTGACGGTTAGCCAAAATGAATCTGCTCAGGTGTTGGAAAAAGCACCCATTCACAGGTGGATATATGTGCGGCCAACAATATACCCAAAACGGTTCGTGAGTCCACAGGTAGAAGAGAGAAAACAAGGAAGCTGAGAAACGAAAACAGACAGGGAAAGACCAAAAAAAGAGAAATGCAAGCTGCAGTGTTAAGTGAAAGACATAATGGTGAGTGCACACTTGGATCTTATGTCGTGTAAGTTGTGACGTTGCCAAGATTGTGGGGCTTTGTGATACTTAAACTTTTTCTGGCGTACTTCATGACGAAATGTTGACGAGTGAACAGCCGGATGTCAGTGTCCAACGGGCACGATATTCCCACAAGTGTATACGTTGCAGGTGCGCAGTTCATCAGCGCAGCTGTTGATGGCAACGTGGTCGTTTGCCGAAATTTTGTGCTCCGTTGGACACTCACATCCGGGCGTTCACCCGTCCACTATTTCGCCTTTAGAGAGTTTATTGGTATCCCATTTCTTAAAGCAATTGCATGACACACGAACTTCTCAGATTTTCAGATAAATGTTTGTAAAATGGTCTATGTTTTTGAACTGCAGTTTTTTGCATATTAAGCCAAAGTAATTAACTGAAGACTCATCATCGTCATGATCATCTGTTAGTGATGTGATCCCTCTGAGCTGGCGTGCAACGCCGGATCTTCGATTCGTGTCTATCTTGAGCTTCCTGTTTGCAGTGCAGTCCAGCTATCTTACTTAAGTCTCTGTCTGATCTTGCCGGTGGTGTTCACCTTGGCCTTTCTTGAAGAACTGAGCTGCAGTCTACTACCTGTTTTGACCATCTTCCATGCTTTCTTCAAGCGACATGACCACCCAACTGCCATTTCAAGGTATACGCTCTTTCAGTTATGTTGTCGTCTGACATCAATCATCTGCTTTCTTCCTGTCTTTCCCTGTGTATCCCAGTATTGATCTTTCAATTCCTCTGTGGCTTGCTACTAGTTTTCAAACAATGAATTCATCTATCACAGCCATAAGTTATTACTTGGAGGATACATTGGTCAAAAACTGTTTCCATCTTACCCCGACATCTTAGACTTCAAAAATGATGGCTGGTTCAAATGGATGTAGGCAGTATGGGATTTAACATCTGAGGTCATCAGTCCCCTAGACTTAGAACTACTTAAACCTAACTAACCTAAGGGCATCACACACATCCATGCCCGAGGCAGAATTCGAACCTACGACCATAGCAGCAGAGCGGGTCCGGACTGAAGCGCCTAGAACCGCTCGGCCACAGCGGCCAGCCTTCAAAAGTGAAGAGTGTCTTTCACACGATTATCGGCCTAATTTAACACGTCGAAAAAGTTCTAGCTTTAGAGCTCCTTTCATATTTACAATTTGATAGACATATTCCGCAAACCCTTAGCAGGTGTGTACCTCCAGCAGATATAGCTCCCTCGGGTGTCCATTCATTCTTCATGATCTTGGTTTCATCACAGTTCATTTTTAGATATACTCCAGAGCAGGCTAACGAAAGTTCGCTAACCAATATTTGAAGTTCTTCTAAACGATTTGCAGATAGAACAATATTATCAGCATATCTTAGGTTATTTAATTGCTTTCCCAGAATTTGGATTTGCTTTGCATTCGAATCCAATGTGGACATTGGTTTTTGTAGGACTACTGAAGACTACTGCAGATAAGTTATCATTATTATTATCAGGATAATATCAAAATATGGTGTAGATTTTATTGTTTTTGTTGTTAAAATCCTAGGCACATTTGCCACGTTAAAAGTAATTACTTTTCTTGGGGTTGCGGCTAGGGGGCCGAGGCGGAGGAAGAGGAGAAGGGAAGCAGCGGGGAGTGGCCAAGCTGTTTGAGGCGTCATGTCACGGATTGCGAGGCCCCTCCCGCCGGAGGTTCGAGTCCTCCCTCGGGCATGGGTGTGTGTGTTGTTCTTAGCATAAGTTAGTTTAAGTAGTGTGTAAGTCTAGGGACCGATGACCTCAACAGTTTGGTCTCTTAGGAATTCACGCACACGAGCGCGCGCGCGCACACACACACACACACACACACACACACACACACACACACAGGAGGAGGGAACAGAAATTGTGGCTCCATAAAACCGAACGCCGGAAGCTCGCCCCCCACCTAGATAAAGTGTGTGCTCGACTGTTCCCTTGGGCACCATATTCTTCGGATCTCTCCCCTACTGTGAATATGTGGACATGGTTCGCCGAGGGTCTGTCACGCCACTACTAGCCACACACTACAATTCTCGAACTTCCGCATAGAATCGAAGCGCCATCGAACCCCATTGAATGACGTTCCCGTATCTGTCAGCCAAACTCTATTCTACACGATGCTCAGTTATGTATACCATGTATACCCCTTACAGCCAACAAAATTAATTGTGTATTCTTCCTACTATACTGTATTGGCACAAAAAGACAACATCGTTATTTCCTTTTTGGCCGAGCCCGCAGCGAAGAATACGTCGTAATATGACATTTTATAATGGATAAGTCCATGTAAACTGCGAATAGTCAGTTAGTATTGTTTATTCTTTGATACAAGTTTGTTTCGGCTATATCAACATTTTCAAATAACATGTAGATGTTACAATTGCTCAGTCTATTTCCATTTATAAAAAAAGTATGTAAAGGTCAGTTTACATATACGCTTACGTATGATAGAATATAGCTTACAAACTATATGAAAAACCAAGCCGTACACAAGGAAATAAGACGCTTTATTATGGAAGTATGACATAAAAAATCAGGACACGCTCATAGGATTTGTCGATTTAGAAAAAGCGTTCGACAATTTTAAATGGCGCAAGATGTTCGAAATTCTGAGAAAAATAGCAGTAAGTGAAGGGGAAAGACAGCTGATATACAATATGCAAAACAACCAAGAGGGAAAAATATGACTTGAAGACCAAGGACGAATTGCTCCGATTAAAATGGATGTAAGACACATGTAGTCTTTCGCTCCTTCTGTTTAACTCATACTTCAAAGAAGCAATGACGGAAATAAAAGAAACGTTCAAGAGTGGGATTAAACTTCAGGGTCACAGGATATCAATGATACGATTCGCTGATGACATTGCTATCCTCAGCGAAAGTGAAGAAGAATTACATGATCTGCTGAATGGAATGAACAGTCTAATGAGTGCAGAATATCAATTGAGAGTAAACCGGAAAAAGGCAAAAGTAATGAGAAGTAGCAGAAACAGGGATAGGGAGAAACTTAACATCAAAATTGGCGGTCACGAAGTAGACGCAGTTACGGAATTCTGCTGCCTTGGAAGCAAAATAGCTCTTGGCGGACGAAGGATGGTTCAAATGGCTCTGAGCACTATGGGACTCAACATCTTAGGTCATAAGTCCCCTAGAACTTAGAACTACTTAAACCTAACTAATCTAAGGACACCACACACACCCATGCCCGAGGCAGGATTTGAACCTGCGACCGTAGCAGTCCTGCGGTTCCGGAATGCAGCGCCTAGAACCGCACGGCTACTGCGGCCGGCACGCGGACGAAGGAAAGAGGACGTAAAAAGCAGGTGAAGATGGCGTTCTTAGCCAAGAGATATCTACTGGTATCCAACACACGCTTTAATTTGTTGAAATAATTTGTGAGAATGTACGTTTGGAGAACAGCATTGTATGGTAGTGAACCATGGACAGTGGAAAAATTTGAACAGATGTGGTGCTGCAGAAGAATGTTAAAAACCAGGTGAACTGTTAAGGTAAAAAATGAGGACGTTCTCCACAGGATCGGCGGAGGAAGGAACGTAGGGAAAATTTTAACAAGAAGAAGGGACGGGATATGTGAGGAGTTGTTAGGGCATCAGAGAATGACCTCCTTGGTGCTAGAGGGAACTGTAGAGGCTAAAAACTGCAGGGGAGACACAGAATACATCCAGTAGATTGTAACGTGGCGTGGTCTCCTGTCCTTCATATTCCGCCCTCACAATCGTACTCTGCACTTCAAGACTCTTCATTCGAACACAACTCAATAAGGTAGAGTCAATTTTGTATGAATTCATGTAAGCGATATGCAAATCCAATAAGTAAATCGCAAGTGCACCAACGGGGTTGAAAAAGTCGAGGCTGGTGTACACAACATTACGGCTACAGGAATTTTCGTTCTAAAGAGGAAACCGGCCCGCTGGGAAGACCGTCCCATCAGAGGGCTGGGCCAACAATTTACATACTTCGGCTGAAGCGACTGCTCAGAGAGAAGACAGCTTTTGCCGGAGCGAAGGGATAACGATCCATGTGTTCAACTTAAACGCAAATCCCACTACATTGTGTGGGAGCGCCCAGAAGACGCATTTTTTTATGGACTGCCTGCGTATTTACGGAGTTCTCACAGAAGGACAGTATATGCCTGACAGAGATGCTACATATTTCCGCATTGGTCGACTCAAACTAAACGTCATTCTCCCGTTTAAAAGAGCAACGCTGATTGGCGGAATATTTGTGACGCAAACAGCCAGACGAGTGAGGGAAGACAGCAAACGATATACCCTTGCAACTTACCCAGAAAAAAGTCGCTCTTGTAGCGGGAACACGTTACAAGAGCGAGTGCGCTCGTACGTGCACGCAAGGAGCAAGGAACAAAGCCTCTCCTCAGTACTTCACCGAGAGAACACCTCTGCCGTTACCAAATCAGAGTGACACTCTATATTGAGTCGCTCGTGATTAAGTGTTGTTCACTGTGTTGGCCACCACACTTAATTGTGTGGTGTGAACACGGATAGAGTACTAGTTAAACGCCTGTGAGCGGGTATTGAGTGGCATCGCGGTGGACTGGTTATATGACCGGTGTACCAGGCCAATAGTTAGACTAGGGCAGCATAGCAGCCATTGACTTCATCAAGGAGTAGGGAGAGTTTGATTGTAGAAGATCAATCCAGACAGAAAGAGATAGTTGTGTAATTTCTCAGCAGTGAGCGACGCAGACAGCAGTTGTCGCAGCTCACGGTATTGTGCGGTACAGTGTACGCGGGCCCCATCTGCCCTTCACAACAGTACACTCCATTACATTTCTCACACAACAGCCTTGAATGTACCTAGAAAAGTTATTCAAGCTGTGTAGGCGCGGCTCTCAGCCATTCTGCCGAGTAAATAACATTCTTTAAGAAAAGGGAGAAAATAACCATTGCATATTTCGTAAAATAATAGCATTCCTATCCATAACAAGCAATCTACTGTTCCGAAAAGACCCCGGAAATTTATTATTTTTTTGTATAAGAAAAAGTTTCACTTGATTTCTCAGAATTTTTTGCAATAAAAAATATTTTTCGTTCCTTTAATGTTTTTCTTACAGTAAGTAGCAATACTCCCCTAACCAAGTATTCCACTATTTACGTAAGAATGTAGAATATTTTTGTGTCTTTTCCTTACAGCGGGAGTCTCGACAAGATACTTCTTGCTGAATGTTGTTCAAGCAGTTCTTGTTGGTACATTAGGAGCGTCTGTCTGACTCCTATAGTAGTGTGTACCAAGAAAAGTAAATCAAGTTGTGTAGGTGCGGCTCTCAGCCATTCTGCCGAGTAAATAACATTCTTGAAGAAAAGGGAGAAAAGAACCTTTCCATTGTTGTTGTTGTTGTGGTCATCAGTCCTGAGACTGGTTTGATGCAGCTCTCCATGCTACTCTATCCTGTGCAAGCTTCTTCATCTCCCAGTACCTACTGCAACCTACATTCTTCTGAATCTGCTTAGTGTATTCATCTCTTGGTCTCCCTCTACAATTTTTACCCTCCACGCTGCCCTCCAGTACTAAATTGGTGATTCCTTGATGCCTCAGAACATGTCCTACCAACCGATCCCTTCTTCTGGTCAAGTTGTGCCACAAGCTCCTCTTCTCCCCAATCCTATTCAATACCTCCTCATTAGTTATGTGATCTACCCATCTAATCTTCAGCATTCTTCTGTAGCACCACATTTCGAAAGCTTCTATTCTCTTCTTGTCCAAACTATTTATCGTCCATGCTTCCCTTCCATACATCGCTACACTCCATACAAATACTTTCAGAAACGACTTCCTGACTCTTAAACCTATACTCGATGTTAACAAATTTCTCTTCTTCACAAACTTTTTCCTTGCCATTGCCAGTCTACATTTTATATCCTCTCTACTTCGACCATCATCACTTATTTTACTCCCCAAAAAGCAAAACTCCTTTACTACTTTAGGTATCTCATTACCTAAGCTGATTCCCTCAGCTTCACCCGACTTAATTCGACTACATTCAATTATCCTCGTTTTGCTTTTGTTTATGTTCATCTTATATCCTCCTTTCAAGACACTGTCCATTCCGTTCAACTGGTCTTCCAAGTCCTTTGCTGTCTCTGACAAAATTACAATATCATCGGCGAACCTCAAAGTTTTTATTTCTTCTCCATGGATTTTAATACCTAATCCGAACTTTTCTTTCGTTTCCTTTACTGCTTCCTCAATATACAGATTGAATAGCATCGGGGAGAGGCTACAACCCTGTCTCACTCCCTTCCCAACCACTGCTTCTCTTTAATGTCCCTCGACTCTTATATTTGCCATCTGGTTTCTATACAAATTGTAAATAGCCTTTCGCTCCCTGTACTTTACTCCTGCCACCTTCAGGATTTGAAAGAGAGTATTCCAGTCAACATTGTCAAAAGCTTTCTCTAAGTCTACAAATGCTAGAAACGTAGGTTTGCCTTTCCTTAATCTTTCTTCTAAGATAAGTCGTAAGGTCAGTATTGCCTCACGTGTTCCAGTGTTTCTACGGAATCCAAACTGATCTTCCCCGAGCTCGGCTTCTGCTAGTTTTTCCATTCGTCTGTACAGAATTCGTGTTAGTATTTTGCAGCTGTGGCTTATTAAACTGATTGTTCGGTAATTTTCACATCTGTCAACACCTGCTTTCCTTGGGATTGGAATTATTATAT
This sequence comes from Schistocerca gregaria, assembly GCF_023897955.1. NCBI lineage: Eukaryota > Metazoa > Arthropoda > Insecta > Orthoptera > Acrididae > Schistocerca > Schistocerca gregaria. Next base: position 44,823,380 of record NC_064924.1, read on the forward strand.
TCTTCTTGAAGTCTGAGGGTTTTTCACCTGTTTCATACATCTTGCTCACCAGATGGTAGAGTTTTGTCAGGACTGGCTCTCCGTCAGTAGTTCCAATGGAATGTTGCCTACTCCCGGGGCCTTGATTCGAATCAGGTCTTTCAGTGCTCTGTCAAATTCCTCACGCAATATCATATCTCCCATTTCATCTTCATCTACATCCTCTTCCATTTCCATAATATTGTCCTCAAGTACATCGCCCTTGTATAGACCCTCTATGTACTCCTTCCACCTTTCTGCTTTCCCTTCTTTGCTTAGAACTGAGTTTCCATCTGAGCTCTTGATGTTCATACAAGTGGTTCTCTTATCTCCAAAGGTCTCTTTAATTTACCTGTAGGCAGTATCTATCTTACCCCTAGTGATATAAGCCTCTATATCCTTACATTTGCCTCTACCCATCCATGCTTAGCCATTTTGCACTTACTGTCGATCTCATTTTTGAGACGTTTGTATTCCTTTTTGCCTGCTTCATTTACTGCATTTTTATATTTTCTCCTTTCATCAATTTAATTCAACATTTCTTTTGTTACCCAAGGATTTCTACTAGCCCTCGTCTTTTTACCTACTTGATCCTCTGCTGCCTTCACTACTTCATCCCTCAAAGCTACCCATTCTTCTTCTACTGTGTTTCTTTCCCCCATTTCTGTCAATTGTTCCCTTATGCTCTCCCTGAAACTCTCTACAACCTCTGGTTCTTTCAGTTTATCCAGGTCCCATCTCCTTAATTTCCCACCTATTTGCAGTTTCTTCAGTTTTAATCTACAGGTCATAACCAATAGATTGTGGTCAGAGTCCACATCTGCCCCTGGAAATGTCTTACAATTTGAAACCTGGTTCCTAAATCTCTGTCTTACCATTATATAATCTATCTGATACCTTTTAGTATCTCCAGGGTTCTTCCATGTATACAACCTTCCTTCATGATTCTTAAACCAAGTGTTAGCTATGATTAAGTTGTGCTCTGTGCAAAATTCTACCAGGCGGCTTCCTCTTTCATTTCTTAGCCCCAGTCCATATTCACCTACTATGTTTCCTTCTCTCCGTTTTCCTACACTCGAATTCCAGTCACCCATGACTATTAAATTTTCGTCTCCCTTCACTATCTGAATAATTTCTTTTATTTCGTCATACATTTCTTCAATTTCTTCGTCATCTGCAGAGCCAGTTGGCATACAAACTTGTACTACTGTAGTAGGTGTGGGCTTCGTATCTATCTTGTCCACAATAATGCGTTCACTATGCTGTTTGTTGTAGCTTATCCGCATTCCTATTTTTCTATTCATTATTAAACCTACTCCTGCATTACCCCTATTTGATTTTGTGTTTATAACCCTGTAGTCACCTGACCAGAAGTCTTGTTCCTCCTGCCACCGAACTTCACTAATTCCCACTATATCTAACTTTAACCTATCCATTTCCCTTTTTAAATTTTCTAAGCTACCTGCCCTATTAAGGGATCTGACATTCCACGCTCCGATCCGTAGAACGCCAGTTTTCTTTCTCCTGATAATGACATCCTCTTGAGTAGTCCCCGCCCGGAGATCCCAATGGGGGACTATTTTACCTCCGGAATATTTTACCCAAGAGGACGCCATCATCATTTAATCATACAGTAAAGCTGCATGCCCTCGGGAAAAATTAAGGCCGTAGTTTCCCCTTGCTTTCAGCCGTTCGCAGTACCAGCACAGCAAGGCTGTTTTGGTTATTGCTACAAGGCCAGATCAGTCAATCATTCAGACTGTTGCCCTTGCAACTACTGAAAAGGCTGCTACCCCTCTTCAGGAACCACACGTTTGTCTGTCCTCTCAACAGATACCCCTCCTTTGTGGTTGTACCTACGGTACGGCTATCTGAATCGCTGAGGCACGCAAGCCTCCCCACCAACGACGAGGTCCATGGTTAATGGGGGGGGGGGGGGGGGGACCTTTCCATACTTTGTAAAATAATAGCATTCGTATCCATAAGAGGCGATCCACTGTTCCGAAAAGAACCCGGAAATTTGTTATTTTATAAGAAAAATTTTCACTTGATTTTTCAGAATTTTTTGCAATAAATAATATTTTTCTGTGGTTTAGTGTTTTAATACAGGAACTAGCAATACTCCCCTAACCAAGTATTCCACTAGCTATGTAAGAATATACAGAATATTTTTCTGTCTTTTCCTTACAGCAGACGACTTGTTGGTACATTGGGGCGTCTGTCTGATTTCTGTAGTAGTGTGAGGTGGAAATTGTTTCTTGCAGGAACCAAAGGGTACTTGTTGGATCAATCCATTGCGCAACTTGACAGAAGAAAATTCACACACTCACAAGATAACTGAAGTCGAGGGTGCAAGAACTACTATCAAATGAAGAGGTTGGAGCAGGACAGGCATTCGGGCGTCAGTCAGAAGACTGATGATGCCCATTCCCCCATCCCCCCACCCCCACCCCCAAAATTAAAAAATAGCCCCCAGCCGCGTGGGATAAACCGAGGGTCTAAGGCGCTGCAGTCACGGACTGTGCGGCTGATCCCGGCGGAGGTTCGAGCCCTCCCTCGGGCATGGGTGTATGTGTTTCTTCTTAGGATAATTTAAGTTAAGTAGTGTTTAAGCTTAGGGACTGATGGCCTTAGCAGTTAAGTCCCATAAGATTTCATACACGTTTGAACACATTTAACCTTCCGAATTTAAAGACTGTACTCCAGTCAACAATGTAAAAAGCTCTACGTAACCTACAAATGCCATAAAGCTAGGTTGGCCAGTCTGTAAGCTACGTTGTAAGGTAACTGGTAAGGTTACTGTCGCCTTGTGTGTTCCTACATTTCTGTGGAACTTAAACTGATTATCCCCGACGTCGGCATCTGCCTTCTGATAACCCTAGCAACTCCCTCTGACCCGTTAAGGCGTTAAGGTTTTTTCACTTGGATGAAGATCAGTTTTAGTTGATTGTGTTGCGGTTTCTTCCTACTGCACAGAGACGCGGCGCGCTGGCGAGCACTCGCGTGAAGTGTCGGACGTAACACGGTAAGCTCGGCAGACGCCTGGCACCGCTCAGGGAGGGGCCGCTGTGGCCAGAGCACTCGGCATTCCGAGACGGCGCCGCAGCCGACCTGTGGGAACGGCGGACCGAGACCAGACCTACCCCACTGCAGCCGTAGCGGCCCGCAAGCCACGAGACGACCGCAGACCGCCGCCTGCCGCCCGCCGGTCCAAGGACAGAGGGCGGTGGGTCTCGAAGCCGGGACCCCGGCGAGCTCGCCGTCTGCGCAGCCGCCGTCCCACTGTGTCACCAGGTTCAACGCACCTGCGGCGCTCCTCGCAGCAGACGAGGACAGGACGACAGTGTCTCATTCGAGATAAGGAAGGCAACTGACTACGGCTGTCTTACAGAATGAAGCGCCCAGAAACTTTTAAACGAGTAATGCTTCTGTCCTACCCGTGAGCAAACAAGAAGGAAATCGTTCATAAATTTGAAATACCGTTTTAAACTCCAGAAAAAGGTCATGAGCATAATATCTAAAAGCTATGAAGTGCGCGAAGGAACTTGCCCACATTCTTGCAGCGGTGTACCGTAGGTCTCTAGAAGAGCGTAGCGTTACAAAGGGCACAGGTCATTTCCGTTTTCAAGAAGGGACGTCGAACAGATGTGTAGAACTATAGACCTATATCTCTAACGTCGATCAGTTGCAGAATTTTGGAACACGTATTATGTTCGAGGATAATGACTTTGCTTGGAGACTAGAAATCTACTCTGTAGGAATCAGCATCGGTTTCGAGAAAGACGATCGTGTGAAACCCAGCTCCCGCTATTTGTCCACGAGACTCAGAGGGCCATAGACATGGGTTCCCAGGTAGATGCCGTGTTTCTTGACTTCCGCAAGGCGTTCGATACAGTTCCCCATAGTCGTTTAATCAACAAAGTAAGAGCGTATGGACTATCACACCAATTGTGTGATTGGATTGAAGAGTTCCTAGATAACAGAACGCAGTATGTCACTCTCAATGGAGAGAAGTCTTCCGAAGTAAGAGTGATTTCAGGTGTGCCGCAGGGGAGTGTCATAGGACCGTTGCTATTCACAATATACATAAATGACCTGGTGAATGACATCGGAAGTTCACTGAGGCTTTTTGCGCACGATGCTGTGGTATATCGAGAGGTTGCAACAATGGAAAATTGTACTGAAGTGCAGGAGGATCTGCAGCGAATTGACCCATGGTGCAGAGAATGGCAATGGAATCTCAATGTAGAAAGTGTAAGGTGCTGCGAATACTTAGAACAAAAAATCCTTTGTCATTCACCTACAATATAGCAGGTCAGCAACTGGAAGCAGTTAATTCCGTAAATTATATGGGAGTACGCATTAGGAGTGATTTAAAATGGAAAGATCATGAAAAGTTGATCGTCGGTAAAGCAGATACCAGACAGATTGATTGAAAGGATCCTAAGGAAATTCAATCCGATAACAAAGGAAGTAGGTTACAGAACGCTTGTTCGCCCACTGATTGAATACTGCTCAGCAGTGTGGGATCCGTACCTGATAGGGTTGATAGAAGAGATAGAGAAGATCCAACCGAGAGCAGCGCGCTTCGTTACACGATCATTTAGTAATCGCGAAAGCGTTACGGAAATGATAGATAGACTGCAGTGGAAGACTCAGCAGGAGAGCCGCTCAGTAGCTCGGTACGGGCTTTTGTTGAAGTTTTGAGAACATATCTTCACCGAGGAGTCAAGCAGCATATTGCTCCTTCCTACATATATCTCGCGAAGAGACCATGAGCATAAAATCAGAGAGATTAGAGCCCACACAGAGGCATACCGGCAATCCTTCTTTCCGCGAACAACAAGAGACTGGAATAGAAGGGAGAACCGATAGAAGTACTCAAAGTACCCTCCGTCACACACCGCCAGGTGGCTTGCGGAGTATGGATGTAGATGTAGATGTTGATGAAACTTCCTGGCAGATTAAAACTGTGTGCCGGACCGAGACTCGAACTCGGGACCTTTGCCTTTCACGAGCAAGTGCTCTACCAGGTGAGCTTCTGGAAGGTAGGAGACGTGAGCCGTGCTTGAGTAGCTCAGTTTGGCACCGGCACGGTAGCACAGCGTGTTCGGTCAGAGGGTTTAGCTACCCTCTGTAATAAAAAAACTGAGTAAACGGATCAACGAACTACCTGAGCGGGCGTCATAACACGTCCGCCCAAATCATATACAACCAACAAAATAGAACAAAGCGAGATAAAAAAAAGTTGGTAGAGCACTTGCCCACGAAAGGCAACGATCCCGAGTTCGAGTCTCGATCCCGCACACAATTTTAATCTGCCAGGTTGTTTCATGTCATCGCACACTCTGCTGTAGAGTGAAAATTTCATTCTATCTTAAAGTTATAATCGGACGACACTGTAAAGATTGAGAGGTGGCTGTATTTTTCGTATGGTTACATCTTCGCAAGTATAGTATCAGCTATCGACTGCTAATTCAACCAGAGAACTTTGTATCTGAGAACTCGTGTTGGGTAGACCTTTGTGGTACCCTTGGTAAGGTTGACAGTAACCGACATTCGAGGTTTCCCACCCTCGCTAATATGTAGGTAGAACTTGGCGGGCCAAAGACCTTGTACAAATAGCTAGACTCCCTGAAGGTGCTTCAGGAGCAGGACATTTCGAACTTTCAGTTGAACACCATTATGGTGGCAAGAGTCTGGTATTGTGGCCTATAAGGACACAGCTCCAACATTGTGATAAGGATGTTCAAAAGAAAAGCTACTAAACGACACTGTGCGTATAACTGAAGTTTTTATTCAAAAGTAACGAGCAGAGTCTATCCCACTGTTTTGCCAGCCGAAGGACTTCCGGTTCCGATAATTGCTGTAGCTGGGACAGGAGCCAGTTCTCCTCTGTGTCCTTCAGTTCGTTGTCCGAGTTGATGCGCTTCCCTCTGAGATGTTTTCTTTCGCAGACCAGACACAAGGATGTTGCCGGGTGACATGTCTGGGCAGTAGGGTAGATAATCAAACTGATCCCACTTGAACTTGGGCATTACGCTTCGTGCGTCCTTGAAGACAGGCCGACGCACGTTATCGTGGAGCAGAATCAGACCCTCCGTGAGCAGCAGAGGCCGTTTGCTAACGTCGGTCTTATATAGGTTATGGAGTGTCTCACAGCACACGTCGCCGTTACTGGTTTTTCCGTGCTCGAGCAATTCGATAAGCATCGGACCTCGGACGTAGAAAAAGACGGTGAGCATCATATTTCCTGCCGAAGGCACAGCTCTGAATGTCTTGAGAAGTGGTGGCGACGCATGCTTCCACTGCCTAGATGTCTCACTAAGGTATTTCATAGCATCATATGCAAATTTAAACCGGCTTGATTCTTACGACGTTCCGTACCTTTTCATTTCAACGTCCCCTATATATTTAATGTCCGCAGCTAGTAGTCTCGCGGTAGTGTTCTCGCTGCCTGCGAAGGGATGCCGAGTTCGATGGTGTTGTTGTGTTGTCTTCATCATCATCATTCGTCCCCATCACCGTCGGAGGAAGGCAACGGCAAACCACCTCCACTGATACCTTGCCTAGTACGGCGGTGCGGGTCTCCCACATCGTTCCCCTACGCTCTGTCAAAGAATATCGAAGTTCATCATCATCATATATATGTATTGGTGCATACATACAGTATCTGTTAGCCGTAACTCTTCAGTCTACACATTCAGCGTGCGCGAAGAACACTGTTCAAGAGGTGTACAGTAATAGCATGAATGAAAGAAAGGAACAAATATTAACTTCCACCGCTATGTGGACAAAAAAAATGGTTCAAATGGCTCTGAGCACAATGGGACTTAACTTCTGAGGTCATCAGACCCCTAGAACTTAGAACTACTTAAATCTAACTAACCTAAGGACATCACACACATCCATGCCCGAGGCAGGATTCGAACCTGCGACCGTAGCGGTCGCGCGGTTCAAGACTGTAGCGCCTAGAACCGCTCGGCCACTCCGGCCGGCAGCTACACTCCTGGAAATTGAAATAAGAACACCGTGAATTCATTGTCCCAGGAAGGGGAAACTTTATTGACACATTCCTTGGGTCAGATACATCACATGATCACACTGACAGAACCACAGGCACATAGACACAGGAAACAGAGCATGCACAATGTCGGCACTAGTACAGTGTATATCCACCTTTCGCAGCAATGCAGGCTGCTATTCTCCAATGGAGACGATCGTAGAGATGCTGGATGTAGTCCTGTGGAACGGCTTGCCATGCCATTTCCACCTGGCGCCTCAGTTGGACCAGCGTTCGTGCTGGACGTGCAGACCGCGTGAGACGACGCTTCATCCAGTCCCAAACATGCTCAATGGGGGACAGATCTGGAGATCTTGCTGGCCAGGGTAGTTGACTTACACCTTCTAGAGCACGTTGGGTGGCACGGGATACATGCGGACGTGCATTGTCCTGTTGGAACAACAAGTTCCCTTGCCGGTCTAGGAATGGTAGAACGATAGGTTCGATGACGGTTTGGATGTACCGTGCACTATTCAGTGTCTCCTCGACTATCACCAGAGGTGTACGGCCAGTGTAGGAGATCGCTCCCCACACCATGATGCCGGGTGTTGGCCCTGTGTGCCTCGGTCGTATGCAGTCCTGATTGTGGCGCTCACCTGCACGGCGCCAAACACGCATACGACCATCATTGGCACCAAGGCGACTCTCATCGCTGAAGACGACACGTCTCCATTCGTCCCTCCATTCACGCCTGTCGCGACACCACTGGAGGCGGGCTGCACGATGTTGGGGCGTGAGCGGAAGACGGCCTAACGGTGTGCGGGACCGTAGCCCAGCTTCATGGAAACGGTTGCGAATGGTCCTCGCCGATACCCCAGGAGCAACAGTGTCCCTAATTTGCTGGGAAGTGGCGGTGCGGTCCCCTACGGCACTGCGTAGGATCCTACGGTCTTGGCGTGCATCCGTGAGTCGCTGCGGTCCGGTCTCAGGTCGACGGGCACGTGCACCTTCCGCCGACCACTGGCGACAACATCGATGTACTGTGGAGACCTCACGCCCCACGTGTTGAGCAATTCGGCGGTACGTCCACCCGGCCTCCCACATGCCCTCTATACGCCCTCGCTCAAAGTCCGTCAACTGCACATACGGTTCACGTCCACGCTGTCGCGGCATGCTACCAGTGTTAAAGACTGCGATGGAGCTCCGTATGCCATGGCAAACTGGCTGACAGTGACGGCGGCGGTGCACAAATGCTGCGCAGCTAGCGCCATTCGACGGCCAACACCGCGGTTCCTGGTGTGTCCGCAGTGCCGTGCGTGTGATCATTGCTTGTACAGCCCTCTCGCAGTGTCCGGATCAAGTATGGTAGGTCTGACATACCGGTGTCAATGTGTTCTTTGTTCCATTTCCAGGAGTGTATTTAGACGGACAGAGGATAAATATTTTTAAACAAGATACAGGTTTTCTGTTATAACAAACTGGGAGAATGAAGATGCTGTGATGCGCTATGCTGTGAAAATGTAGTTAGTTTTAACTACGATAGCATGGCATTTAAACCACTGACAAACTGTTTTTCCCTTATATATAATTTTAAACAAAAATTGTATACACAACTTCCTCGAAACCGGTCTTCACAGAAAACGGGAAAGTTGTAGTTATGGATTTTCGATTTATGATTAGAACTACGGAATCTGAATCTTCCGAAAATTTTTAATACTACGCGTTTGCAAATTAAAACTATGCAGAAGAGGTCTGCGGTACGCCATATACCAATGATCCGAAACGATTCACCCATTTGTATTAAGCGACTTCAAAAAAAATTGTTCAAATGGCTCTGAGCACTATGGGACTCAACTGCTGTGGTCATTAGTCCCCTAGAACTTAGAACTACTTAAACCTAACTAACCTAAGGACATCACACACATCCATGCCCGAGGCAGCGACTTCAGTTCCCAATCAGGGGGAAATGGATTAGAGACAAACGGACAGAGTGAGATGGGAGAAGCAGATTACGACGTATTTCTGATTCCTATGCATATTTAGTAATCGCGGAACATTTACAGGTTTGTCTGTTTTCTTATACTTTCAGTTTGTTCACCCGTCAAAGTATCTGTCCATTATTAGGCATCACACACGTTCTTGGCGTGATATGTGATCTTTCAAGGCTTCTAATGTCACAGAAGTAAAAGCCAATGACATAGCATAAAAAGCAATGTAACCGGCTGGTGTAGGAGTTACAGTTTTTGACCAGTAACGCAGAGTTCGGTTCGCAGTGAGAAACTGAAATGTTTCTCTGGTGGAAAAGTTCTGGAAGGAGGTACCTCGGTGCAAGTGTAGCATCAGATGCATATATCCCCCTCGAAGAAAAATTGGTATAACTTTAGATGCAGATTTCGCCCTCGAAGAAAAATTGGTATAACTTTAGATTCAGATTTCCCCCTAGAAGAAAAATTGGAAACTAAAGAGACTAGCGTAGTCAGATTGCGTAAATACTACTGAATAGATCCCCGAATCTGATCTATCAAGCGACCATCATGAGAGAAGTTAGCATTTTCATAAAAATACCTACAACCTTTGAATCCACTGAAAACATGAAATAAAAAGTGTTTAACGCCCCATCGACACGAAGTTGCTAGGGACGGTGCACATGCTAGGATTATGGCAGGAAGAAGAAGGAAACCGGTCGTGCCGTTGTCAAAGGAACCATCCCGGCATTTGCCTTAAATGGATTAGGGAAATCATGGAAAACCTAAATCTGGATGAATTTGTAGGGCTCCTTTATATGAAAAGCTCTCCTTCATCATTATGTGTAGCGTAAAGGCTAAAACTATTTATTAATGACGCTGTCTCAGTCATTCTGTAACAACTACTTGCTTAATAAATTATTAATAATATCTGTTTGGTTTTGTGTCATTATTTTGCTTATGATTTCCTGCAGTGCATGTGTGTACTTTAGTGAAAGCTCTTCTCGACGTTGTGAAAACGCTTTCTTTTAATACATAAATATTTTAACGACAACTTTTGTTTCATACGTGGTGTAACCCGTGTTCATCTCCTCAGTTCCTTAATTATTCAGTTTAGAACCGCTTGCAGACACCCGCCACGTTAGCCGAAGGCGCTAATGCGCTGCTTCCTGGACTCGGGTAGGTGCGCCGGCCACGGATCAGACCCGCCCAGAGGATTAACGACGATGGAAAGTGTGCTGGCCAGCCTGGACGTGGTTTTTAGGCGGTTTTCCACATGCCACTAGGTGAATACCTGGCTGGTCCCCATGTACTGCCTCAGTTACACGACTCGCACACATTTGAAAACGTTCGAACTGTTTCATGGCTTACACTAGACGCAGAAAGCTGAGGTGCACTAATTCCGTCCCAGGGGGTATGGGGTGGCCACAGGAAGGGTATCCAGCCACCCTCTGACACTAACAGGGCCGATCCTGTGCTGAAGTGGGACAGAGGCCCAAGAAAATGGTGATGACGAGGACCCCCTACAGGTAGCGACGAATTCGGTTGCCTCATGTGACGAACAGTGTGATTGAAAACCACAGTTAATTTTACCACGCAGAGACCACGAATTGGAGACTCTCCCTTCCCTTCACTTAAAGGCAGTGACTTTCTATTCACCCCAGTAAGAGTTTAATTCCTTGCATTATAATGCGTGATGGCCTGTTTGAGATAGATCTAGTTACAGATCCCAGCTGTTTTCAACCAAACTCTGAAAATGGGAGTTGGGTAGATGGATTCTACACTGCCAATATTTTGGAGACGGTTTTAGGTCCAGGCGCTTGCGTTCCATCCAGAGGAAATCTCTCTAAAATTTTGATCGGGAAATGGGGGAAAAGGAATAGAGGGGGAGTTAGCACTACTTTCAATTTGTTTCTGAGACAATATGTTACTGATGAAAATATGGAGGTCCAGTGGAAGCATGTGTATTCACTGGGGTGTGAAAGAGTAAAGGCATTGACTTGTTCGATATCTATACCACTATGAGTAATGCTGCACAGCCTAATTATATTTATTTATTCGTTATTTACATTCACCGTATTGGGGTAGACTGTCAGAAGATAAGTTGCACCTCTTCAGTCTTCGATTTCCAAATAAAATAAATTTAAAGAACAAATTTTAAGATGATGAAAACAATTATGATATGGATGATGGCTGTTTCTTCTGGTGACTGTATAGTAAGTAGTTTTGATGAGGAAGGTACTGAGAAGTATTTTATATGAAAGAGCGTGAGGGATGCGGATAGGGTATGAAACCGGAAGTCGGGATGCAGAACTCAGAGGAAGAATGACTTTTCAGTCACACAGGAATAAGGTGAGTTGGAGTCAACAGTTATGTTGGGCCACTTGGTGTCTGTTACGGTTTAACGAATGGACAGCTATCATGGATTATCTGATAGTCTGGAAGAGAAATTTGGTCAATACTGGCGTGCTTGGAGACGAAAGGAAGTTGGAATATGCTGATGTAAGCGTTATAGTTTCAGTTCTCCATATTTTTATATTTCCAGGAGGGTTTCGACACCGTTCCTCTCAAGCGTCTTCTAACCAAACTGCGTGCCTACGGAGTATCGCCTCAGTTGTGCGACTGGATTCGTGATAGGGGAGATAGTGTCACAGACATGATACGTGAACTGGAGTGGCAATCGTTGAAACAAAGACGTTTTTCGTTACGACGGGATCTTCTCATGAAATTTGTTGGCGCCCACCTACATAGAGAGAAATGATCATCACGATAAGATAAGAGAAATCTGGGCTCGCACAGAAAAATTTAAATGCTCGTTTTTCCAGCGTGCCGTTCGAGAGTGGAACGGTAGAGAGACAGCTTGAAGGCGGTTCATTGAACCCTCTGCCATGCACTTTATTGTGAATAGCAGAGTGATCACGTAGATGTAGATGTAGGAAGGATGTAGAATGGGGTGTTGAGACTGAAGTTCAAAGGAGCCATTAAGACACGGAAAAGTGTTGTTGTTGTTTGAGGAGGTGTGGAAACGTTATGAGCTGGGTGAGGATGTATGTGCAAGAAGATAGTCAAGAAGAGAGTCAGATGTAGAAAATGAGAATGCATGTTACTGAAGAATTTTCAGTAAGAGGTAGAACTTGAGAAGAGCGATCCATATTATATTTGTTTAGATTAGGGTGCGACATATAATAAATGAAGGAGAGGTGATAGGTGGGGCCCAGTCCAGCGCGTAACATGTCGGAAGAGAGTACTTGTCACAGGTTCCCTACAGAGACAGTTCCGCTGCGGTGACGATAACAGGTGCTCCGCAGTGCGGGAGGGAAATAACGCGGCAACTGGAAACGTACTGCAGAGTTGTAGAATGCGTGAGAGGGCGACTCTCGTGGAAAAATCGTGTAAATGGCACGCAGATTCATTGTGAAGTTGTGGCAAATGCAGAGTTAAGTCCACCTGTAATGAAATGGAGACAACAATTTTGTGGGTGATGCCGATCGGAAAGGAAGGCAACTGACGTCGACCACAGATGACAATTTCAAGACAATCGAAGGACTGATTCGCATTCGGATGATGACGTTCACGCAGCGTTTCTCCGTGGTCCAGGAGGGGATTTCTATGGTCGAGAAACAGATCGATTGGCAGAACGTTCGGACCGTTGTTCACCGAGAGTTGGTGACTATGCTGAAAAATGATGTCATGTATCTGTGTCAGTTTGAGGCTTAGTGCAATATTCAACAAAAGTTACTTGGCCTTCCACAATAATGAGTAACTTAACTTTGGATGTCCCCTGAAGAATGGATCCTTAGGGCATACATGAGGTTGGATGAAAATGAGTGAGGACGGATTCAAGGTACGTAGCAGGAAGTAGCAGCAAGAGTTTATAAGAAGGTGAATGGACATTCCTAAAGCAGGAAGTAACTCATAACGTCTTGGAGATAGCGCTGTGTTTCTCTACAATACTGAATTTAATATCAGGTTTTTGATATGCTGATTAGACCTTATTGTGATGAATTTTATAAAGGTCTTATACAGTTTTGGACACAACGTATGGTCAAGGTCGGTAACAGCAAGGGTGGTGAATATGTACTGGATGTAGGAGGCTGAAAGGGTTGGTTTCATTTGGCTGACAGAGGAGAGTTGGTTGTATCCTATAAGTTGGTTCAAAGCCTTCAAATGCATACTTAAAATTATGGTAGCGCTGCATTCAGTTTGCTTGATGTATGTGGCCAACCCCAGCGTGTCTTCGGCACTGAGTACATTATGGAAAAGCCTCTGTTGTTGCTTAGTGTCCCGACCATGTGACTGTAGGTGCGAGCGCTAGAACCAGAGATATTTTTCAATATTTCAAGAGTTTGTGGGGTGATGTGCAAAGTAGTAGCACACCCTTGAAATGTTATTTTATGAGACAACTTGTGTTGATTACGTAGAATTCTGGAAAGTGACCGAGTGTCTTACTATGTTGGTGTACTTATATTCCAAGTGCGAAAAAGTGAAACCACGTTCCCAGTAGTGTGACTAGGAAGCGACTATAGATGTGATTCACCGTGTCTTCCTAATCACGGTTGTTGGAGTAAGGACGAGAGGAGACGGCGCAATTCTGTTTAAATAAAAGTCGACCAAAGAATTATACAGCTATATTTTCGTAAAGAACCACAAACATATTAACAATGAAGTTCACAGAATGTACCTTATAAACAGACACTGAAATTGGTGAGATAAGTGCCTGGATACAATAAAGTTATTACTGGACTGGTAGACAAGGCCCAACAATAAAAAAATAGCAAACATAAGCAATAACAGAACACAAGTTCAAGGAATGAAACACGTAACTGAGTGTAAGTAAGAGAGACACTAATGATGAAAAATGGCAGTAGAACGTGGCAGATTACCTTAGCGGTGCCGTGGAGGTGTCGGCGGACGAGATGCGATCGTAATCTCAAATTGTCGCAGTTGACAAGCAACAAAGCATTAACTGTCCTCCGATTAACCGGCAATATTTCGTCGGCCCTTTTTGCTCTCATAGCACTCACTCAAACTCTCTCAACGTCGCACCTAAACTGTAGGATAATATGGTCTGATGAATGACTGTACCAGCATCCGAAAACAAGGAATGACAGCGGAAGAACTCGAGTCCCGGAGTGATCAATGTCATGATATGGGAGTTATTTAAAACTTCGGATTTGGAAGAATGTTCCTGCACAGAGGGTACTACTGTCCGTTATCAACTTAACGGTACTCGTCTACAGAGTTTTGGGCAGGCCGTTTAGCTGCGATGGGCTACCAGACTCTGACATCTGCCAACCGCCACAACCGTTTCTTAGCGCCTCTTTGACAAGCTCACGCCGAAAGTACCTTCGAAACTTAGCAAAAAGGGCTGCTTTACAACGAAAAATGAAATCTTGGTGACAATTACCACTTTTGTATTATATGCAATTAAGACCAGCAAGAAAAATGAACATTGCCTGGTCATAAATACTGTTTCTCTGGTATCTTCTGTTCACCTTTCTCACAATATAAAATCATATATCATACTATAATCTAAACTAATCAATACCATTACTAGTCTCATGTGCTTGTTAAAGCCTACTTAGCCCCATTCTGATGTGGCGATGACAGTTTGCCACCACAGGAGAATGTGACATCACTCAGTTGGGGGAGGGGGGGGGGGATTCCAGTTGGCATCGATTCAGATTTGGGATTAATCTGTAGGGGAAATTGTGGGTGAGGATTTGTGAGTGCTCAGTAGCACTTTCCAAAAAAACTAACAAGGAATTCTGATTTGAATTAAGAGCAACAGAAACGCTTTTTTTTTATCGTTCCTGGCTACGCGTGTGGGTGATTTAGATTGTCTGAACATAAAACAATCTCGTAACTATATTACTGCCTTTCATCACCTTCTCCATAACTGTTTTCATGAGGACCCACAGTGTGAAGGGGAAGAGGAAGTGACTTTGAATAGAATTATTCTCGAACTTTTTTCTTCTTCTTCTTTTCGTTTTTACCAGATGAGAATCATTTTAATTAGCATGAGCTTCGTTTCTGCTGGTAGTTCTTCTAAACTAGTATCCTGTAATTCTCATACTTTGCAAACTTCTTCGCTCTTCTATCCATGATAATTTTGTTCTGGGTCTAGTTCTATCCTTGAAACCTGTGAAAGCCTGAATTTTTTATTTAAAAGCCACCCTCTGGTTCGTATATTCGCATCTCTTCCAGATCCTTTTGCACTTCTTGGATCAAACGTACTTTGGTTCTCCTATTCGTAGGAAACGGTGCTATTTGCTGTGTTAACCTCCCATATTCCATTCAAAGCATGTGCCTGAAGAACGTGTTCCTTCTTTTCCTGATGATGTCCGAGACTCTGTCTGGTTCGTTCGTCTTCTAAAATGACCATCTTCTGTTCTTCAGTGCCTTAATATTTCCCTGAGAATCTTTCGTTCCACCAGTTCTAGTCTCTTACGTTCTCTTGTTCTTACTAGGCTAAGAGTTTCGACGGCATATAAGGCTTCAGGACGGATCAGTGTCTGGTAATGCCTCAGTTTTGCATTGATCGAAATATTCTCCTTGTTGTAGATGTTCATCGTTAGTTCGTATGCTAAATTCATTTCCTTTACTCGTGCTCCCATTGCTTCCTGTATTGTCAGTCCAGTTTCTACCCATTCTCCCAGGTATTTAAATCTCCCCGCCTTCTGAATTTTCCCTGCTGCTATTGTCAGAATATCGTGTGCGAATGCTAGACCGTCTACCCGTATTCCGTTTTTTTTTTTTTTTTTTTTTTTTTTTTTTTTTTTTTTTTTTTGGACCCCATCCACTCCTTCAATTACTCGTTGCTATTCCCTGATCAATTTATCAAGTACCAAGTTAAAAAGCAAAGGGGAGAATCCGTCTCCCTGGTTTTAATCTTGAAGGTCTCAGAAAGTTTTCCTCTGAACTTCACCTCGGATATTGTGTTTTTTAAGGTCTCTCTAATCAGTTCGCTGGATTTTCTATCCAAAATAATATCCTCTAAAATTTGGAACAGTGTTCATCTGTCTACTGGATCATAAGCTTTCCTGAAGTCTACGAATGTAAGCACGAAATTTTTGCTCCTTTGCTTCTGATACGCTATTACCAGTTAAGCTAAACACGTAATTAGATCATAGCCTCTTACCTACGCTAATTACTGTGGGAAAAGTAAATACAAAGGAGAAACCAGCTTATGAACCTTACGGGCAGACGTGGAGGAGGATGACCAAATACACATTCAAACGCAAGATAATCTTGCGTTAATATTTTACTTGATTCTCAGACGACCCAAAACAGTACTTGGATGGACTAAGGAGTGAAATGCAGTGAAGTACACTCCCGTATTAGGCAAGCCAATTCTCTTAACAGTAACCTGTAAACTCTAGAGATTGGCGAAGGCAATGAACTCGCAACAGCTTGTCGACTGCTTGTCGAAATTAACTAAACGGATTCCCTGGAATGATGTAATAGTAACACTCCCGAACGTTGTAGAATAACTCTCGGCCGGCCGCTGTGGTCGAGCGGCTTAGAGCCATTTGAATCATTTTTTAATAGATCTCGATCGCGCTAAATGAGGTATGAAAATTTTAGTCTATTTTTCAGAGAATCAGTACCATTTCAGCGTCAGGATTACAACTCATCGTGTTCAGATGGCCAGCGGAGACCGTAGGCGCTTAAGGGGGCGTTTTTTTGTGGGAGAGGGGGCTGGACGGCTTCAAACGCCCGTCACAGAAAAGCGATTCCTCAAGGAAAGAACTCGCCCCAGTACTCTAGAGAAAGCTACTAGTATCAGAAAGCGGTAAACGCTATAATTCGTGTCTGACGAAAAAATTAGATTCTCCTATGGAAAAACTAACAGAATCGATACTAAAGCACGGACCACTCAAGAAAACCTTTGCCTCCTTCGCCAGCCAATTTCAGTCACACCGGTTCACAGACATTAACTAAACAGAGGTGTTCTATGCGTCTGGAGACAAGTGCAGAAGGAAGCTGGTGGATAGATGAAGAAAATATGCACTCACACACTGTGCATTCCCTTGACTAGACGTAAGAACGCAGAAAAAACAAGGTGTGGGATTTATATGTGAATATTAATTAATATGACTAAATCCATGATGAAAGTCGGTGTTTCTAGTAATCTTTTACACTGACCGTTGGAGTGCGTCGTTTCTGCTCTCACTCGTATCAAGGATTTCTGCATCTATTTGTCGAAGAAGTCTGCTTCAAATGCCTCTAAGCACTATGGGACTTAACATCTGAGGTCATCAGTCCCCTCGACTTGCCGGCAGTAGTGGTCTCGCGGTTCTAGGCGCTCTGTCCGGAACCGCGCGACTGCTACGGTCGGAGGTTCGAATCCTGCCTCGGGCATGGGTGTGTGTCATGTCCTTAGGTTAGTTAGGTTTAAGTAGGTCTAAGTTCTAGGGGACTGATGATCACAAATGTTAAGTCCCATAGTGCTCAGAGCCATTTTTGAACCCTTCGACTTAGAACTACTTAAACCTAACTAACCTGAGGACATCACACACATCCATGCCAGAAGCACGATTCGAGCCTGCGACAGTAACAGCAGCGCGGTTCCGGATTTAAGAGCTTAGAACCGCTCGGCCACAGCGGTCGGCAGAAGACTGATGAATGCTGTTGTTCTATCAGGGATGGAGTTGCTTTGAGTAAGGATGTTGCAGGAAAGAGATACTAGATCTTCTGAGGGAAAAGTAATAAACTGACATCAGCTCTGTGGAGCTGTGTTGTATATGGGTCCAAAACGCGCTCTATAAGTGAGTCGCCTAGATGCAAAACTGTCCATGTCCTCCATAATCGGTTTTGAGAAAAAGTGAAAAAACTGTTTTCACTGGGTAAATACACACTGCTCTACACTGTATGTTGTATACATTAGTATGAATCAGTACAAAACCATTTGGGCTATAGAAAAAAATCAGGAACTCAATGCATGTAAGATATAAGCAAAATAAAAATGGACTTGGACAGTTTTGTATCTGACCTTACAGATGGCCACTTTTGCATGCAACTGAAATGGACATGGACAGTTTTGAACCTGACTAGCTGAGGAGAGGATATGGGGTGAACATAAAACTGTGTATTCAGTTTTAATTTCTGTTAATATTTCTGAAGGTACGTGGTGTAACAGCTGACAAACTGCAATCCACTCAATACATCATATCTGGAACAATGACTTCATCTTCTCGTGCTAGGCACTCTGATTCAACTGATGCCCCTGACCCGCTGGAAACTTATAATGTCGTCTTCCACGGCATGGATTCAGTGTTTCTCGAGGAGTTTTGAAACATCCCCCAGTTTCTTTTCATTAATAGGAAACAACCTGAACTGTTATTCTAATGTTCAGATTTCCACCATTTACTGCATGATGTAAAGACAAAAATAATACATACCTCTTCAATTTTTCCATATTTCGTTTCCACTGGTCTTCACGGTGAACCTGCTTCCTAAAACGGTCAGATTGTCTTTCTGTCAAGCTTCGATTTCTAATTTATTTAGATGAAAAATGTGTATAACTTTCAGAATAAACAGGTGTAAGAGACAACACAAATACGATGTTTATATGCTTATGGTAGCCATCTTGCATTACAGTCACATGACCCCAGCCTTTAATGCGATTTGTCAAAATGGACAAGGCAAGTAGTTTTGCACCCAAATTACTGATGGACATGGACAGTTTTGAATCTAACCACACTTTTCGTGAGCTGTTTTCCACAGGACATGGAGAGCTTTGAGCATAAATAGCATTTCAAGCATCTGTAAAATGTCGTGCTCTACAATCCAGAGTTAAAAGTGGACATGGACAGTTTTGCATCTAAGCGACTCAAGTCATAGCGGAAACGGGAGCGCTATCGCCTCGAAACCGACATGTAATAATGCTTCCCAATTAGCCTTGTGCTATTTTTTACTGCGCCAACTTCGACTTGCCCCTTGCACAGTATGTCGCCTATTAAAGCTGCGACCACTGGAGTAATGCTCTGTTGCTTTTGGATGATTTCCAGCCAGATGACTTTCGTTTAGCGTCTTCCCGCGCCGCGATCGTTTTCGACAGGAGCGCAGCGTCAGCTGGTCGAGCAGAAGTGTGAAGTAAGGAGCGGCGCGGCTGGTAAGGTGAGCCAGCCGGCAGGTAGCGGCCGCACAGTGAATGCCCCGCCGGCCACACGCCCTCGCCGGCGCCACGTCTCGCCTTACAACCGCCGGAATGTGGCACGTCCGAGCGGCAGCGGCGCTCGTGCCTGCCACAACACGGGCGCGTCCGCCACGACAGCTTCCGGACTCCCCGAAAGTGGAGCTGCGGTGCTAGAGTAAACAAGTTTACTCATACCGTCATTCCCAAAACAGTGTTGCTTAAATAAAACTACAGACACAGCGCGAATAGCCGGCCAGTGTGGCCGAGCGGTTCTAGGCGCTTCAGTCTGGGACCACGCGACCGCTACGGTCGCAGGCTCGAATCCTGCCTCGGGCATGGATGTGTGTGATGTCCTTAGGCTAGTTAGGTTTATGTATCTCTAAGTTCTAGGGGACTGATGACCTCAGATGTTAAGTCCCGTAGTACTCAGAGCCATTTGAACCATTTGAACAGTGCCAATATAGGGCTGTAGGAAACAGAATGTGCAACAATAACTTTAATGTTGACAGCGGCTACAATCTTAGGACGCCTTTACACGGACACAGAAATTATGTATTATGGACAATATGGCCCGGCAACATTACAAGCCACACGAATTGCAGTTACAGGGTGTCAATTATTGAGGTATAAGAAAAAGAAAAAAGGAAATTAGTCAGAAACTATGGCATGCACACACTTTATTCAACACGTTCAAGTCACTAAAGATATTCGGATTTAGGTTATGGCACTGTATGCCCATGTGTAGGAGGGAGCAATATACTGCTTCGCTCCTCTGTGAAGGTATGTTCACGAAACTTCAACAAAAGCCGATACCGAGCTACTGAGCTTCTCTCCTGCAGAGTCTTCCTCTGGAGTTTATCTGTCATCTCCGTAACGCTTTCGCGATTACTAAATGATCCTGTAACGAAGTGCGCTGCTCCCCGTTGGATCTTCTCTATCTCTTCTATCAACCCTATCTGGTACGGATCCCACACTGCCCAGAAGTATTCAAGCAGTGGGCAACAAGCGTACTGTAACCTACTTCCTTTGTTTTCGGATTGCATTTCCTTAGGACTCTTCCAATGAATCTCAGTCTGGCATCTGCTTCACCGACGATCAACTTTATATGATCATTCCATTTTAAATCACTCCTAATACGTACTCCCAGATAATTTATGGAATTAACTGCTTCCAGTTGCTGACCTGCTATATTGTAGGTAAATGATAAGGGATCTTTCTTTCTATGTATCCGCAGCACATTACACTTGTGTACATTGAAATTCAATTGCCATTCCCTGCACAATTCGTCAATTCGCTGCAGATCCTCCTGCATTTCAGTACAATTTTCCATTGTTACAACCTCTCGATATACCACAGCATCGTGCGCAAAAAGCCTCAGTGAACTTCCGATGTCATCCACAAGGTCATTTATGTATATTGTGAATAGCAACGGTCCTACGACACTCCCCTGCGGCACACCTGAAATCAGTCTTACTTCGGAAGAGTTCTTTCCATTGACAATGACGTGCTGCGTTCTGTTATCTAATGAAGTGCCGGAGCATCGAAGCTGTCCATGACCTCTTGAATGGCCTTTTTCAGCTCAGCAATGGCTTTGGGTTTATTGCTGTACACCTTCTCTTTTTAATATATCCCCGCAAAAAGGAGTCGCGTGTGTTCAGATCCGGAGAATGTGACAGCCGATCGAGGCCTATGCCAGTGGCCTCTGGGTAACCCTGAGCTAGAATGCGTTCCCCAAAGTGCTCCTCCAGGACATCAAACACCCTCCGGCTTCGATGGGGTTGAGCTGCGTCTTGCATGAACCACATCTTGCCGAATTCATGGTCACTTTGCATAATGGGGATGAAATCATGTGCCAGAGTCTTCATGTACCGTTCGGTTGTCATCGTGCCATCAAGGAATACCGGCATAGATTATGGCATGAGTGTACACTGCACACGACACAGTCACCCGTTGAGGGTAAAGAGACTTCTCGATCGCGAAATGTGGATTCTCAGTCCCCCAAATGCACCAATTTTGCTTATTAAAGAAAAAATCCAAATGAAAGTGGGCTTTTCCGTAAACCAAACCTGCTCATTTCCATCATACCTCGCGGCCAAGCATTGAGTCTGAACATCCTAACGCAAACCGTTCAGAAGTTATGAATATTTTATTTCACATAGCTCAATAATAGTCACCCTGTACAATTTCGGCAACATTTTCGGGGACTGGAACTGTCGCGTGTTCGGCGAGACTTGACTGCCACGTTTCCGCCAACACACTTCCGTGCCATAAGTGTTAACGTGAGACATGGTATCGCCGTGAAACGGACGGACGTCGACTAGTGCTTGAATGTGGCGCTCCTGTTGCACTCCGCAAGAAAAAGTCACAGAAAAAAGAAACATTTATGCTTTGCATGCAGTTTTTTATTTTTATTTTTTTTAGTAAGGAAATTGTCTACAAAACTTTAACTGTTGAACTGATGCTCGATGCAGACCACTCCAGGAATTTCACCAGAATATCCCCACACGATTTTTAATATACTATAAAAACAGGTGATCCGTGAATTGGGAAGACCAATACTAATATGAGAGACTGTGTACCAGTCGCAATTTATTTTGGCGATCAGCCTTCGGGTTTTGCTTACTGATGATTCATACAGAAGTTTCATATACCTCTTTAAAATGCGAATGGTAAGAAAACCATCACAAATGTTATTTTAGGTGTACTTATAAAGCCATGCATACTCCGCTGCGTATTGCACTGTGCCCTGCACTTATTGCGGGATGCACTTATCTCAAGAAGAGCCAACGAATTGAACGTTGTACTTCCCGTATTCCAGCACATCCCTTTCAACGTTTTATTGGGCAACTGAGTGATCTAAATCATGAGTGTGGTAAATTTCTGACCCTTTGTCACCTGAGAATCTTCGGATAGAAGCAAAATCGCTCGTGTCATAATTATTGCACGTAAGATAACAGCAGTAATCATTTTCTTAATATTCATATTAATAAACTATGGAGGCATAACATGATCAACACTATTTTTTTAAGTGCATTTTTCTTCGGTATGCCTCTTGGTAACAAACGTTCGCAACACTCTGGTACAAGCACTCAAGGAATTATTTATAAGTTCGAAAAAACAATCGAGTATTTGTGATAACATTTTATTGGTGTTCAACAGTCGGAGAACTATGGATTTCATAAATATGAAACATCCACGACCAGAGGTATGGAATGTCCAAAGTAATATTTCCAAAAAATGTAGGGCTAGTTGAAAAAGAAGAATAGGCGAGGTGATGCTGGTGAACACGGAGCCACGTGCGATGAAGGTTACAGAAAGTTTAGAAATCTTCGAATGTAAGTACAGCATAGTTATGGCTCATTGCTGCAGATCACCTAATATCACGCCTCTGCGGCTAGGCTATGTTTTGCCTGGCATTTTTTGTAGGCTCGAAGAATTCGAAACGTTTTGTATGCTTCATCGCGTGTGATTCCGTGCTCTCAGCAACAGCTTACCAAGACTTCATTTTCAGATTTGCAAATATCTGTTAACTATCCATAAATAGATGTGGATTCTGAGAACAGTTTATTGGCTATTACAGAAGCTCATTAAAATTGAAGAAGTTGTAGAAAGGTAGAAAATTAAGGCGATGAGAACCGGATAAGTTGAAAGAAGCAGAGGCTGTTGAGAGTTTCAAAGGGAGCATTAAGCGATCATTGACAATAGCAAGGGATAGGGATAAGAAGAAGACGAAAGCGTAGCTTCGAGAGTTGAGCTAGTGAAGCCAGCACACAATCAAATAGGTAAATAGACAAGGCTTAATAGAAATCATTGAACGCCACAGGAGATACTGGATGTAACTGATGAAACAAGAAAATATGAAAGTCCAAAAAGGGAATACATACATCTAAAAAATAAGACTGGCAGCATGTGGAAAATGGCTAAGCGGAAATGGTTAGAGGAGACATGTGAGGATTTAGAAGCATTTATCAGTAGGTGAAAGATAGAGTCGGCCTGTAGGAAAATTAACTAATCCTTTAGAAAAAAAATTGGAGCAGCTGTATGAATATCAGGTACTCAAATGAAAAACCACTCCTAAGCAAAGAAGGGAAAGCTCAATAGTGGAAGAATATATCGAATGGAAAAGAAAATTGAGAATGCGCTAGGTGACGATCAGTTCGGCTTTACGAAAAGTAAATGCACGAGAGAGGCAATTCTGACGTTACGGCTAATAATGGAAGCAAGGCTAAAGAAAAATCAAGACACGTTCATAGGATTTGTCGACCGGGAAAAAGCGTTCGACATATATAAAATGGTGCAAGCTGTTCAAGATTCTGAAAAAAGTAGGGGTAAGCTATAGGGAGAGACGGGTCATATGCAATATGTACAAAAACCAAGAGGGAATAATAAGAGTGGACGATCAAGAACGAAGTGCTCGTATTAAGAAGGCAGTAAGACAAGGCTGTAGCCTTTCGCCCCTACTCTTCAATCTGTACATCGAGGAAGCAATGATGGAAATAAAAGAAAGGTTCAGGAGTGGAATTAAAATACAAGGTGAAAGGATATCAATGATACCATTCGCTGATGACATTGCTATCCTGAGTGAAAGTAAAGAAGAATTAAATGATCTGCTGAACGGAATGAACAGTCTAATGAGTACACAGTATGGTTTGAGAGTAAATCGGAGAAAGACGAAGGTAATGAGAAGTAGTAGAAATGAGAACAGCGAGAAACTTAACATCAGGATTGATGGTCACGAAGTCAATGAAGTTAAGGAATTCTGCTACCTAGGCAGTAAAATAACCAATGACGGAAGGAACAAGGAGGACATCAAAAGCAGACTCGCTATGGCAAAAAAAGGCATTTCTGGCCAAGAGAAGTCTACTAATATCAAATACCGGCCTTAATTTGAGGAAGAAATTTCTGAGGATGTACGTCTGGAGTACAGCATTGTATGGTAGTGATACATGGACTGTGGGAAAACCGGAACAGAAGAGAATCGAAGCATTTGAGATGTGGTGCTATAGACGAATGTTGAAAATTAGGTGGACTGATAAGGTAAGGAATGAGGAGGTTCTATGCAGAATCGGAGAGGAAAGGAATATGTGGAAAATAAGGAGAAGGGACAGGATGGTAGGACATCTGCTAAGACATGAGGGAATGACTTCCATGGAACTAGAGGGAGCTGTAGAGGGCAAAAACTGTAGAGGAAGACAGAGATTGGAATACGTCAAGCAAATAATTGAGGACGTAGGTTGCAAGTGCTACTCTGAGATGAAGAGGTTAGCACAGGAAAGGAATTCGTGGTGAGCCGAATCAAACCAGTCAGTAGACTGATGACCAAAAAAAAATTAGAGTGACTGTAAAAGCGAGATGCACTTTAGTAGTCGACATACCGTCAGAACCACTAATAGCCTTGGGAGAACCAACCACGACAATTACCCTCCATCTGGTGTGCAAGATGTACGAGACAACCAGAATAGCCTGAGCCCTCAATAATAATTCCAATTCCAAAGAAAGCAAGTGCTGACAGGTGTTAATATTACCGAAGTACCAACTTAAATAGTAATGGTTGCAATATAATACACTAATTCCTTGCAACAGAATGGAAAAACTGATAGAAGCAAACGTCAATGAAAATCAGTTTGGATTCCGGAGAAATGTAGTAACACACGAGGTAATGCATGGGGGCTTAATTAAATATAATGCAAATATTCTTAGTTTTAGTAGCTGTATGCACAACGGAGGGGTATCTGTTGAGAGGCCAGACAAACGTGTGGTTCCTGAAGAGGGGCAGCAGCCTTTTCAGTAGTTGCAGGGGCAACAGTCTTGAAGATTGACTGATCTGGCCTTGTAACAATAACCAAAACAGCCTTGGTGTGCTGGTACTGCGAACGGCTGAAAGCAAGGGGAAACTACGGCCGTAATTTTTCCCGAGGGCATGCAGCTTTACTGTATGATTAAATGATGATGGCGTCCTCTTGGGTAAAATATTCCGGAGGTAAAATAGCCCCCCATTCGGATCTCCGAGCGGGGACTACTCAAGAGGATGTCGTTATCAGGACAAAGAAAACTGGCGTTCTACGGATCGGAGCGTGGAATGTCAGATCCCTTAATCGGGCAGGTAGGTTAGAAAATTAAAAAAGGGAAATGGATAGGTCAAAAGTTAGATATAGTGGGAATTAGTGAAGTTCGGTGGCAGTAGGAACAAGACTTCTGGTCAGGTGACTGCAGGGTTATAAACACAAAATCAAATAGGGGTAATGCACGAGTAGGTTTAATAATGGATAGGAAAATAGGAATGCGGGTAAGCTACTACAAACAGCATAGTGAACGCATTATTGTGGACAAGATAGATACGAAGCCCACACCTACTACAGTAGTACAAGTTTATATGCCAACTAGCTCTGCAGATGAAGAAATTGAAGAAATGTATGATGAAATAAAAGAAATTATTCAGATAGTGAAGGGAGATGAAAATTTAATAGTCATGGGTGTCTGGAATTCGGTAGTAGGAAAAGGGAGAGAAGGAAACGTAGTAGATGAATATGGACTGGGGCAAAGAAATGAAAGAGGATGCCGCCTGGTAGAATTCTGCACAGAGCACAACTTAATCATAGGTAACACTTGGTTCAAGAATCATAAAAGAAGGCTGAATACATAGAAGAATCCTGGAGATACTAAAAGGTATCAGATAGAAAGCTTCCCTTGGTTTAATCTTACGACGCAGTAGAGTACGAAGCCAAATTTTAGAACGAAACTGTGATCCATTATCTGATATAAACTTATCAACATGACCCACTTCTTTAAGAAACTGTTTGATGAAAGCATTAGATACTGAACGTGCTGTTGCTTTGCGTAAAGGTGTAAAACACACATATTTTGATGTCAATTCCTTGCTACCAAAATGTACGCAAAACCATTAGTATAACGAACCACTGGACCGAACAAATCGACTGCAGCCATGTCCTTTAATTTCGCTGGAATGATAGGAAACAACGGTGCTCTGTGAGAAATAGTTGGCGGCTTAGCCTTTTGACATAATTTGCATTTGGCAAGAACAGATCAAATACGTTTTTCCATATTACTGAAGTAGAAATTTTCTCGTAACTTATGAAAGTATTTTCTGGGACCAAAGTGTGCATACTGAAACGTGTACACCAAATCAATTTATTAACCCAGTCATCAGGAATGCAAACTAACCAAACAGAGTTGTCGACCGATTTTCGTTTAAAAAGAATATCATTGCGAACTAAATAATACTGTCTAATCGCTATGCTTTCCTTTCTCCTCCACTTCTCCTTAATGTCCTTCCAGATTAGATCCTTATTTTGCTCCTTAGCGATGTCCTGGAGAAAAGAAGAAATAAAATTTTCAAACGCAACACCTTGAATATACATCAAACAATAATTGTTTTCTTTGCAGTCCTCCTCAGCACTTTGTTTCAAACCCATAGGTGCACGTGATAAAGCATCAGCAATAATATTTGAAGAACCCTGTATGTAAACAATACCAAAATCAAATTCCTGTAGATACAGCGCCCATAGTGACAATCTTCCATGTGTTAATTTTGTTTACATAAGAAATTCCATAGCTCGATGGTCGGTGTAAACCTTACTATGTCTGCCACACAAAAATATGCGAAATTTTGTGAAAGCCCAAACAACAGCCAAGGCTTCAAGTTCCGTAATCGAATAATTCTTTTCTGATTTAGAGAGAACACGACTTCCAAATGCAATAGTTTTCTGTACTACAACAGATTACGGCTGAAGAGGAGAGGATATAAAATGTAGAGTGGCAATGGTAAGAAAAGCGTCTCTGAAGAAGAGAAATTTATTAACATCGAGTATAGATTTAAGTATTATGATTACTTTTCTTGAAGTAAATGTGTGTAGTGTAGCGCTGTATGGAAGTAAACAGTTTAGCCAAGAAGAGAATAGAAACGTTTGAAATGTGGTGCTACAGAAGAGAGCTGAAGATTAGATGGGTTGACCATGTAACTAATGAGGAGATACTTAATATAACTGGGGAGAAACGAAATTTGTGGCGCAACCTGACTAGAAGGAGGTATCAGTTGACAGAACACATTCTGACACGTCAAGGAATCGTCATTTTCGTACTGGAGGGAAGTGTCAGTGTGTGTGTGTGTGTGGGGGGGGGGGGGGGTTTAGGAGGGGGGCAAGAGGGACAAATCGTTGAGGGAGAATAAGAGATGAATGCAGGAAGTAGATTGAGAAGGATGAAGGATGTAGTAGATATTCGGAGATAAAGAGGCTTGCACAGGATAGAGTAGCGCGGAGAGTTGCATCGAACCAGTCTTTGCACTGAAGACCACAACAACAGCTGGCCGCTGTGGCCGAGAGGTTCTAGGCGCTTCAGTCCGAAACCGCGCTGCAGCTACGGTCGCAGGTTTGAATCCTGCCTCGGGCATGGATGTGTGTGGTGTTCTTAGCTTAGTTAGGTTTAAGTAGTTCTAAGTCTAGGGGACTGATGAGCTCAGATGTTAAGTCCTACCTGTATAGTGCTTGGAGCCATTTGAACCAAAGCAACAACAATTTTACTTATAGATGAATTAAAGTTGTGGTTCTCTCGGTTTTCCACTTCTACGTTTCTACAGATCACAAAGTAATCAAGTTGCTTTATGTACTCACACGAACTTTCGAACTGAAGCAATATCGTTGTTTAACCTAGCCACCTACTGAAATTAAGAAAGCTAGGCATTTTGACTCTGCTGGTTGGTTTTACTGTACAGCGTAAGGCGAGTGCTACGAGCGGCTGGCGCAGATCAAAGATGCTCGAAGTGAACAACGAGAAAGCCGGAACACTGGAGCAGGTGGGTTTTCGCAAGCAGCGAGAACATCTAGCGGTCTTCCCAGGCGGTGGCTAGCAAAGGTTGCGCGTCAAATGTTTCTCACAGACACATACATATCGGCGATCATGGACCCTGAAGATCATGCGCCAACCTCACAATGTCCCTCCTTAGGTGGCTAACTTGCCACTATTCAATCCATTTCTTATAGACACTAAGCTGCTGACAGTCAAAATTGGCTCTGAGCACTATGGGACTTAATATCTGAGGTCATCAGTCCCGTAGAATTTAGAACTACTGAAACCTATCCAACCTAAGGACATCACACACATCCATGCCCAAGGCAGGATTCGGACCTGCGACCGTAACAGTGGCACGGTTCCGGACTGAAGCGCCTAGAACCGCTCGGCCATCGCGGCCGGCTTAGGTGTTCTCCTCGCTGCTTGCTACAAATATCTTTCTCATGATTTGATGTTCAACGATCACAAAGTTCTGTTCATTATTTTTTGTACTGCTTAAGGTTTCTGCTGTATATAACAACTGTCGCTGCACTAGAGGCTAATCGGCAGTATGTTTTGCCCAGTCACTCCTCAAATTTTCAGTGAAAATCACAAGCAGCTGAAGACTTCCAGTCACCCTCTTTCTGCCAATGGCTTTGTCAAAAAGAGCGAAGGAGCGGACAACGATTTGGGGCATCCTCTGTCCTTCAGGATGGGAAGCTGTCCTTAAAAGCCGGAAGAATCAGCAATCATCAAAAGCATGAATATGCAGAAGGCAGTGGACACAACTGCATTAAAGAAAGATAATGAGTATCCACAGGACATGTGGCTGTAACTGAAAGAGTGATATGGTTATCTCTCCATTGGCAAAAGATTCCGGATTTGTCTCCCATTCAGACTTCCAGGAGGGGACTGCCAAGGAGGTGGTAAACATTAGAAAAAGATTGAATAAGCAACGAACTAGTAACGTTCTACTAGTCGAAGCATGGCATTTCAGAGGTTTGAATGTGGTACAGAAGGTAGAACGTCTTGAAAGTGAAATGCAAAAACTCAGTTTCAATAGTGAGTCAGTGAAGTGAAATGAAAAGAAAATAGGGACTTCTCATCAGTTGAATTTGGAGTCATATCAGCAGCAGCTCTGACGGTAGTGGGATTCGTCATAAGTAGGGAACTATGGCAGGAAGTGAGTTAATGTGAACAGTTCAGTGATAAGATTATTGTTATCGGAATCGATATCTAACTAACGCCAACAATAGTAGTTCAGTTATACATACTAACATCACAACCAGAAGATGAAAAAATAGAGAAAGTATACGAGGATACTGAACGTATAATTTTCTACGTAAAGGAGATAAAAATCAATCAGGGGGATTGGAACGCTGCAGATACAGTTACGTAGAAAATATGGGCTTGGTAGTAGGAATGACAGAGGAGACAGGCGAATTGAGTTCTGCAAAAACGGAAAGATTCCAGTTGGACTACATCATGGTCAGGCAGAGGTTCCGAAATTAGATATCAAACTGTAAGAGGTGCCTAGGAGCAGATGCTTCTGATCGTAATTTAGTAATGATAGAGAGTAGATGAAGATTAATATAATCATCCGAATAAATCAATGTAGAAAGAAGTGGGATACTGAAGTACTGCGTAATGATGCGGTTTATTTGAAGTTTTACGAGGCTGCAGGGACTGAGATAAAGATCACCACAAAAGGCAGTTCAGTTGGTGAGTAGTGAACAACTCTAAAATGGACAATCATACAAATAGGACACACAAGCCAAAGTAGCACGAAGGCAGTTATGGGGAAACTTTGGATAACAGAAATATTACTCCAGTTGACTGACAGAAGAAGAAGGAAAAAAACTGTTCAAGAATACACAGTAATATAGCAATATCGGAGGAATGAAACAAGTGGGAAGTGCAGAGAAACCAAGGTGACATGCGAAGAACTTGAAAAATAAATGGTCGTCGGAAGGACTGAGGTAGAATACAGAAAAGTCAAAACGACATCAGATGAAATTAAAATGAACGCACCGTTAAGACTACAAGAGGAATCCACTCAGAGGAGAGAGCGGAGAAGTAGAAATACTACACTTAAGGCCACTACGATATGAGGAATTTTCTGATGTCCCAGAAGAAAAAATGGGAAGAGACAAGTGATCCAGTATAAGAGTCAGAGTTTAACAGAGATGTGGAAGCCTTGGGAGAAAATAAGGCGGAAGGAACGAATAACATTCATTCTGAATTTTTAAAATAATTAGAGGAAGTGGCAACCAAACGACTAATCAACTTGGTTTGTCGAATGTTTTAATCTGGAGACACAGAATTAGATTTTCAGAAAACATCCACGCCATTTAGAAGATAAAAACGACTGATAATGGCGATAATTACTACAGAATCAAAACAATATCTCATCCATCGACATTTTTTACAAAAATTTTATACAGAAGACTGGAAAAGAAAGTTATGGATGTATCAGGTGATTAGTTTGGTTTTAGAACAGATAAAGGCACCAGTGGTAGTTCTGACGTTGCGATTGACAATGAAAGCAAGAAATCAGAGAAACAAAGGTACCTTCATAGGTCGTCAGACCTATGAGAAGTGTTCGACAACGTAAAATTGTGAAAAATGTTCGAAATTCTCAGAAAGGCAAGTGTAAACTGTACGGAAGAAAACAGTGTGCAATAAGTACAAAAATCAAGAGGGAGTAATAAGAATGGTATACCAAGAATGAAGTGCTCGTATTAGAAAGGGTATGGGAAAGGGGTGTCATCTTTCGCCTCTACTTTTCAATCTACGTTGAAGAAGACACGACTGAAATAAAAGAAAGGTTCATGAGTGGGATTAAAATTGAGCTTGAAAGGATATCAATGATGAGATTCGCTGATGACATTATTATCCTCACTTAATGTGAAGAAGAATAGCATGACTTCTTGAATGGAATGAACAGTCTAATAAGTACAGAATATGGACTTAGAGTAAACCGAGGAAAGACGGAATTAATGAGGAGTAACAGAGTGAGATTAGGGGTTAACATCGAGACGTGTTGAACGAATACTGCAACTCTGAATTAAAGTAACACATAACAGATATAACTAGCAAGACAATAAGCAAACTAGGACAGGAAAAGAAGAAATTCCTTGCCAAAGAAGTCTACTAGTACCAAATATGGGCTTTAATTTGAGGAAGAAATTGCTCAGAGCAAGTTTGGAAAGTTAGCACTCCTTGCCACTCCACTGATTGCCTCTTCGTCTCTGGTGAAAAATGATGGAGCCATGTTTCATCACCTGTCACAATTCTTCCAAGAAATTAATCTCCACCATTCTCGTACTGTTCCAAAAGTTAGCAAAACCTCCCTACGTTTGGAGCAAGTCGTTTAATGGAAGTGGATAAAGGGCTTTGAGAAAACCGAAAAGAAAATCGAAGCGTTTGAGATACTCCACTGTAGAGAGATGTTGACAGTTAGGTGGACTACTAAGAAGTGAGGAAGTACGGTGCAGAATCTGCGAGGAGTGAACATTCTGGAAAATTTTAACAAATAGAAGGGAGACGATGCTGGAACACGTGTTAAGACGCCAAGGAATAACTTCCCTGATACTAGCGGGACCTAGAAGGTAAATTGTTGGTAAAACAGAGACTGGAATATATCCAACAAGCAATTGAAGACATTGGCCGCAAGTGCTATTCTGAGATTGAAGAGATTGGCAGAAGAGAGGAATTTGTGGCGGGGCGCATCAAGTCAATCAGGAGAGAGAAAAGAAAGTTGGTAGGCTGGCCCACTATCGCAGAATGGAGAGTTGTCCCCGTCCCACGCAAAGTGTGAAATCTGCTATGGCATTCACAACATCTACCAGCATTATCCGCAGATGCGTCCAGAAAATGATGTGCTACAATGGTTTTTTGCTTCAACGGTAAAAACAATCTAAGAATAGTCTTAACAAAACGTAAGCTGAAAAATGACGTGATCACTGTGAAGGCAGTAGGAGATTTGAGTCGGGAAAGCGCGCGCCTCTTGCACTGAGCCCTGGAGCAGGGTGGCCAGAGTCCTGTGACGAATGACGGGCCACCTGTCGCAGACTTGTTCCAGGTGGGGTCGACAACCTCCCCGGATGCGGGCTCGTTCTCTCTGACACTCATTTAGCGTTTATCAGGGGACGGCTCTCGTGAAAACGCCCCGCATTCAGCGGCAGGTACTGTTTTCTCCACCGTTACGAACAGTGGGAGGCATACATCTTCTAAAATCCGACAAATTATCTAGGCGCGCGACCTGCAGGGTTTGCGTGACCTTCTTTTCCACCAAATGTTTCGTTGGCGGATGTGACTTTTGTAGAATATACACAAGATGTATAAAAAGCAGTGAGCTGGATGTAGGGATCGAATTCCTCACATAAAACTGCGAAGTAAATTTCGAATGTGTCAACCCTAAAAAGCACAGTTTCCAAAGTTTTTGATTATTGTGCATGATGCTGGAGTGTATCCAAAATCGTATTTATGTACCACAGGAGCTGATGGTGGTATATACGAGAGTCACTCCAAAAGAAATGCACACTATTTTTTTTTTAATCTATCTATTATTCTACATGTTGAAAGTTTCACAGTGTGTACATACATCATTTAGGAACAATATTTTCATTTCTCCACATAATTTCCATCCCTCTCAACTGCCTTACGCCATCTTGGAAACAGCTCCTGTATACCCGCACGGTAAAATTCTGGACCAACCTGTTGGAGCCACTGTTTGGCAGCGTGCACAAGGCACTCATCATCTTCAGACCTTGTTCCACGAAGAGAGCCTTTCAGTTTCCCAAAGAGATGATAGTCACATGGAGCCAGGTCAAGACTGTAAGGCGGGTCTTTCAGTGTTGTCCATCCGAGTTTTGTGATCGCTTCCACGGTTTTTTGACTGACATGTGGACGTGCATTGTCGTGAAACAGCAAAACTTCTTACTTTTGCCGATGTGGTCGAACACGACTCAGTCGAGATTGAACATTCCTCAGTGCCGTCACATATGCATCAGAATTTATAGTGGTTCCACTTGGCATGTTGTCCACAAGCAAGAGTCCTTCGGAATCGAAAAACACCGTAGCCATAACTTTTACAGCAGAAGGCGTGGTTTTGAATTTCTTTTTCTTGTGTGAATTTGCATGATGCCACTCCATTGATTGCCTCTTCGTCTCTGGTGAAAAATGATGGAGCCATGTTCTAAACATTCATGGTGATGTCTGTTTGTTCTATATCGTGTCTCCCTACCACTTTCGCGCAACGACGCTCTGAGTGTGTTTTTTAGGGAATTAACTAGTTTGAACCTGGGACCTGTTGCTGGTAAGGAGACGCCAGACCACACATGACATGTAGAATTCAGAAGAGTTCAGTGAGACTAGCGATGATATAACCAAATACTAAATGATCTCAGCGTCAGCTCCACTACACTCCCTGTAAAAGAATCTTAATACTGACTAAATATAGTGGAGAGGGTTCAAGGCTTTCCTATTTTTAGTTAGCTGGTAAAATAACGTCGAAAAAGCAGTTAAGTTTACCATTGGAAATTTTATTCTACTCACAAAACATCATTTATAAATTGCACTATTGATAAAAGGAAATGTTTTAATACAGGATGGTAAAAACCAACTGCGTTCAACAAAAATGTGAACGAATATTCCCTGAATGGGTTTCCAACTTCTACAATGGATCGAAGGATGACCTATGCCATATCACATCTATAATCTAGGTTTAATTTAAGTTTCACAAAAGAGAAAACTATCAAAATGGTCTACAGTGACCCTCAATTATCTTTAATAACTTATCTAACTTGTCGTAAATTACAGTAGCTGATGTGGCTTCTCAATAACTATATAAAAGAAAAATCATCGCGTTTCAGATCTGTTCTTCAAGTGGCAAGTGTGAACACCATGAGTTTTAATTAACGATCACCATTAGTATTACGCAAAAAAGGGGTGTAACAGATGAGACTTCTGCAGTTCTGAGTGAAGCCTTATGCGCTCAAATATGCGGCATCGCGTGCGTTCATTACCTTGTCGGTGTTTAGGCAGCGTCAGGGCGGCAGCGGCCGGCGCAGCAGCCATCCAGCTCGCCGTCTCCGAACTAACTCTCTCTTAACTTCTCCTTACTACAATTTACCGAAGTTAGTTTAAAAAAACTTTCTGGCTATGTTTTCATCTGACCAATCAGGGTCTCAATGTTAACCTTAAACTCCGCCTACAAAAATTCTGTCTATCCAATGAGAAACGTTATACTTTTCGTGGTGGGGCAATGTTTTTAAAGTTTGCAACGTAACAGAGACGCTAAAAAGTCTCACGCTAAAACCTGCAGCTGGTGTGGTCCTTTTAGCGTTATCGTGAGATCTATACTGTTCTTCTGGAGGGCTCTATCTTTTAACATGGGCTGGAGGATTGTCCTAATGTAACAGACACGCGAAAAAGCCTCACGCTAAAACTTGCGGGTGGTAGTGGCCCTTTTTGTGTTATCGTAAGATCTATACTGATTTTCTGGAGGGCTCTATCTTTTAACATGGGCTGGGGGTTGTCCTTGACATACCTGAGACGCGAAAAAGCCTCACGCTAAAACGTGCGGGTTGTATAGTTGTACAGGTAGGCTCGCGGCGTGGGTGCCCACCCCTCCCTTATCTAGCTTAACACGGTTCTGCTCTCGGCTTCTGTCCTCGTTTCTCCCCTCGGAACTGCGTCTGCCTCACGGTGGGAAGGTACGACATTCATTTAGGCATTCTTGTGTTAGTCTGTGGTATTCCATTTGCTCACTCGTTACTCGTATTACTTTGGTTAATTTAACGTCACGATTTATTCGGAGCTATGTGACATACTACTGGATTTGCTTATCATGTCAGGGTTTTCATGTAAGGTGTTGGATTTGCCTGACGCCTTACAATGTTTCATCACCTGTCACAATTCTTCCAAGAAATTAATCTCCACCATTCTCGTACTGTTCCAAAAGTTAGCTGCATACCGTTTTCTTGTTTCTTGTTTTCTTGTTTCTTAATGGATCAATTTTTTTCGTGGATGTCGAGTTAATTTTTCGTTCTATGTGGCCACCGGAGCAGCTGGCAGTGGGTGGTTTACACTCGCAATTGTTCGCTGTGAGAACGCATCGCTACCTCGACTAGAATCAATCGCCGACTGAGATGTCATCGCCTACAAGACTTGGCACTGTGGAATCGACCCGAAGACGCAAAGTATACCTAGTTTTGTTCATAGTAATAAGCCTTTTACTAACTGTTCTGCGATCGAGAGCAGCATCTCCGTACACCTTTGTCAACCTCTTGTGGATGTTTCCCACTGTCTCGTTTTCACAGCACAGCAATTCTATGACAGCCCGTTGCTTCTGACGAACGTCAAGTGTAGCAGCCATCTTGAAGACATGCTTTGACGGCGCCACTCACGGGAACAGGTTGAACTAAGTTTGAAAACGAGCTGGAAGGATGTATCTACACACTGTAAAACATTCACACATGCAGAACGAAAACTGTATTTTTACAAAAATAGTGTGCATTTCATTTGGAGTGACCCTCGTAAATAAGAATTTTTTTAAATATTTGCGAAATATGTGGAGCCACCTGCAAGAAATACAGGCTCCCCAGACCACTTACTTGAAATTTTCAGTGAGCTAGGTGCTTGGGGAGTGGCAGCAATAGGCTGTTAAGTGAACATAATCCACACAATAACAATTTCTTGAAATAAACTAGCACTGCGCTCAATAAGTAAGAAGATGGAAATGATTGCCCAAAAGTTTACAGTGTATATACGAATGCCAGCAGGTGTCCAAGTACACTCCTTTTACAATCAAGCAAATGAGGGCAGGACTCAAACTCGCCACTTGTTCATGGTACTGGTCTCGTCGTTCTACGCGACACTGGCCAATTGGCGCAGTGAACAGTACTTGTAAAACGTATGGATAAAATACATTTTACACACAATAACAAGTTCACAAAGGCGGGCGTCTCTTCAGTCTGTCATAGGATTATACATTACACTGCCCGCGCCCAGAAATACATTAAAAACAACTTTTCATAATATTAATAAATAATTTAATAAGCATAATGAAATGAAATGAGCGGTTGGCGTCATTGGCCGGGAGGCCCCTAACGGGGCAGGTCCGGCCGCCTTGGTGCAGGCATTCGACGCCACATAGGACGACCTGCGCGCCCCATGGGGATGAAGTGATGATGAAGGCAACACAACACCCAGACCCTGAGCGGAGAAAATATCCGACCCAGCCGGGAATCGAATCCGGGCCTGAAGGACGGCAATCCGTCACGCTGACCACTAAACTAAGTTTTTTTATCTTATTTTGTTTGTTTTCTTTCGTTGTACCTGCTCGGGGCGGACGTCGCAATACACCCGTTTCAGGTCGTCGTTGATCCATTAACTCTTTTTTATTACTATTACAGAGGGCAGCTAACCGCCGAACACGCTGAGTTACCGTACCGGCTATTTTTTCTTGTTTGTGTTAGTTCAAATGTTCAGATGTGTGTGAAATCTTATGGAACTTAACTGCTAAGGTCATCAGTCCCAAAGCTTACACACTACATAACCTAAATTATCCTAAGGACAAACACACACAACTATGCCCGAGGGAGGACTCGAACCTCCGCCGGGACCAGCCGCACAGTCCATGAATGCAGCGTCTTGGACCGCTCGGCTAATCCCGCGTGGCACTATCGGGGCGGACAGCATAAGTTAAAATAATAGACCTTGCATCGAACGCGAGTCGCTATTGACTCTTTAATAGTAAACCAGCAACAAGGTCCTGAAAAACCAGGTACAAACGCAATACACATAGTCTGATACTTGCAAGAAAGGGTGCTGACGATGGAAGGGTAATCGAACAGAATTAGGCAAAGATACAGCATCGACTAGCACAAGTTAAAATACTCACGTAATAAGTATCTAAAATGGGACGTACTCAGCACGTTCACACCCCATACACACTGGTACTCAAACAAATAATGGCCACTTTAAACCTAGGGCAAAAGTTTTAAATCTACATCTACATCTACATACATACTCCGCAAGCCACCATACGGTGTGTTACGAAGGGTACTCTGTGCCACCACTAATCATTTCCTTTACTATTCCACTCGCAAACAGACCAAGGAGAAAACCACTGTCTCTGTTCCTCCGTATGAGCCCTAGTTTCTCTTATATTCGTGTTCCTTAAGCGAGGTGTATGTTAATGGCAGTAGAATCAGTCTGCAATCAGCTTCGAGTGCCGATTCTCTAAATTTTTTCACAGTGTTCGTCGAAAAGAACGTCGACTTCTCTCCAGGCATTCCCACTTGAATTCCCCAAGCGTCTCCGTAATACTTACGTGTTGTTCGAACCTACGGTGACAAATCTAGCAGTCCACCTCCGAATTACTTCGTTGTTTTCCTTTAATCTGACCTGGTACAGATCCCAAACACTTGAGCAGTATTCAGTGCTAAGTCGCAATGCTTCCATTTAACCGACGTCAACCATTCGCCTTCCCTATCACAATCCTGATATGCTCGTTCCTTTTCATACCGCTATCGAACGTTGCGCCCATATATACTATTGTCCATTAAAATTGCAACACCACGAAGATGACGTACTATAGACGCGCAATTTAACCGATAGGAAGAAGAAGCTGTGAAATGTAAATAATTAGCTTTTCAGAGAATTCAAACAAGGTTGACGCCGGTGGCGACACCTACAACGTGCTGACATATGGAACGATTCCAACCGATTTCTCATACACAAACAGCAGCTGACCGGCGTTGCCTGGAGAAACGTTGTTGTGATGCCTCGTGTATGGAGGAGAAATGCGTACCATCACGTTTCCGACTTTGATAAGCTCAGACTGTAGCCTATCTCGATTGCGGTTTATCGTATCGTGACATTGCTGCTCGCGTTGGACGAGATCCAGTGACTGTTAGCAGAATATGGAATCGGTGGGTTCAGGAGGGTAATACGGAACGCCGTGCTCGATCCCAATGGCCTCGTATCACTAGCAGTCGACATGACAGGCATCTTATCTGCATGGCTGTAACGGATCGTGCAGCCACGTCTCGGTCCTTGAGTCAACAGATGGGGACGTTTGCAAGACAACAACCATCTGCACGAACAGTTCGACGACGTTTGCAGCAACATGGACTATCAGCTCGGAGACCATGGCTGCGGTTACCCTTGACGCTGCATCACAGACAGGAGCGCCTGCGATGGTGTACTCAACGACGAACCTGGGTGCACGAATGGAAAAAGGTCATTTTTTCGGATGAATCCAGGTTCTGTTTACAGTATCATGATGGTCGCATCCGTGTTTGGCGACATCGCGGTGAACGCACATTGGAAGCGTGTGTTCGTCATCGCCATACTGGCGTATCACCCGACGTGATGGTATGGGGTGCCATTGGTTACACGTCTCGGTCACCTCTTGTTCGCATTGACGCCACTTTGAACAGTGGACATTACATTTCAGATGTGTTACGACCCGTGGCTCTACCCTTCACCGGCTCGTCACAATACGCCAGTCACTACTCTTGATGAACTGTGGTATCGTGCTGAAGCTGCCTGGGCAGCTGTACCTGTACACGCCATCCAAGCTCTGTTTGACTCAATGGCCAGGCGTATCAAGGCTGTTATTGTGGTGTCACCGCCAGACACCACACTTGCTAGGCGGTAGCCTTTAAATCGGCCGCGGTCCGGTAGTATACGTCGGACCCGCTTGTCGCCACTATCAGTGATTGCAGACCGTGCGCCGCCACACGGCAGGTCTAGAGAGACTTCCTAGCACTCGCCCCAGTTGTACAGCCGAGTTTGCAAGCGATGGTTCACTGACTTCTACGCCCTCATTTGCCGAGGCGATAGTTAGCATAGCATTCAGCTACGTTATTTGCTACGACCTAGCAAGGCGCCAGTATCCGTACTATTGATATTGTGAATCATGTACCATAAAGAGCGACGTTCTCCATTAATGGATTGAAGTTAAGTATTCCACCAGCTACGTCAGTTTTTCTCAATACTAATTCCCTTGTCATGTTCCAGACTTCACGCCAGCCTGCGTGAGCTAAAACGCGTGCATTTCGGCCTCCTTCAGTAACACGGTTGGCTCTCCTGCCAACCACAACAGTTATAACGGCCAGAGGTGGTTGATATGGGTACTGATTTCTCAGGATCTATGCACCCAAATTGCGTGAAAATGTAATCACATGTCAGTTCTAGTTTAATATATTTGTCCAATGAATACCCGTTTATCATCTGCATTTCTTCTTGGTGCAGCAATTTTAATGGCCACTAGTGTATTTACGCGACATGGCTGTGTCAAGCAGGACACTACTAATTCTGTATCTGAGGCCAGCCCGGTTAGCCGTGCGCTGTAATGTACGGCCTTCCGGGCGGGAAGGAGCGTCTGGCGGATTTGTGCCGAGTTCCTGTGAGCCGGCCAATCTGTGGAGGTTTTTAGGTGTTTTTCCATCTGCCACGGTGAATGCGGACTTGTTCCCCTTATTCGGCCTCAGCTACACTATGTTGGCGATTGCTGCTCAAACAAGTTCTCCACGTTCGCGTACACCACCATTACTCTACCACGCAAACATAGGGGTTACACTCGTCTGGTGTGAGACGTTCCCTGGGGGGTCCACCGGGGGCTGAACCGCACAATAACCCTGGGTTCGGTGTGGGGCGGCGGAGGGGTGAAGTGGACTGCTGTGGTCGTCGTGGGGTTGTGGACCACTGCGGCTGCGGCGGGAATGGAGCCTCTCCATCGTCTCTAGGCCCCCAGTTAACATACAGTACAATACAATGCTGTATCCGAACATTACAGTTTCTTTTTTCCTAGTCATTCTGACCCGCGATAACAGGAAAGAATAAAGGGTATAAGCTTTTAACACCAAACAATAAATGATCAACTATTTTAAAATTTGTCGACGCAGATAACAAACACCAAGTGGCTGCAGACCGACAGGCAGTGAAGTTCCGCCAAATAGCACTAAACCAGACTGCACTGTATGTTTAAGTGGGCTCCACAGCACAAGCGCTCGGCAACAGGAAATGTTCTGAAACGTGCTCACTTTGGTCCAACAGGGGCTACTGCTACGCCAGTCTTCCTTTGGCCGCATCCAGCGACTCGTCAATTCCTTCTGCCGATGCTCAGCCACCCACTTTGCCTGCTGTCCGCATACTCGAAAAGGCACTGCGCCGGGGTCGTGCACTCGGTCAGGCGCTCCTCTAGAGGTTCCAACTCAGCTTCACCGCTAGGAATCTACGCGCTCCTGCTGCCACCTACGAACCTTCCTTCTTGATCGCCAGACTACTCTCCGCGAGACCGGTATCCCTGTAAGTCGCCGGAAGTCGCCGAACTCGCTTTCTCCGGCGCCGCGCGCGACGCCGCTGCTGGGTGACGGTCAAAGAGCGTAATCATGCTCAATATCGATTAGAGCCGGGAGGCCTCAGTAGTAATTACCCAGTTAAACGAGCACACTGTTCACTGTGGAGAGCGCTGCATACCACACGTAAGTGGTATGACGCGTAACTGGTAGCAGATGGTCATGTGACCATCTTCTGGCTACACTAGTCTCGCAATAAAGTTTTGTGTGGGTCCTAATGTCGAGACGTGACGTAATGGCAGAAAGTTGCTTTCATGTTTGGGCATGTCCATGACTACACACTGAATTAAGATTCCCAGATTTTTAGAGTACTGGCGTGACCTGTTGCTGCCGAAGAGGGATTAGGCTTCTCCGAAGAGTCACGGTTACTGCTTCGTTGGATGAACATATGACTTCAGCGAGAAACGTCAGGGAACACGCAGTTTGCAGTCGCCTCAGGAAGAACATGAGATGGCGTGAGCAGTGTTACGTCGTAGGGGCAATTTCGACTATTAACCCATAATGAATAAAAGCTATGACCGATCTGGCACCGTGCCCACATTCTGACAATCTGTTCAGTCGCACATCGTTGCCATTCCCGTATGATATGTATGGGATGTTGCAGTAACATGTTGAGCCAAGCCATACGATCTGGGATTGTTTGCACACAATTTGTAATGCCTCTTCACGAGTATCATGAGCACATTTCCTGGTTTCACCAGCAATAAACATTTCTTCACAAGAAAAATGTTCGAAAATCTAAACTAATCTTTCGAGGCATTTGAAAAACGCAAACGTAAATCACTGTAACATAAAGAATGTAATCATGGCATCTATGTGTGTCTGTGTGTGACAAAGCCATATTTTGATTTTATTGCTAGCCGGCTCACGTCTCAAGCTCATCACATTTTCGATCGCCAATTACAACAGAAAACCATCACGCCTAAAGAGATACAGTGCTCGCATCTGCGTCCGTGGAAGTCTATAAGAAGTCTATAAGAAGACGAGCAAAGAAAAGAGTACTTGAGGATGAAGAACAGAATGCACTAGTTCGCCCAGATAAGGTAAGGCCTAATACAAACACTATCAAATCTTTGACTCAGTTTTCCCATAACCTACATTTTGGAAACTTTATGGACGTTTTATTCACAAAGCACTGACGTTATAGCACTTGAAATTGCCATGCAAGTACGCAATATTATAGTGAAGCCTTCTGGGGAAAAAATCATTTAGTACTATAGTGAGGGATTTACGTAAGAAAAAAGGCCTAAAATTTTAATGCATTTTTGTTACAAATATTTGAAGAGCTGTAAAAATCCAGGAAATAAGATATCAAAATTCTGTTCCACAGATATCTGTAGTAATTGTATATCAGACTATGTACAAAAATGCATTAACTTTGTCCTGAATCGCACTCACCTGTTGAAAAAATTTTAATTGTTGAAAACGTACAACGTCAATAAACATAAAAACTTATGCATGTGTGCAAATAACATTTCTTCAAAACTGTGCTAAATTTGGTTACATTGTCTTGAAATTTTTGAACTTGATACGGTCTTAATCAAAGTACGTATCCCCTTATTGTATTGTATTGTATGGAACTGGGGGCCTAGAAACGACGAAGAGGCTTCAACCCTGCCGTAGCCCTCAGTGGTTCACACCCCCACAACAGGTCACAGCGGTCCACTCACCCCACCACCGCCCCACACCGAACCCAGGGTTACTGTGCGGTTCGGCCCCCAGTGGAGCCCCCCGGCAACGTCTCACACCAGACGGTTGTAACCCCAATGTTTGCGTGGTAATGTAATTATGGTGTAGGCGTACGTGGAGAAAGTGTATGCACAGCAATCGCCGACATAGTGTAACTGAGGCGGAATAAAGGGAACCAGCCCGCTTTCGCCGGGGCAGATGGAAAACCGCCTTAAAAACCATCCACAGACTGTCCAGCACACAGGACCTCGACACTAATCCGCCGCGCGGATTCGTGCCGGCGACCGGCACGTCTAGCCCGCCCAGAAAGCAGTGCGTTAGATCGCACGGCTAACCGGGATGGCCTCTGATACAGCAATAGTAGTGTCCTGCTTGACACAGCCATGCCGCGTAAATACACTCCTGGAAATTGAAATAAGAACACCGTGAATTCATTGTCCCAGGAAGGGGAAACTTTATTGACACATTCCTGGGGTCAGATACATCACATGATCACACTGACAGAACCACAGGCACAAAGACACAGGCAACAGAGCATGCACAATGTCGGCACTAGTATAGTGTATATCCACCTTTCGCAGCAATGCAGGCTGCTTTTCTCCCATGGAGACGATCGTAGAGAAGCTGGATGTAGTCCTGTGGAACGGCTTGCCATGCCATTTCCACCTGGCCCCTCAGTTGGACCAGCGTTCGTGCTGGACGTGCAAACCGCGTGAGACGACGCTTCATCCAGTCCCAAACATGCTCAATGGGGGACAGATCCGGAGATCTTGCTGGCCAGGGTAGTTGACTTACACCTTCTAGAGCACGTTGGGTGGCACGCGATACATGCGGACGTGCATTGTCCTGTTGGAACAGCAAGTTCCCTTGCCGGTCTAGGAATGGTAGAACGATGGGTTCGATGACGGTTTGGATGAACCGTGCACTATTCAGTGTCCCCTCAACGATCACCAGAGGTGTACGGCCAGTGTAGGAGATCGATCGCTCCCCACACCATGATGCCGGGTGTTGGCCCTGTGTGCCTCGGTCGTAT
The DNA here is from genome assembly GCF_023897955.1 of Schistocerca gregaria. Taxonomy (NCBI): domain Eukaryota; kingdom Metazoa; phylum Arthropoda; class Insecta; order Orthoptera; family Acrididae; genus Schistocerca; species Schistocerca gregaria. Next base: position 44,866,389 of record NC_064924.1, read on the forward strand.
GCAGTCCTGATTGTGGCGCTCACCTGCACGGCGCCAAACACGCATACGACCATCATTGGCACCAAAGCAGAAGGGACTCTCATCGCTGAAGACGACACGTCTCCATTCGTCCCTCCATTCACGCCTGTCGCGACACCACTGGAGGCGGGCTGCACGATGTTGGGGCGTGAGCGGAAGACGGCCTAACGGTGTGCGGGACCGTAGCCCAGCTTCATGGAGACGGTTGCGAATGGTCCTCGCCGATACCCCAGGAGCAACAGTGTCCCTAATTTGCTGGGAAGTGGCGGTGCGGTCCCCTACGGCACTGCGTAGGATCCTACGGTCTTGGCGTGCATCCGTGCGTCGCTGCGGTCCGGTCCCAGGTCGACGGGCACGTGCACCTTCCGCCGACCACTGGCGACAACATCGATGTACTGTGGAGACCTCACGCCCCACGTGTTGAGCAATTCGGCGGTACGTCCACCCGACCTCCCGCATGCCCACTATACGCCCTCGCTCAGAGTCCGTCAACTGCACATACGGTTCACGTCCACGCTGTCGCGGCATGCTACCAGTGTTAAAGACTGCGATGGAGCTCCGTATGCCACGGCAAACTGGCTGACACTGACGGCGGCGGTGCACAAATGATGCGCAGCTAGCGCCATTCGACGGCCAACACCGCGGTTCCTGGTGTGTCCGCAGTGCCGTGCGTGTGATCATTGCTTGCACAGCCCTCTCGCAGTGTCCGGAGCAAGTATGGTGGGTCTGACACACCGGTGTCAATAGTGGTTGTTGCCGGAACTAATGTCGGAAAGGATTGCAGACGCTCACGACGACTGTCGACTTGGTCCAACACATTGATTCTTTTAACATGGTCTTACCACAGTCCCCAATATGGGGACCAAAAGCAACAGGTCGAAACGATCAGGCCCTAAGCCATCAGGTCATACGACTTTGGTCGTGTCTCATAGATCAGACGATGATCATCCCATAGATGGTAAGGACGCCGACGTCTACCTGTGGGAACCTAAGAGGCCCTCAAGTAAACCCCCGGCTCCACTCCAGTCTCCCCACTGCGGGGGAATGACAGCAAGAAAGACGGAGGAAAACCTCGCCGTTAAGATGGTGTCCATACATTAATGGATTCAGGACACATGTGGAGTACCTAGGTGTATTGGTTCAAAGTACATCAGTGTCTCCCTACCTTCAAGGCACCCGTTTTAAATCCACTGACACCTCCTGATCTCCAAGGCTACATTCTCCACAAAATGGACGACCTTAGTGGAAAGAAAGATAAAGGGAAAGTGGTTATTTTAGTAAGCAATGGCTACCACTCGCCGATTGTCTCCCTCACAAGCAGCGTACAAGCAGTTGCTGTAACAGTGCATGTGCGTCATCGACTGCCAACTGTTCACTCTACCTGCTCCCATGTGAGATGCTAGGTGAAGAGGCTCTCCGTGACCTCGTTACAGAGCTCCCGCAACCCTTCAACCTCTGTGGTGATTTTAACGGAGAAAATGTACTTTGGGGCTCTGTGACCAACTGCCCCAGGAGTACAGCAATTGAGAGCCTTTCTGTATCCTCATCTGCATCTTCGTTGAACATGGGGCAGAGCACACACTTCAGCACTGCTACAGTGTCGTTCACTGCTATCGATCTCTCAGTAAGCTCTCCAGCCCCTGCACTCACTGCTCAGTAGGGTCAACTTCCACTCAAGTGATCCTTCCCGATTCAGATTCACCACCTGAATGAAAGCCGCCACGATGGGTGCTAGTTGGGGTAGTCCGTGTGCTTTGTTGTGTCTGAACACGGTGACAGAATCCTGGAAGGGGTGGATCACATTACCCAAATGATCCGCTGCACTGCTGAAACATTCATTCCACGGTCTTCACGCCAGCTTAAATGGCCCCCTGTCTCTTGGTGGAGTGACAAATACCACTGTGCAATCAGGATCAGGCGGACAGTGCTGCGTAGGTTCAAGTGCCAGCCAAGTGCAGACAACTTCGCAGCCTTTTGAACAGCGAAGGGAACATTCTGCATCGTTAATTGAAAGAACAAGATGAGATATTGCCAACAGTTCCTGATCACTATAAACCGTTCCACTGAGAGAACAGACGTATGGGAGACAATCAGGAGGATCTTTGCGACAGAAAAGAGGTTCCCTCATGGCCACTGTAATTTTCCAGACTGGGCGGCCTATTTAGTCACAGTTACCACCACTGCTAGTCAGGTTTCCGGTAGTACAGAGTGACTGCTGAGAGGCGTATTTGGGATTTCAGACCGAACACTGATGAAGAACACAGCCGCCCCTTTTCCACGTGGCAGGTAGATTCTCCGTTATTTGCAGATCGTAACACGTCATCTGGTCACCTCAGGATCCATTATAGTATACTAAAGTAGGTCAGAGTGGAAAGGAAATCCTCCTTGCCTTTTTTAACCTCATTTGGGTGTCAGGTCACTTTCCCAATTCGTTGTGAGAGGTCATTTTAATTCCACTTTTAAAACCCGTGAAGGACCGAACGTACGTTTGTTGTTATCACATTGTTGCCCTCACTACCTGCCTGGGAAAGACCTTGGACTGGATGGCCACCTGCCGTCTTCCAATGGTTCAGATGGCTCTGAGCACTATGGGACTTAACAGCTGAGGTCGTCAGTCCCCTAGAACTTAGAACTACTTAAGCCTAACTAACCTAAGTACAACACACACATCCATGCCCGAGGCAAGATTCGAACCTGCGACCGTAGCGGTCGCGCGGTTCCAGACTGAAGCGTCTACAACCGCCCGGCCACACCGGCCGGCAGCTCCCGTCTTGTATGGATCTTAGAATGCAGTCAACTCCTTACTCGCTTTCATTGTGGATTCAGGTAGCACTTCTGACAATATGCCTTCCTGATAGCAGCTATACAACTGGCTTTGCTGCACACGGATTATTTTTTTACCTCGAGAAGGCCTACGATACTACTTGGAGGTATATTATCCTCAGGTAGCTCCATGATGTATTTTTCGATTATATCTTCCCATTTTTACGTGATTCTTCGTCAAAACTCGCCATTTTACATATCGACTCAATGACGTCCTTACTGATCACTGTGAGCTACCTCAAGCGAGTGCTTCAAGTGTTTCTTCCTTTGCCGTTGTTATTAACAGTAGCACATAAGTATTTAAGTGACCTGCCCAGCGGTCTTTGTTTGTTGACGACTTCTCTGTCTTTTGCTCTCGTGTCGTTGACTGTTGAATGAATGGTTGACAAATAAGGTTTTTAAAGTTTCAACCTAGAAGTTTGTGTGCATTCTTTTTAACCGTTCATGTTGTGTTTTACACTTTTTGAGTTGAGGATGAGGGACACTGTTCTTCATTTTAAAGATACGATGAACTTTCTGAGCCTCACATTTAAGTCTAAACTCACATGGCTGCCACATCTTAGGGACCTGAAAAGACGGCCCCTTAAAGTACTCAGTATTTTAAAACGTCTTAGTCATAATTCATGGGGAGCATACCAAACTTTTCTGCTCGAGTTTTACGGACCCTCCGTGTAATCTCGGCTCGGGTTGGTGCATAGCATATGAGTCTATACAACCCTCTCCTTTACGAATGTTGGATGTGATGCAACATGAAGGCATTCTCCTGGCCACTGGGGCCTGTCGGACCAGCCTTATACCGAAACTTTGGCCTGTGGCTAGTAAGCCCCTAAGCCGCTGCTTCACATCAGGCAACGATTTCTCAATATGACCGCGCCATTCATACTTGCATACCATACCGCTGCTCGGTTAGGAACGAAAGACTCTTTCATACACGACACATCCAGGCCTTATAGGTCTGACGTGAAGGATGTCGCTGGTTTTAATGCTTTACCCCAAGGCTGGAGTAGATTTGGACCTTGGCTCCTACAGAAGATAGAATTATTTAAGACGTGACAAATTTTAAGAAAAATTGCACTCCAGATTTCACGTTTAAATCCGTGTTATATTTCATATTTTAGATAGGCATCTCAGTTTTAAAGCTGGGCTCACGGGTGGCATGGAACAAGGAGACGCCCAGGGATATACGGTAGGCTTTCCCGAACATAAGATTTGCCTTTCCCGCGAATATACCGAATTCCGCGTGAAGCTCCATGCGCTACTGAAGGCACTGGAGTAGAAGAGGCTTGTTCGGGGCAAATAGTTTCTCATTTGATCCGATTTCCTTAAGCCCTTCAATCATTGCAGCATGTGTACTCAGCAGAGAAAATGGCAATTTAGAACACCAACAACTGTACGCCGCAAAGCGGCAGTGGAACAGGCATCATTCCGCTGAGCGCCGGGACACGTGGGAGTCTGGATAAGTGGAGGCTCAGACAAAGTTGCCAAGGAGGTCTGCAGGGGACATGCTGTTCACCAATGTGCCGTTCCCCTGTAGGCTGCCTTTTCGCTGGTTAGTGGGAGATCCATATAACAGTGGCAGGAGGAGCAGCTGGCAGTCACGGACAATAAGCTGCAGTCGTTGATGCCAACTACTCAGCCATGGCTTTCCTCACGCTCTTGTCTCCTGCGGGCTGAAATGGGTCTGACCCACCTCCTAATGGGCCACTGTTCTCCAACACATGTCTTCCTCGTCCGGCGAGAGGACGCTCCGTCTTTGGCGCCTGTGGCTAACAACTCACTGCACACCACATTCTAACTGTGAATTTTATATTCTGATCAGCGGCCAGAAGCAAATTTAGATGGGGGATCTGGCCTCTATTTAAGCTAATGACACGACGTGTCTCGTAAAGCCTCTAAAATTCTGTGAAGGTCTGCACTCTGGCGTAAGCATTTAGGATGGAGATTTTATTGTGTTGGAGAGTGGCTGGCACATACATTAGTATTCCAGCTATCACCTAGCGCAGCGATCTCCAGTATTATTTTGATTCTTACCACTGCTTTTTACATTTTTAGATGGGGATCTAGCCTCTATTTAAGCTAATGGCACGATGTGTGTGACAAAGCCTTTAAAATTTTGTGAAGTGTCTATACTCTGGCATAAACATTTAGGCTGAGGTTTTTACTGTGTTGGAGAGTGGCTGGCTCATACATTAGTATTCCAGATATCAGCCACCGTAGCTGTCTGCTGTATTATTTTGATTCCTACCATTGCTTTTTCCATTTTTACCGAAAGTTTTAGGTCTGGCAAATGATTTTCGTTGCCGTGTGTGAGAGAGTGTGTTTGTGTGTGAGCGTGTGTGTGTGAGAGAGTTAGAGTGAGAGAGCGAGACAGAGAGAGAGTAAATCTTTAGAGCGTTCTAGTGATGTAGCTTACCCTGTCGACGTCGCCTTATGCACCCCCCTCCCCCCCTATTATAACATCCACGATAGATTTTTTTTTATTACGAGTGTAATATGAACGTGTGGATAATATTCATTCAATTATGTAATTTTTTCTTAAAAAGATTATAATTATGTAAAACAGAAACTATATTTGTCTCACATTCTTTGTTAATCTATGTCATTCTTTTCTTTTATTTTGTACCCTTTTGTCGTCTTCTTCTGATGTCCATCGCCGACACAAGATGCGAATCGGTTTGAGGTCTGTTAAATGAAAAACATTTAATGTAAAATTATTGTACTTTTATGTTCATTTGCTGGTAAAAACAAATAGAGCCAAATGCGTTAAAACTATTTATGATTAATTATTGAAAATTCACTTCCTCTTTTAATTATAATTTTGTATTAATTGTTTTATCATAGCTGCAAGAAGCGCAGTCATTGTTAGTTGCGATTATATAGCAACTTCGTCTGTACTTCTAGTTGAAAATAGCATGGGTTTGTGTTAAACTAATTTGCAAAACAATTTAATAATTTTTTTGTTGGTGGCATCAATTTAAATGATTAACTATTTACTGGGAAAAGGGAAATCTTAATTAAAAAAGAAATCCTCTATACTTTCTTGGTCGCCATCTTAACTTTTATAACAGCGGCAAATTTAAATTACTTGAAACTGCAAACAATATTCCGATGTGTAAGAAAGAAATGTGCACCAGCGGTACTGAACTATATTTATAAAAAGAAAAAAATTAATCGAATCAGACTGCATTTTCTAAGAACAGTGCTGATGGTATTTATTGTTGAACAAAATTTCATTGCTGATGTATGAGGCCAAAATGATTAACTTGCTAAGAATAATTAAATCCATCGAAGACAAAAAATTATAAAAGCTCTGATGTACGATCTGTAATTTTAGTGATATGAACACAGCTTACAGTCAACATTATTACACTACGGCAGGTGGAATTCTTGTGCAATTTGAACAAAATAATTATCAGGGAGAAGTTGTAGTTTGAATAATGCATTATACATGCGTATAACATTGTGAGTATCATTTACAAAATCTTAATAATGCACTTGCTAAAAAAATAAAAAAATAAAAACAGATTGAATTCAAACTGCAGAAACCATAGAGTATCGTATCATCCATATTCATTGTACTTGTCCATGTTGGTGATACACAAAAACCGCCACACTATGTCCGTTTTAGAAACGGTACCAGACAGTCGATAGCTGTATAATAGATAAGTTCCGTCTCAGAGCTTTCCGCGACAGTTAGCAGACGGAATCATGCTATAAGAAATACAATTGAGGGTTGGACATGATTACACGGTACTTTTTAATCAGAACATATCTTACTTCTGCCATACTTATCCAAATGTCTCCAGTCTTTCTTCGGGTAAATATGGCTGTAGTCACACAGGTTAGGAGGTCTCTGTAAGTTAATTCCGTTTATAGTGGTTAACTTTTGTAAATGGTTCAGAAACATTGCCTTATAAAGTATGTTTCAACATCGGACGCAATGAAATTAACAGGAGATGTTAAAATACAAAGTGTGGACGTTGCAACTGAAAGGTGTCTTCGTATAATTTACCAGTGATTCTGCGACCTTTTGACACAATGTGCTACACATTTCTGGAGCGAACTGGCCAACAACATTGCTCTGTCATGTAGTGTTGCAAAAAACGACAGCTGGTAGAAGCAGCGGAGTCACTACATATATGGTTTTCTTTGCGATTAATGTTTTACTAACTGTGTGACATTTATTCACACTCGTCTCTTAAAATTATAGCATGGGCACTGAAGACCTTGATGCCTTGCGCCCACACCACCGTATCAATCAGTCAAGAACAATTCGCCTGAGCAGCATGCGAAGATTTACGGTAAGCTCACCAGACACTATGTCACTCAACGCCTTAAAAGAGCAAGCTGGTCGGTTTGAAGCGCTGTACATAGCGTTCAAATGGTCCCAGCTGGTCATGTAACTCTCTGCTGTTCACGTAAGTCATGTGAATGAAATTGTATTCATGTACAAATAGGTTGCACAGAATGAGCACAGTAACATTCGACATAGTGACGTGACGGAATAGCGGAAAGGATCTATCGTCTTTGATCTGTTCATGACCACACAGTGAATTAAGTTTCTCGATGTGCTGGAGTATCAACGCGGACTATCTAATGTGTCCCAAGGAATGACGTACCGTCTACCACAGCGTCCACAGAGACTGGAAACTAGTATCACGCCCTCTCAATGAAAATCTGTTTCAAACCAGACAGGAACTTCTGCTTTCAGTGAATGCAAGCCCACTTCAGTCAGTTTACGAGCGAACATTGTCTAGAGAACTGGATACTTTCAACATATGGCGTCGGTTTCCTCGCGAAAGTACGATGTTCACAGTTGCAATTTCAGTGGCCACGGCACAGAAACTGCAGAGCAGCTGACTGGAGGCGTGTAGTGTTTTCCGGAAAGTCGCGATTCTGTCTCTTTTCGAACGATTCAAGTCGTCGGGTGCACAGGTCGCCCAATAAAGCATTTAATCCTCAGTGTGCTGAGAGTAAGGTTCAGGGCAGATGTGAGCTGTGATCTTTTGGACGTGTTTTTGTTTTGCATCATCATTCATTCAGGTTACTGTGAACATGAACCATGATGGTAATTTCGGTATTCTTTTTCTGTTAAAACTTCACAACGAGGATACTATGGACACACCAGACTTGCAAACTGACAGCAGACGCGATCACATGGTTACACATGCAGTGTGATTCACCTTCCTCCACTGACAAGTTTTATGCAACTTGCAAAGGCTCAAAAACCAGTCGTCAAATTTTCATATTCTCTCGCTCGCTACGAGAGAGCTATTAGTCCTGCAGAAAAAAATGAACAGGATCTTTTTGTAGAACATTTAGGTTACGTAGTTAAATTTTGTACTGGGATACGTTTTCCCTAGAGGCCACGGTCTTCGAGTTATTCGAGGAAAACACATTTACTGGCCACTTTTGTACATTTATCTTGAATAATTATAAAACTACAGCCTCTAGAGGAAACATGTCATAGCACAAAATTTAACTAAATTAAATTTCCCGCAGGGCCAGTTGTTTTGACATAGTGTGCGAGAGAATACGGAAATCTTGTGTGTGGTATTTGAAGGCTTTGCAGGTTGCAAGAAGCCGTGGGTAGAAGAAGTTGAGTCACTTTGCATACGTGAGCCATAGGAAACAACATCCACGCAGTTTGGTAGCTCTTAGGGAACTCATTGTGAATGAGTTGCTTCACCTTGATACTGCAGAAATGAATAAACTTGCGGACTCTCTTCCACCTCGAATTGAGCCCTTCATCAAGGCTAGAGGCAGTGTTAGTGTCAGAGTGATGTCTGTCCACCAGGAGAACATAAAATGCGCTGAGTTAAAATGTGGCGTGCTGTGATTTACACGCAAGAAACATCACGAGACTGTTGGTGTCCTCTCGCCAGAGGAGGAAACCATGCATTGGGGGGGGGGGGGGGGGGGTCAGTGGCCAGTTAGGAGTCGGGTCAGGACCATTTCGTCCTGCAGACGCAGGCGCCACGGGGAATGCCACAGATGGATAACTGGCTCCACCAATTACGCCTATACTGTCCGCCACTGCCAGCCAGTCCTCTTCCGCCAGTTTAATATAGGCCCATAGGGGCTCATCGTGGAACATCATGTTCCCTTCTGGCGTTCTTGCAGCTTCGTCTGTTTATTCATCTCCCAAAAGTCCCTTGTGTCCTGGTTCGCAGCAGCATGACACACGCTTCCCCCAGGACTGTAGAACATACAGTTGGTGGTGTACGAGCTGGTCACTTTCTCTGCTGAGTACATGTGCCGCAGTGATTAAGGGAATCGAATCAGATGAGAAGCTGTTTGCCCTGAACACCCCTCTTCTGTTCCAGTACCTTCAGGACCAGATCCAGCTTCAAGGGAAATACGGTATATTCACGAGGAAGGAGAATTCTGAAGACACGGTTGGGGTAGACTGCTGTTCAGCCAATGGAGTCACCTTGTTTGGTGCCATCCGTATACTCTATTTTAAAACTGTGATAGCTATCTAATTAGCTGTCCAGTGTGCTTGCTTCCTGAGCTACAGTAACTGTTCCTTTTTCTTACCAATTTCCGTACTGTACGTAAAGCTCCTCTCTCCTGAAGCAACGTGTAGGAAGTCCCAGCCTCCCTCCTGAAAACAGGTGAGAGCTCGACACCGCAGTCAGTTCCGAACACTATCAAGCACCGGTGGGCAATTCGTGGTATTCGGGCTACGTAATGCGTGTGTCCGTAGGTCGTGGTCTAGTGGCTAGCTTTGCTGCCTCTGTATCACAGGGTCGCGGGTTCGATTCCTGACCGGGTTGGGGATCTTCTCAGCCCAGGAACTGGGTGTTTGTGTTGTCCTCATCATTTCATCATCATTATCATCATTCGTGACAGTGACTCGATTGGACTGTGGAAAAGAAGAGAAAAAGAAATCGTGGCCGAGCGGTTCTAGGCGCTTCAGTCCGGAACCGCGCTTCTGCCACGGTCGCAGGTTCGAATCATGCCTCGAACATGGATGTGTGTGATGTCCTTAGGTTAGTTAGGTATAAGTAGTTCTAAGTATAGGGGACTGATGACATCAGATATTAAGTCCCATAGTGCTTAGAGCCATTTGAACCATTTGAAAATAACACTGGACGATATAAACATTGGGGACTTTGTACGGGCGCTGATGACCGCGCAGTTGAGAGCCCCACAACCCAAACATGATCATCATCATTATCATGTAACGCGCGCAAAATCAATACCTCTAGTTTTTACAGCCATTAATGTTTTGGTCATGATACATGGGACAAAACTATCAGACAGTTAATGTGCTTTTCGTAGAAGAAAACGTATTGCAAAACAAGCAGTCAGAAACAGGAGTTTCGACGCGGTCAGCACGTTTCATTGTTAACTATAAAGGTGCCTTTACTTAGGAGATCACAGCGGAGCGTAGGGACATTAAGTCTGGGGACTGTTCAGGCCAGATAAGAAGCTGCAGTTCAGTTGCATGCACTTCATACCACGATTGTATTTTACTGGCTGTGTGAGTGGCTGCATTATCGTCGTGACATATGGCATCATTATAGGGGAACAACGTTTCAATCATAGGGTGCACCTGATCTCCTAACATGTTCACATAATCGTAGGCTGTAACATGATCTTTGAGAATAATGAAGGGACCATCAGAATACCATGGTATGGCTGCCCACACCATAACACTTTCACCTCCATGCTTAACCGTTGGAATCAAGCGTTCAGGATTGTAGGCTTCTTTTGCCGTTCTCCAGACGTAAACCCGGTCCAATGTTGGGAATAACGATAACGTTGACCTGTCGGACCAAGTGACGTGTTTCCACTGATCAACTGTCCAGGATTTATGCTCCTGATGCCACGTTTTACGCTTCTTTGTGTTGGTTGTCGTCACTAATGGTTTAGGTATAGCAGCTCGACCATCAATATTCGCGTTTTGGAGTTCTCGGCGGACAGAATCGATAGATACGGGATCTCGAAGATGGTTATTGAGCTCTGCAGTCACTTTAGCCGCTGCAGTTTTGTGTTGTTTTGACACAATTCGTGTTAGCGTACGACGATTTCTGTCACTTAGTTTTAATTTGCGCCCACTGTTACGTTTACACGATTATGTCTTTCCATGTTTTTGTAGGCTGTCATGACTGTTGAAACAGTTGCTCTTGAAACATTCAATAAGTTGGATGTCTTGGTTACTGATGCCCCAGCTAATCCGGCCCCCACAGTCTGCCCTCTTTGGAACTCTTGTTAGCTCTTTCATTGCACGTCGATATCGGCCTATGAATGCAAATACGAAGTTTTTTCTGCTCGGAAACAACCTGCACTGAAGCCTAGTACATACCGAACACGCAAAGTCCAGCGTGACACATGCCACAACTTGATTGCTGACCGTCAAACACAACCATCCCATCACTATCACTGTTCACATTACTTTTCCCATCCCCTGTATTGTCGTTATCATATATATTACTCAAACAGCATAGGAATTCCTGCCCTTACCAGGTGAAATAAATGCATAAATAAAAATAAATATCCAACCTGCATTTATAATAACCTGTCGCAGTAAGTAACATAGCTTAGATATGTTGTAGATGAACCATCGTGATAAAGACCGTAAGATGAAGTTTTTATCATAATGTAATTGATTAAACTGTATGATTATGGTCTATGAATTAATCATATCGCATTTTGGAGTTATTCTATAGTTTCAAGGAGCCAGCCGGTGTGGCCGAGCAGTTCTAGGCGCTTCAGTCTTCAGTTCTACGGGGCTGATGACCTCCGATGTCAAGTCCCATAACGCTCAGAACCATTTGAACCTTTTTTTTTTAATTGCAAGGGAAATAAACTAAGGATGGATCGTCTGTCGTTCCTCACGTTCTCTAATTTGGTTGTGAGAACGTCTTATCTAAACTTGTGAATGTTGCAAACGCGATATTTTAAAAATAATAACGGCGTCCGCTGTAAACATTTCTTCACTGGAGAATACCACCATTACCCGCTACATCGGCGCCCTGTCAGCACGAAGGAAACATTATTTCCTGCAGTTTTCGCTGCACTCGTGAGCTTTTACGAAATTGTTTGCGTTGCCATCAACCAGTGAACATCTGCAACAACTTAAGGTTATTTACGTGAAAGATGCCAACTATGCTAAACAAGCCTACTCCGTCCATGGATGTGATAATAATACACGCAGCACGAAACATAATTCCACAGAATATTGCTTTTCATTTGATTCTTTACCTCTATTTATCTTTGTATTATTATTCCACTGAAAATATTTGCACAGGAGCGCAAATATTGATATTATACGATATGTCTTAAGGAAATGTCGTAATGCCTTGAGAAAACACAGTTATTCCTTGTTTTACTACCCATACAGGTTTCGGTGAAGTTTCTCCATTTTCAACAGATTTTATTTGTTATCTGTTGAACAATATACAAATAATTTATGCATTACGATATTTAATTTTTTTGGGATTAAATTATATACAATGATGGAAGTATTGACAGATATATTAACATGAAGAATGAACATATACTTTATTATTACATATTCTTGTTCACTAGTCTGTTTGAAATTTGAAGCATAGCTACAATTATTACCTTCCAATATATCATTTGCAATTTATGAGTGTCTATCATTGTTTTGTTAAGTAATTTCTTACATTTTTGTCTAACATCATATTATCCCCCCCCCCCCCCCTTTAACCATGGACCTTGCCGTTGGTGGGGATGCTTGCATGCCTCAGCGATACAGATGGTCGTACCGTAGGTGCAACCACAATGGAGGAGTATCTCTCTGTTCAGGTGCCAGACAAACGTGTGGTTCCTGAAGAGGGGCAGCAACCTTTTCAGTAGTTGCAGGGGTAACAGTCTGGATGATTGACTGATCTGGCCTTGTAACACAAACCAAAACGACCTTGCTGTGCTGGTACTGCGAACGGCTGAAAGCAAGGGGAAACTACAGTCGTAATTTTTCCCGAGGGCATGCAGCTTTACTGTATGATTAAATGATCATGGCGTCCTCTTGGGTAAAATATTCCGGAGGTAAAATAGTCCCCCATTCGGATCTCTGGGCGGGTAAGCTACTACAAGCAGCATAGTGAACGTATTATAGTGGCCAATATAGACACGAAGCCCATGCCTGCTACAGTAGTACAAGTTTACATGCCAACTAGCTCTTCAGATGATGAAGAAATTCATGAAATGTATGTTGATGAGATGTATGAGATAAAAGAAATTATTCAGGAAGTGAAGGGAGACGAAAATTTAATAGTCATGGGTGACAGGAATTCGAGAGTAGGAAAAGGGAGAAAAAGAAACATAGTAGGTGCATATGGATTGGGGCTACGAAATGAAAAAGGAAGCCGTCTGGTAGAATTTTGCACAGAGCATGACTTAATCACTTGGTTTAAGAATTATGAAAGAAGGTTGTATACGTGGAAGAATCCTGGAGATACTACAAGGTATCAGATAGATTATATAAATGTAAGACAGAGATTTAGGAACCAGGTTATAAATTGTAAGACATTTTCAGGAGCAGATGTGGACTCTGACCACAATCTATTGGTTATGACCTGTGGATTAAAACTGAAGAAACTGCAAAAAGGTGGTAATGTAAGAAGATGGGAGCTGGATAAACTGACTAAACCAAAGGTTGTACAGAGTTTCAGTGAGCGCACAAGGCAAAAATTGACAGGAATGGGGGAAAGAAATACAAGAAGAATCTGTAACTATGAGGAATGAAGTAGTGAAGGCTGCAGAAGATCAAGTAGGTAAAAGGCGAGGACTAGTAGAAATCCTCGGGCAACTGAAGAAATATTGAATTTAATTGATGAAAGGAGAAAATATAAAAATGCAGTAAATGAAGCAGGCAAAAAGAAATACAAATGTCTCAAAAATGAGATCGACAGGAAGTGCAAAATGGCTAAGCATGGATGGCTAGAGGCTTATCTCATTAGGGGTAAGATAGATATTGCCAACAGGAAAATTAAAGAGACCTTTGTAGAAAAGAGAGCCATTTGTATGAATATCAAGAGTTCAGATGGAAACCCAGTTCTAAGCAAAGAAGGGAAAGCAGAAAGGTGGAAGGAGTATATAGAGGGTCTATACAAGGGCGATGTACTTGAGGGCAATATTATGGAAATGGAAGAGGATGTAGAGAATGACGAAATGAGAGATACGATACTGCGTGAAGAGTTTGACAGAGCACTGAAAGACCTGTGTCGAAACAAGGCCCCGGGAGTAAACAACATTCTATTAGAACTACTGACGGCCTTGAGAGAGCCAGTAATCACAAACCACTACCATCTGGCGAGCAAGAGGTATGAAACAGGCGAAATATCCTCATATTTCAAGAAGAATATAATAATTCCAATCCCAAAGAAAGTAGGTGTTGACATGTGAAAATTACAGGGGTTTTTAAGTTTAATAAGTCACAGCTGCAAAATCCTAACGCGAATTCTTTACAGACGAATGGAAAAACTGGTAGAAGCCGACCTCGGGGAAGATCAGTTTGGATTCCGTAGAAATATTGGAACACGTGAGGCAATACTGATCCTACAACTTATCTTAGAAGAAAGATTAACGAAAGGCAAACCTACGTTTCTAGCATTTGTAGACTTAGAGAAAACTTTTGACAATGTTGACTGGAATACTCTCTTTCAAATTCTAAAGGTGGCAGGGGTAAAATACAGGGAGCGAAAGGCTATTTACAATTTGTACAGAAACCAGATGACAGTCATAAGAGTCGAGGGGCATGAAAGGGAAGCAGTGGTTGGGAAAGGAGTGAGACAGGGTTGTAGCCTCTCCCCGATGTTATTCAATCTGTATATTGAGCAAACAGTAAAGGAAACAAAAGAAAAATTCGGAGCAGGTATTAAAATCCATGGAGAAGAAATAAAAACTTTGATGTTCGCCGATGACATTGTAATTCTGTCAGTGACAGCAGAGGACTTGGAAGAACAAATGAACGGAGTGGACAGTGTCTTGAAAGGAGGGTATATGATGAACATCAACAAAAGCAAAACAAGGATAATGGAATGTAGTCGAATTAAGTCGAGTGATGCTGAAGGAATTAGATTAGGAAATGAGACACTTAAAGTAGTAAAGGAGTTTTGCTATTTGGGGAGCAAAATAACTGATGATGGTCGAAGTAGAGAGGATATAAAATGTAGACTGGCAATGGCAAGGAAAGCGTTTCTGAAGAAAAGAAATTTGTTAACATCGAGTATAGATTTAAGCGTCAGGAAGTTGTTTCTGAAAGTATTTGTATGGAGTATAGCCATGTATGGAAGTGAATCATGGGCGACATTTAGTTTGGACAAGAAGGGAATAGAAGCTTTCGAAATGTGGTGCTACAGAAGAATGCTGAAGATTAGATGGGTAGATAACATCACTAATGAGGTATTGGATAGAATTAGGGAGAAGAAGAGTTTGTGACACAACTTGACAAGGAGAAGGGACCGGTTAGTAGGACATGTTCTGAGGCATCAAGGGATCTCAAATTTAGCATTGTAGGGCAGCGTGGAGAGTAAAATTCGTAGAAGGAGACCAGTAGATGAATACACTAAGCAGATTCAAAAGGATGTAGGTTGCAGTAAGTACTGGGAGATGAAGAAGCTTGCACAGGATAGAGTAGCATGGAGAGCTGCATATAACCAGTCTCAGGACTGAAGACCACAGCAACAACAACACATGATATTATTACCGTTTTTCTTTCTACGGCGGTAATGTTGTTATATAACGCAATAGCAAGTTGAGGCCGCGAAGAAACGAGCTTCTGCTATAAAATGATGTGCATGTCTTGTCTGGAAATAAACTCGTTCGATTCTTTCACGGTTCCTGCTGCTAACAACATCAATGCATATTTTACGCTCTTAACTCCCTTTCAATTTTGTCTTGGATTCGGTTTACGTTAATAGTGATATACAGCAGTGCTACGGATAGGTTTACTGCTAAATATCTGGTCAGTATTCACCTGATATGCAGATTCACTGAACGTGGTGGAAGAGCATCATAACGAACTGTACTAAGCTGTTATCGCAGCGACGGCAAACACATCTGACAGTTGTCGCATTACTCTGTTTTTTGTGTGATCGTATTTTGCAGACTTTCGTCTGTAACGAAACACCGGAGACGTGCAGTTTGCCTTAGCCTCCAGCATGATGCACACGTAACTTATGCTAATATTGTATCCTGCGGCTGCCGTTACAGTTGTATATTGACAAGAGCATGTACCTGTGGCGGTTTACTAGTGCTAACCCATTCTGAAGTATTATATATGTAACCTCGCTGCTATCGAAAGCCACGGCTTGCGATAATTCTTGTCTTGTAAATTTTATATATGGCAAGAGCCACATGGGCTCATCTACTTTAATGCATCATCATGTGATGTAAAAAGGCCCACATTTTCTGAAGGAGATATTTTTAGAAATATCGAAACCTAGGTCAAGGGCTAATACTCCTTTGTTTTGCAGCTGTTTGGCTGACTTTTCAGTTTCTTCAGATTTACACAGTCGCTGTGTCGCAGCCATGTTTAAGATTTTGGCCTATAAAAATGGCTATGACAATGAGTTCGTCAATGGTATTAATCAGGGTATCCTCAGAAATATAAGAAGAAAAGCCAGCCCAACGGATAGCCCCTTATCAACACCACTGGTATCATGTATCATAAAATTCACTCCCAGTGTAAGTAGGCTGTTTAGGATTTTATGTTGGTAAAGCCACGTAGCGCTCTATATGAAAATCACTGACTGTGCTGTGTGCAGTCTGTGGCTGGTTTGCATTGTTATTGGCTATTGTAGTGTTGGGCAGTTGGCTGTTAATAGCGCGTAGCGTGTGAGCCGCCAGCAGTGGTGATTGTGGGGAAGTGAGATGGCGGATTTTTGAGAGCGGATGATCTGGACGTGTACCCAGCAGAAACAGTACATTTGTAAGAATGGATGACATGAAGTGCTATATATCATGAACTTTGAGCACTGTTAAGGTAAATACGTTGTTTGTTCTCTATCAAAATCTTTCATTTGATAACTATGCTTATCAGTAGTTAGTGCCTTCAGTAGTTAGACTCTTTTATTTAGCTGGCAGTAGTGGCACTCGCTGTGTTGCAGTAGTTCGAGTAACGAAGATTTTTGTGAGGTAAGGTATAGGTTAATGTTAGTCAGGGCCATTCTTTTGTAGGGATTATTGAAAGTCAGACTGCGTTGCGCTAAAAAATATTGTGTTTCAGTCTAGTGTTAATCAGAATAGGTAAAGAGCGAAATGTCTGAGTACGTTCAGTTTTGCTCAGCTGTTTGAAAATCAACTAATGTAAGAGATTTATCAGCACAGTAACTTAATTTTTTTTCTATGTGGACGTTAAACCAGTAACGTTGGCAAGAAGTATAGGCACAGACAGCATGGCATTTGTTCCAAATATAATTCAGCTAGGCTGTACTGCATCACTTGCCGTGATTGCCCCAGTCGGTACTTCGGACAAACAGGCAGGAGATTTGGCAGCAGGTTGCCGCCGTAAGTACCCACTGTCGTGAGTAGAGGCCTTCCGCCAACGATATCGCTAGTAACTTGAGAATTTTACATCCAGAAAGCAAGGGCCACACTTCAAGCATCCTGAAGGAGGTCGAAACTATGAGAAGCATTAGTCGTTTTCCACGCCAAACCCTGAATGGATAAACGGAGTTGCACTGTAGCATTTTGGCAAATTTCTACTGTCTGTGTTAGCTGACGTAATATTCTGTACTTCCATTACCCAGTTCCCCTTCGTTCCTTCTTGGCCTTTCCATTTTTCTCTCCCACTCCTCCCTGCCCAGCTCACCTGCCCACCTGCTATGCACCTCCTTATTACCTTAGGTTTTCCACGTCTTCCTTTCAAGTATGTTTTAAACGTTTTATAAATTTTCTCAAGTTTTATCTACTCTTAATAAGAATCAAAATTCAGCATTGTCTTGGAAACTTTTTGCTGCAAAAAGATGAAATATTTAAAAACATTTTTACGAAAATAATATTTTTTGAATTTTAAAGTTTTTAAAGTATTTTTTTATGTTTTAAGATTTATTCAGTAGACATCACCGCAGATCGGTTTTGTTGCTGTAATATATGCGCATTATGTTCCTAGTTTGAGTCATGAGACGCTCAAGCTTTAGCATAACTTACAGGCGTTATTAACGAAAAACATATGACAACTGTCACTATCATCTTTTACACATTGTTATTCTACGAACTGGTTTTCAAAAAAGTTTTTGTAATTTTGTTGTACAGAGTTTCAGAAAGAGCATAAGGGAACAATTGACAGGAAAAGGGGAAAGAAATACAGTAGAAGAAGAATGGGTAGCTCTGAGGGATGTAGTAGTGAAGGCAGCAGAGGATAAAGTAGGTACAAAGACGAGGGCTGCTAGAAATCCTTGGGTAACAGAAGAAATACTGAATTTAATTGATGAAAGGAGAAAATATAAAAATGCAGTAAATGAAGCAGGCAAAAAGGAATACAAACGTCTCAAAAATGAGATCGACAGGAAGTGCAAAATGGCTAAACAGGGATGGCTAGAGGACAAATGTAAGGATGTAGAAGCTTATCTCACTAGGGGTAAGATAGATACTGCCTACAGGAAAATTAAAGAGACCTTTGGAGAGAAGAGAACCACGTGTATGAATATCAAGAGCTCAGATGGCAGCCCAGTTCTAAGCAAAGAAGGGAAGGCAGAAAGGTGGAAGGAGTATATAGAAGGTTTATACAAGGGCGATGTACTTGAGGACAATATTATGGAAATAGAAGAGGATGTAGATGAAGACTAAATGGGAGATACGATACTGCGTGAAGAGTTTGACAGAGCACTGAAAGACCTGAGTCGAAACAAGGCCCCCGGAGTAGACAACATTCCATTAGAACTACTGACGGCCTTGGGAGAGCCAATCATGACAAAACTCTACCAGCTGGTGAGCAAGATGTATGAGACAGGCGAAATACCCTCAGACTTCAAGAAGAATATAATAATTCCAATCCCAAAGAAAGCAGGTGCTGACAGATGTGAAAATTACCGAACTATCAGTTTAATAAGCCACGACTGCAAAATACTAACGCGAATTCTTTACAGACGAATGGAAAAACTGGTAGATGCAGACCTCGGGGAGGATCAGTTTGGATTCCGTCGAAATGTTGGAACACGTGAGGCAATACTGACCTTACGACTTATCTTAGAAGAAAGATTAAGAAAAGGCAAACCTACGTTTCTAGCATTTGTAGACTTAGAGAAAGCTTTTGACAATGTTGACTGGAATACTCTTTTTCAAATTCTAAAGGTGGCAGGGGTAAAATACTGGGAGCGAAAGGCTATTTATAATTTGTACAGAAACCAGATGGCAGTAATAAGAGTCGAGGGGCATGAAAAGGAAGCAGTGGTTGGGAAAGGAGTGAGACAGGGTTGTAGCCTCTCCCCGATGTTATTCAATCTGTATATTGAGCAAGCAGTAAAGGAAACAAAAGAAAAATTTGGAGTAGGTACTAAAATTCATGGAGAAGAAGTAAAAACTTTGAGGTTCGCCGATGACATTGTAATTCTGTCAGAGACGGCAAAGGACTTGGAAGAGCAGTTGAACGGAATGGACAGTGTCTTGAAAGGAGGATATAAGATGAACATTAACAAAAGCAAAACGAGGATAATGGAATGTAGTCTAATTAAATCGGGTGATGCTGAGGGAATTAGATTAGGAAATGAGACACTTAATGTAGTAAAGGAGTTTTGCTATTTAGGAAGTAAAATAACTGATGATGGTCGAAGTAGAGAGGATATAAAATGTAGACTGGCAATGGCAAGGAAAGCGTTTCTGAAGAAGATAAATTTGTTAACATCGAACATAGATTTATGTATCAGGAAGTCGTTTCTGAAAGTATTTGTTTGGAGTGTAGCCATGTATGGAAGTGAAACATGGACGATAACTAGTTTGGACAAGAAGAGAATAGAAGCTTTCGAAATGTGGTGCTACAGAAGAATACTGAAGATAAGGTGGATAGATCACGTAACTAATGAGGAGGTATTGAATAGGATTGGGGAGAAGAGAAGTTTGTGGCACAACTTGACTAGAAGAAGGGATCGGTTGGTAGGACATGTTTTGAGGCATCAAGGGATCACAAATTTAGCATTGGAGGGCAGCGTGGAGGGTAAAAATCGTAGAGGGAGACCGAGAGATGAGTACACTAAGCAGATTCAGAAGGATGTAGGTTGCACTAGGTACTGGGAGATGAAGCACCTTGCACAGGATAGAGTAGCATGGAGAGCTGCATCAAACCAGTCTCAGGACTGAAGACAACAACAACAACAACAACAACAATTTTTATCCCAACATTCCTAGCTTTTATTCACCATTCGTGGGTCCCCCAAACGACTACCAATCATTCAATCTGGCCCGCACATCGTCAGAGCAATTGTGAGCCGCCTAATGACAAGTTGTTTACTTTCCTGCTGTCAGTATGACACAGCTTGCGGCCGCGTCCCCTGTTCGAGACTGCGCGTAGAGCGGAGAAGCAGTAAGTGCGGTTTTCAGGCTTTGCTTTTCCGTCAATACTGTTTACTTGGTGGGTTTGGTCCAGGTAAAACGTCCTTCCAGTTTGTGGCAATCACTTCCTCTTCTTTCATTGAGGCCCAAAATCAGGTCTTAAAAGCGTTTATTTTCACCTTACAAATGGATCACTATTGTATGATTTGTTTAGGACTCATCCACTATATTGGAATCCGGCTGTTTTATTCTATAGCATACCACCTTTTAGCGGTGTTTTGTTCTGACGGACATCGTATGTACCGAGAGAGTTTCCGAGTTTTTCAGTTCTAATGTTTTAGTTATGTGAGTACTAATATTTTAATATTCTCACGAAAGTTTTTGATAGTTTAAAAAAATATTTAAAATCTAAAAAAATGTTTTCAATACCAGTGTGTATCTTAGGGTTGTTTTTCCTTCTGGATTTACTGTTATACAGATGTTATACAGATATACATATGGTTTGGCCTTTAGTGCCACGAAACCAGTAGTGATCCAATAGTAAAGGACTAAATATTGATCAAGCGATTTATTAATACCCAAGAAGAGGTACATGTAATTCTTCTGTGTAATTTGTAATTATTATTGAATAGTAACTCTTATCTTCATGCTTAAAAGGTGTTTGCAAATCATTTGCAGAATCCTTTAGTTGTTCACATTAATTTATTGCATCAGTTTCTTCATTTTTCAGAGGAGGGCGTATCAGGATTGTGCACTCACTGTTTGAGGGCAGAACGACCAAATACTACATCGCGTCGTGTCGTTTAAATATTTCTTTTCTAGAAGTCCGAACTGATACCTGTCACTACATTTTTTACCTGGAATAAGAATGCTTTCAGAGAGTGAAGAATTACAATAGCCACCTTGGTCTGATACATCATTCGAAGGCAAAAGTGTGATAAAAAGTAATCCAGCGAGGTTAAACACAATCATACACTTTTATGTAATAAATTATAATTATACGTAAGGAAACCAACCCCTGTTAAAATATGGGCCGTTTTACTTTTGATTACCGAGCTTGCATTTTATTTGCAGATGAAGCAGCCTTCACAAGAAGCAGCCTTCACAAGAAGCAGCATAATAAATTACCATCATACTCAAGTATGTAGAGATGCAAATACTTGAGCACTACTAGAGGTGAGATATCTGGATCGTTTCGGTATCAGTGTATGGGCAGAATTGTCGCCAACAGACTCATCGAGCCATACGTTGTACCAGACGCTGCGTATCCCCTACTTCTGCGCCATGAATTATCTGTGCTATTGCAGAGCGTTATTCTTGCAGAAAGACATTGACTGTGGTTTAAGTACGGCGGAGCCCACCTCGTTTTCTACAGTTCGTGCAACACTTCCTCACTGCAGCGTTTCAGATGGTTCAAATGTCTCTAAGCACTATGCGACTTAACGTCTGAGGTCATCAGTCGCCTAGAACTTAGAACTAATTAAACCTAACTAGCCTAAGGACATCACACACATCCATGCCCGAGGCAGGAAACGAACCTGCGATCGTAGCGGTCGCTCGGTTCCAGACTGTAGCGCCTAGAACCACACGGCCACTCCGGCTGGCACCGCAGCGTTTCATGGACAATGAATTTTGAGGTCCGGTAGCATGGCTTGCTCGTTCACCAGACATGAATCCATTTGATTCCGGCTATGTCGACATTTCAAGGAATTAGTGTATACTCAACACATCGAAAATAACGACAATGTGCAGATGCACCAGACTGGCCCATATCCCAACACGTACTGGTTTCTGGACATATCGGTTTAGGAATTTTTCTTCTAGTTTTGACCAGTACTACCTGCTACAGAAATACGTCCCAGTTTCTTTCAAACTGAGGACTATGTTGTACACTCCAAAGAAAAAGAAAGAATGAAAAACTGGGAAGACGCACCACGATGAAACGGTTCGAATGCGATGGATATCATATATGATATCATTTCCAAATTTTATGGATTATTTATTCAACAGAAATAGGTTTACGAACTAAGCAAATAATTAACGCCCTGGCACTTGTCCAAGCAGCTATTCGGCTTGGCATTGATTGACAGAGTTGTTAGATGTGCTTCTGAGGGATACTGTGCCAAATCCTCTCCTATTGGTTGGCTATATCGTCAACATTCCGAGAATTGTTCAAAAGACTCGCCCATATTCCTCCAAACGGAGGGATCCGGCGATCTTGCTCGTCGTGGTAGGGTTTGGCAGGCACGAAGAAAACCTGTAGAAATTCTCGCCGTGCTCGGGCGGGCATTATCGGCTAAAATGTAAGCCCAGCATGGCTTGCCATGAAGGGCAACAAGACGCGGCGTAGAATATCGTCGAAGTAACACTGTGTTGTAAAGGTGCCAAATGGCAAATAAAGCGGCCCCGCTTTGAAGATAAGTGTCACCCCAGATCATCACTCCTGGTCGTGGGGCCGTACGACGGACGACTGTCATGTCGGTGTCATGTTGGTGTCTCCAGTCACGTCTTCGCTGCTCATCGGAGCTCAGTTCGAGGCGGAACTCAACAATGAAGATGATTCTGCTCCAGTAATGAGATTCCAGGCCAAATGCCCCAGACACCACTGCAGACTGACTTTTTAGTGTACAGAGGTCAGCAGTAGCGTGCGAAAGGGGCGGCGTGACCTCAGTCCCCTTTCGGTAAGCCTTGTGGTCGTTGGAGCACCAGCTGCACGTCAGAGCGATGGAGTGACGAATCCGGGGCTGTGAGTGCTTCTCTGATGATTGCTCGGACCTCACGTTCTGTCCCCTCTCTAGGTCGACCGCTTCCTTCTTGACGTTGAGTTGCGCCATACCTGCCAAAATCCTCAAATACACTCCTGGAAATGGAAAAAAGAACACATTGACACCGGTGTGTCAGACCCACCATACTTGCTCCGGACACTGCGAGAGGGCTGTACAAGCAATGATCACACGCACGGCACAGCGGACACACCAGGAACCGCGGTGTTGGCCGTCGAATGGCGCTAGCTGCGCAGCATTTGTGCACCGCCGCCGTCAGTGTCAGCCAGTTTGCCGTGGCATACGGAGCTCCATCGCAGTCTTTAACACTGGTAGCATGCCGCCACAGCGTGGACGTGAAACGTATGTGCAGTTGACTGACTTTGAGCGAGGGCGTATAGTAGGCATGCGGGAGGCCGGGTGGACGTACCGCCGAATTGCTCAACACGTGGGGCGTGAGGTCTCCACAGTACATCGATGTTGTCGCCAGTGGTCGGCGGAAGGTGCACGTGCCCGTCGACCTGGGACCGGACCGCAGCGACGCACGGATGCACGCCAAGACCGTAGGATCCTACGCAGTGCCGTAGGGGACCGCACCGCCACTTCCCAGCAAATTAGGGACACTGTTGCTCCTGGGGTATCGGCGAGGACCATTCGCAACCGTCTCCATGAAGCTGGGCTACGGTCCCGCACACCGTTAGGCCGTCTTCCGCTCACGCCCCAACATCGTGCAGCCCGCCTCCAGTGGCGTCGCGACAGGCGTGAATGGACGGACGAATGGAGACGTGTCGTCTTCAGCGATGAGAGTCGCTTCTGCCTTGGTGCCAATGATGGTCGTATGCGTGTTTGGCGCCGTGCAGGTGAGGCCACAATCAGGACTGCATACGACCGAGGCACACAGGGCCAACACCCGGCATCATGGTGTGGGGAGCGATCTCCTACACTGGCCGTACACCTCTGGTGATCGTCGAGGGTACACTGAATAGTGCACGGTACATCCAAACCGTCATCGAACCCAACGTTCTACCATTCCTAGACCGGCAAGGGAACTTGCTGTTCCAACAGGACAATGCACGTCCGCATGTATCCCGTGCCACCCAACGTGCTCTAGAAGGTGTAAGTCAACTACCCTGGCCAGCAAGATCTCCGGATCTGTCCCCCATTGAGCATGTTTGGGACTGGATGAAGCGTCGTCTCACGCGGTCTGCACGTCCAGCACGAACGCTGGCCCAACTGAGGCGCCAGGTGAAAATGGAATGGCAAGCCGTTCCACAGGACTACATCCAGCATCTCTATGATCGTCTCCATGGGAGAATAGCAGCCTGCATTGCTGCGAAAGGTGGATATACACTGTACTAGTGCCGACATTGTGCATGCTCTGTTGCCTGTGTCTATGTGCCTGTGGTTCTGTCAGTGTGATCGTGTGGTGTCTCTGACCCCAGGAATATATCAATAAAGTTACCCCTTCCTGGGACAATGAATTCACGGTGTTCTTATTTCAATTTCCAGCAGTGTAGTAGCAAAGCTCGCATCTAAATACCGAGCGATTCACGGATTACTGCATCCGACTTCTTTCGGCCTAATTACACGTCCTCTCTTACATCTACATCTACATCTACATCTATAGTGCGCAAGCCACCTGACGGTGTGTGACGGAGAGTACGGTGAGTACCTCCATCGGTTCTCCCTTCTATTCTAGTTACGTATTGCTCGTGGAAAGAAAGATTGTCGGTATGCTTCTGTGTGGGCTCTAATCTCTCTGATTTTATCCTCATGGTCTCTTCGCGAGATATACTTAGGAGGGAGCGATATACTGCTTGACTCCTCGGTGAAGGCATGTTCTTAAAACTTCAACAAAAGCCCGTACCGAGCTACTGAGCGTCTCTCCTGCAGAGTCTTCCACTGCAGTCTATCTATCATCTCCGTAACGCTTTCGCGATTATTAAATGAACCTGTAACGAAGCGCGCTGCTCTCCATTGGATCTTCTCTATCTCTTCTATCAACCCTATCTGGTACGCATCCCACACCGGTGAGCAGTATTCAAGCAGTGGGCGAACTTCCTTTGTTTTCAGACTGCACTTCCGTAGGATTCTTCCAATGAATCTCAGTCTGGCATCTGCTTTACCGACGATTAGATGGTGACGTCTGCATATTTTGTTCACACGCCTGTCTACCTGGCATAGTTATTGTCGAACTGGTTCATGGTACACAGAACTAAATTTTAAAATACTTTATGGCATGGTATCGACATGTTCCATGTTTACTATCTGTTGTGTACATAGTTCCGCGTAGTCAGCGCGTACACAACTTTCCCACTAGAGCGCGCCCCGCTAAGCACAACAGCGCAGGCGCAGCGCTCGTCCGTCTCCGCACTACAAGATGGCGCTGCCATTGAGACGGACCAAATTCTGCTTCCGCCGATCTGCGTATTAATACGTAACAGAACCAATGAGATTGCTGCTAACGTAGAACCTTTTCTCCTCGCGGATCACACTCGCGCAGTGATACCTTAATGCGCGTGGTATTATAAGAGTGTACAGACCACCGATTAGTCAGTCTGCATTTGTCTGCATTAGTCTGTACCAGTCTGTACAAGTTCTACATTTGTCTGTACCAGTCTATAATCAAGTTTCAGTCTGCGCCGAATAAGATTACCATATTCCTGTACACAGCCATGAAGATAAATGTATAGACACTTTTATCAAGTATCAGAGATACATGTGAGAATAAGCTTAACGTACCAATACCAAAGGAACTTAAGATTGTCAATTGTAAATAGCATTCAGAGCCAAGTTACGTAATTTTTATGCTTGTTATTATTTTAGTAAATGTGTGTGAAAAATAATCAAGTTCTGTTTAAAGTTCGTCACTGTCAATCTGATACTCTAAGCGTGCGAGTGGCATTTCTATCGTCTGACCTAACAGCAGAAGATAAACACACCACGATAAGACCACGAGACATACTGCTGACACTCGCCTACATCGTTACGGCGACAGGTCAAATAATATGATGGTGTGTGTACTGAAGGTCTTACAGTACGCACACCACACTATCCTTGCCACCTGTGTAGTGAAATAGCGCTCCAGTGTCACACATTCGTGCATCGGTTGCCGAAGTTTAGAATTTTGCATTTTCCATCGATACCTGTACGAATATCAATTTGTAGTCGATTTGTATAACCTCTTATGCTTCGTATCTTGTCTTAGAGTGTGTATTGGCATAGGTTACTGCGTGTATTGAGGAGGAGTCGACAAGAAGCTGCGACCATAGCTGGTGAGTTTTTGTATCCCCAGGCTATGTACCCACAGGCTGCAGCAGCAAGTAGAAGCTCGGTACCCACGTGTGCAGAGGCTGCGGGCATCCAGCGGCCACAGTGGCGACAGCCGGGCTATTGATCGGCCGGTCGCCGCCGCACCTGCCCCACACCACAGCACACCACACCACACCACACCACAGCACACACGGGGCGGCACACACAGTGGCCCGCCCCGGGCACTCACACACTGTGGGCACGCCCCCTGCTGGGTGATTTTACCGCCAAAACGGCCACTACACTGGGAAACATACGCATGTGGCGATAACAATAATCTCTTTGTTCAAAGAAATTTCTGGCCTGCAGTCGGTCATTCTCAACCACACTCTACTTCAGGTCCAGATTGTATACCGATTAGGTTCTTTTCAGATTATGCTGATACAATAGCTCCCTCCTCAGCAATCATATACAACCGCTCGCTCACCGATAGATCTGTACCAGGCCCCCACAACCGACTGTGAAGAGCGGACAAATTGAATAGCTGGGCGGCAGCCGTTAGAGTGGTAAACTGACGCGCCGAGTTCGAATGTTCATACATCGCTTTTGGTCATAAAATGCCTTCCCTTGAGTTAGGTCACAAACATAATGCCTCACTTAAATACGTTACTACAATATATTTTTTAATTTATTAATAAAAACCTAGTCACTGTTTATGAATTTATCTTACATACTACATGGAATCTGTCGTAGCTAAAAGTTATGTACTGCACCCCTAGCATTTTTCGTAGTTCATTGACGATAGATGTACGCAAAATGCATCAAAATACTCGAAGATTTGCCCACTATATTAATAGACATTTTCTGGCTCTACCTTGCTTTACATTTTATGACGAGAAGTGCCATATGTATGGCATAGTGCTTTGGCAACTCACGACCAGATTTTCAAGTTTCAACCTAACCTAGACCATGAAAACGCTACTGATCAGCCAACTTTCTTCAAAATGATCACAACATATAAAATGGCATTCTGTCGGTCGGAAATCTTACCTCCTGACAGCTTGTAACCATCTTTGTAACAGCTGTGGTTTTGAGAAATAAAACCTGCAAATACACTCCTGGAAATGGAAAATAGAACACATTGACACCGGTGTGTCAGACCCACCATACTTGCTCCGGACACTGCGAGAGGGCTGTACAAGCAATGATCACACGCACGGCACAGCGGACACACCAGGAACCGCGGTGTTGGCCGTCGAATGGCGCTAGTTGCGCAGCATTTGTGCACCGCCGCCGTCAGTGTCAGCCAGTTTGCCGTGGCATACGTAGCTCCATCGCAGTCTTTAACACTGGTAGCATGCCGTGACAGCGTGGACGTGAACCGTATGTGCAGTTGACGGACTTTGAGCGAGGGCGTATAGTGGGCATGCGGGAGGCCGGGTGGACGTACCGCCGAATTGCTCAACACGTGGGGCGTGAGGTCTCCACAGTACATCGATGTTGTCGCCAGTGGTCGGCGGAAGGTGCACGTGCCCGTCGACCTGGGACCGGACCGCAGCGACGCACGGATGCACGCCGAGACCGTAGGATCCTACGCAGTGCCGTAGGGGACCGCACCGCCACTTCCCAGCAAATTAGGGACACTGTTGCTCCTGGGGTATCGGCGAGGACCATTCACAACCGTTACCATGAAGCTGGGCTACGGTCCCGCACAACGTTAGGCCGTCTTCCACTCACGCCCCAACATCGTGTAGCCCGCCTCCAGTGGTGTCGCGACAGGCGTGAATGGAGGGACGAATGGAGACGTGTCGTCTTCAGCGATGAGAGTCGCTTCTGCCTTGGTACCAATGATGGTCGTATGCGTGTTTGGCGCCGTGCAGGTGAGCGCCACAATCAGGACTGCATACGACCGAGACACACAGGGCCAACACCCGGCATCATGGTGTGGCCGTACACCTCTGGTGATCGTCGAGGGGACACTGAATAGTGCACGGTACATCCAAACCGTCATCGAACCCATCGTTCTACCATTCCTAGACCGGCAAGGGAACTTGCTGTTCCAACAGGACAATGCACGTCCGCATGTATCCCGTGCCACCCAACGTGCTCTAGAAGGTGTAAGTCAACTACCCTGGCCAGCAAGATCTCCGGATCTGTCCCATATTGAGCATGTTTGGGACTGGATGAAGCGTCGTCTCACGCGGTCTGCACGTCCAGCACGAACGCTGGTCCAACTGAGGCGCCAGGTGGAAATGGCATGGCAAGCCGTTCCACAGGACTACATCCAGCATCTCTACGATCGTCTCCATGGGAGAATAGCAGCCTGCATTGCTGCAAAAGGTGGATATACACTGTACTAGTGCCGACATTGTGCATGCTCTGTTGCCTGTGTATATGTGCCTGTGCTTCTGTCAGTGTAATCATGTGATGTATCTGACCCCAGGAATGTGTCAATAAAGTTTCCCCTTCCTGGGACAATGAATTCACGGTGTTCTTATTTCAATTTCCAGGAGTGTAGATGCACAGACATTATGCTAATACCGTGTTACAAAAACATTTATTAATCAAGTAATATTCACATACCTCTGAAACGTAATATTCGTTCCTTTCTCGAACTTTTTTGTACAATTAATTGCTGCACAACTCTTCACCATTGTATATCTTTTGATTGGAACGTACAGACAGTAGAATTACGAGTAACAAATACTGTATGTACGCCCCAACAATTATACAACGTTGAATCAGGATCTTCATTAACAACAATACTGCACAACAAAATGGTTCAAATGGCTCTGAGCACTATGGGACTCAACTGCTGTGGTCATCAGTCCCCTAGAACTCAGAACTACTTAAACCTAACTAACCTAAGGACATCACACACATCCATACCCGAGGCAGGATTCGAACCTGCGACCGTAGCAGTCGCACGGTTCCGGACTGCGCACCTTTTTCTTCTTTTTTTTTTTAATCTCATTTTGTTCGTTTCAATAGTTCGTGGCGGACGTCACCTGACGCCCATTGAAGTTCGTTACTGATCCATTCACTCAGTTTTTTTATTACAGAGGGCAGCTAACCCTCTGACCGAACACGCTGAGCTACCGTGCCGGCGTTTAGAACCGCGAGACCACCGCGGCCGGCCACTACACAACACATCAGACTGCAACCACTATAATGGCGTCAAATTATCCCGCGACTGCAGCGCCATCAGTGAGTCTAGTTATATTTTACAAGATCTTTGATCTGTACCTACAGATTGGAAAATTGCGCAGGTCGCACCAGTGTTTAAGAAGGGTAGTAGATCCATCGAACTACAGACCTATATCATTGACGTCGGCTTGCATTAGGGTTTTGGAGCATATACTGTATTCAAACATTATGAATCACCTCGAAGGGAACGATATATTTATATGTAGTCAGCATGGTTTCAGAAAACATCGTTTTTGTGCAACGCAGCTAGCTCTTTATTCGCACGAAGTAATGGGCGCTATCGACAGGGGATCTCAGGTTGATTCCGTATTTCTAGATTTCCGGAAAGCTTTTGACACCGTTCCTCACAAGCAACTTCTAATCAAGCTGCGGGCCTATGGGGTATCGTCTCAGTTGTGCGACTGGATTCGTGATTGCCTGTCAGGAAGGTTGCAGTTCTTAGTAATAGACGGCAAATCATCGAGTAAAACTGAAGTGATATCAGGTGTTCCCCAGGGAAGCTTCCTGGGACCTCTGAGCAGTTCTCTTAGGTTGTTCGCAGATGATGCTGTAATTTATCGTCTAGTAAGGTCATCCGAAGACCAGTATCAGTTGCAAAGCTATTTAGAAAATATTGCTGTATGGTGTGGCAGGTGGCAGTTGACACTAAATAACGAAAAGCGTGAGGTGATCCACATGAGTTCCAAAAGAAATCCGTGGGAATTCGATTACTCGATAAATAGTACAATTCTCAAGGCTGTCAATTCAACTAAGTACCTGGGTGTTTTAATTACGAACAACTTCAGTTGGAAAGACCACATAGATAATATTGTGGGGAAAGCGAGCCAAAGGTTGCGTTTCATTGGCAGGACACTTAGAAGATGCAACAAGTCCACTAAAGAGACAGCTTACACTACACTCGTTCGTCCTCTGTTAGAATATTGCTGCGCGGTGTGGGATCCTTACCAGGTGGGATTGTCGGAGGACATCGAAAGGGTGCAAAAAAGGGCAGCTCGTTTTGTATTATCACGTAATAGGGGAGAGAGTATGGCAGATATGATACGCGAGTTGGGATGGAAGTCATTAAAGCAAAGACGTTTTTCGTCGCGGCGAGATCTATTTTCGAAATTTCAGTCACCAACTTTCTCTTCCGAATACGAAAATGTTTTGTTGAGCCCAACCTACATAGGTAGGAATGATCATCAAAATAAAATAAGAGAAATCAGAGCTCGAACAGAAAGGTTTACGTGTTCGTCTTTCCCGCACGCTGTTCGGGAGTGGAATGGTAGAGAGATAGTATGATTGTGGTTCGATGAACCCTCTGCCAAGCACGTAAATATGAATTGCAGAGTAATCGTGTAGCTGTAGATGTAGATGTAGATGTATTTCGGCGGGCATATGTCAGTCGTCTTCAAGTGAACCATCGATGAGTAACGAACACGTCCTCCGTTCCGCAAAAATAGAGATTAGGTCCCTCCACGCCCGCACCAACGTGGTGACCAGACCAAAAGTTCAACTGTCACCTCCGTCAACATGTTAGTTATCTAATAAGTGGATCACGTTGTAGGTGTAGCCACCGGAGCCAATCTTGTGTGAATGCTCTGAAAAGCTTATCATTTGCATATCACAGCATCATCTTCCTGTCGGTTAAATTTCGCGTCTGTAGCACGTCATCTTCGTGGTGTAGCAACACTAATAGCCAGTAGTGTAACAATATTTGATCGATAAGGTTATTTACGCTATCTGTTGTGTTGGCCCCGTTATTGATTCAGGCCTTTGGCACGTCACTTAAGTCATTTACGTTGTTATCTCCACATGTTAAAGGATGTAGTGATCGAGGTTGCTGGCAGATTGTTCAGACACCAACGATCGGACATAGTTAGCGTACTTTTGTTAATTACTTATTAATTAAGTGCCCGAATCGCCTTGGTATATTTATTCCGATCATTTCTCGGCTGTAAGCAATATTTTGCAACAAAACCTCCATGGGCCTAATTGGCTTCCGTTTCCGAAGAATGACGTCTGACAGCCTACTCAGTGGCCTAATATTATACACATCAGTATATAGACTATAGGAGTTTGGATTTCTGTAAGGTAAGTCGTATAAAAGCAGAAAACTTTCCTGTGACGCACCATACTGTGCGCTTCTGAGCAAAATTATCCATCTTCTATGGGTGTTACCTTTATGTCGCAGCTGTTCTACTGTTATAAATTGCACCGTTAGTAAACTGTTAAATTCTTGTCCCATCTGGGAGAAAACATTAACTTTATTTAGCTCTGATTGTAAGACTAAGGAGGAAACACCCCACCGCGGTGTAGTTTGCAGTTCATAGAAGAACTTTTAAAAATCTCTGTGCTTGCTACCTCATGTGAATCAGTTATGGACGTGTATTTTCGAGTGGAAATAAAGATCTATCTCTACACACTTTACTTTTAGTGCCGGTCTATCCAGTTTATTTTAGTGGACAGCCATTTGTGTAGAGTTGGGTTCCTGGGTTTGACGTTCATACACATGATAACCCAGATTTCAGATATAAATTGTGTCACATTTCAAAACTGTGAATGGCATACGCAACTATACAGCATAGCACTGTAGCTTGGAAGCTCGTCACTGGCGAAATTCTCGGCCTGTTCGTTTGTGCTTTGACTGTTATGTGATGATTAATTTGTAAGAAGTGTAAACCGGTTACGGTATCAATTATGTGGCCACAAGCCGAAAAATAAAAGAGATTTGCTTTACAGCGGTCGCCGTGTTTTCCTTAGACTGAGTAGGCTGTCAGACGTCATTCTTCGGAAACGGAAGCCCAGTTTGTCTAATCAATGGAGCAGTAGCAGTGGTAAAAGATAAAGACTACCATCACAACGAAGTAATTAAGATTCCAGATATGAGTGAATTTCACTACATACAAGTAGACAAAAAGTATATGTTTCCAGTTTTAAATAAGAAAAAATTGGCCATTCCAGATTAATTTGGGTCTAAGGCTATGGAATACTTTTTTCTACGCCGGTCGGTCCTTGTGCTGAGACATATATTCTTACAGACTATCATTTCACTGGTTATTTTACAAAACTGATACGATTCCGAAAGTTTTTCACATTTTTAAGTATATCGTCCTTTGTTTTCAGTCTCTCGTAACCAAATCCTGACTTTTCTATACAGCTTTTCAACTTAAGAAAAATTGACATGGTTCGTCCATTACTGTTATTTTATCCACATTGGGTCTTGTGAACTCCGTGGTCGTTAATGATAGTTGGTGAATGATGCAGCTAGCCAAAAATAATTTCTGATTGTTTTATTTTATGACCACAACTGGTTTCGGGCTACCACGCTCATCTTCAGATAGCTTACATTCTTAGTTACATAAATGTTTTGATCAATAGCTTGTAGTTTGCTCCACAATACATTCCTGTAGATGGCGGTTCGTTTTCTTGTGGGCCAAGTGGTTTTCTATCTCGATGTGTATGTTCTTGAATACCACCACATAATATGGCTAAAAAGCGTGTTCTGCGTCAAAAAAATGTTCAGATGTGTGTGAAATCTTATGGGACTTAACTGCTAAGATCATCAGTCCCTAAGCTTACACACTACTTAACCTAAATTATCCTAAGGTCAAACACAGACACACCCATGCCCGAGGGCGGACTGGAAGCTCCGCCGGGGCCAGCCGCACAGTCCATGACTGCAGCGCCTGAGACCGTTCGGCTAATCCCGCGCGGCTGTTCAGCATAGCACATGTGTTATACACGGAATGTTTTTCTTTACAGTGCAAAAATTATCGTTAAGAAAAAAAGGAAAAACATCAAGTGCATAACACATGTTCGATGTCCAACATGCATTTTATGACGCGTGTCGCAGTAACTTTTGTAGAATATGTGTGTTGCTCTGGTATTGAAGAACATATATATTGAGGTTGAAAATCACATGGATCACAACAAAAAGAACCACCATCTGCTGGAATGTATTGTGGAGCAGACGACATCTGTTAACCAAACCATCTATGTAACGAAAAATGTCACCCACCTTAGGATGGGCATGCTAGCCCGAAACCTGTTATGGCAGTAATATACCAATTCAAAAAGTATTTGTGGTTGGTTGCGTTATTCACAAACTAATGCATTACTGTTTAGTATTTCCATGCCTGTGGTTCCTATATGTTGATTGAATTTTCATCGTTGTGCAAATTTATTTTAAGCACAGAAGAAAAGCACTCCTGGTGTAAGTGCTTGATAGATCGGAGGTGCATAACGTTACTGACACGTTTCAGGTAGAGAAACGGAAGGATGATGTTTAACGTCCCATCGTTAGAGACGGAGAACAGCTCGGATTGTTGCAAGTATGGGGAAGGAAACTGACCGTGTACTTTCAGAGGGGCAATACCGGCATTTGTCTGGAACGATTTAGCGAAATCACGGAAAACCTAGACACTGATTTGAACCGTCGTTCTCCCGAATTCGAGTGTACTGTGTTCACCACTGCAGCAGCGCGCTCGGATTTTCATGTGGAGATCACAATCCAGCATGCCCAAGAGCGTACATGAACTGATTGTTCCGATAATTCGGACTTTGTGAAAAATCTAATCATTGACATGAGGAACATGGGACAATACTGCCGATAGATCGCACAGACAGACAAGTGGTGACCTCGTGGACTCAGCCAGAACAGGCACCGGTTCCTTCGAGAAGGCCTGCATCATGAGAAGATAGTAGTACTGTTCGACTGGGTCTAACAGATAAACAGTTGACAACAGCTAAACATTTGACAACCGCTAAAATGAGGGCAGACGTTAAAGGCAGAGCTTCACCACGAACTGTCGTAAATACATTATTGGCAGCTGGGTTGGGATCTGGAGCTGCCAGACGCCGTTTACCGCTGACTCCACACGTTAGAGAACAGAGACTCGCATGATGTTGACGCAGAGTTAATTAGGAAACTGAGATATTCTGTGGTGTTGGGCGATCAGTCTGTCTTCTGTCCGTAGTAGCGGTCAGGTCAATGCCACCATTTTCGTGGAGGCCATTGTGCTGCGTCACAAGCGCAGTGATCTTCCAGACCCATACCTCTCCATCTCTTGCAATCACCATGCAGGGAACTAGTGCATATAACAGTGTGTGGTAAGTGCTGAAATGAGGCTGAATGATCGACAAGATGTGTGGTAAGTGCTGAAATGAGGCTGAATGATCGACAAGATGTGTGGTAAGTGCTGAAATGAGGCTGAATGATCGACAAGATGTGTGGTAAGTGCTGAAATGAGGCTGAATGATCGACAAGATGTGTGGTAAGTGCTGAAATGAGGCTGAATGATCGACAAGATGTGTGGTAAGTGCTGAAATGAGGCTGAATGATCGACAAGATGTGTGGTAAGTGCTGAAATGAGGCTGAATGATCGACAAGATGTAGCAAGAATGAAAAACCTTTTCATCGTGTACCTCATGATGATGGTATCACATGGAATATCACAGGATGTTAATATAGGTGCTCACACTGCAGTTCAAACCTTGAATGGTCTGCCCTCTTTTTATTCGGCAATCATATAGAATGTCTGGGATATTACCGGGAGATGAACACTTTTATAACAGCGTTCAGGCAACAATTTTTATGAAATGAAATTACAATGGAATGCAGATCATTAGCTCTGGCCCGACCGGGAATCGAACTCGGGATCTCCTGCTTACATGACAGACGCTCTATGCTACTGTAGGGACTTCAATCTGGCACCCTCCCCAGCAGACCCACACTTCCAACTTACTGTCCACACACTACATTTCTAGTGCCCTGCCCATTATACTCATGTCCGAAAGAACAGAAACCATCTTCATATAGATAAGGCTTACCGGCTACTGTCCACACACTACATTTCTAGTGCCCTGCCCATTATACTCATGTCTGAAAGAACAGATACCATCTTCATATAGATAAGTCATACCGGCTACTGTCCACACACTACATTTCTAGTGCCCTGCCCATTATACTCATGGCCGAAAGAACAGATACCATCTTCATATAGATAAGGCTTACCGGCTACTGTCCACAAACTACATTTCTAGTGCCCTGCCCATTATACTCATGGCCGAAAGAACAGATACCATCTTCATATAGATAAGGCTTACCGGCTACTGTCCACACACTACATTTCTAGTGACCTGCCCATTATACTCATGTCCGAAAGAACAGATACCATCTTCATATAGATAAGGCTTACCTGCCAATGATCTTCTTCAGTGCGGATGCGCTCACATTGCTCAAACTCTTACGGGAATCGGTAGATTGACTGCCGCGAGTAATGAGTATAGCGGTCAGGAGCACTAAAAATGTAGTGTGTGGACAGTACGTTGTAAGTGTGAGTCTTACGGGGAGCGTGCCAGAGATACGTCCCTGCACTCACACAATCCTCTGTCCTCGATGAGTGTCCGAAGGAACAGATACCATCTTCATGTAGTTTCATGAAACTACACACCCTTTGTTTCAGGCATGGTAAGAAATTCCTCAGTGTATCACTGGGAGGTTGTTTGCTTCCACACCACAACGAACAGAAGATTGTTGTTATAATTAAAGTGTAGTTACTCACAGAGGCCCATTAAGGGCTGTAATTACTGAATGGTAGCGAAACGTGGTAGATACTCTAACACGTTAATGCGGAACCGACATAGACTGGAAAAAATTAATTCCTGTTTTCGCGACCAGATGCTAATCTGTTTCTGTGAACGTCAGCAGTACGAATAGAAATGTTCTGCAAGAAACAGGAATGTGTAATGGAACAGGAACAGGTCGACGTCAGCTAAGGTCAAACAAATGATAAAGGCATCAATGTTGAAATATTAGTAACCGGCGTTTACACAATTTGTTCAGTAAGTGCAGAGGAAACGTCAACCAGACGCTGCATCCGTAAAATGGCGTGATCGACGTTGTTCGCAGCACCTGCAGTGGCACTCAGTGACGTGTTCCTGTGTGCTAGCCTTCAGATCAGGCTTTTAGGTATCCCCAGAGCCAAAAGTCACATTGATTCAGATCAGCTGATCTCACAGGCCATGCATCTGGAAAACTACTGGAGATTACACGTTGCTAGAACGTTGCATTAAGCGGTTCTTAAACTGGACGAGCGACATGAAGTGTTGCCCATATCGCGTGAAAAAAGCGGTTTCTACACAGTTGCACCCTTCCAAAGCAGGAATCACATCTTGTTTAAGGAGGTCTCCATAGCGTATAGACGTCACTGTACACCAAAGAGGCCCTCAAAAGGAGAACGGAGAGAGAATGAAGGTGCTTCTGAGTCAACACCACCCAGTCACATACGACGAGTGCAGTGGCCCTTCGCACAAAGCGGGTTTAAACGGTACCCCAAAGTCGGTAGTTCTGTGCATTCACTGCAGCCTGCAGTGTAAAATATGCCCCATCGATCCACAGAATGTTGCTCAGCCACATTTCAACTTCGATTCGCGCCAGAAAACGAAGAGCAAGTTCACTAGGTTGCTGCCGATGATGAGGTTTCTGGATCTTCTACGAGTCCCATAAAACTGTTCGTGCTGTTGACCATGAGATGGACAATTATCGTGATGTTGCACGATCACAACCAGCACTAGGGGCACGTGCTGCAAGGTCAGTTACAGCAACAGCAACCCCGTCAGTGTCTTCCACCAGATACAATGTATTCCTCTTCCAGATGCTGCACCAAGCTCACCCGTGTTTGCGAGTTTGATTATCGTCTTCTTTAATCCACTCGATGACATCTGACCTCTCCTTGGGCCTTTCAATCGGCGATGCTATCTCATTGCAGCTCTGTAACCGCACGCCTTTCACATCAAACAGTTCCACTAACAGGTCATGATTTCTCATCTCAACAGCCTTTCTGTTCACTCGCATTATGGCTTGTCAAATGACAGCGTGAATGTCATACGGTTATACAAACAGTGTACAGCTCCAGATTTGCACCTGGTGGCCACAACTGTAACGTATGTGTTTTTCCAGTGCAAATCGATTCTGCAATAAGGAAACAACATTAGCAGGCTATCTGACATTGATTTTTTTGGGGATTTTCTGGGTGGGAAGAATCAATTATAATTTAATCAAATTTTGAAATAATTTCATTCATATTTCGAACAGTTTTTGTGAATTTTTTTTAACAATTCCAGGCAAAAATAACAAAGTTACGCTGTGATTTCTGCTGAAGGTTGTGAGTATGGTTCTCCAATTGCGTGCAGTGTAGCCACTCCGATTTTCATCTGAAATCAAAAAGGTTTTGATTTTACGTTAATAACTTATTTTCTAAGAACATGGATCTCAACGCAGGTGAAAATAATGAAATTTAAAAATTTTGCAGGCGCTGAACAATTTACTTCTATTTGCACGATTTTTTTCTCAAATTATGCAAAGAAAAATACCCTTAAAACCATGAAATCATTTCACAAATTGGTTCATATAATTCGTAATTTTTATAAAGAATCATACTATAAATTTTCATAATGATCAGTTCCACACTTTTTTAGTTAGACTGCACGCAAATGTGAAAAGAGTCATTTCGAGAGAAATGCGTTTGAAAAATAAATACTCGGAAACCAGAAATTCAAGGAAGTTAACAGTAATATGCTTACCGAGTAATCTGTGATTCCACCAACATATAGTAATCCTTCTTCTTACTGATAGGCTTCATTTTGCGCTTGCAGCAGTGCTTTCCGACCTTCCTTCGATTCCAATGACAGACGTCGATTCTGCCGGCTTACGCTCTGGTTATCCATTTGTTCGGCGTAATTGATGCTTTGCGTGCTTACTACAATTCCTGCCTCGTCCATGACCATCAGAAGGGATGAATTTCTTTTATTGAACAAGCCCGCTGGTAAATACGATGCCAATTCAATGACTTTTAGCATGACTGAAAGTGTTTAGGAGCTAATCGCCAAATAGTGGAATTAAAACTTTCATTCGCATTTTGTGTGTGGCCACCTAAACATCTCTCCAGTAATTCATCCCTTGATAATTCTTCATATATTGGAAGAATTTCGTTCTGTGCGTCGGAGTGCAATGGAGTAGGGTGAGGTTCATCTTCCATTCCAAGGGCTGTTCGTTTCGGCCACTCGCAGCAGCTGTCTTCTCCCTCTGAACAGTACTCGTGTCGAGGATT
Source organism: Schistocerca gregaria (assembly GCF_023897955.1). Classification (NCBI taxonomy): domain Eukaryota; kingdom Metazoa; phylum Arthropoda; class Insecta; order Orthoptera; family Acrididae; genus Schistocerca; species Schistocerca gregaria. The sequence goes on from NC_064924.1 coordinate 44,905,006, forward strand.
TTCGTCCGTGGAAATCATGTGATAGTATGTCCCCATAATTGCTTTTTTCATATGTCTTGCACACTATCTACAGTGTGAAAAGTATTTAAACCGACAAACTCTGAGAGGTTGCAGGGGACATCAAAACAAATACTTTTCCCTAATGTCATTTTTTCCTACGAGGATTATTTAAACCGGTGGAGGGCGTATTACGCTCTTCAGTTGTTGAGGCCGTATTACGATCTTCAGTTGTTAGAGGGCGTATTACGCACTTCAGTTGTAGGCAACTGCTGTCCACCAGTGTAGTTGTGCACTGTCTCTGTTTACTAATGGAGCGATACACCTGGAGTGAGTACACTGATACGGTTGGTGCGTACTGCACAGCAGTACCAACAACAATATCCTAATCGCCGTATCCCGCATCATACGACCGTTGCTGCTGTGTACCAACGTCTGCTTGAGACCGGGTCATGTAGCAGATTACCCTCACAGGGACGACGTCGCACGGTAAGAACGCTGCAATTTGTGGAGGCTGTCTTGCAGCATGTGGAGTGGGTTCTTTCAATCAGCATTCGTGCAATGGCACGTAACATGGGGACGAATCAGACGAATGTAAGAACAGTCCTTCGAGAGCAATTGTTACGTCCATTTCACTTACAGTATGTCCACAACCTGGAACCAGTTGATTATGCACCCAGAGCACAGTTCCTCTACCGGTTTAAATCCTCCTCATAGAAAAAAACGAAATTAGGGGAAAATATTTGTTTTGATGTCCCCTACAACCTCCCAGAGTTTGTGGGTTTAAATACTTTTCACCATTTTCGCTTGTCCATAATACGTGCTGAGCTTTTTCACTAATGGCTCTGCGAGTTTGACTTTTCCACCAAGCTTTTTAGTTTTTCGAATGTTTCGGAGTCGATTTCCCATTCTCTTCTGAAGGTGATCTATACATAGCCGATGTGCACTCGGTTCTATGGTCATAAAATCTAAACGAATGCGAATTTCGCATTGAACTTTCGACAGCGTATTCTTGGATAATTTGGCTAACGATTTATGTATTTAAAAAATCAGATTGTTTGAAGCTCCTAATGTGGTTTCCCCCCTTAACATATCTGCATATCCAACAAAGTGTCGCTGCCATACGATACTGGCAGGCCACACTGGAGTAGCTGCACTTAAATTACAACCTCCCAGTACAACATAACGTTCAGCGCACTAGCCTGTGAGACAGTGAGGTGAGCGATACCCGGATAGAATCAGCGCGGATAACAGCCGGTCAGCCTCAGTGTGGTTCTAAGGCGATTTCCTTCGCTCGTTTAGGAGAATACCGGATTGGTCGCAACTTCCGTCTCAGAAAATACGATATAGAAACGGCTAAAAACCGACCACGCACAGAACAATGCGCGATTTACTTAACTTCTTCAGCTTTTCGTGTAGACTGTGGCACCAGGTATGCGGCCACATTAATAAATAATGAAAAATATTGTTAGATACTAAAAGGACCAACCCCCGTAGTAGAGGGGATATATACTGAATCGTCCCCTTAGAAAAATTTCTAAATGACTGCGCTGGTAAACCGCTTACGTTATTTGATTTTCAAACAGCTGAGCAAAACTGAACGTACTCAGACATTTCTCTCTTTACTTATTCTGATCATCACTAAACTGACACACAATATTTTTAGCCCAACGCAATCTGACTTTCAAAAATCCCTACAAAAGAATGGCCCTGGCTAACAATAACCTATCCCTTTCACGAATCACTCACGTCACAAAAATCTTCGTTACTCGAACTACTGCAATACAGCGAGCGCCAATATTGCCAGCTAAATAAAAGATTCTAACTACTGAAGGCACTAACTACATATAGGCATAGCTAGCAAATGAAAGATTTTGATAGAGAACAAACAATGTATTTACCTTAATAGTGCTCAAAAGTCATTATATATATCAGTTCATGATATCCAGTCCTACAAATTTACTCTCTCTGATGGACACACGTCCAGATCATCCGCTCTCCAAACTCCGCTATCTCACTCCCCACATCCGCTGGCGGCTCACCTCCAACTGCGCAACGCTACGCACTGTTCACATCCAACTGCCCAACACTACAATAGCAAATTCCAATAATGCAAACCAGCCACAGACTGCAACACAGCACAGTCGGTGATTTTCATATATAGAGCGCTACATGGCGTTACCAACATAAAAAGCTAAACAGCCTACTTACATAAGTCAGTGATTTTCATATAGAGCTCTACATGGCGTCACCAAATAAAAAGCTAACCAGCCTACTTACAATGCTAAGGAAATAATGAAGAGAAGGATTCTCTGTCCTTGGGGGAATGGGTGGGGGTGGGGCTGAGGGAGAAGGTCACTCATCATACTGATGTCGACGACAAACATCAGTTTCGAACAGAATTAGAGTTTAATCATTTAATACGACTTTTGTGATGAACATCTGAAAAGAATTTCATAAATAACGGATGGTGCTTCATAGTACAGAGGTTTCAATATCCGTCAGCGTATTTGATAGGAACCAGTTGGGATGTAGCAGCTATACGCTGTTTAAGTGCCCAAATTTGCTGTTGCCACCTAGTGACAAAGTGCGCATTAGTGTGAGTGTCTACGTGTGTGTGTGTGTGTGTGTGTGTGTGTGTGTGTGTGTGTGCGTGCGTGCGTGTGTGTGCGTGGCGGAGGGTGGGCGGCTCGCAGCAGCTCGATTCCGGTCGTGTGCCGACCAAATATTGTGAGTCCTAATTAAAGAGGCGGCGCGCCGGCCCTGTTTGAAGTGGGGGCGTCGCAGCCGGCCTCGTCAGCGCCGCCATCGGGCGGTTCCCATCGATCAAAGCGCTCGGCGCGGCGCGGCGCGGCCCGCAAAACTCCTCGCTCTGCTCTGCGCGGCGCGGCTCGGCTCGGCGCGCCCTTCTTTGTCGCTAATGAGAGACGGTTCCGCAGACAGAAGAGGACCCGGCCCGGCCCCGCCGCCGACCGCCGCGCTGTTTGAAGCTCAAACACAGCCGGCGGGGCGCTGGGGGCCGACCGAACGCGTCAGTCGGAGCCGAATCCGACTGAGCCCGACGGAACCCAACTCGCCGATCCGGCGCTGACTTCTGAAAAGCAAGCCCGTCCCGCATACCGCTCCGTCAGCGCTTCTGCTCCGTCGTCAAACACCGCGGCTCAAGTTTGAAAAAGGTCGCGGGCTTCCCACACTCACACACCTGCTACGAAGCTTGAATTTTACCTCGTATCAGAACAAGTGGAGTCTCGGGGAACAGATACCACTTGTAAGTTTAACACACAAAGATCTCGTCTGGATCACTTGCTAGGCTATATTAGGATATCTAGATTCCAGTTTTAATATGCAGAGAGTCCCATTTTTCTTGATGAGCCTACATAACGCAGAAGAACAAAAAAGAGAGGTGTACCAAGCACAGGGTGACAACTGTTGTCGTTGTTGTGGTCTTCAGTCTTGAGACTGCTTTAATGCAGCTCTCCATGCTACTCTATCCTGTGCAAAAATCTTCTTCATCTCCCAGTACCTACTGCAACCTACATCCTTCTGAATCAGTTTAGTGTATTCATCTCTTGGTCTCCCTCCACGCTGCCCTCCAATGCTAGATTTGTGATCCCTCGATGCCTCAGAACATGTCCTACTAACCGGTCTGTTCTTTTGTCCATGGATTTTAATACCTACTCCGAATTTTTATTTTGTTTCTTTTACTCTTTGCCCAATATACAGATTGAATATCATCGTGGAGAGGCTACAATCCTGCCTCACTCCTTGCCCAACCACTACATCAATTTCATGTCCCTCTTGCCATCTGGTTTCTGTATAAATTGTAAATAGCCTTTCGCTCCCTGTTTTTACCCCTGCCACCTTCAGAATTTGAAAGAGTGTATTCCAGTCAATATTGTCAAAATCCTTCTCTAAGTCTACAAATTCTAGAAACGTAGCTTTGCCTTTCCTTAATCTTTCTTCTAAGATAAGTCGTAGGGTCAGTATTGCCTCACGTGTTCCAACATTTCTACGGAATCCAAACTAATATTCCCAGAGGTCGGCTTCTACCAGTTGTTCCATTCGATTGTAAAGAATTCATGTTAGTATTTTGCAGCCGTGACTTATTAAACTGATAACTCGGTATTTTTCACATCTGTCAACACCTGCTTTCTCTGGGAGTGGAATTATTATATTCTTCTTGAAGTCTGAGGGTATTTCTCATACATCTTGCTCAACAGATGGTAGAGTATTGTCCGGATTGGCTCTCCCAAGTCTGTCAGTAGTTCTAATGGAATGTGGTCTACTTCCGGGGCCTTATTTCGACTTAGATCTTTCAGTGCTCTGTCAAACTCTCCACGCAGTATATACAGATTGAATAACATCGTGGAGAGGCTACAACCCTGCCTCACTCCCTGCCTAACCACTACATCCCTTTCATCTCCCTCTTGCCATCTGGTTTCTGTACAAATTGTAAATAGCCTTTCGCTCCCTGTATTTTACCCCTGCCACCTTCAGAATTTGAAAGAGAATATTCCAGTCAACATTGTCAAAATCCTTCTCTAAGTCTACAAATTCTAGAAACTTAGCTTTGCCTTTCCTTAATCTTTCTTCTAAGATAAGTCGTAGGGTCAGTATTGCCTCACGTGTTCCAACATTTCTACGGAATCCAAACTAATATTCCCAGAGCTCGGCTTCTACCAGTTGTTCCATTCGATTGTAAAGAACTGTTGTTAGTATTTTGCAGCAGTGACTTATTATTCAGAAGTTATAACGATTTTATATATATATAATCGTCATAACTTCTGAACAGTTTATTTCGGGACGTTGAAACTGCACCGTTGGCTGCGGGATATGATAGTAATTAGTACGCTTTGATTTTGCGACGAAGTCCACTTTCATTTGGATGCGTTCGTCAATTAGCAAAATTGGCGCATTTGGGGCACTGAGAATCCGCACTCCGGAACTGAGAAGTCTCTTCGCCCCCCAACGGGTGAGAGTCTGGAGTGCAATGTCCAGTCACGGAATAATCGGTGCGAAATTCCTTGTCGGCACGGTGGCTACCGAACTGTACGTGAAGGTTTTGGAAGATGATTTCAACCCCATTATCCAAAGTGACCCTGATTTCGATAAGACGTGGTTCGTGGAGGACGGACCTCGACCACATCGAAGCAGGAGAGTGTTTGATCTCCTGGAGGAGGATTTTGGAGACCGCATTCTGCTCTGGGGTACCCAGAGGCCACTATCATGGGCCTCGATTGACCTCCGTATTCTCCGGATCTGAACACATGCAACTCCGTTTTTGGGGCTATATTAAAGACAGGCTGTACAGAAAACGACGCTAAAACTATTTCTGAGCTGAAAACAGCCATTCAGGAGGTCATCGGTACCATCGATATTCCGGCACTTCAGCGGGTCATGAATTTCGTTATCCGTCTGCGCCACATCGTCGCCAATGTCGTAGCCTAAATCTGAATATCTATAGTGACCTTTACATGTTGAGAAAAGTGTGTGCACGTGAATATCTATAGTGACCTTTACACGTTGAGAAAAGTGTGTGCACGTGTAATATTTCTGGCTTTGCAGCCATCATATTCGGTACAAGAAGCCCTTTTTAGAGCAGTTGTGGCAAGGTAACGTAATGTGGTATGAGGTGCCGATGACAGATGGTTTGGTATCGTGAGAAAGACCGCCTAATTTGTCGTCCTTCTCAGCGACTGACTGCTGCGTTCGGAAGTTGCGGGCCAAAATGAGAATCTTCTATTATTAATATTTGAAAAATTAAGCAGTGTATTTACTTGAATCTCAAGTGAAAGCCTCTCTCAATAGTGTGCTATCATTTCATCATTTCACAAATATTAATAACCAGCAGAATAATAAACAACTGCTAATCGTAAACGCAGACGGAGCACTTCGGGAGGGAGGACTCGAACCTCCGCCGTCTCTCTCTTTCAACTTTCCGTACTCGCCGTAGTTTGTAAATAATTTACGCTTTTTCATATAGTTAAATAATTGCCATCCTACACGTGTTACACACTGAAGTGACATAAATCATCGGATAGCGATATGAATAAATGCAGATGGCGGTAGTACGACGTGCAAAAGGGCAGTGCATTGGCGAAACTGTCATGTGTACTGAGATGATTCATGTGAAAACATCCGCGACCTGATTATACCCGCACGACGGAATTAAAAGACTTTCAACGCAGAATGGTTGTTGGAGCTAGTCGCATGGAACATTCAGTTTCTGAATTCGCTATGGAATTCAATGTTTCGAGACCCACAGTCTCAAGTGTGTGCCGAGGATACCAGGTTGCAGTCATTACCTCCTACAACGGACAACACAGTGGCCGGCGGCCTTCATTTAACAACCGAGAGCAGCGGCGTTATGTAGAGTTGTCAGTGCTAACAGACAAGCAACACCGCTTGAAATAGCCGCAGAAATCGCTGTAGCACGTTCAACGAACGTATCTGTTAGGACAGTGCCGTGAACTCTGGCGTTGATGACCTGTGGCAGCAGACTGCCGACGCGAGTGCTTTTACTAAAGGCACTACGTCACCCACAACGCGTCTCCTGCGCTCGTGAGTATATCTGTTGGATCCTAGACGACTAAATAACCGTGGTCTGTTCAGACGAGTCCAGACTGCAGCTGGTAAGAGCCATGGACCCAACCTGTCAACAAGGCGCTGTGCAAGCTGTCGGTGCTCCATAATGCTATAGGCTATGTTTAATACTGCCAGTCCTGAAAAAACACTGGCATCTGGTGAGCAAGATGTATGAGACAGGCGAAATACCCTCAGACTTCAAGAAGAATATAATAATTCCAATCGCAAGGAAAGCAGGTGCTGACAGGTGTGAAAATTACAATCAGTTTAATAAGTCACGGATGCAACATACTAACGAGAATTCGTTACAGACGAATGGAAAAACTGATAGAAGCCGACCTCGGGGAAGATCAGTTTGGATTCCGTAGAAATATAGGAACACGTGAGGCAATGCTGACCCTACGACTTATCTTAGAAGCTAGATTAAGAAACTTACTGCCCTGCGTATCTCTCAAATGATACAGCGCTTGTTTCGCCACAGTGCGTAGGCGGTAGCTGTGTGAACTGAGCGAACTGTTGCCACACAGTCCATGTTAGCGATGTCGTCTATTTGGTGTGGTCGTTTCTTTAAGATACTGCGAGTAGCTGGTCGAACTGACATTGTTAATAGTCGCTGACCGAGAGAAAGGCTTTTTCTCATCACAAGCAGAAGACACGAGCACGGCGATAGGAGAACACACGTACCTCTCCCGCTTAGTTCTGAAACCGTCAGTGGTCCCCCCCCCCCCCCCCCCCCTTCTGTACATGCGCTGTTGGCTGAGGCATATGGCGCCACATTCTCGGTCCGGCCCTGTTATCAAGCATCAGTTTATTCGTTGTGTTCTCATTTCTGTTGTATAAGTGAAATCAACAAGGTAAATGACAGCAACATACAAGGGACATAGACTAAGACAGCCACTACTGCCGGTGCGACATTACGTGAATAGATTTTTTTTAAGGTAGAACGCGTATGAAAAAACCAGAAGATGAGAAACGAGTTAACACAAAGTTTTGCATACCATCAAAGGCCTTAAGCAAGATTCCTGTCTGTTCCTGTTATTTTTAACGTATACATAGACCAAGTGCAGGACGCATGGTACAAAAGATATTCAGGAATGCGTTTGTTAGTTACTCAGAAAAGAATGCATTCATTACTCATTTTCACATGGCTAAACAATCTTCACTAGCAGCAGGCAAGATGGGGAACACATACTGCATAAATTACATAACGAATACACAAGATGAGGTCTAAAAATTAATTTCGAACAGACACACTACTTGTAGATTGGTAAGTAAGGAACGCATTTAGTTCTCGAAAATGAAAAAAATTTAATATTTTTTAAAAATATTTTAAATATTTTTAATATTTGGCGTCCATTACTTCCACTGACGGCACCTGTCAGAAAGATGTTGAGACGAATGTAGCTATGGGTAAACGAGCGACGAATACCCTACATGGACTGCACTGAAACAATAATATTAGTCAGCAGACAAAAAAAAGGTTTATTCCAAAGTCTTATGGACAACCGTTTCTTATGGTGGAGAAATATGGTAACTTACAAACAAAAAAAGGGACAAGATCAGGAGAGTGGAATTATATTTCATGAGAAGATGCCTGCAGATCACCCATGAAGAAAGACCAAAACATCAGAAATATGAGAACAAATGGAAGTGACACAGTCCATTACTAGCATACGGGAGAATAAAAGTTTTCGGCGGTGAGGACGTGTTAAAAGAATGAGCAATGACAGGTGACCCAAGAAGGTGTTAACGTGGGCAACGAAATGAAACTTACGGTAATTATGTACTAAATGGGCAATAGATGAAAAGATATTAATAGTTTTTGCTTTGAGTTGTGGCGTCAACGTTAGACATCACGCTAGAGGTTGCGATAATCGATAGCGGTCCAGCACTTGCAACCTCTCTGAACTAGATGGCTCTTGCAGCGCCGCCGTATGGACGGACAGAGACTTGCAGATCGCACCGGCCGAATCAGCTACAGGTGGTGAGCGAAGTCAGATTAGAATAGCGTTCAGGTCGCTAGATTAGAGCATGCATTACGCACGTAATACCAGAATTTTGTTATCTTGCTTGTTGTATAATCCAGTCAATGCTTGTCAATGAGTCATTTGTGTTCAAGAAATATACACTCCTGGAAATGGAAAAAAGAACACATTGACACCGGTGTGTCAGACCCACCATACTAGCTCCGGACACTGCGAGAGGGCTGTACAAGCAATGATCACACGCACGGCACAGCGGACACACCAGGAACCGCGGTGTTGGCCGTCGAATGGCGCTAGCTGCGCAGCATTTGTGCACCGCCGCCGTCACTGTCAGCCAGTTTGCCGTGGCATACGGAGCTCCATCGCAGTCTTTAACACTGGTAGCATGCCGCGACAGCGTGGACGTGAACCGTATGTGCAGTTGACGGACTTTGAGCGAGGGCGTATAGTGGGCATGCGGGAGGCCGGGTGGACGTACCGCCGAATTGCTCAACACGTGGGGCGTGATGTCTCCACAGTACATCGATGTTGTCGCCAGTGGTCGGCGGAAGGTGCACGTGCCCGTCGACCTGGGACCGGACCGCAGCGACGCACGGATGCACGCCAAGACCGTAGGATCCTACGCAGTGCCGTAGGGGACCGCACCGCCACTTCCCAGCAAATTAGGGACACTGTTGCTCCTGGGGTATCGGCGAGGACCATTCGCAACCGTCTCCATGAAGCTGGGCTACGGTCCCGCACACCGTTAGGCCGTCTTCCGCTCACGCCCCAACATCGTGCAGCCCGCCTCCAGTGGTGTCGCGACAGGCGTGAATGGAGGGACGAATGGAAACGTGTCGTCTTCAGCGATGAGAGTCGCTTCTGCCTTGGTGCCAATGATGGTCGTATGCGAGTTTGGCGCCGTGCAGGTGAGCACTAAAATCAGGACTGCATACGACCGAGGCACACAGGGCCAACACCCGGCATCATGGTGTGGGTAGCGATCTCCTACACTGGCTGTACACCTCTGGTGATCGTCGAGGGGACACTGAATAGTGCACGGTACATCCAAACCGTCATCGAACCCATCGTTCTACCATTCCTAGACCGGCAAGGGAACTTGCTGTTCCAACAGGACAATGCACGTCCGCATGTATCCCGTGCCATCCAACGTGCTCTAGAAGGTGTAAGTCAACTACCCTGGCCAGCAAGATCTCCGGATCTGTCCCCCATTGAGCATCTTTGGGACTGGATGAAGCGTCGTCTCACGCGGTCTGCACGTCCAGCACGAACGCTGGTCCAACTGAGGCGCCAGGTGGAAATGGCATGGCAAGCCGTTCCACAGGACTACATCCAGCATCTCTACGATCGTCTCCATGTGAGAATAGCAGCCTGCATTGCTGCGAAAGGTGGATATACACTGTACTAGTACCGACATTGTGCATGCTCTGTTGCCTGTGTCTATGTGCCTGTGGTTCTGTCAGTGTGATCATGTGATGTATGTGACCCCAGGAATGTGTCAATAAAGTTTCCCCTTCCTGGGACAATGAATTCACGGTGTTCTTATTTCAATTTCCAGGAGTGTAGTTTTCATTAGTTCCTGGAGTGCAGTAGCAGGACAAAGTTAAGTAAAAGTTATTTACAATAGTATTCCAGTGGTAATTATTATAGAATGCTTCAGATTCCTACAACCACCCCACTCGTGCTAGCCTCTATCATCCCACTGCAAATCGAAAAGCACCCTGCATTTGTATGAGGTCGTGGCATGCTGCCATAGACCTACACATCAGGAGTAACCAGGAGTTCTGGAAGGTGAAAACACTAGCGTCTAGTCGGAAAAGTTAAAGTAGAAGAAGGTAGAAAATATACAAAATGGAGATTGATTGTTGGCTACAAATTATGTCTTTGCTGGTGTCTGAGTAGAGCTCTTTAATCCATACAAAAACTACAAGGTAATTCACTCCTTTTAAGGGTTGGGTACCTCAATCGTAGGTCAGTTCATTGTCAGTCTGCATATCAGTCTTCAAGACTCCTTTATCTCATACACGGATGGAGGAATCAAGGTGACGTTTATGTCAAATACTAAGGTCTTCTGTCCCTTGGTGTGAGCAAAAAAAAAATAATCTTCTAAGTCATTGCGGTCAAAAGATATGGCCGTCTAGTAAGGTCCCTTTTTCTGAGAAAGGTGTACAGCAATCAAGTTGAAATCTACGTAAAATACTAAATTTTACGACCGGTTGACGCCGTAAAAGAGTTAAGTTTCTAAGTCAGTGCAGTCAAAAGATACGCCCATTTACGTCATATATTTTGATACTGACAAACTCACTCATCAGAACCCATAGATGAAGTATCTCTATACACAATTAAGTTTTTAAGGAGCCTCAGAGAGCACTTATCCGTTTTTTTTTTTTTTTTTAGCAAATCGATAGCGTTTAACTGACTGTAGAAGCAGTTGTCTCACTTTGGCCAAGGCAGTCAAATTGCTAAAATACAGAATAGAATTTACGTAATTCACTTACCGATCGCGCACTAAATTTCCCTTCTCATCTTAGAGTTGAGTATTTATTATTAAAAACAGTCTTGATCACGATTTATTTGTCAAGGAGACCGGTTTCGACCAGTATTGTGGTCATCTTCAGACCTACAAGTTGTCAAAATAACTCGAAATCGCTGATAAAACGCGGGACGGACGCCACGAAGGACGAAGAAGTTTCCATAGAACATCGATTGACACGGGGATGCAGGCTGAATATTAACGGAGGCGACAGCTGTATTTTATTGCATCGTGGGCGGAATAATGCAGGGCGGATGCGAGCGATAAGCCCCCATCTGCCAATTAGGTGTGGAGCTGATGCGCCAGGTGAGAAGCTTTTGCACGCTTTGCCGACGCCCAGAGTCGGGTGCGCCTCCACGGCATATGGCACGCGCCAGCTGCGGTCGTGGGTGCGTGGGACGCCTATTGTCACGCGGGGAATTCCCATTCAGCCGCCAGTTCGGGAATAACGCTTTGTTTCACTTACGGGCCCGCGCGACCCACACGCGCAACTGGACCGAAACACGGAAAGCACACACTTCCACTTCATTCAGTGCAGAGTTAACACACTGGTACATCCAGCAGTAACATCGAAATACACTACTGGCCATTAAAATTACTACACCACGAGGATAACATGCTATAGACGCTAAATTTAACCGACAGGAAGAAGATGCTGTGATATGCAAATGATAAGCTTTTCAGAGCATTCACACAAGGTTGGCGCCGGTGGTGACACCTAAAACGTGCTGACATGAGGAAAGTTTCCAACCGACTTCCCATACATAAAAGCAGTTGACCGGCGTTGCCTGGTGAAACGTTGTTGTGATGCCTCGAGTAAGGGGAAGAAATGCGTACCATCACGTTTACGACTTCGATAAAGGTTGGATTGTAGCCTATCGCGGTTGCAGTTTATCGTATCCCGACAGTGCTGCTCGCGTTGGTCGAGAACCAATGACTGTTAGCAGAATATGGAATCGGTGGGTTCAGGAAGGTACTACGGAATGCCGTGCTGGATCCCAACGGCCTCGTATCACTAGCAGTCGAGATGACAGGCATCTTATCCGCACGGCTGTAACAGATCGTGCAGCCACGTCTCGATCCCAGAGTCAACATATGAAGACGTTTGCAAGACAACAACCATCTGCACGAACAGTTGGACGTCGTTTGCAGCAGCATCGACTATCAGCTCGGAGACCATGGCTGCGGGTACCCTTGACGCTGCATCACAGACAGGAGCGTCTGCGATGGTGTACTCAGCCACGACCCTGGGTGCACGAATGGCAAAACGTCATTTTTTCGCATGAATCCAGGATCTGTTTACAGCATCATGATGGTCGCATCCGTGTTTGACGACATCGTGGTGAACCCACATTGGAAGCGTGTATTCGTCATCGCCATACTGCCGTATCACCCGGCGTGATGGTATCAGTTGCCATTGCTTATACGTCTCGGTCACCTCTTGTTCGCTTTGACGGCACTTTGAACAGCTGACGCTACATTTCAGATGTGTTACGACCTGTAGCTCTACCCTACATCCGAACCTCAGTGAAACCCTACATTTCAGCAGGATTATGCACGACAGCATATTGCAGGTCCTGTACGGGCCTTTCTGGATACAGAAAATTTTGGACTTCTGCCCAGGCCAGCGCATTCTCCACATCTCTCAGCAACTGAAAACGTCTGGTCAATGGTGGCCGAGCACCTGGCTCGTCACAATACGCCAGTCACTACTCTTGATGAACTGTGGTATCGTGTTTAAGCTGCATGGGCAGCTGTACCTGTACACCCCATCCAAGCTCTGTTTGACTCAATGCCCAGGCGTTTCAAGGCCGTTATTACGGCCAGAGGTGGTTGTTCTGGGTACTGATTTCTCAGGATCTATGCACCCAAACTGCGTGAAAATATAATCACATGTCAGGTCTAGTATAATATATTTGTCCAATGAATTCCCGTCTATCATCTGCATTTCTTCTTGGTGTAGCAATTTTAATGGCCAGTAGTGTGCAATTAAAAGAAGAAATCATCGTTTTAGGGATACGCAAGCCAACAATTAAACCGAGTTTTTGAATGAAAGTGACTTACCCTTGTGGTTTTACTACTCTGAATCGTAATAAAATCCCATTTATCTTCCAGTAAGTTCAACCTACACTACGTATTTATGACCTGTTGTATGTAAGAAATTAATTTATTTATTTATGTATTTACACATTCTATGGCCACATTGGAGCACTTTATTCACCCATATGCATTTGAGTCTTAATACTAGTCGTAGACTTGGCTTTCCTCTCCTAAAACTTCTTCATCCTTTCTGACCTGGCTGATCTTTGTTCATCAGTTATGGTGTATTTTTTGCGTGTAAATGTCTTCTCTTTAAATCTCGTGTCACTATGTTTCAAGTGCTTCTACTCTTCTCTACCTTCAATTTGTTGCATTGTGAAGCCTTACTCGTCTATATCATCTTGAACTTCTTTGGACCAGTTGTTCTTTTTCTCACTTTTCCAAAAGTAAGTGAGTAGTTGTTTCAGTAGCCTGGTTTATGGTACTCAGGAAATGTGGCAGAAAAAAGCAAGCCTCCTTTTCCACATTGTCTCAATTACTGACTCAGTTTCTTGGTATACAACTACGTTAGGTAACAGTCGCCACTGTCCCTCTACTTGGTATTTTTTGTTTATAATTATACTAAGGATTCTTCTGTCTGCCTTCTGTAGTTTGTCTGTGGTTGATTTGGTACTCATCTTGAACTGTGTTTCACTAGCATAGGTTGCTTCAGGTCTAATAGCAGCGTCTTAGTTTTGCATTTATGGAGAGACATTTCTTCTTGTATGTTGGTCAGGTTATGCAATGCGCTCGTTTCTGTTTAGTTGTACTGCTTTCTACTGACATTTTCTCGTTTGAATTCCAACTTATAACGTCCGCAAAATATCATTCAGTGTAATGACTGGTGTTTCAACCATGAAGTATGGCAACATTTCTGTCTTTTCAAACGAGATCCGTAGTCCGACTTTTGCTGCTACTTTTTCGAGATCTTCAATAAGAAATTAATATAATAATTGAACTGCTGCAGCCCACTCACAAATTTTAAAGAAAAGAATACATATTTACATAGTGTTGTGATCTTCAGTCGAAAGACTGATCCATGCAGCTCTCCATGCTACTCTGTTGTTGTTGTTGTTGTGGTCTTCAGTCCCGAGACAGGTTTGATGCAGCTCTCCATGCTACTCTATCCTGTGCAAGCTTCTTCATCTCCCAGTACCTACTGTAACCTACATCCTTCTGAATCTGTTTAGTGTATTCATCTCTTGGTCTTCCTCTACGATTTTTACCCTCCACGCTGCCCTCCGATACTAAATTGGTGATCTCTCGATGTCTCAGAACATGTCCTACCAACAGATCCCTTCTTCTAGTCAAGCTGTGCCACAAGCTCCTCTTCTCCCCAATTCTATTCAATACCTCCTCATTAGTTATGTGATCTACCCATCTAATCTTCAGCATTCTTCTGTAGCACCACATTTCGAAAGCTCCTATTCTCTTTTAGCCTAAGCTATTTATCTTCCACGTTTCACTTCCATAGATGGCTACACTCCATACAAATACTTTCAGAAACGACTTCCTGACACTTAAATCTATACTCGATGCTAAAAATTTCTCTTCTTCAGAAACGCTTTCCTTGCCATTGCCAGTCTATATTTTATATCCTCTTTACTTCGACCATCATCAGTTATTTTGCTCCCCAAATAGCAAAACTACTTTACTACTTTGTCTCATTTCCTAATCTATTCCCTCAGCATCACCCGACTTAATTCGACTACATTCCATTATCCTCGTTTTGCTTTTGTTGATGTTCATCTTATACCCTCCTTTCAAGACACTGTCCATTCCGTTCAACTGCTCTTCCAAGTCCTTTGCTGTCTCTGACAGAATTACAATGTCATCGGCGAATCTCAAAGTTTTTATTTCTTCTCCACGGATTTTAAAACCTACTCCGAACTTTTCTTTTGTTTCCTTTACTGTTTGCTCAATATACAGATTGAATAACATCGGGGATAGGCCACAAGCCTGTCTCACACCATTCCCAACCGCTGCTTCCCCTTCATGTCCCTCGACTCTTATAACTTCCAACTGGTTTCTGTACAAATTGTAAATAGCCTTTCGCTCTCTTTATTTTATCCCTCCCATCTTCAGAATTTGAAAGAGAGTATTCCAATCAACATTGTCAAAAGCTTTTTCTAAGTCTACAAATGCTAGAAATGTTCGTTTGCCTTTCCTTAATCTTTCTTCTAAGGTAACTCGTAGGGTCAGTATTGCCTCACGTGTTCCAACATTTCTACGGAATCCAAACTGATCTTTCCCGAGGTCGGCTTCTATCAGTTTTTCCATTCGTCTGTAAACAATTAGCGTTAGTATTTTGCAGCTGTGACTTATTAATTTTAACATCTGTCAACACCTGCTTTCTTTGGGATTGTAATTATTATATTATTCTTGAAGTCTGAGGGTATTTCGCCTGTCTCATATATCTTGCTCACCAGATGGTAGAGTTTTGTCAGGACTGGCTCTTCCAAGGTTGTCAGTAGTCCTAATGGAATGTTGTCTACTCCGGGGGCCTTGATTCGACTCAGGTCTTTCAGTGCTCTGTCAAACTCTTCACGCAATATAATATCTCCCATTTCATCTTCATCTACATTCTCTTCCATTTCCATCATATTGTCCTAAGGTACATCGTCCTTGTATAGGCCCTCTATATACTCCTTCTGCCTTTCTGCTTTCCCTTCTTTGCTTAGAACTGGGTTTCCATCAGAGCTCTTGATATTCATGCAAGTGGTTCTCTTTTCTCCAAAGGTCTCTTTAATTTTCCTGTAGGCTGTATCTATCTTACCCCTAGTGAGATAAGCCTCTACATCCTTACATTTGTCCTCTGGCCATCCCTGCTTAGCCATTTTGCACTTCCTGCCAATATCATTTTTGAGACAATTGTATTCCTTTTTGCCTGCTTCATTACTGCATTTTTATATTTTCTCCTTTCATCAATTAAATTCAGTATTTCTTCTGTTACCCAAGGATTTCTACTAGCCCTTGTCTTTTTACCTACTTGATCCTCTGCTGCCTTCACTATTTCATCCCTCAAAGCTACCCATTCTTCTTCTACTGTATTTCTTTCACCCATTCCTGTCAATTGTTCCCTTACGCTCTCCCTTAAACTCTGTACAACCTCTGGTTTAGTCAGTTTATCCAGGTCCCATCTCCTTAAATTCCCACTTTTTTGCAGTTTCTTCAGTTTTAATCTACAGTTCATAACCTATAGATTGTGGTCAGAGTCCACATCTGCCCCTGGAAATGTTTTACAATTTAAAACCTGGTTCCTGAACCTCTGTCTTACCATTATATAATCTATCTGATACCTTTTAGTATCTCCAGGTTTCTTCCATGAGTACAGCCTACTTTTATGATTTTTAAACCAATTATTAGCTATGATTAAGTTATGCTCTGCGCATAATTCTACCAGGCGGCTTCCTCTTTCACTTCTTAGCCCCAATCCATATTCACCTACTATGTTTCCTTCTTTCCCTTTTCCTACACTCGAATTCCAGTCACCCATGACTATTAAATTTTCGTCTCCCTTCACTACCTGAATAATTTCTTTTATCTCATCATACATTTCATCAATTTCTTCGTCATCTGCAGAGCTAGTTGGCATATAAACTTGTACTACTGTAGTAGGCGTGGGCTTCGTGTCTATCTTGGCCACAATAATGCGTTCACTATGCTGTTTGTAGTAGCTTACCCGCATTCCTATTTTTCTATTCATTGTTAAACCTACTCCTGCATTACCCCTATTTGATTTTGTATTTATAACCCTGTACTCACCTGACCAGAAGTCCTGTTCCTCCTGCCACCGAACTTCACTAATTCCCACTATATCTAACTTTAACCTATCCATTTCCCTTTTTAAATTTTCTAACCTACCTGCCCGATTAAGGGATCTGACATTCCACGCTGCGATCCGTAGAACACCAGTTTTCTTTCTCCTGAAACGACGTCCTCTTGAGTAGTCCCCGCCCGGAGATCCGAATGGGGGACTATTTTACCTCCGAAATATTTTACCCAGGAGGACGCCATCATCATTTAACCATACAGTAAAGCTGCATGCCCTCGGGAAAAATTATGGCTGTAGTTTCCCATTGCTTTCAGCCGTTCGCAGTACCAGAACAGCAAGGCCATTTTGGTTAATGTTACAAGGCCAGATCAGTCAATCATCCAGACTGTTGCCCCTGCAACTACTGAAAAGGCTGCTGCCCCTCTTCAGGAACCACACGTTTGTCTGGCCTCCGTTGTGTTTGCACCTACGGTACGGCTATCTGTATCATTGCGGCACGCAAGCCTCCCCACCAACGGCAAGGTCCATGGTTCATGGGGGGCATGCTACTCTATCCTGTTTAAACCTCTTCATTTCCGAATAACTACACCCCATCTGAATCATCTTACTGTATTCATCTCTCGGTCTCCATCTATGATTTTAACCGCCCCACCCCCTCTCACATACACTCACACACACGTACACTTCCCTCCAATAGCAAATTTAGCGATCGCTTGATGTCTTAGAATATATCCTATCAACCGATCCCTTCCTCTAGTCAGCTTCTGCTACCAATTCTTTTCTCCACAACTCTATTCAGTACCATCTCGTTGGTTACATGACCTACCCGTCCAGTCTTCATCATACTTCTGTAACACTACATTTCCAAAGTTTCTGTTCTCTGCTTGTCTGAACTGCTTATCGTCTACGATTCACTTCCACTTCCACTTAAATCTACATTCAATGTTAACAAATTTCTCTTCTGTACTAACACTTTTCCTTGACATTACCCGTCCAAATTTTATATCCTCTCTACTTCGGCCATCATCCATTATTCAGCCACCCAAAAAACAAAACTCACCTACTACTTCAAGTGTCTAGCTCCATCAGCATCAGCTAATTTGATTCAACTACATTCCTTTACTCTCGTCTTGCTTTTATCGATGTTGATCTTATATCCTCCTTTCAAGACACTGTCCATTTCGTTCAACTGCTCTTCCAAGTAATTTGCCGTCTCTGATAGAATTACAATGTCTTTGGAAAACCTCAAAGTTTTTATTTCTTCTCCCTGAATTTTAACTCCTACTCCAAATTTTCCTTTGGTTTCCTTTCCTGCTTGCTCAGAGTACAGAGTACAGATTAACGCCGGGGATAGGCTACAACCCTATCTCACTCCCTTCTCAACCACTGCTTCTTCTTCTTCATGACCTCGAGTCTGTTTTCTGTAAAAGGTGTAAATAGCCTTTTGCTCCATGTATTTTAATCCTGCTGCCTTCAGAATTTCACAGAGAGTATTCCAGTCAACATTGTCAAAAGCTTTCTCCCCGTCTACAAATGCTATAAACATAGGTTTGCCTTCCCTTAACCTATCTTCTATAAGAGGTCGTAGGGTCAGTACTGTTCCAAACTAATATTCAGCTAGGTAGACTTCCACCAGTTTTTCCATTCTTCTGTAAGGAATTCGTGTTAATATTCCTCAGCCATGACTTACTAAACCCATTGTTCGCTAATTTTGACGCCTGTCGGCAACTGCTTTCTTTGGAACTGGAATTATTACTTTCTTATTGGCGCCTGGGAGTATTTCGCTTGTCTCATACATCCTGAACATCAGATGAAGAATTTTGTCACGGTTGACTCTCCCAATTCTAACAGTAGTTCAGACGGAATGTCGTCTAATCCAGCTGCCTTGTTTCGATTTACGTCTGTCTGTGTTCTATCAAATTTTTCTCGCAGTATCGTATGTCCCGTCTTATCTTCATCTACGTCCTCTTCGATTTGCGTAATATTACTTTCAAGTACATCTCCCTTATATATATATATCATGTACATAATCCTTCCACTTTCCAGGTTTCCCTCCTTTGCTTAGTATTGCTCCCCCATATGAGCTTTTGTAATTCATACAGCTGCTTCTCTGTTCTCGAAAGTCTCTTAGATTTTCCTGTAGGCGATATCAATTTTTGCACTAGTGAAATTTCTTCTAAATCCTTACATTTTTCCTCTAACCATTCCTACTTAGCCAGTTTTTAGATATTATATTCCTTTCGCGTGCTTCATTTACTGCGTTTTTATATTTTCCCCGTTCATCGATTAAATTCAGCGTCGCCTATGTTATCCAAGGATTTCTACCTGATCTTGTCCTTTTCGATCCTCTGTTGCCGCCATTTCGTCTCTTAAAGCTAAACCATTCATCTTCTACTGTAATCCTTTCCTCTGTTCTAGTCAACCGTTGTCTAATGCTCCCTCTGCAACTCTCAACAACCTCTGTTTCTTTCAACTTATCCAGGTGCTATGTCCCTAATTTCCTGGTTTTCTGAAATTTCTGCAGTTTTAGTCTACATAACATAACATTTAAAATCTGGTTCCAAAATCTCTCTCTTACAGTCATGTAATCAGTCTGAAATCTTCTGGTGTCTCCAGGTCTCTTCCACATAGGTAACCATTTAATCTTTGTTTGCAATGCTGCATTCCATCCATATTCTTTTAAATACAAGAATAACATATTTATGCATATATAACCACCTAATAGATAGGTGAATTGTGCACATGTTAATATTCTGGTGTAGCCCATTCATATTTTTAAAACACAAGTAAAATGTATTTACGTATACAGGCATTTAATCTTTTATCTTTGTATCCAATGCAAGAAAGCATATCTGTAACACGTACAACATCTTTGAAGTGACAGTCAAAACATAACGTACAATGGAGAGAACATACAACTTACAACAGGCAGGAGGATGCAGAGTTTTTATGACTCTACTGCCTCTGCAAGTTCAATTCACTGTCAGAGATTCATGTTTTTGAGCCTCAGAAGTGCCTTGTCTAAATAAACATTTTTTTATCATTAGCAAAAGACGCAACCTAACTTATATCGCTCTCGGTCTACTACTCTGAGACTACGTCTGTACTCTCCATCTACACCAGCTACGTAAAAAGACAATTCTGCTCCTGAAGATGATGGTATGAGCTATCGAAGCACTTAGTCGCAAAATAAATGACTGACACCGAAAACAGTTTTATTTTTAAAATAAGTAAGTGTAAAATTGTTTGGGAGCGCGGTTATTTATTATTAGGCTTTCTGATGGCAACTGAATGTATATTTCGACTGGAAGACTGGCTGTCAAGGTAGAGGAGGAAGCCACACCTTTCATATCCCAGTCGGATTGTTTGCATCCAGTTCTCCAGGGATGTTTAGCCAAATACCGTGCTGGATTCTCATTTCCGTGGCAGGTGTCGCATCAGTTAGCGGTTAAATAACGAAAACACTCAGAGCAGAGGTTATACAAGATGCTGCAACATATTCTGCACGCCTTGCATTTTTCTGTTGTATTCTTCTCACATAATGAGACTACGGTGACACTGCGAGAGAAAAGGCTTCCGCCCAAGTTACGCCAAAACGTCAAATCAGGGCAGAGTAAGCCCCATAGTGTACGTCTACACTTACACTCCGAAAACCAACAACCGGTGCGTGGCGCTGTGTAGTTCCGTTACGAATGACATTTCTCCCAATCTCTATCCCATTCGTGAATGATGCGTGGAGCGAACAAAGTTCGATAAACCACCGTATGAGCTCTGCTTTCTCAGACTTTGTAGTCGTGCTCATCCGCGATACTTAGGTGGAATGAAAAAATATATTGCAAGACTCTTATTGTAACGCACGCTCTATGAAGTTTAGTAATAAAACTATGTGATACACAGCGCCTCTATTGCAGTTGATACTCGTTGAGCGTCCATGATGCTAGAGCACTTTTACTAAATATCCCGTGATGAAACTCGGCGCTCTTCATTGGATCTTCTCCATCTCTTCTATTAATACAACCTGGTAAGGGTCTCAAACTGATAAGTAATAATAATCTCTCTGAGAAGTGCTATGTAAACCACTTCTTTCACGGATGAAAAACGTATCCTCAAGATTTTTTCAACTAATAGCAGCCACGTGTCTGATTTTCCTACTGTTTTACGTGGTATTTCCACTTTTAGTCATCCCATGTAGTCACTGCTAAGTATTATACGGTTGTTATTGTCTCCAGTAATTAGCACCAATAGCGAAATCGAACAATATTGGACACTTTCGCTTACATATGCAGAATGCATCACATTTATTTACGTCCAAGGTCAACTGCTACATACAACGATCATCCATGTTCTGCAGGCCTTCCAACATACAGGTAAGTAGATCCCTCAGAAATGAGAACCAGCTCCAGTATTATAAATGTGATCAAAGGTGCGATTAGTACAATCTATGCAGGATTCGACCACGAATCCGTTATCTGAAATACAGCTACCTTTAAAAGTTGTGCCACAGTTCTAGATCCTAGAAAAACTAAAATTACAAATAGTAAATAATAAATTTCCGGTTCAATCTCCTTTACCTTTTGACACATAACTAACACAAGGATCAAAGTTTCTTCAACTTTCCGAGATAATATACATGTTTATTTATATATATAGTTATCTTCATGCACTGAAAACAGTTTCAAAAAATTGTAAATAACAGGGAAGATGCGAAATAGTCCGCAGTTTTCCCATGCCACTTAAGACGAACGTTGGGATGGTTCCTTTGATAAAGCTATACACAATTGCTTCACAATCCTCCTCTAAAGACCTCGCTACCTTCGAGATTTCGCCTGCCGAGGTGGGCGAGTGGTTCTAGGCACTTCAGTCCGGAACAGCGCGACTTCTGCGGTCGCAGGTTCGAATCCCACCTCGGGCATGGGTGTGTGTGATGTCCTTAGGTTTTTTAGGTTTAAGTAGTTCTGTTCTAGGCGACTGATGACCTCAGTTGTTAAGTCCCATAGTGCTCAGAGCCATTTTGAACATTCGGGATTTCATCCGCAATCTTCCTTTTCCGCCGGGCGGAGTGGCCGAGCGGTTCTCAGCGCTTCAGTCTGGAACCGCGCGACTGCTACGGTCGCAGGTTCGAACCCTGCCTCGGGCATGGATGTGTGTGATGTCCTTAGGTTAGTTAGGTATAAGGAGTTCTAAGTTCTAGGAGACTGATGACCTCAGACGTTAAGTCTGATAGTGCTTAGAGGGTCTTCCTTTTTCTTCGAAGTTACCTAGGCTACCTTTTAATAAATATGGTCCAACGTTACGAAAATGCACCTGTAAGCATTCCAAAGAGGACAGTTTCAGTAACTCAAACACGAAGATAAATTAAAGACCATGTGCACGCGGACGCTGCAGTTGCTCGCCTTGGCTCACGCAACGTTCGGAAACGCTTAGGAATTAATGACTTGGGGCGTTGGCCATCTGCTTGACGAAGCAGAAAAAAATGCCATTCGGTACCGCAAGCTGCAAAAAGTGCCTAACTGTTCGCGAAAAATTCTCCAGGATAACACTGCAGGGCGCCGTTATTTCGGTCGGGCCAGCACCTTGAGATTACTGGCGCTCGAGAACGGAGTAAGTTTCTCAGATGGACACATGTCCTTCAGGAACTGAATTGCTATTGGAGCATTCGGCACACCAAATCTGTGATTAGTCGATCAGTAATTACTTCATGGCAGTATACAAACCAGCTACTCACGGAGGCACTAAATCTGTCCACCACCACACACATCAAACTTTATACCAGTAATGAAGAGTGTCAGGGGTATAATCTAACGCAGGTGCAGCCAATACTTCTCTTCTTTTTCTGTCATTACTCTTCCAATTACGTTGACATGATCCTCGTTTTCTTCCACCCGATACTAGTCCCTTCATTTGCGCCCACGTGTTTAATTTTAGACGTGAATTATCTGTGCCACATGCTCACCAGCTCCACTGGAGGTTTTCCAATTGCGTACGATTTGAAACCACTTCCCGTTACTACTAAAGCGACTATTTTTCTGACTGCTGATACGAATTTTTAATCAGCGCACTCTTCCTTCCCAGTTCAGCGTCTGATGTACGACTCTCTTTCCTTGCTGTAAAGGAAACTTACCTGTTTTAGAGCACGGCAGTTAACTGCAAGAAGTATTAAGTTAGTTATTCTGCGCTCTGCAGTTATAGTAATGACCACCTTGCTCTTCAGCAGCCGTTCTCATTCGTATCCCACTGTACGGGGCAGACACCCACCAATGACTGGCATCAGCTGCATATCTAATCGTCTGTATAGCTATTTGGTGAGACGAATTTGTGTTCAAATCTTGAGCAACCATAATCTGTATTTTATCTCCCCCCCCCCCCCTGTATTTGAATTTTTTTCTTAATTTTTTTATTTTAGTTTCTCCATTTTTTCTCGGAATCTTCATTTATGTTCATGCATGGATTTCTCGTAGTGTTCCCATATTTTTGTCCAGTCTCTATGTGTGGCACCAGACGCCACACACATAGTAAACTTTCTATAAAACATTGTCTGTATAAGAGGAAACTGAATACACTGAGTTGAAAAACCCTTTCCTCGTGTAGCGTGTTCTTTACGTATCGCATTCAACTGCAGAGAAAAACTATTGAGTGTCCTTGTGTTGCGAATGAAGACAGTGTCGTGAAATAAACATTAAACTTCATGAAATTCAAAATTTGAAATAAAGAAAACGAATCTAGTTAAATGACAAAGAAAGCTAATCGAGAGCTCAGTGAAAACTACATAACTAAAACTCAACACAGAAATACATTATGAACGTTACGTGATATGAAGTGCAAAGTTTGACTTGGAATAATCACAAATATAAATTACTTCTCTAATCGGAAGAAAATAATTGTTTGAAATTACAATTACGGTTCACTGAAAATTAATGTGCTAGCTAGCTCCAGACCTGACAATCCCCACTACACACTGTTTGCAAAAGATGTAAGGTGAGATCTCACCTGAAGCAAAAGTGTGTAAGTAGGCTGTTAAGGTTTTTTTATTGGTAACGCCGCCGCCACGTTGCGCTCTGAAAATCACTGGCTGTGCTGTGCGCAGTCTGTGGCTGGTTTGCATTGTTGTCTGCCATTGTAGTTTTGGGCAGCGGCAGCTGGATGCTAACAGCGCGTAGCGTTGCGCAGTTAGAGGTGAGCCGCCAGCAGTGGTAGACGTGGGGAGAGAGATGGCGGAGTTTTGAAATTTGTAAGACTCGATGTCATGAACTGCTATATATATTTTGACTATTAAGGTAAATACATTCTTTGTTCTGTGTTAAAATCTTTCATTTGCTAACTATGCCTATCAGTAGTTAGTGCCTTCAGTAGTTTGAATCTTTTATTTAGCTGGCAGTAGTGGCACTCGCTGTTTTGCAGTAGCTTGAGTAACGAAGATTTTTGTGAGGTAAGTGATTTTTGAAATGTATAGGTTAATGTTAGTCAGGGCCATTCTTTCGTAGGGATTTTTGGAAGTCAGATTGCGTTGCGCTAAAAATATTGTGTGTCAGTTTAAGCACAGTCTTGTGTAACTTTTCAAAAGGGACGTTTCAAGTGACTTGCCACTTGCTCAGCATGCTTTTTTGTGTATGCAGTTACGACGATCTGCCGGCCCAATTGGCTGAGCGGTTCTGGGCGCTACAGTCTGGAATCGATCGACCGCTACGGTCGCAGGTTCGAATCTAGCCTCGGGCATGGATGTGTGTGATGTCCTTAGATTAGTTAGGTTTAAGTAGTTCTGAGTTCTAGGGGACTGTTGACTTCAGAAGTTAAGTCCCTAGTGCTCAGAGCCATTTGAACCATTTTTTATGATGTTCTCGAAAGCAAATAAAGATAAATAAACTGTTCACTACTAACTTCTTTCGTTGGCTTGTCAGAAACAATCTGGGACTTCTTGTGGCGTAAAGAGCAATGCGCACACGATAAAAGTTTTAAAAATTTGCTGTGAATCAGAGAGGTGTATTATATTTTAAAGGAAAAGGTTTCTTAGAATTCAAATTCTGATTATTGACAAAACGACTCCACAGCTTAAGAGTACACTAATAATTACAAAATTCTGTCATTACAAAGGAACTGCAAACATATCTTTAAAATTTCTCCAGCGTCTTCTCTCTTGACATAAACAACAAGAAAGTAGTATAAATGAGTTTTCGTCTGTATAATAAAGCATTCCAGATAGCTTCTCCCAGATTCACAGGAAACAAATATCATTCTTTGAAAAACTCGAACCGGCCGGAGTGGTCGTGCGGTTCTAGGCGCTACAGTCTGGAACCGGGCTACCGCTACGGTCGCAGGTTCTAATCCTGCCTCGGACATAGATGTGTGTGATGTCCTTAGGTTAGTTAGGTTTAATTAGTTCTAAGTTCTAGGCGACTGATGGCCTCAGAAGTTAAGTCGCATAGTGCTCAGAGCCATTTGAACCATTTTTTTGAAAACCTCACCCCCACTCTTCCATGCCTCAAATAAGAATGCCCCATCGCTGCATAAGTGACTAACAAGTCAACCACAGACAAAGCTAAAAACAGAGTCAACGATATTTCTCACTACACAGTCAGTATTATTTACAACAGCAGAAAACCTGGGAGAACCTTACAACATGTCACACAATTCTCGATAATTAAGGGGCAGTGGTTCGTGAAGGCGGAATTGGCGTAAGTACCGAGTTCCAATCAGGCGAATATGGTGGCCGGTACTTCAAAGTGAATTCACTACCATGCTCCCCAGGCCACTGTAGCAAGATTGCAGCTTCGTGAGACGGCAGTTATCCTCGTGGAAGATGTCGTCGCTGTCGCGGCAGGTGAAGGGCTTCACGAGACCCCAATAATGTTCACTTAGTCCACAGCTGTCCTGGTGACTTTGATTACTATCACAAATCTCATGGAAATCAAGGTGAGTGATCCCTACCGTAGAAGTAATCTGACCCCACTGGACTGTGTGCTTTGTACTGTTCACGTTTGGGATAGCCCTTCGCCCGGACCATAACCATCGTCCTGTCGCAACATGAAACGTGAATCATCCGACCACGCGACACATTTCTGTTGAACCACACTCCAATCTCGCTGATCCCGTGCTCACTGCAACCGTAACTGGTACTGTCATAGGGTCAAAATGCAACACCAGAGGGGTCGTCTGCCGCTGAGCCCCATTTTCAACAATGTACTACGGACGGTGTGCTTCCAAACACCTGTACTCAAAGGGATCGCACAGTGGTTAGCACTTTTGACTCCCTTGCGGGAGGACTACGGTGCGAAACTCCGTGCAGATTTACAGTGAAGAGCCAAAGACACTGGTGTAGTGCTGGGCTGTCCATAAATCCGTAAGAGTACAAGTGGATGAACATCATTCTGAACAGCATACTGAAAGGCATTCCGAGATCGCTGCCTGACCCGCTTTATAGAACGAGCAAGGCTCTAAAAACCACGATATGTGATGAAGCGTGGACGTCCAATACCTTGTCGCCTATTCGTCCTAATTTCATCCTCAAATGTTCAAATGTGTGTGAATTCCTAAGGGACCAAACTGCTTAGGTAATCGGTCTCTAAACTTACACACGACTTAAACTAACATGTTAAGAACGACACACACACACACACCCACGCCCGAGGGAGGATTCGAACCTCCGGCAGAAGTGGCCTCGCAGCCATATTTCGTAGTCACTCACAACAATAGCACGTGAACAGTCAACCCGCTTCGCTTTCTCAACTTGTTCCCTCCCAAGCGCCGTGGTTGAACAATCTGA
This sequence comes from Schistocerca gregaria, assembly GCF_023897955.1. Lineage (NCBI taxonomy): Eukaryota > Metazoa > Arthropoda > Insecta > Orthoptera > Acrididae > Schistocerca > Schistocerca gregaria. Next base: position 44,931,717 of record NC_064924.1, read on the forward strand.
CCTTGGCCAAAGTCGCTTATCTCAATTGATTTTCTGTACCGTCGCTAGAATGATTCGCCATTCGTCTCTGCTCCATTAATACGATGGCTATTCGGAAAGTGAACGATCGATTGAGAAATGGAAACCACAGTAAAAATCAAAATTGTTTTATAGGCAACAGTTGGCTACACCTTCCAGTTAGTTCTCTACATAGTCGCAGCTCCGAGTTAGATACATGTCATAAAGTTGTACCAACTTCCCAATACCCTCGTCAAAGGTTTCCGAAAACTTTTTGCGTTGGACGCCAGTTCATTGTCTGTGCCAAAATGTTGTCTTCATAGCCAGCGTTCCATTTCTACATCTACATCTACATTTACGTGACTACTCTGCTATTCACAATAAAGTGCATGGCAGAGGGTTCAATTAACCACCTGCATGCTGTCTCTCTACCGTTCCACTCTCGAACGGCACGCGGGAAAAACGAGCACTTAAATTTTTCCGTGCGAGACCTGATTTCTCTTATTTTATCGTGATGATCATTTCTCCCTATGTAGGTGGGTGCCAACAGAATGTTTTCGCAGTCGGAGAAGAAAACTGGTGATTGAAATTTCATGAAAAGATCCTGTCGCAACGAAAAACGCCTTTGTTTTAATGATTGCCACTGCAATTCACGTGTCATGTCTGTGACACTATCTCCCCTATTTCGCGATAATAGAAAACGAGCTGCCCTTCTTTGTACTTTTTCGATGTCCTCCGTCAGTTCCACCTGATGCGGATCCCACAGCGCACGGCAGTACTCCAGAATAGGGCGGACAAGCGCAGTGTAAGCAGTCTCTTTGGTAGACCGGTTGCTTCTAAGTGCTCTGCCAATGAATCGCAGTCTTTGGTTTGCTCTACCCACAATATTATCTATGTAATCGTTCCAATGTAGGTTATTTGTAATTGTAATCCCTAAATGACAGTATCACCTGCAAACAGTCGAAGACGGCTACTCAGATTGTCTCCTATGTCATTAATATAGATGAGGATCAATAGAGGCCCTATAACACTTCCTTGGGGAACGTCGGATATTACTTCTGTTTTACTCGATGACTTTCCGCCTATTACTACGAACTGTGAACTTTCTGACAGAAAATAACGAATCCAGTCGCACAGCTGAGGCGATACTCCGTAGGCACGCAGTTTGATTAGAAGATGCTTGTGAGGAACGGTGTCGAAAGCCTTCTGTAAATCTAAAAATATGGAATCAATTTGACATTCTTTGTCGATAGCACTTATTACTTCATGAGTATAAAGAGCTAGTTGTGTTTCACAAGAATGATATTTTCTGGATCCATGCTGACTATATGTCAATAAATCGTTTTCTTCGAGGTACTTCGAAATGCTCTAATACAGTAAATGTTCCAAAACCCTACTGCAAATCGACGTTAGCGATATAGCCTGTAATTCAGCGGATTACTCCTACTTCCCTTTTCGGGTACTGGTATGACTTGAGCAATTTTCCAGCCTTTAGGTACGTATCTCTCTGTGAGCGAGTGGTTGTATATAATTGCTAAATATGGAGCTATTTTATCAGCATACTCTGAGAGGAACCAGACTCGTATACAATCAGAGAAGAAAATTAGAGGGAGCCAAGTCCGAGCTGCATGGTGGGTGATCGAACATTTCATATCGAAAACACTGCAGATTTTTCTCATTGCCCCTGCAGTGTGCGGCCGAAAACTGCCGTGAAGAAGGAAATACACAAGAGTTACGTGGTGCGGGGTTGCATAAAGTCAGGCTAAATATCCGTGTAGGCACCCATACTTGGCAAGAGGCACTATTTTCTAGGCATCTTTACGCTCTCACAGAGAGGGGCTACATGACGCTATATACGGGCGTACTGGAACACTGCCCAACACATCTCTGCAAAGCGTCATTGGATTATCACCGTGGTTGCCATTCCGTGCCCGATCGTTCTTTACTTTTCGAAGAGCCCCTCATGTATCGTATGCTTCTAAAAGTAATTTACAACTTTACTCACATATAGAATTTTATTGAGTTGGCTTAGACATGTGATTAAGATGCCATCTTGTAGCAAAATACTTCAAGTTTCATCCCATACATTCACTTTGACTTTAACTGACGTGACATGTTGATTGGTCGCCACAAACCTTGTGAGTAAGCAATCTCTCATCTTTCTCAATCCGACGTAACATTTCTGCACAAAATGCGTTACTTGCCTCGTTATCTGAGTCTTTGAGAACGTGTAACAATGTCAGTCTGTATTGTTTTAGTTCGAATCTTTTTTTGTAGCACTCTCCACACAACTGGTTGAGGACTTTGATTTCCTGAGATTGCGAACAAAACTCTGTCTCACACGCTTCATGACAGCCTCAGAAACTCCTGGGCGACACGGAGAACTATTATGACGGATGCTGCAACCAGTCTAAACGAAATTTTGATACTAGGAGTAAATTGTAGGCCTACTAGGGGATTCTTTGCTGTACTTAATATGAAATTTGCTTTCAACTCTTGTTGCTGACGTTGTTTCTTCCACACAAAACACGCAACGAGCATGTTCAATCCATGTGAAGTCTGTCATTTTGATTTTCAACTTTCTGTAGTTCCTTGGGCGCAATTCTAAACTACAACAATGAAATTTGAAATACTACAATATGGTACCTTAACCATCTGTCGAAGTGGGCCGGCCGGAGTGTCCGAGCGGTTCTAGGCCCTACAGTCTGGAACCGAGCGATCGCTACGGCCGCAGGTTCGAATCCTACCTCGGGCATGGATGTGTGCGATGTCCGTAGGTTAGTTAGGTTTAAGTAATTCTAAGTTGTAGGGGACTGATGACCTCAGCAGATAAGTCCCATAGTGCTCAGAGCCATTTGAACCTTTTTTTTTTGTCTAAGTGGTCTAAATGAAATTATATATGTAAGTGAAGTAAAGTTCTTTTAAAATCAGCCCTCAGTTTCCTCACCCCATCACGACCCCATTTTCGCAATTTTCCCAGGTGGCATACAGTCTCGCTGTGGGCAATGGTCATAAATTTTGTTCTCAGAAACCTACAAGGAGATGGACCGCAGGCACCGGCAGCTCTCCAGTAGACAGAAGGAGAATACGTGCGTCACTGCGAACTGAAGAAACAAAAAATCCGAGATTTTTATTGCGTTGATAAGCAGTGAAATCCTTCACTGACGTAGCATAGTGAACAAGGTCAATCAGCGTTGTACGCAATACTTGTGAGGCCCTCGTTCGTCTCGGCTCTGTATGACGTGGACCCTTCCATGCTCAGAAGACGAGTGCTACTGCATCACGGTTTCCGTTTAGAGCTTACAGCAGAATAAGTCTCCAGCGATAACTTAACCATCACGTGACTCTCTCCTAAAATACCATAGTGTATCGGCGAGCCAACAGTCAGGTTTCTACAAATTTAGGCAGAAGTGATGAGATCTCTCAGGCTTTCTCGGCGTGACTGATTAATGCTGTCCTTCCGAGTGTTCTGCCCAGTTGTTGTTTTGATTTTATGCACTATATTTGGACGAGCGGCCCAGCCGCCTTCATCGCACTTTGCTGTCAGCTGTACTGTTAACTGTACTCTCTGCCTGGTCTTCAACCACAGTCTGAACTGTTGGTAATGTCGCGCCGCTGTTTATAGCTGATTGTGAGTTTGACTCCCGATTCCCACGGCGCCCTTTGGTGACCCTTTCTGTTTCAGAGCCCACACTACTTTTCCACGAAATGTAAATTATCTCAGCGTTCCTCTGTTCTATTGGATGTGATGGCTGACGAGATCATAATAGACTATAAGACAAGGGAAAAAGTGCACCACGAAGGAACTATCAATTCGAATGGGACGGAAATCGCTATACGTGAAGTACGTGCACAGACAAACAAAAGATTATAATTTCAGAATAATTGGATGATTTATTCACGAGAAAGAACTCCACATACTGAACAAGTCAATAATGTGCTGGTCCACTTTTAGCCCTTATGGAAGCAGTTGCCCGGCTTGACAGAGTTGTTACATGTCCTCCTAAAGAATATCGTGCCAAATTACGCCCAATTGGCGCGTTATAATCAAAATGCCGAGCTAGTTGGAGGGCGCAGCCCATAATACTTCGAGCGTTCCCAATGGGGGAGAGATCAGCGACTTTTCTAGCAAAGGTAAGATATGGTAAGCACGGAAGACAAAGAGTAGAATCTCTCGCCGTGTGCGGACGATCATTGTCTTGCTGAAATGTAAGCCCTAGACGGCTTACCACTAACGCTAAGAAAACGAGGCGTGGAATACCGTCGATGTATCGCTGTGCCGTAAAGGCGCGGTGGATGGCAACCAAAGGCGTTGTGCTATGAAAAGAAATGCCACACCGGATTGTCACTGTTAGTTGTCGGGCCATATGGCGAGCGACACTCAGGTTGGTATGCCATCACTGTCCGGGGCGTCTAGACAAGTCTTCACTCGTTATCGGTGCTCAGTTCGAAGTGGGACCCATCTCTAAAGGCAGTTATACTTCAATTAACAAGATTTCAGGCCGAAGACGTTCAATTTGTGAACCTCTTTCTTTTGAATAAATAATCCATGTCTTCTGAAACTGTACACATTTGTTTGTCGCACACATGTGCATCATACCATATTCATCTTGGTGTGTAGCTTTTTGTCTTGAGTGCCAGACCCACAAGTCTTGTTTGAACTGAAACTTCCGTCATTCTTTATTGCTTTCTGACATATTTATTTCTCCTTAAAAATGCTGTCCCTGAAACTTGGCGTCTGAACCACGACACTGGTCTCATCGTAGTCAAACCCACATAAGTCATGCCACAGTTACATGGACTGAAATACACGTCCAGCTTCCGGAGACCTAGACCGTCTTTAATAGTACAAAGGAGACTTTATATCTTTTAAATACACTAACTGTCGTGTTAGGTGTCTTCCGATCTTTCTGGGTACCTGGACAACAAAAGGTATCAGTCTCCATCTTTCTCAGGCACTCTTGATGTTTGTTCCCGCGCTAGTCTAGTTTGACGGTGTGAGTTGCCACTCCCTTCAGAATACTATTCGAAGGTGTTGTAATACTGTAATACTTAGGTGTGGTTCTATGTGTCTCAGTTTCTCCGAGTTCATTCCTTTCACCATATTACCAGCAAATCATCACAGTATGGGATGAGACATAGCACGGTATAATCAGTCCAAGTTTAGTCAGCTATCATGGCAGCAGCGCACATTTTGCCCGAGTCACATCTGAGATTACCTGCATCAGTCCTTTGACTAGCTCGAAGAGAAACCTTCGATAACAGTTTCCTGGAGTTTTACAAGCAATGGCAACGGAAAATCGTAACTCACGAAGACTGCCTGAAACGTTGCAAGCACATTGCAATATCGCTGCTTATGCCACATGCCTATATCGATAGTTGCCTCTCAGACGAGCGTAGAGTGCGGTTCTAGGGAGTCGTGGCTCAACTTCCGTGGTGTGTGTGTGTGTGTGTGTGTGTGTGCGTCAAGCAGTGTCAATACCGAAACTGTAGAACGCAGCTTACAGTAATTTTGTCGCATAATTTAAAAAGCTTGCCGCGGAAGTTGTGTATTTCATATCACTGTTGACGGTTCAGTGTCTGTGATTTCTTCTTCTTCTTCTTCTTCTTCTTCCTCGTCATCTTCTTCCGTTTCACCCTCTTTGGATTACTATGAATAAGTCATTTCTTTGCGTATTGGTCCTTCCTTTTGCTCCAGCATTTCTACGTTCTCTTTGACCTTCTTCTTCTCCCTTCTTCCAAGACGATGGGCTTCGCGTTTATTTTAAATTTATCTTGGAACCTTATTTTTTCACCTTTAGTAGGTACCTGAGGTATTCTATTGAGTAATGACTTTTCTGTAATTTTTTATTCTCAAGGTCTTTTTCTATATCCGTAAATCAACTAGTTTTCGTTATGCGGTTACGGAAATAATCCAAAATTTGATTAGTTAGTCCATTAGAGTTCATTCCGAAAAGAAGTCCGTAGAAATTTAGTCTCTTGATTCGCATATTATATTATAGTTTTTTTTTCATTCTTGATTCATACGACTTTATTATCGTGAAATTTTGTTCCTATGATTTTTGTCAAAATTTTTCTTTCTTTAAGTTTTAATTGTTCTATTTCGCGTAAGCGATTCATGGTTACGGTTTCTGCTGCATACAATGCTTTTGGCTTGATCACCATTTTCTAACGCTTAATTATGGGCCCCCGTGAAAGGGAATTCTTGTTGTATGTCTTTTTTTCGATTGGAAGGCCACTTCATTTTTTTCCCTGGATTCGGTTGCCTTGCGTTCTGTTGCATTAAAACTAATCCATTCCCCAAGATATTTAAATTCTTGTGTTATTTCTATTTTCTGTTCTTGTAATTTTAGGTATTTGCTTGGGTGTTTGTTGTTTGTCAAAATTTCGGTTTTTTCAAAGGAAATGTTAAGACCTATTTTAGATTCTTCTTTCTATAATTGAAGGATTTGTTGAATTGCTTCCTGCATTATATCAGCAAACAAAACCAGGTCACCTGCAAAGGCAGTGCAACTAATTTTCAGAATCTTATTTTGCAACCCACTCTTTAAATTTTTGTTCCATTCTCTCATTACTTCCTCAAGTTCACAGTTAAACAGTAACGGGGAAAACCTACGCTCTTTTCTTACTCCTGTTTTTCTTTAAAACGGGTTTCATACTTCACCCATGAATTTAATTTTTGAAAACGTATTTCTAATAGAGGCCTTTATATTGTTACTTGTTTTTCATCTAAATCCAGTCCTTCTATTACTGATATTACGGATTCTCTATCAATCGAATAACGCCTTCTTGAAATCAATGGCGGTAATCATGTATTTGAGTCACGTCGCGACGGTTATAGGAGAAGTAACGTGTACTGGGCAATTACCTATGTGAACATCAGATGCGAGAGAGAGACATATTATCGTTTCGACTAACTACCATGAGCGTAAATACTTTTCGTTCGAATATCGTACACCCAAATCTTCAAAATGCCGTTTAGCGATAAGACACGAGTACGCTCCTGAAAATTACTACTAACCCCTCTAGAACGGGTTAATACCAATTCCAGGAACTGTATCACTCGTGTAAACTTGCAACAGTCTCTTTGAACAGCGAATTTTATGTGCTCGTTCTCCGGATATCTGAACTGCGTGATTGACTTTACGACAATGGACTTCAGGACAAGGAAACAGGTTGGCCGAAGTGCCAGTAAATGAGTGTGTCGATTATTTTGATAGCATCAGTTGTGAACAGTGCAGCCCAAATTTGCATCGGTTCGTTAACGGAATATATTTGAATAATACCAGATAAAGTTCAGTTTCATTGTGTGTGTGTCAGTCGCGTAAGAGTGGCGTTAGGAGCGCCACAGCGAAGATGCAAATCAGGTTTGCTTTAAATACGAGCTCTAAAGATCATGAGCGTTAGTCTTCTTTGAGGTCGGTTGATGTCAGTCAGGAATGTATTCAAAACGACTCAGGCACCATTATCAACACTTTACTGAGTCTGGACGACGTAGCGTAATAGGGCTACGAGAAGGTGGGAGTTCCGTCTGCGATACCGCAGAAAGACTTATCAGTAATGGAGCTACTGCACATGATTGCCGGCACCGATGGTCACAGGAACCTACGATCACAAGAAGGTCGCGCTCCGGACGACCAGGTGGCACTAAAGAGAGGGAATACCGTCGTATTCGGAGTACGGTGCTGGCTCTTCGTACTGCATCTGCAGCAGCAGCATGAGCACCGGTTGTCACTGGAGTCGAACAACGAACTGTTACAAACCAGTGGCTTCGAGGACAACACTGAGCCAGGCGCCTTCAGCTTACGCCAGACCACCACCATTTGCGACTTCAGGGGAAACTTTATTGACACATTCCTGGGGTCAGATACATCACATGATCACACTGACAGAACCACAGGCACATAGACACAGGCAACAGAGCATGCACAATGTCGGCACCAGTACAGTGTATATCCACCTTTCGCAGCAATGCAGGCTGCTATTCTCCCATGAAGACGATCGTAGAGATGCTGGATGTAGTCCTGTGGAACGGCTTGCCATGCCATTTCCAAGTGGCGCCTTAGATGGACCAGCGTCCGTGCTGGACGTGCAGACCGCGTGAGACGACGCTTCATCCAGTCCCAAAGATGCTCAATGGGGGACAGATCCGGAGATCTTGCTGGCCAGGGTAGTTGACTTACACCTTCTAGAGCACGTTGGGTGGCACGGGATACATGTGGACGTGCATTGTCCTGTTGGAACAGCAAGGGCAGGGTGGAGATCTGTTGTGTTTTCTGATGATAGCTTGTTCTGTGCTGGTGCTAGTGTTGGTTAGAAAGCCAGTTTAGGTCCTGCAAGAAACCTGTCTGAGTGCGAGACACACCAGAGTTATCGTCTGGAATGCGATTTCGTATGACAGCAGGAACGCTCTCGTGTTGTCTCACGCTCCCTGTCTGCAAATCTCTGCGTCAATCTGACGAATCGACCTACTGTGTAACCATTCCTGAAAAACATTCCAGGACTTGTCTTCCAACAGGATAACGCTCGCCCTCATACCGCTATTGTAACCCAACACGCGCTTCAGGACATGTTGCCTTGTCAAGCTCAATCACCAGGTTTGTCTCGAATCGACTACGTAGGGGACATATCGGAACTGCAGCGCCATCCACAACCAGTACTAACTTCCCTGTATTGACCGACCAAGTGCAACAGGCATGGAACACCATCACACAAACTGTCATATGGCACTGTACAACGCAATGCATGCTGTGGTGTCACCACCAGACACCACACTTGCTAGGTGGTAGCCTTTAAATCGGCCGCGGTCCGTTAGTATACGTCGGACGCGCCACTATCAGCGATTGCAGACCGAGCGCCGCCACACGGCAGGTCTAGTCTAGAGAGACTCCCTAGCACTCGCCCCAGTTGTACAGCCGACTTTTGCTAGCGGTGGTTCACTGTCTACATATGCTCTCATTTGCAGAGACGACAGTTTAGCATAGCCTTCAGCTACGTCATTTGCTACGACCTAGCAAGGCGCCATATTCAGTAATTAGAATGAATTCTGAACAGACAATATTGTGTATAATGTACCGTCAAGAGCGACGTTCATCATTAATGGATTAAAGTTAAGTACCAAAGTAATTGCGTCCGGTTTCTGAATTCTAATTCCTTGTCATGTTCCAGACCTCACGTCAGTATAGTTCTTCCCTCCTCACGCCAGCCTGCGTGAACTAAAACGCTTGCATTTCGGCCTCCTCTAGTAACACGGTGTTGGCTCTTCTGCCAACTACAACTCATGCCCTTTGGCATGCTTGCATCCAATAATCTGGCGGCTACGGCGGTTATTAATGTACCAGCATTTCACACCTGCAACGGCTTATCTCGTGCTTATATAAAATATTTTACCTAGACTAATGTATTCCCGAAATTTCATTACTCTACGTTAATTTTTTGGTGTTGTGATCTTTTCCCGTCAGTTCAGGATGTCTTATCCCCCTGGCGTTTTACGACGAGGATAAAGGTATTTTTGTCCGTTCCGTTCAGTTTGATGCTAATGAATGGTCCGCGGGGCCGGCTTTTCGAACTTTGGACGCTCGGCGCGCAGCTACGGGTTCCAGATCTCCGGCGCCACTGCACTGACCCCATACTCAGCCTTGACGCCGCTGACGCGGTCCACTTTTTGCGTTCCTATACCGACGTTACAGCAATGCAGTTGGCATTGAGCGCCCACACCACATTTCTGAACCCGTATTGCTTACCCAGAGTCTCCCTGCCGTCGGCTAAATTTTATGTCTTACTCCCGTGGCTGTAATTTCCATCGTGAAGCCCGTTTACTGCAAGAGCTGTTTGCTAAATTTTTCCTTTTATCTGCGTATGCGTTTCATAAAAATGTCGATCTGCATATGTTTAGTGCCTTTTCTAAAAGGTGCCCATCAATATTCCATGGTTCGATGTAGGTACAGGAATTAATTTTCCACTGGCTAGTAACTATAGCAGCTGCTCTATCCTTGAATAAAAGAGTGAAATTTCTACGAAACGAATACGTATATACCTATAACACGCTTTTCACTTCAGTGCTGTTACGTGAAATACAACAGAACGTTAGTCATGAGCGATATTCGTTGAAAAGCGACAAGCTAGATGACAAGAAAAATTGCGATATTGAGACAGAACTGGCTGTTGTGCCCTGTTACTTTCCCTCAGGGTACTCTACGTTCTTTATTATCAGTGCCACACTGATCATCTTCATGTTCTCGATCAGTTACCAAGAGCCTCCGGCGCAGGGATCGACACGAATGTGATTATTTATTTTCAGATGCACTTTCTTTCCCCATTCCTAACATGTTCCTGTCAGTTATGAAATGAGTGAGTGTGTAGGGTTTTGTTTCGTTAGAAGATAAGCTGTAGTGCAGAGATACATACACCACTGGCCATTAAAATTGCTACACCACGAAGATGACGTGCTACAGACGCGAAATTTAACCGATAGGAAGAAGATGCTGTGATATGCAAATTTTTAGCTTTTCACAGCACTCACATAAGGTTGGGGCCGGTGGCGACACCTACAACGTGCTGACATGAGGAAAGTTTCCAACCGATTTCTCATATACAAACAGCAGTTGACCGGCGTGCTGGATCCCAACGGCCTCGTATCACTAGCAGTCGAGATGACAGACATCTTATCCGCATGGCTGTAACGGATCGTGCAGCCACGTCTCCATCCCTGAGTCAACAGATGGGGACGTTTGCAAGTCAACAACCATCTGCACGAACAGTTCGACGACGTCTGCAGCAGCATGGACTATCAGCTCGGAGACCATGGCTGCGGTTACCGTTGATGCTGCATCACAGACAGGAGCGCCTGCGATGGTGTACTCAGTGACGAACCTGGGTGCACGAATTGCAAAACGTCATTTTTTCGGATGAATACTGGTTCTGTTTACAGCATCATGATGGTCGCATCCGTGTTTGGCGAAATCGCGGTGAACGCACATTGGAAGCCTGTATTCGTTATCGCCATACTGGCGTATCACCCTGCGTGATGGTATGGGGTGCCAGTCACTACTCTTGATGAACTGTGGTATCGTGTTGAAGCTGAATGGGCAGCTGTACCTGTACACGCCATCCAAGCTCTGTTTGACTCAATGCGTAGGTGTACGAATGCCGTTATTACGGCCAGGGGTGGTTGTTCTGGGTTAAGATTTCTCAGGATCTATGAACCCAAATTGCGTGAAAATGTAATCACATGTAAGTTCTAGTATAATACACTCCTGGAAATTGAAATAAGAACACCGTGAATTCATAGTCCCAGGAAGGGGAAACTTTATTGACACATTCCTGGGGTCAGATACATCACATGATCACACTGACTGAGCCACAGGCACATAGACACATGCAACAGAGCATGCACAATGTCGGCACTAGTACAGTGTATATCCACCTTTCGCAGCAATCCAGGCTGCTATTCTCCCATGGAGACGATCGTAGAGATGCTGGATGTAGTCCTGTGGAACGGCTTGCCATGCCATTTCCACCTGGCGCCTCAGTTGGACCAGCGTTCGTGCTGGACGTGCAGACCGCGTGAGACGATGCTTCATCCAGTCCCAAACATGCTCAATGGGGGACAGATCCGGAGATCTTGTTGGCCAGGGTAGTTGACTTACACCTTCTAGAGCACGTTGGGTGGCACGGGATACATGCGGACGTGCATTGTCCTGTTGGAACAGCAAGTTCCCTTGCCGGTCTAGGAATGGTAGAACGATGGGTTCGATGACTGTTTGGATGTACCGTGCACTATTCAGTGTCCCCTCGACGATCACCAGAGGTGTACGGCCAGTGTAGGAGATCGCTCCCCACACCATGATGCCGGGTGTTGGCCCTGTGTGCCTCGGTCGTATGCAGTCCTGATTGTGGCGCTCACCTGCACGGCGCCATTTCGCATACGACCATCATTGGCACCAAGGCAGAAGCGACTCTCATCGCTGAAGACGACACGTCTCCATTCGTCCCTCCATTGACGCTTATCGCGACGTCTCTGGAGGCGGGCTGCACGATGTTGGGGCGTGAGCGGAAGACGGCTTAACGATGTGCGGGACCGTAGCCCAGCTTCATGGAGACGGTTGCGAAAGGTCCTCGCCGATACCCCAGGAGCAACAGTGTCCCTAATTTGATGGGAAGTGGCGGTGCGGTCCCGTACGGCACTGCGTAGGATCCTACGGTCTTGGCGTGCATCCGTGCGTCGCTGCGGTCCGGTCCCAGGTCGACGGGCACGTGCACCTTCCGCCGACCACTGGCGACAACATCGATGTACTGTGGAGACCTCACGCCCCACGTGTTGAGCAATTCGGCGGTACGTCCACCCGGCCTCCCGCATGCCCACTATACGCCCTCGCTCAAAGTCCGTCAACTGCACATACGGTTCACGTCCACGCTGTCGCGGCATGCTACCAGTGTTAAAGACTGCGATGGAGCTCCGTATGCCACGGCAAACTGGCTGACACTGACAGCGGCGGTGCACAAATGCTGCGCAGCTAGCGCCATTCGACGGCCAACACCGCGGTTCCTGGTGTGTCCGCTGTGCCGTGCGTGTGATCATTGCTTGTACAGCCGTCTCGCAGTGTCCGGAGCAAGTATGGTGGGTCTGACACACCGGTGTCAATGTGTTCTTTTTTCCATTTCCAGGAGTGTATATTTGTCCAATGAATAGCCGATTATCATCTTCATTTCTTCTTGGTGTAGCAATTTTAATGGCCAGTACTTGAGCTTCGGGTCTTAGCTAGTGCTTGGTATGAACAGCCGACCTCCTTCCCTCCCCCTGAGGGGTGAGCAAAGTGACAGTTAGCAGCAGATTCGCCATTTCCGGGTGGTTCCAAGGATGGACGGAATGTGTGCATGTCACCATCATATTAGAAAGTAATTTCAGGGTATGGGTTACATCCTTGTTAAAATAGCTAATCCGTTCTTTCTCAGCATGGTCATAGGCAGGCTTATGTTGAAACAACCTTTTCTTATTATTTATCAAGTAAATTCAGTGGTTTGGACATAGGTTTCTAAGGAGAGCATGATGCTCATTTCAGTCCACTAGCTGCAGTTAATCCATAGTGCCTTGAGCACATTGGATGGTTGTTGACTTTACTCTAAGATTGCAAAAGTCATGGGATATTTGTCGGGCGTTGTTAGTCGTTGGAAGTCCCCTGCAGAAATATTGTGCCACGCTGCCTCCATTGCCGTCCATAATTGCGAAAGTGTTGACGGTGCAGGATTTTGCGCACGAACTGACCTCTCGATTATTTCCCATAATTGTTCGATGGGAGCTCATGTCGGGCGATAAGCGCAGTAAAACTATTCACTCCAATTTTCCAGAATGCACTTCAAAGCAATTGCAAATAATTGTGACCCGGTGGCAGGGCGCATTGTCATCCGTAAAAATTCCATTGTTGTTTGGGAACATGAATTCCGTGAGCGGTTGCAAAAGGTCTCCAAGCACTGAACATAACTATTTACAGTCAATGACCAGTTCAGTTGGACCAGAGGACCTACACCATTCCATGTAAACGCAGCTCACCGCATTATTACGGAGCCACCGCCGCCTTGCACAGTGTTTTGTTGAGAACTTGGGTCCATGGTTTCAAGTGAACGGTTTTCCAACCGCCTAGGGTCCAACCGATACCATCGCGAGAGCAGGAGAGGCGCTGCAGGTGATGTCGTGCTGTTAGGAAAGGCACTCGCGTCGGTCGTCTTCTAGCTTAGCCCATTAAAGACAAATTTCGTCGCACTAACGGATACGTTCGTTGTACGTCCCGCCTTGATTTCTATGGTTATGTCACACGCATGGTTGCTTGTCTGGCAGCACTGACAACTCTAAACAAACGCCGATGCTCTAGGTCGTTAAGTGAAGGCCGTCGGCCACTGCACTGTCCGTGGTGAGAGGTAGTGCCTGAAATTTGGTATTCTCGGCACACTCTTGATACATTGGATCGTGGGATGGTGAATTCCTTAACGATTACCGAAATCGAATATCCCATGCATCTGACTCCAACTACCATACCATCTTGAAGTCTGTTACTTTCCTTCGTGCGGCCGTAATCTCATCGGGAACTTTTTCACATGACTCACTTGTCAAATAATATTTTGGGATTACATACTCACTGTTCCCAGCAAATCTATTCAGACGCCACTAGCCATATTGTGTGTCATAACTACTAGAAACAGTAGTCATTAACCAGTGTATGAATTGCGTGAGTATGAAAGTTACGTATGGGAAGCACCGTAATCCCATTCATAGTAAATTACGAGACCGCTTAGGTATAGACATTGAGCGCCTTCAGCGCGTGAGGTATGTTGTATATATTTTGTTCACCTTCGAGATTTGAGCAGAATTTCGTAATAAATTGTGTCTTTAAACGTGAATGATCATCAGACTATTCACGCAAATAATTTCACTCACCTGATTCCACTTGATAATGCAGGCCTGAACGGATTTTTCTCTCAAAACGACAGTGATTAAGTCAGTAGTTAAATTAGAAACCTCTGTGGGTATTTATCATGTCATAGTTTGCTGTAAACGGTCTCATTCAGTTATCCCCTTCGGTTGCTTGTTCCCTTCCCTTTGCGTTATCCGTTGTGCTATTTTGTTTAATTTAAGATTAAAGTACGACTTTCATTAAGTAAATATTCAGCTCATCGCCCTATTAATTATCAGTAAGCACTGAATCAAATAAGATAACGAGATTGTGAGCAATTACAGAAGCTCTAATGAAAACCGCCAGGCAAAGACTAATAAGAATATTTGTGGAACCGTAGGCATTCGTATGTCGAATTCAGTTCGTTATAATACAAGAAAAGAGACGTAATCCTTCAGTACGTTTTGGATAAAGGCCTGATGAAAGCATTTGCATAGGTCAAATCGTACCACGTCCTTGACTGATAAAAAAGATAAAATCTTATGGAAATCGTCCCAGGTCTGTGACTGGGTCGATAAATTTTTGACTAATAGAATTCAGTAGCCAACGGCCTTGCCGGAGTGGTAACACCGGTTTCCGTCAGATCACTGAAGGTAAGTGCTGTCAGGCTGGGCTAGCACTTGGATGGGTGACCATCTGGTCTGCCGAGCGCTGTTTGCAAGCGGGGTGCACTCAGCCCTTGTGAGGCAAACTGAGGAGCTACTTGATTGAAAAGTAGCGGCCCTGGTCTCGTCAACTGACATACGGCCGGGAGAGCGGTGTGCTGTCCACGTGCCCCTCCATATCCGCATCCAGTGGCGCCTGTGAGCTGAGGATGACACGGCGGCGAGTCGATACTGTTGGGCCTTCCAAGGCCTGTTCGGACGGAGTTTTGTTAGAACTCAGTACGTAACACTGGACGGCAAATGTGGAGGAGAAACGAAAATAACATAGCCTGTATTCCAAGTAAGCGTAAAAGGACCTTTAAACGTGGCGCGAGCCATCCAGTATTCTGAATACACACTACATGATCAAAAGTGTCATTAAACCCCTACATAATGCAGAAGTGACCACCATATGCTATGAGAGGCGGACTCGCCAGTATATAAGGAGGCTAAGAGTGTCGTGTTGCAGCAAGTAACAGCTGAATGGCTCAGTTGGGAGGGCTCAGTAACGTGGATCGTGGACTCGTCACTGTATGTCACCTGAGAGATAAACCCTCAGGGACATTTTATCCCTTCTAAAGCTGTTGGAAACGCGAAGGAACAGTCGGAGCTAAAGCAAAGCCAGGTAGATCTGACGTACTGATGCACAGGAACCGTCACGCATTGGGGAATGTGGTTGTAAAGAATCGCATGAAATCAGCGGAAGCAGTCACTAGTGACTTCCAAAATGCACCAGGAGTCCAACTAGCACAATGACTGTGGGTAGGGATTTTTAAAAAAAATGCGGCACAATGGTCGAGGAGCTTCTCATATGTAACACATTTCTTTAAGTCAATGCGAAGAAACGCTTAAGGTTGTGCAAAGAGCGTCTCCACTGGATGAAGGGAGACGAGTGGTCTCGAGTGAGAAACCACGCTGTACCCGGTGGAAATACGATGGAAGGACCTGGGTTTGGCGAATGCCTGTAGAACGTTACCTGCCATCGTGCATAGAGCCATCAGCGAAATATGGAGGACGTGGTGATATGGTACTATGTTGTTTCTCCTAGTTAGGATGTGGTGTCCTCACTGTGCTTAAGAAAACGCTAAATGAGAAAGGACATGATCATATTTTACAGCATTGTGTTCTAATCACTGTGGAGGTACAGATCAGAGAGCATGGTTGTGCAATGCAAACTGCACAGTAGGGCAGTGATAATACGGCACTCGATAGCCGGCGGCGCCAATAAATAGTCCGTCACGAAGTGAGGGATCATACACCGTTTCAGGTGCTGGTACAGAGGAGTGTTTGAGCAAAAGCTGCTAAGCTCGGATGACAGCACCAAGGAGTTTCAAAGAAATTTCAACATCAAACGCACTATTTTCATCGCTGTAATTGCCTGGTCATTGCACAGAGTCTGTAGAAAACTATGACCTAAACTTTTGGTCGAAGAAGTCGAGATGGAAAGCAATATAGATTTTAAATTTTACGAATGATAAATCCTGCATCCACTAATCAACTGTCGTCGAGTGCATCGATATTCATAGAAATTTAGTTATTGAAGAAGTAGTGACTGACGATGTGACGGTACAGAGTGTTTTCAACCCACAGTAGGCACCAGAAACTGAAAGTGACGGACAAGGAACGCCTACAACTCGGATCTCTTGGCCTGAATCTTCAGAAGCCTTAAACAGATCTGTGAAATTCGCTAAAAGTAGCCAAAAGTACAACACTTCTGAAATTGGCTTTGAGCACTATGGGACTTCACATCTGAGGTCATCTGTCCCCTAGACTTAGAACTACTTGAACCTTACTAACCTAAGGACATCACACACATCCATGCCAGAGGCAGAATTCGAACGTGCGACCGTAGCAGCAGCGCAGTTCCGGACCGAAGCGCCTAGAACTGCTCGGCCACAACGGCCGGCCTTCTGAAATTATGGATCGGCATATTATACAAACCATTTTTTTAATAAAAATGTTTTCAGTTCAGTAAATAAGTTAACATTCCAAGAATGTTCCACAGGGCCAAGTAGAAAATTTCAGCTAAAGCACAATTATTAGGTAACAGTCAGACGTATTCCACGACCTAAACAACTTGAGATATCTGTGCTGTTCCTAAACACAATGATTCCAATAAACTGCATCAATTTCTTGGTAATAATGTTTATGAATTTCCTTGCTCTGGACCTTTTCAAATCAGTGCTGTTTTTTTTCATTTCGTAACTCGCGTACAAAACGTTAAGCCTTAAACTATTTAATAGATAGGTACAGCATTCATCTTTTAACTGAATTTTGTTTTTATAAGAAGTAATATATCCTTTTAATCTTTTTATACTATAATCTCTCCTCTCTGTTTAATAAATAACGATTGCTTCTTTTTCTACGTTAAAACTATGGGTTTTCCTTATATCGCTTTTTTAAGACCATACTTTTAAAAACGACCTTCGTAATCTGGCATAATTGATACTCAGTCGTTGGGAGACCCCCTGGTATAGCGGATTATAAAGGCCCTACTGTACTGAAAAGGTACCTGTGAGAGAATGGTTTGTGGAGAATAAAATTCTCGAAACGGAGTGGCCTCCCCGGAGAGCCGATCTGAACCCAACTGGAACACCTTCACAATCGCAGCAGGCACCAAAGTCCAACATCACTATGATCTCTTGATTCTGCTTTTGTTGAAGGATGGGCTGACATTCCTCCCCAACAGGGTTCAAGCCGTCATAAAGACAAAGGTGGACACACCCTCACATCAATGTTCACAGTCGGTGTCCGAATAACTTTGCTTAGATAGTGATGCAACAGGAACTGAAATGGAACCTTTTGCAGGAAAGTCGACGTGACTCTCGCGAAACTGTGTTGGACAAGTTTAAAGAACCAGTTTTCAAATAAAACTACAACAGCTCCTCTTACACCAACACGTATCTCGCGTAGGGACCATGAAAATAACATGAGGGATTAAAAATGAGTGCAGGGGCATGTATAGCGTAGAACTTAACTTCACCGACAAGATCTCATAGGTTCTTCAGCGATATGCAATAGGACAGAATATGTACGTAGCACTATTGGCTATAATTGGCTTGCTGAGTATTTATGTACAGGTACGAGTAGGTAGGGGAAGGTTGCTATCGACGGGCCACTTAAAAAATATATGTAATAAAATTCTCGGCTGTTGTAATACATATTTTGTTTTCAAAGTAACTTAAACATTATCAATTTCAAATAGTTTTCTGTTGAGGGCAACCGCAGGTAAAGTAAACCATGTTTCTGACATGATTTCAGATCACATCTTCAAGTGTACATAGACAATAAAACATTTAAGCCCCTCCGTCCTGTATCAGAACTTAAATGTTTTACTGACGTACGTACACCAGAAGACGTGATTTGAAATTATGAATCCGGTCGTGATCCTGTAAAAGTCTATATTCAGCTGAATGAGGTTTATTTCAGAAACACTACTTTCCCCATTAAGTTGGTGCATAAGATCGTAGAGTTTATGTTTTGCATGTTTGTATTCCGGTTGTTATGGGTTTATTTAAGGACTGTCTTTTTTTATTTGTAGTTCACTATCGCTATTTAAGATTACATATTGTCATTTTGTTATTTGGAAATAGGAAGTAGAACAGCGAACGCTAGAAAATGGAGTGCCAAGTGGAGAAATAGAAACATTTCAAATATATTCTTCTGTTTCAGTTCATTACACAAAAAGGTGGTAATTTAAGGAGATGGGGCCTGGATAAACTAACTAAAGCAGAGGTTGTACAGAGTTTCAGGGAGAGCATGAGGGAACAGTTGGCAAGGAGGGGGAAAAGAAATACAGTAGAAGAAGAATGGGTAGCTTTGAGGGATGAACTAGTGAAGGCAGCAGACGATCAGGTAGGTAAAAGACGAGGGCTAGTAAAATCCTCGGGTAACAGAAGAGATATTGAATTTAATTGATGAAAGGAGAAAATATAAAAATGCAGTAAATGAAGCAGGCAAAAACGATTACAAACGTCTCAAAAATAAGATCAACAGGAAATGCAAAATGGCTAAGCAGGGATGGCTAGAGGACAAATGTAAGGAGGTAGAGGCTTATCTCACTAGGGGTAAGATAGATACTGCCTACAGGAAAATTAAAGAGACCTTTGGAGAAAAGAGAACCACTTTTATGAATATCAAGAGCTCAGATGGAAACCCAGTTCTAAGCAAAGAAGGGAAAGCAGAAATGTGGAAGGAGTATATAGAGGGTCTATACAAGGGCGATGTACTTGAGGACAATATTATGGAAATAGAAGAGGATGTAGATGAAGATGAATTGGGAGATATGATACTGCGTGAAGAGTTTGACAGAACACTGAAAGACCTGAGTCGAAACAAGGCCCCGGGAGTAGACAACTTTCCATTAGAACTACTGACACCAGAGCCAGTCCTGACAAAACTTTACCATCTCGCGAGCAAGACGTATGAGAGAGGCGAAATACCCTCAGACTTCAAGAAGAATATAATAATTTCAATCCCAAAGAAAGCAGGTGTTGACAGATGTGAAACTTACCGAACTACCAGTTTAATAAGTCACGGCTGCAAAATACCAACGCGAATTCCTTACAGACGAATGGGAAAACTAGTAGAAGCCGACCTCGGGGAAGATCAGTTTGGATTCCGTAGAAATGTTGGAACACGCAAGGCAAAACTGACCCTACGGCGTATCTTAGAAGAAAGATTAAGGAAAGGCAAACCTACGTTTCTAGCATTTGTAGACCTAGAGAAAGCTTTTGACAATGTTGAATGGAATACTCTCTTTCAAATTCTGAAGGTGTTTGTTGTTGTTGTCTTCAGTCCTGAGACTGGTTTAATGCAGCTCTCCATGCTACTCTATCCTGTGCAAGCTGCTTCATCTCCCAGTACCTACTGCAACCTACATCCTTCTGAATCTGCTTAGTGTACTCATCTCTCGGTCTCCCTCTACGATTTTTACCCTCCACGCTGCCCTCCAATGCTAAATTTGTGATCCCTTGATGCCTCAAAACATGTCCTACCAACCGATCCCTTCTTCTAGTCAAGTTGTGCCACAAGCTCCTCTTCTCCCCAATCCTATTCAATACCTCCTCATTAGTTACGTGATCTATCCACCTTATCTTCAGTATTCTTCTGTAGCACCACATTTCGAAAGCTTCTATTCTCTTCTTGTCCAAACTAGTAATCGTCCATGTTTCACTTCCATACATGGCTACACTCCAAACAAATACTTTCAGAAACGACTTCCTGATACATAAATCTATATTCGATGTTAACAAATTTCTCTTCTTCAGAAACGCTTTCCTTGCCATTGCCAGTCTACATTTTATATCCTCTCTACTTCGACCATCATCAGTTATTTTACTTCCTAAATAGCAAAACTCCTTTACTACTTTAAGTGTCTCATTTCCTAATCTAATTCCCTCAGCATCACCCGATTTAATTTGACTACATTCCATTATCCTCGTTTTGCTTTTGTTAATGTTCATCTTATATCCTCCTTTCAAGACACTGTCCATTCCGTTCAACTGCTCTTCCAAGTCCTTTGCCGTCTCTGATGACAGAATTACAATGTCATCGGCGAACCTCAAAGTTTTTACTTCGTCTCCATGAATTTTAATACCTACTCCAAATTTTTCTTTTGTTTCCTTTACTGCTTGCTCAATATACAGATTGAATAACATCGGGGAGAGGTTACAACCCTGTCTCACTCCTTTCCCAACCACTGCTTCCCTTTCATGCCTTTCGACTCTTATTACTGCCATCTGGTTTCTGTACAAATTATAAATAGCCTTTCGCTCCCTGTATTTTACCCCTGCCACCTTTAGAATTTGAAAAAGAGTATTCCAGTCAACATTGTCAAAAGCTTTCTCTAAGTCTACAAATGCTAGAAACGTAGGTATACCTTTCCTTAACCTACTTTCTAAGATAAGTCTTAGGGTCAGTATTGCCTCACGTGGCCCAACATTTCTGCTGAATCCAAACTGATCTTCCCCGAGGTCGGCTTCTATCAGTTTTTCATTCGTCTGTAAAGAATTCGCGTTAGTATTTTGCAGCCGTGGCTTATTAAACTGATAGTTCTGTAATTTTCACATCTGTCAGCACCTGCTTTCTTTGGGATTGGGATTATTATATTCTTCTTGAAGTCTGAGGGTATTTCGCCTGTCTCATACATCTTGCTCACCAGCTGGTAGAGTTTTGTCATGATTGGCTCTCCCAAGGCCGTCAGTAGTTCTAATGGAATGTTGTCTACTACGGGGGCCTTGTTTCGACTCAGGTCTTTCAGTGCTCTGTCAAACTCTTCACGCAGTATCGTATCTCCCATTTCGTCTTCATCCAAATCCTCTTCTATTTCCATAATATTGTCCTCAAGTACATCGCCCTTGTATAAACCTTCTATATACTCCTTCCACCTTTCTGCCTTCCCTTCTTTGCTTAGAACTGGGCTGCCATCTGAGCTCTTGAAATTCATACACGTGGTTCTCTTCTCTCCAAAGGTCTCTTTAATTTTCCTGTAGGCAGTATCTATCTTATCCCTAGTGAGATAAGCTTCTACATCCTTACATTTGTCCTCTAGCCATCCCTGTTTAGCCATTTTGCACTTCCTGTCGATCTCATTTTTCAGACGTTTGTATTCCTTTTTGCCTGCTTCATTTACTGCATTTTTATATTTCTCCTTTCATCAATTAAATTCAACATTTATTCTGTTACCCAAGGATTTCTAGCAGCCCTCGTCTTTGTACCTACTTTATCCTCTGCTGCCTTCACTACTACATCCCTCAGAGCTACCCATTCTTCTTCTACTGTATTTCTTTCCCCTATTCCTGTCAATTGTTCCCTTATGCTCTCTCTGAAACTCTGTACAACCTCTGGTTCTTTCAGTTTATCCAGGTCCCATCTCCTTAATTTCTCACATTTTTGCAGTTTCTTCAGTTTTAATCTACAGGTCATAACCAATAGATTGTGGTCAGAGTCCACATCTGCCCCTGGAAATGTCTTACAACTTAAAACCTGGTTCCTAAATCTCTGTCTTACCATTATATAATCTATCTGATACCTTTTAGTATCTCCAGGGTTCTTCAACGTATACAACCTTCTTTCATGATTCTTAAACCAAGGGGTGGCAGGGGTAAAATACAGGGAGCGAAAGGCTATTTACAATTTGTACAGAAACCAGATGGCAATTATAAGAGTCGAGCGGCGTGAAAGGGAAGCAGTGGTTGGGAAGGGAGTGAGACAGGGTTGTAGCCTGTCCCCGATGTTATTCAATCTGTATATTGAGCGAGCAGTAAAGGAAACAAATGAAAAATTCGGATTAGGTATTAAAATCCATGTAGAAGAAATAAAAACTTTGAGGTTCGCCGATGACATTGTAATTTTGTCAGAGACAGCAAAGGACTCGGAAGAGCAGTTGAACGGAATGGGCAGTGTCTTGAAAGGAGGGTATAAGATGAACATCAACAAAAGCAAAACAAGGATAATGGAATGTTGTCGAATTAAGTCGAGTGATGCTGAAGGAATTAGATTAAGAAATGAGACACTTAAACGAGTTTTGCTATTTGTGGAGCAAATTAACTGATGACGTTCGAAGTAGAGAGGATATAAAATATAGACTGGCAATGGCAAGGAAAGCGTTTCTGAAGAAGAGAAATTTTTTAACATCGAGTATAGATTTAAGTGTCAGGAAGTCGTTTCTGAAAGTATTTGTATGGAATGTAGTCATGTATGAAAGTGAAACATGGACGATAAATAGTTTGGACAAGAAGAGAATATAAGCTTTCGAAATGCGGTGCTACAGAAGAATGCTTAAGATTAGATGGGTAGATCACATAACCAATGAGGAAGTACTGAATAGGATTGGAGAGAAGAGAAGTTTGTCGCACAACTTGACTAAAAGAAGGGATCGGTTTATAGGACATGTTCTGAGGCATCAAGGGATCACAAATTTAGTACTGGAGGGCAGCGTGGAGGGTAAAAATCGTAGAAGGAGACCAAGAGATGAATACACTAAGCATATTCAGAAGGATGTAGGTTGCAGTAGGTACTGGGAGATGAAGAAGCTTGCACAGGATAGAGTAGCATGGAGGACTGCATCAAACCAGTCTCAGGACTGAAGACCTCAACAACAACAGTTCATTAGGAGGGTGGTAGTCAGAGGCAGCCAGAGACATTTACGCCGTGTACGGGAATAACGCCACTGGAGAGTGCCCGGCAAGAAGATGGTTTTCTTGCTTTAAGGAGGAGCGTTTTGACATTAGTGATTCTCCACGTTCAGGCAGACCTTCTGGGCTTGATGAAGATCATTTAAACCCATTAATCCGCAATTATCCAAGTCAGTACACTCGAGAACTGGCAAATGTGATCAACTGTGATCATTCCACGCCGTACAACGTTTGTATGTAACTGGGAAGGTTCAAAAATCGGGTGTACGGTTACTGCAAAATCACAAAAATAAGTGGATGTCCATCTCTGCTTGCTCGTCATCAATTGTCTCGTTGAAAAACACCGACCATTCCTATCCCGCACCATTACTGGTGACAGGAAATAGTATCTTTAAGCCAACATGAGGAAAAGAAAGTTATGGTTCCTCAAACAGAGCAGGAACTCCCCGTACGAAGACCTGCTTGCCGCCATAAAAATTTTGCATCTGGTGGAACAGCTGTGGTGTGGCGTACTACGAATTGCTACCGCGAGGCGTTACCGTCACTGCTGGCAGTCATAGACAACAACTCAGATGTTTTGTAAAGACGCAACCCAAGAACAACGACAGGGAGTACTGTGTGGAGTCTGCTACTCCACGATAACGCCCGCCTCCACCCTGCTACACTGACAAAAAACACGGTACAGGAGTGGGCTTGAGAAGTCATTTCGGACCTGCCCTATTCACCTGCTCATGTGCCCTTAGTTTTTCACCTTTCCTCTCCCTGTTCAACAAACTTCAGGGAACTTCCTTTCCAGATGGGAATACGCTCCGAACATGGCTCGACGATTTGTTCGCCTCAAAACAACGTGATTTCTACAGTCGCGGAATCGAAAAGTTATTTTGGAAATTTGAGGTAAGGTCTTATGAGACGAAACTACACTCATGCTCCTAAATTAAGGATAATTGCAGAATGTGGTGCCACACAACGTGGCACTACACAAAACTGGCGCTAATAGCATAAACACATAGGGAACACAAACGACACGGATCTGCAAGTCCACAGTATTGGTGATAAGTTGAGAAAACTGATCCGAAACACATGTGCTACAAGACGTCACTCTTTTCTGCGCATGTACCCTGACATTAATATGGGATATGATCACCGTGCACATGTACACAGGCCGCACAACGGGTTGGCATACTCTGGATCAGGTGGTCGCGCAGCTTCTGGGGTATAGCCTCCCATTCTTGTACCAGTGCCTGTCAGAGCTTCTGAAGTGTCGTAGGGGTTTGAAGACGTGCAGCGATTCGTAGCAGAGAGCCTCCCAGACGTACTTGATGGGGTTTAGGTCTGGAGAATTGGTATGCCACTCCATTCGCCTGATATCTTCTCTTTCAAAGTACTCCTCCACGATGACAGCTCGGTGGGGCCGTGCGTTAGCATCCATGAGGTGGAAGGTACACACTGCACCCCCTGAAAAGGCGGAGATACTGGTGCAAAATGACGTCCCGATACACCTGACCTGTTACATTTCCTCTGTCAAAGACACGTAGGGGTGTACGTGCACCAATCATAATCCCATCCCACTCCATCAAACCACGACCTCCATACAGGTCCCTTTCAAGGAGATTAAGGGGTTCGTATCTGGTTCCTGGTTCACGCCATATGAAAACCCGGTGAGCATCACTGTTCAGACTACACCTGGACTAGTCCTTGAACATAACCTGGGACCACTTTTCCAATGACCATGTACTGCGTTCTGGACACCAGGCTTTACGGGCTCTCCTGTGACCAGGGTTCAGAGGAATGCACCTTGCAGGTCTCCAGGAGAGTAAACCATGTCTGTTCAGTCGTCTGTAGACTGTGTGTCTGGAGACAAGTGTTCCAGTGGTTGCGGTAAGTCCCCGAGCAAGACTACCTGCAGTACTCCGTGGCCGTCTGGAGGCACTGATGGTGAGATATCGGTCTTCTTGTGGTGTTGTACACTGTGGACGTTCCGTACTGTAGCGCCTGGACACGTTTCCTGTCTGCTGGAACAGTTGCCATAATTTTGAGATCACACTTTGTGACACACAGAGGGCCCGTGTGTTTGAGCAGCCTCCAGTCGCCCTAGTATTCTATCCCTCATAACGTCATCAACGTGTGTTCCTTGAGTCATTTTCAACACACAGTCACCATTAGCACGTCTCAAAACGTCTGCACACTTACTCGCTGCACCGTACTCTGACATGCACCAACACATGTGAACTGCTGCCAGTGCCAGCGTGTGACGACCGTAGGTCAAATGCACCACATGGTCATACCCCGACGTGATGTAAACCCGCAACCGCCCACGAGAGCGTTGTTTCACCATGTCTCAGCATTATCCTTAATTTAAGCTTACAGACTGCTTTAATCTAACGGAATCCAATTTACGCTACGGACAACACACACACCCATGCTTGAGGGAGGACTCGAACTTCCGACGGGAGGAGCCACACGGACCGTGACAAGACGCCTCAGACCGCGAGGCTAACCCGAGCGGCGAAAAGTTATCACGGCGTTGGTAGACTGCTGTAAATGGTTAAGAAGCATATATTACTGATGACTAAAGTCGCTATAATGTGTATCTGTTGTGTTTATTAAGCGTGTGGAATAGAGCTATGAACTTATGCACCAACCTAATAGCAGACTCAGAAGTCATAAGTATATAATATCTGAAAAAAGTGTGTCATCAGCCAAATCAAGGGGATTCGTTTCGGTGAATGGACCAGGCAGTTTCCGTGAATGTACTGTAGTGCAATAGCTGTTAAATACTACGCATATCAGTCTCAATGGCTCTCATATTTTTTCGTTCTTATGAGTTTTTTGTTGGCATATGAAACCATGAAACACGTATTCGAAACCGAGGAGGCAAGAAATGTCGCCTTCGAAGATAAAAGAAACACGTTTGACTGATTATCAAAACACCAACTATTAGAAAACATATAATGAAAACCGTTCCTTACATTTTGTTAATAGTGACCCACTTAGGTTTAAGATTAGACAAAATTATAGATGGCTCATTCAAGGCAATTCGCACCGCATCGCTTAATAACTTCTATTTTCTGTGTATAGCACGTAGCTTTGTATTATGAATACAACAAAATTTCTCGTACTTTCCAATATGGCTCCAGAGATTTAATCAGTATTACAATATTATAAGACGCCTCAATCATTAATGGCAACTGCCTTGCCGCAGTGCTTACACCGGTTCCCGTGAGATCACCGAAGTTAAGCGCTGTCGGGCGCAGTCGGCACATGGATGGCTGACCATCCAGGCCGTCATACGCTGTTGCCATTTTTCGGGTTGCACTCAGCATCGTGATGCCAATTGAGGAGCTACTCGACCGAATAGTAGCGGCTTCGGTCAAAAATACCATCATAACGACCGGGAGAGCGGTGTGCTGACCCCACGCCCCTCCTATGTGCATCCTCCACTGAGGATGACACGGCTGTCGGATGGTCCCGGCAGGCCACTCGTGGCCTGAAGACGGAGTTCTTTTTGTTTTTCAATCATCAATATGAGTCAATTGCAAGAACATAGTGCAAATCTTACCTCTTCTTCACTGTTGCTCTGTGTCTTTGTGGAACAACTGACCACTGACCTGGCGAATCCTTGGCGAAATGGCGTACATTTAATGAGCGCCGGCATGGGCTTATTGACTACATCCGCAGGGAAATGGAGCCGTCCTATCGATAGCACCCTATACTGCCTCTAGAATTCCTCTTGGTTTGATACCTATTAAGAGGTACCTGATCTGCAGCTACCATGATGAGGCAGACACGAGCTGGAGGTGTCTGCTGTCACTCCGAGGCCCCAGGCAGGGAGCCAGGGGAGTGCAGTCGTGTCACGTCCGAGCGCGCAGCTGGAGGCGTCTCTCAAGAGTTGCACCGACTTGTCCAGTTGTGGCGACAGTAACGTCCAATTGAAAACGTCAGGGGACTCCAGGAAACTATCGACGCCTTGACAGGCCTCAGACGCTGCTTAAGTCTAAAGTGCACTCTGCGAGCCAGCTGTGAAGCGTCCTTGTCAGCTTCTGGAAAGCAATGCGGTTCACCTGCGGGGGACAGTGACGTGGCGATCCGTCAGAGGCGACGGGAGTTCTCTTTCATGGCCGCACCACAATCGAGAAGCCTCTGCCCTCCGTAATGTCGCTAAGAGTGCTGTGGACAGGGGGGCGTTTGTCTGTTTTTTTTTTTCTTTGTTGAGTTTCGATTCCCCCGAAGGGGGCGGGCTGGCAGCAGCTTAGTATGCCGCTCTTCAGCCTACAGAATTTGTTTTAAAAAGATAAACACAACAAATAATAAAAACAGGCCATAAAATCGGTGACTTAAATAGTAACATGGCGGAAAAATCGTGGAACTTAAAACATGGAACAAAGGGATGATGATGCTAGTAAAATACATATGAAGCAGACAGGTAAAATAATAGACAGACAATTAAAAAACACGGCGACAGTCTGGTTTCTGTTCGCAAGAGACATAAAATTCATGCCCAGCGACAGCATGATTTCTGTTCGCAACACTTTGGAAATACGAACAACACCGAACATTGACCTGGACAGATGATGGGAAAATTAAAAGAGAGGAAGGTGAGGAAAAATTAAAGGGGGGAGGGGGGAAAGGAACCCATGGAGGATGAGGACTCATAAGAGAAGAGGGGGGAGCTGGCAGACGTGACAGGGAGTGGAGAAAGACAGAGGAGGGGAATACAAAAGGACTCGGGGGTGGGGGGGGGGGGAGAAGGGAGTGGTTAGGTGGGGAGAAAACAGGATGGAAGGGGGGCAGGAAGAGGGAGCCCATGGAAGAACAGACAAAAGGGGGGGTGAGGATCAGAGTTGATAGGAGCGATAAATGGAGGGAGGGAGGGCATCATCCGTGAGGGGGAGTTGGTAGAAGCCACCTTGGGAAAGGAAATGAAGGGTGTAGAGATGGAGGGTAGGGGGGACACAAGAGCGTGGCAGGGGGCGGGGCAGGAGAGGAGCAACCAGGGGGTGAGGGGGATCAAGGCGGCGGGAGGTGTAGTATGCGAATATGTTCGAAGAATAGGAGCAGATGGGGGAAAGGAATGAGGTCATAGGGAATCCACGAGAGGGACGGGAGGCGTATACGGAAGGCGAGGAGGAGTGCATGACGCTCAAGGATCTGGTGGGACATACAATTGGGGGGGGGAGGGGGGGGCAGGGTTTGTCTGCGGAGCGGTATAACATTTATCGAACCAAAACTCACCAGACACAACATATGAACTGACAGGTTAGGCAGCCTAGTTTCAGAAAGTGACTATATTAACGCAGCTATGCTCATTCTTCCCCTTTGCTATAGTTCTGGCTGAAGCAATAATTAGAAAAAATTGCGCTGAATCGCCAAAGAAACTGGTACAGAGGTGCGTATTCAAATACAGAGACACGTAAACACTCAGAATACGGTGCTGCAGTCGGCAACTCCTATATAAGACAACAAATGTCTGGCGCACTTGTTACATCGGTTACTGCTGCTACAATGCAATATTATCAAGATTTAAGTGACTTTGAGAGTGGTACTGCAGTCGGCGCACGAGCGATGGGACACGGTGTCTCTGAGGTAGCGATGAAATGGGATTTTCCCGTATGACCATTTCACGAGTGTCCTGTCAATAGCAGGAATCCCGTAAAACATCGTTTCCCCGACATCGTCGCCGCCGGAAAAAGATAGTGCAAGAACGGTCCGACCACGATTGAAAAGAACCGTTCAGTGTGACCCTTCCGCAACCCTTCCACAAATTGCTGCAGATTTCAAAGCTTGGACGCCAACAACTGTCAGTGTGCGAACCATTCAACGAAACATCATCGATATGGGCTTCCGGAGCCGAAGACTCACTCGTGTACCGCACTCTAGATGACTGCACGACACAAAGCTTTACGCCTCACCTGGGCCCGTCAGCACGAACATTGGACTGTTGATGATTTGAAACATGTTACCTGATCGGACGAGTCTCTTTTCAGGTTGTATCTAGCTGATGGATGAGTACGGGTATGGAGGCAACCGCCATGGACCCTGTATGTCAGCAGGGGACTGTACAAGCTGGTGGAAGCTCTGTAATGGTGTGGGGCGTGTGCAACTTGAGTGATATGGGACCCCTGATATGTCCAGATACAGCTCTGATAGGTGACACGTACGTAAGCATCCTATCTGATCACCTGGATCCATTCGTGTCCATTGTGCATTCCGACGGACTTGGGCAATTCCAGCAGGACAATGCGACACTCCACACGTCCAGAATCGCTAAGGAGTTGCTCCAGAAACACTCTTCTGAGTTTAAACACCTCTACTGATCGCCAAAGTCCCAGACACGATCATTATCGAGCATATCTGGGATGCGTTACAATGTGCTGTTCAGAAGAGATCTCCACCCTCTCGTACTCTTACGGATTTATGGACAGCCCTGCAGGATTCATGGTGTCAGTTACCTCCAGCACTATTTCAGACATAAGTCGAGTCCATGCCACGTTTTGGTGCGTCACTTCTGGGTGCTCGCGGGACCCTACACGGTATTAGGCATGTGTACCAGTTTGGCTCTTCAGTGTAAAAGTTAAGTCAGTAAATCTGGCAAGAAAGTGAACGTGAACAAGTGTCTTCTTCTCGGTAAAAACTGTACGTTTACAGAATCTTCCGTTCTTGGCAGAACAACATTATAATAAATGAAAGGAACCAATTTGCTTTTGTTCTACAATATTACTTTTATTGTGTTAACCAGTGTTCGGCTTACAAGGCCATCTTCAGACATTCACTGAGTATTGTTATCAAAGAAGTTACAATGTTTGAAAAGAACATTGGAAGAGAAGTAACACGTCTAGACTGAAGCAGACACATAAAGTAAGTAACATCTTTTACAGTGTGGTAGTAAGACTTTAAAGACGAAAATTGGTTAACACAATAAAAGTAATATTGTACAACAAACTGGTGCTTTTCATTTATTATTAAAAACTAAATTATTTGGGCGTATGTGTAAAAGCGAGGCAAAATACTTTGGGGTACTATTTAATGAATAGGGCAAATGTAATGATGAAATCACTTGCAGGATTAATAACGACGAGATGTAACAATGGCAGTGAACTCTTTTGCAACAAAAAGATAATAAAAACAACGAAAAAGAGAATGTATAGGACTATAGTCCAGAGTGTACGTTCGCACGGATCAGAAACCTGGAACGTTAGCTAAAAGTAAGAATACTGAGATCGACTACTTAAGATGAATCTCAAGCTGTAAGAAGGATCGGATAAAAACTGACGAAATTGATAAAGGATGAAAATGGATAGGAATATCTCTGATGGCATCCAACAAAAACAGGTGATACGGTTTGGCCATGTGAATAGCTTGAGTGAAGACAGAACGCAAAATAGGATATTACAATGGATACCATCCCAGCGGAGGGAAAGGTGTCACCCACGACGCAGATCACAATATGATCTGAAGGAGGCCATGGAAGCAAGGAATATGAACGCTAAAGGAAGTCAAGGCAGGAGAGTATGACCACTGGGGGCAGAGAAGCGGCGCCAGCTGTTGATAATCAGCAAGAAGAAGAAGAAAACATAAACACTGATTTAACAAATTTTTTTTGATGTTACAAAGTCTCATTTACGTTAGTGACGGAAACAATACGTTTCCGTAGCCGATCAGTTTCTCGAGCGTCTCGCTTTTCAGCGATGTGTGCTTTAAGCCACTAAAGGCTCCAACATCAAAAGAATAGGCCGGAGAGTCTTATTATAATTTCTGTAACCACGATAAGAAGCTACAGTGTATTTACGAACAATATTCAGATGCACTTACCTCAGCCTAACACCGTAAATTAAGAGCAGGGGAGCATTTGTTGGGAGTCCTTCCTCCTGAGTAGCCGCCATAAATTTTTTTTCTGCCTTAAGCGTACTACAACCTGCAAAGGTCATTATCAGTTTCGATATTTTCTCAAAATAAAAAAATTGTCGAAAAAGTTTACATTTCGAAAATGGCTTCGCATTTATATGTATCATGATCGTCAGAGCTACGACGGCAAGAAATGTTTTACAACCCGCTGACAAGAGACAAGCACAATTTGCTAGCAAGACGCAGGGATACCAACTTTATAGCTGCCTGGTTATTAACTGGTTAATAGGGAGCCGGTTTTTCTTCGGAGTAGTTAATCTGCAATTAGTTTTTAAAGCTGCTGACATAAATTAAGTGCGGTCGTAATGTGCTTAAAACAGCATATGTACCGGCTTTGGCGGTTAATTCCTTGTTATTCAAAGTATAACCGAAGGTGTCACTGAAACTGCCGTAAATTCTCGGGTGTGCGGAGGTGTGAAGAATGTCGAAGGAACGCAGTGGGTAGCGGAGACAGTTGGTCACTGACGATGCAGTTGAAGAAGACTCCAGTAGAGCCAGGAAATTAAGTGTGTCGAACAGTTTGGAATCTCCCTTAAAGTAATCGGAATTCTCATGCAGAGCGGCTCGTCTTCCGTTACGACAAAATCTTGAACCCATCAAATGTGGCCTTCGATAGTCTGCGGTATTCATGCTTGCTTGGTAGGATGACGGTCAGTGTTCAGTTCCCACCTGTGGCGGACATTGTATTCAATAAGCATGGTCCTTCCTAACCTCTGGTAACACCAAGTGATCAACGTCAAAATGCACCATGTTTCAGAATCCAAGTAATAAGCGTTACTTGCACAAGGTATTGATTTTTATTTTATGAACCAGACATCATACAAAGTATTTTTAATTTTGTCTGAGCTTCAGATGTTGAAAATTTTGGTACTGTACTGGTATTCGGGCTCGGATCTTTTTTTTCTCTGGTGTCTTGTGTCTCCTGGGACGGTTTTGTTGTACCATTTCGTTGTTTCCCCCCAAGATTCCCAATTCCTCAAGGTATCTGCAAAATGAGCATATCTGCCTTCAAACCTGGTCGAACATGATAAATTTCGTAATGTCATTTTGATTTTAAACCTGATATGTTATCGAGTGTCTGTAGATGTCGGGTTTCAATCTAGAAATCGCAACAAAACACTTCCTCATGCCATTCACAGTCCAGCCATGTGAATAAAAAGCTGCTCATGAATGCTCTGAATATTTTATGTCGCCATCAGTAAATACTTCCGGGCTAAATTGCCGTGGTCGATCTGTAGAAGTTCTACAGATCCACCACGGCAATTTAGCCCGGAAGTGTTTACTGATGAAGACGCCGGCCGTGAAAGCCTACATGGGATGATTTTATGTCGCCTTTAGCTGGATAACAGAGTTGATAGGTCACTTCCCAACTGCATATAGATCCACGTGCCGTCGTGAACAGGGTGAAATAAGTAGTGGTAAGCTAGTCTCATCTTATGGATAGGAAGCAACACCTGCCCAAACTAGGGTTGCCAGGTCTCCCGTATTTCCCTGGTTTTCGGGTGTTTTGCTTTTATTATTTCATTCTCATATTTCTCCCGTGTTTCATTCTGACAGAATAGTGTGCAACGTTTGGAAAACGTATGATCACTTTGTGCAGACACTGTCAATGTAAATTTTTTAAATGAAACAAATAACAGCATAATCGATGGCAATTGCTGTAAGCATATTTCACTTAGTGCTTGTAAACATGCTTGCAATTCAGTAGATTTAAATGCTGAAATCATTGTCTTAAAATTATGTAGTCAGTTATCTTCCTCAGCTAAACGTAGGAGGAATCTCAAATTTTTTTTAACATTTGTAGACTTACGAGAAACCCATTGAGTGATAAGGTCGCAAGTTCAATCTTTAGTAAGGGTCATCTGAAAGTGTTGTGTTACAATTACGACAAGAAAATAGTAGCTGCTAATGATTCACCATGTGCATCAGAGTGCGACTGAAATGAGTGTCCAGGAGGTGCAGAGATCGGTATTCGATGGGATGTATGTATTACACTTCAAAAAACGGACATCGTCGACAGTCACGAAACGTCCAAAACAAACCATTAACTTGCACCATGAACACAAACTGAAAAATGGTGCTCCACAGTGATCAAAAAGGTTCGCAGCGTCAAGATCGAAGGCGAACACCTTTGGCGTTGCAACCCATGCAGGACGTTCAGTTAAGTATCCGCTCTTAAAGAAGGCGTATAGAGTTACACAGGTGTAACGGAGCAATGGGAACTGATGGAGTGTGACGGCACATAACCGAATGTGAAACAGTCTGCCGTGGAGCTTGTCGTGAAACTGGTTATCCTTTGAGGCGTAGCTGTAGATGGTGCAATAATATGTTTTATAGGCACGGAAAAAACAAACATCTAAAGACTGAATTTGTCAAGTGGTTCCAGCTGGTATGAACTACAATGTCACCCACTTTTTTTGGACGGATACTTTGCTCTAAAGGCGTATGATTTTTATACGCAG
This sequence comes from Schistocerca gregaria, assembly GCF_023897955.1. NCBI lineage: Eukaryota > Metazoa > Arthropoda > Insecta > Orthoptera > Acrididae > Schistocerca > Schistocerca gregaria. Next base: position 44,965,307 of record NC_064924.1, read on the forward strand.
ACCAGGAATGAAGCAAAAACAATTTATTTTCACCAAATATTGACCAAAAGTGGTACTCATACCATAGTTGTTGTTCTCTTACGCCCACTTTCTCAATTTGCTTGCTGTGGCGTAAATATTTCCTGCTACCCTTCCGAGATCAAGCACGCGGGGACGAGCACCTCCTGCTTCCTGCAGTACAATAAATAATTTTTCACCCAATTTACTATCCAGGTTAACAGTCTGCATATTGTGTGCAAATTCATTAAGACATTTATGTTAGTTGATCTTAATACAACTCCCTTGAGTACCTCTGATTTCTAGGGTTCTTTTCACATGCATTTCCTCTTCAAACCCCCACTTGTAGGAACTGAAAACGCCGATTCCGCATTTTGCTTTGCATCTTCAGTTTGACGCTTTGGTTCAAGTTTCGTTATCTTACGTCTTCCAGTTTTGTAGCATCATTTGAAGCTTGCAAACATCCACTACTGCCCATGAAATGCCTGTAATCTACGTCGTGCGCAGATTGATATGCATGACTTAGTAGGTATTATCAAACACATCCTGCAAAATGTGTCAAACATCCTTGAAACCCGCGAACGACAGTTTTTGCAACAAGTGCGCCTTGTCCTCTGTTGAATGTCTTACGCACTACACGGTCATGTTCCTGCGGACTCATTCCAAAGCTGTTCGTAATTGTCTTTTTACCGTGCTCTGGATGATCTTCCAGGTATGCAATTATGTCCTTTAGTACTTTCCACTGGAGGCAGGATCTGTGGCTCCCTGTGCGACAAAGAGGAAGACACCCGTTTCAGTATCACTTTCACTTGCTAAGCACGTATCGTCATCATTGTACTCCTCATGTACACTGTCCGAACAGCCGAGAATATACGACACCACACATTCCACTGAGTCATCATGAAGTACCGCTAATTTCTCATCTGTCACTTCTTTCTCACTCTGCGAAATTCCTTGGGTTTCTTTCTGACCAAACGTGAGCTTCAGCATCTGTTGTTGTAGCTGTAATGCAATGTTTGCTTTGTTTGCCGTTGCCATTGCTGTGCTTTTAATCAATACTACTAGCACTGTAGCACAGTTGTGAGTTACTCGTCAACCAAGCACCTCAACTGCTCTGCGTAGCCTCATGCTGCGCTTACCGCTGGATACCTGCAGTCACGTCCCCTGCTGCCATTAGCAGACAATATTGTGGTTGCATGGTAGACGATGAAAGGGGCGTCGAAAATCGTGTTTTTCCTAGCTCCCCATGCACAACAGGAATGTTGCTTGGGAACAGTACTAGTCTGCCAGATCAACGTTTTTTGCAGGGCAAATGCAAGAAACTGTTTACTGGACTCTCGCATGTGGGTTGCTCTGCATGACAAGCATGTTCTGTTGGTGCAATATTGGACTGCTTTATCGACCTACTTTACATTGCAACCTATATGTCAGGAGGAAATGAATAATTCTCGTTCCTCTGATGTATAGCCTGACCTGCGTGCAATGAATGTTGTGGGAGTAGTTTCATTCTGTTTTAATAAACTGTACTGCAGGGTCTACAGTTGCACATGAGCATCGCTGGAAACAGGTTAAGATTGATAGAAGAGAGGATGAACAGAGAGAGAGAGAGAGGAGGAAATGAACGGAGAGGAGGGAGGAGGGGGAGATGCATGAGGCAGGTGGAAGGTGGAGAGAGATAGTGGGTGAGGAAAACATGATTAGAGGGTGAAGGAGGCAGATATGGTCAGAGATAGGGGGTGGAAGAAATGGAAAAAGAGAGGAGTAGGAGGTATGTTCAATATGTGTGTCAACAAAGACGCGAATGAAGCTGTGAGGAAAAGGTTCGTGTACCATAAATTTTAACATGTGACGTGACGATGCAGTAGTTGTACTTCTTCTTAAAGTACACCATGAGCGAAATTCTACCCAGTCAGATTGGAACTTGACAAACTGCTTGTTGCCTCCTCTCTCGCATTTATTGCCAAACGTTCGTTTGAAATTTTTCAGAAAGATCGTCGAACAAAAAAGAATCCGAGACCGAAGCCAACTGGCACTTTGTCAGCAAGTGACCACAAAAGCTTTAACACTGATGGGGGACTTAATCGAAAAGTTGGAATTTCAAATAAATATGTGAAATCTGGTTATGAAGGACAGAGCGGTTCAGGTTGTGGAAAGGTGCCAAGATCAATTACTGTTAGTTATACAAGAACACACAACTTCATTGCTCGAACCAATGCACAGTTTTCTCTTTATAACAACAAAGATTAGTTGACGGCTGGGGGGCCAAGTAACTTCTCCAGAATAAGTTTAAATGATTCCTTTTAAAACACCAGAATTTAGAGTAACGGCTGAAGGCCTTACTTAAGTAAAATTACAATATCTTCTCGGCTAAAGGCCGAAATAATATTCCACATCAGGTAAGGAAATTCTTTAGAAGCCAAGCATTTACAATTTTCAGCTAAAGGCCATATTAAGGAAAATTCAAATAAATACTTCGGCTTCGGCTGAAAGCCCAATAAAAAAAGTTTCATAATAAAAGAGAAGCTTTAAAGATACACAGTACAACAAAAACACCTTAAGAAAACTTGAAGTATCTTATCGGCTGAAGGCCCAAACAATTACTCAAGAATAATTAAAGATCACGTTAAGATAAACATTTACAGAACACGGCAGAAAGCCGGTTCAAGAATTCAAGATAATTAAAGTGAAACATTACAGACAAGGATTTACATATTAAAAGCCACAGATTCTGAAACAAACACGACTGAAGGCCTAAATACAGAGCAACAAGAATTTTAAATAAAACACGGTTGAAGGTCTAATCTTAAAACAGCTGTCATGAAGTTGGCTGAAGGCCATATACTAAACATAAAACAGACAATATTAATACACGGCTGAAGTAATGGCGCAGTACCTGTGACCAAATAACTTGACAATCAGAAACAACAAACAGTGGCGCCCAGAAGTGTTCCAAAGGGTCGGCTTCGGAAGAAAACTCTAACAACCGTTTAGGTGAGACAGGCAGCTTAACCGTAACACAAAACAATCGGGTGGTAACACGACCTAGGGACGGCTGAAGAACCAACCAACAGCCTAATCAATTCCCTTCCACCCGACACACTCGCTGCTCTATTTCAACCGACCCACTGACTGCTCCAGGATGCATACATCATTCATCTGCTCAGTGGAAATCATAGAAGCTACACACGGTTCCACGTAAACACACTTGCACAAGAACTCAAACAATCGTAAAAGCAATTGTGGTGTCACCGCCAGACACCACACTTGATAGGTGGTAGCCTTTAAATCGGCCGCGGTCCGTTAGTGTACGTCGGACCCGCGTGTCGCCACTATCAGTGATTGCAGACCGAGCGCCGCCACACGGTAGGTCTAGTCTAGAACTCGCCCCAGTTGTACAGCCGACTTTGATAGCGATGGTTCACTGACTACATACGCTCTCCTTTACAGAGACGACAGTTTAGCATAGCCTTCAGCTACGTCATTTGCTACGACCTAGCAAGGCGCCATATTCAGTTACTATTGATATCGATATTGCGAATGATGTACGGTCAAGAGCGACGTTCATCATTAATGAATTAAAGTATGAAACTAATTACGTCCGCTTTGTGAATTTTAATTCCTTGTCATGTTCCAGACCTCACGTCAGTACAGTTCTTCCCTCTTCACCCCAGCCTGCGTGAGCTAAAACGCGTGCATTTCGGCCTCCTATGATAACACGGTGTTGGCTCTTCAGCCAACACAACAGCAATCACTGTGGAACAACAAGGACGAATAAATTCGACACACAGAGAGTTTCCACAAGCAGTCGGCGACCAGATACACGTCGTCCGATGAGACGACCGACCGAACGACCAGCCCAGGTCGTTCTCACTGAAGTTACGTTTGTCAACAATGGTCGGGCGAGTCTTGGCTGTCTGAAGCTGACTGCAGCTTCAACCCGACTCAACTCGATGTCTGTTCGGAATTCGGAGACACGGCGACCCGGGCACACTGGCTTGGATCCAACCATGCAGAGAAGGTAACTCTTGCCCATTGACCACGACACCTCTGTGCAATGAAGGAACCGACCCACGTCTGGCAATTTTTACAGCTGACGAGGCCCAGAAATGGTCAAAAGACCAAATACACATCGCTCGATGAGACGACCAACCGAACGACTAACCAAACGACCAACCAACGGTTGTCCCGCTCCAATCTCCTTCTGTCGGACAGATCATGTGTGTCGCCAGCGGTCGGCGAGCACTGGCTGTCCGCATCTCACTGGCGCTCAATCCCTGACTCTCCTTTGTCCCGAATGCTATTCCGTGCCCGAATGCGTCTGGACTGAGCTCCCAACTCCCCTCTAGACACACGACGACCTGGAAATACTGTCAGTCACTCCAGAGATAGTACGACAGGGCACTTATCGATAAGCGCTGCTGCTGCCACTCACTCACAGGCAGGTAAGGCAGGAAGTTAGTGACGTCAATAAATGAAATAAGAAAATGAGGCGGCAGTACGGTAAGAGAAGATGACAAACAATAAACGGAATGAGCATGAGCCGCACACAGCTCAATTTGTACTTCCTAGGACGGTATTAATAAACCGCTTCATCTGTATTTAGTCCTTTATATTTAGATCACTACCTGTGTCATGGAACTATAGTGCCCGCCTTCAGGCGAACATCCGCGTAACAATAAATTAGAAAGGAATAACAACACTGAGACATATTTGCAAACTTATTACTTCCTTTTATAATCCGGAATTCAATAAAAATGGCAAGATACTGTTAATAAGAACACAGGGATAAGTTGTGATCTAAATGACAATAGATTTATTCATTCTTAACATCAGAAGACAAAAAATGACTAAACAACCGTCACACAAACATGTTCATTTGACAAATGCTTTCACTAACATGGGTCTATGGTGGACAAGATGATCAGCTGGGGATCGACACATGACTCTTGCCGGAACACTAATCGCTTTATCTGACTTCATACACGTAAATCCAGGTTACGGCACAAAAACTACGCCACCATCGAGCATCTATACTCCACTATTAAAAAAAAAGAATAATATGGTTCGAAAGAACAGGGTGCTGACAAACACATATTGGAGAGCTATGGCGTAGCAGAGAATATTTTACCCTCCTGCTCGTCAGGGCAGCACACCACAATGCGTTCGGCGCCTGAAGTTGTGGACAGCTGCAATCTGTTATTAATGGCGCACGTCCGGAAAACCCAAGTAGGCGGACTCGGAACGTAGGTAGTTCCCTATGAGCCTCTGAAACCTCAAGCGGATTCCAGTCGGCAGGTGGACCCGTTTGCTGGTCTTCCAAACCATTTTGACTCCGTGCCACCACTATGCATGACGGAATGTGTCAAATGTTTAGACGGCCGACTCAAGACCCACCCATCACTCGCTGTTTGTGTGAAGCTAGGAGTAGTACCTCTGATGGTTTATAAGGTGACTGGTTCAAATGGCTCTGAGCTCTATGGGACTTAACATCTGAGGTCATCAGTCCCCTAGAACTTAGAACTACTTAAACCTAACTAACGTAAAGACATCACACACAACCATGCCCAAGGCAGGATTCGAACCTGCAACCGTAGCAGTCGCACGGTTCCTGACTGAAGCACCTAGAACCGCTCGACCACCGCGGCTGGCTAAGATGACTGGCACAGGCTCTAAGTGGCACACTAGTAAAATGACACTAGTCTCATCGTTTAGGTACAGACCTGCAGTTCTTTACTAGCGAAGTGGCAGTACAAGACTGATCACTTCTCTTTCTGTCTGCTTCAAAATGGCTCTGAGCACTATGGGACTCAACTGCTGTGGTCATTAGTCCCCTAGAACTTAGAACTACTTAAACCTAACTAACCTAAGGACATCACACACATCCATGCCCGAGGCAGGATTCGAACCTGCGACCGTAGCAGTCGCACGGTTCCGGACTGCGCGCCTAGAACCGCGAGACCACCGCGGCCGGCTCTGTCTGCTTCCTTGTCAGCTCAGTAGCAAGGCACATTTGCTTCTTAGACTTCCCACACTTTAGCACAAGCCAATCACGAACTCCAGCAGGGCATTCGAAGCTGGGAGAGTGCCCTTTGCTCTGCACACGCCGATTTGACCAATCAGAGACTTAAGTTACTTGCAAAAAGAGATTCAGCTTCGCAGCCTCTTTCCGACGCGTTTATGCCGTGTCTTTTGCTAATAACGTGGCCAGGATGGAACCACACCTCTCTATAAAAAGCTTCACACAAGTCTCACCGTTTAGGTAGAGACCTGAAGTTCTTCACTAGCGAAGCGCCAGTAGAAGAGTGATCTCTTGCCTTCCTGTCTGCTTCCAGCAGGGCATTCTCCCCTGTTGCGTCCATTTCAGAGTTTCCAAAGAAAGGCCATAAACTCTCTAAAAGCCTCGTGCTTTCACAAATACGTTTTGTAACAGAGTCTGGACGTCTGCACGCCAGTGACCTGTCCCACAGAAATTTGCAGAACGCTCACAGTTGTCTCATAGGCTTCCTGCCTAACGACGCCCCATCCTCTGCTTTACTGCTGGTGTGCAATGCGCTAGCCATTGCAGCGGCCACTTCTCAGTGCTAGTCAGTCCACCTGGATGCGGATGCCCACCGACCCGCGCCACCAACATGTCTGCACAATGAGACTGTGGAACTCGGCTGTCTGGAATTGTTTGCCCCCAGGTTCTGCAAAAAAACGCGCTACACTCGGCCCACACGCTTTAACTGCAGTCGTTTAAATCAGAACCCTATCCCTTTGAACGCAGGTAAACCTTACCATTATTCCTTCCCTAGAGCATGGAAGCACAAGAGCATTAACTATTGTGCACCATTTCATCATGATGTATGAACTCAAATCGTAATAAAGATCATCTTTCCTAAGAACATGAAGCGGCATAACACCAAATCAGAACTGAGAGTGCCCTGCAATCTCTCAATATACTGACATGATAATTTTCTGAAATTCTTTTAACATTTTTAATAAATTTTAAAAAACTTTTTAAACTTTTACATAAGACTATTAAAATATATGTTCTCACATAACACGAACATTAGAATTAAAAGGACTAAATATAGTTAAGCAGTTTGTTAATACCCAAGATGATTACTCATAGCTGTGGCTGCGCTATCTACAACACTGTCTGCTAGGATGTATATTGTTTCATAATGAAGTCAGTGGTGGATATTGACCACACTTTTTAATTATCTCGACCAATGTTTATGGGAGCTTCTTAATTTCTATTACGTTATTTTTCGCTGGCAATTGCTACACATTCTGTGCAGGAAAAGCTATGTACACCACCACACCTGTCACAATTGCTTGGAAATGGTATTCACTGCATTTATAAACAGGTATTTTTCAGTGTAATGGCAGAATATAGTTCTGAGACATTACTTAATTTAGCGCCTATAAGTTAAACAATGAACTTGATGGGAAGGAAATTTACTTAACTAATCCGTGCTTTTTGTTAGAGTTTTAAATGTGGCTGTTTGTCCTGAAAGCTGATTGTTACCCTAAAAGTATGTTCCAGTAACAACATGAGATGTTAAAAAAGAAAACTCAGTTTTGAAGCTTATGTAGGATAAACATGGGTCTTATTATATATAGCATATGGTAGTCTATTACCTTTTATATATAAACGTGTATTGAACTGTATATTCCGGTATGGAGGAATAGTTTGTAGTGATATTTTAGAAAAAACATGTCATTTAAATGCAGGCTATTTCAGAAATAACAATGATAAATAACGGCAGAGATTTGCAATATTTGAATAACATAGAGATTTATGACAATTTGCTCGACTTATAAGAAACTCAGGTTATTTTATTTCGAAATAGGTTACCGTTGGTTGCATTTACTATAAGATAATATGCCAACAAAGGAATTAATTACATAACTGACCATACAGTGGACGATTACAAAATCAAAATGACTGAATAAGTCCCCAATTAGCTGGAAGAAGATGACGTATAGTTGTCTTATGTAAGATCACTTTTAAAGCTAGTAAGTGCATATATGGAGGCGCTGACGAGCATTTAACTACAAAAAAAAGAGACTAAACGTTCCTTAAAACCCATCTGTCTTCCGTCTGATAGGCTGCAGTTTAAATTATGCACTCATGGTAACATTTGCGGGAAGAGTACTGAACTTTATTAGTAAGCTGCACTCTCCTGCAACGATCCTGCTTCCAGTGACGCGAGTAATAAATCAGATTGTGCTAGTAAAAAAGAACTGTTGGCTACCGTTATCCAAACACAGTAAAAAAGAATTGGAAGAAGGCCAGGAGGAACGGTAAGTATAGTTGTATCGAAAGTGAACAGCTGCGGCCCAGGACCAAGTCTCGGGGCGTTACGCATATTTGTGACGGTAACACAGCTGCGCTAAGGTATTTACGATGAAATTATACGGACGGCGGCATAAAAAGCCGACTGAAATTATCTCGTTGCTGGGCGACAGCTTGTTTCATGTCTGCGGCACGAGCCATCCACATCTGCACTGGCTACTTACCTGAAATCGTTTTGTCTGCGGTACGAGCAAATGTGGCTAAAAGTTTCTGACAGAGAGGTCACACTTCGCTGTAACAGTCAGAGAGTCATGGAACGAAACATAACTGATATCTGGCGTTCCCCAAGAAAGTAATACCGCTATTCTGCTGTTGCTAATGTATATAAACGGCTTAGGAGACAATTTGATCAGCCTTTTTAGAGAGTGTTTGAACATCATTTATCATCTAGTGAACTCATCAGAAGATCAAGCAAAATGACTTAGCCATTATATCTGTATGGTGTGAAAAGTTTCACTGCATACGGAAAAGTGTGAGGTCATCCACGTGAGTGCTAAAAGGAATCCGATAAATTTCGGTTACACGGCAAATAACACAAATTTAGAAGTTGTTATTTCAGTTAAGTATCTAGAGATTACAATTACGAACGACTTAAACTAGAGCGATCGTATGGAAAATTTTATGGGGAACGCAACCAAAGGCTGCGTCTTAGAAGATACCACACATCTGCTAAACCGACTGTCTACACTATACTTTTCAATTTACTTCTGGAGTACTTTTGAGCAGTATGGGATCGTCACCGCACAGGAGTGACGGTTGACACTGACAAAGATCAGATGACAGCTCATTTTGTACATTCGCGAAATGGAGGAGAGAGTGTCACTGATACGATACGCGAGTATAGGTGACAGTTATTAAAACAGATGCATTTTTGGTTGCAGGGAGATCTAGTCACGAAATTTCAAGCACCAGATTTCTACTCCGAATGAGTAAAAATTTAGTCGACTCCCGCCTTAGACAAAATTTATAGGTGGTTCTATGAATGGCAGCTAGCTCTAAATGTAGATAAATATAAGTTAATACGAATGAGCAGGAGAAACGAGCCCGTATTGTTAGGATATAATATCAATAGTGTCCTTCACGATAGTCACGTCATTTAATCTGGGAAAAGCTATATGAAATGAAATGAGCATGTGAAAATTGTGGTAGGGAAGGCGCATGGTTGATTTTGTTTCGGTGGAAAAATTTTGGGAAGGTGTAGTTCGCCTGTGAAGGAGACCGCATATAGGACGCCAGTGCGACCCATTCTTCTACATCTACATCCATACTCCGCAAGCCACCTGACGGTGTGTGGCGGAGGGTATCTTGAGTACCTCTATCGGTTCTCCCTTCTATTCCAGTCTCGTATTGTTCGTGGAAAGAAAAATTGTCGGTATGCCTCTGTGTGGGCCCTAATCTCTCTGATTTTATCGTCATGGTCTCTTCGCGAGATATACGTAGGAGGGAGCAATATACTGCTTGACTCCTCGGTGAAGGTATGTTCTCGAAACTTCAACAAAGCCCGTACCGAACTACTGAGCGTCTCTCTTGCAGAGTCTTCCACTGGAGTTTATCTATCATCTCCGTAACGTTTCCGCGATTACTAAATGATCCTGTAATGAAGAGCACTGCTCTCCGTTGGATCTTCTCTATCTCTTCTATCAACCCTATCTGGTACGGATCCCACACCGGTGAGCAGTATTCAAGCAGTGGGCGAACAAGTGTACAGTAACCTACTTCCTTTGTTTTGGGAGTGCATTCCCTTAGGATTCTTCCAATTAATCTCAGTCTGGCAACTGCTTTACCGAAGATTAATTTTATATGGTCATTCCATTTTAGATCACTCCTAATGCCTACTCCCAGATAATTTAAGGAACTAACTGTTTCCAGTAGCTAAATGATAAAGGATCTTTCTTTCTATGTATTCGCAGCACATTACACTTGTCTACATTGAAATTCAATTGCCATTCCCTGCACCATGCGTCAATTCGTTGCAGATCCTCCTGCATTTCAGTACAATTTTCCATTCTTACAACCTCTCGATTTACTACAGCAAAAGCCTCAGTGAACTTCTGATGTTATCCACAAGGTCATTTATAAATATTTTGAATAGTAACGATCCTACGACACTCCCCTGCGGCACACCTGAAATCACTCTTACATCGGAGTACTTCTTGAGTACTGCTCGAGTGTTGGGACCCGTACAGTTATGTCGGATTAAAGGAAGACACCTAAGCAATTAAAAGGCGGGCTGCTAGATTCTAAGAACACGCGACTACGACGAAGTTGCTTCTGGAACTCAAATGTGAATCGCTGAAGAGAAGGCGACGTTCTCTTAAAGGAACGCTACTGAAAAACTTCAGAGCCCCGTTCTTTGGAGCTGACTGCAGAACGATTCTACTGACACCGAAATACATTTCTAGTATGGACCACGAAGATAAGGTACGAGAAATTAGGGCTCATATGGAGGCTTACAGACAGTCGTTTTTCCCTCGCTCTGGAACAGGAAAGGAAATAGCTAGTAGAAGCACAACGTATCTTTCGTCACGCACCCTACGGTGGCTTAGCGAGTATGTACATAGATGTTGATGTAGTGGTAGGTGTAGAAAGGGAGAAATGATCCTCTTGATAAAATAAGAGGAATCAGAACTCGCACAGGAAGAATTGGATGTTCGTTTTATTAAGTGTTATTCGAGAATGCAAAGTCAGAAAAATACATGAAATGTATTCGGAGTTACGAATACTAATAACCATCAACTGTATGAGGGAATGATGACAACGAAAACTTCCGCCGGACCGGGTCTACGGGAGCGGTCGGCTTAACCGCTTTGGCTATCCGTGCACGATTCATGGCCAGAGCCAAACTTCAACGTGTCATCGTTCCCACATCACAACCTGTACTCGTACAAACATTATGTAATTCCCGTACAGGAAAGGACATTTTAGTTGAAAATTTCTGCCTGGTTTCGGCGGACAAATATGATATTCCAGTGCCTGTGTTCTTAATAACAACGATGCACTGATGCTTCGAATATGCATCTTGCCCCGGAGAACACAGCATCATTCTTCTTAACAACACAAGCACGTCAATAATGCATCAGTAGAGAAATAGTCTGAGAATGGTTGTGAAAACCCTCTGTCAAGAACGTAAGAGTAAGTTGCATAGTAGTCATGTAGATGTAATGTAGGTGTAGACGTAGACATAGAGAAGCGGAGTCGCTCAGTGACAAAACACTACACTCGCTTTCAGAAGGACAGTGGTTCAAACCCCGCTTCGGCCATCCAGATTTAGACTGTGCTTAGTTTACACAAATCTGTTAATACAAATGCCGGAACTGTTCCTTTAAAAAGGACATGGGCAGTTTATTTCCCTACGCTTCTCTAAACCGAGCTTGCGCTCTGTATATAATGACCCCATCGTAGACGCGACGTTCAGTTACTTCCTTCCTTCCTTTGAGATGCGCAGGATTTGTGAGTGATACTCTCGTAGCGCGAAGCCCTTTATCGGGTTCAAATGATTCAAATGGCTCTGAGCACTATGGGACTTAACATCTCAGGTCAACCGTTCCCTAGAACGTAGAACTACTTAAACCTAAGTAACCTAAGGACATCACACACATCCATGCCCGAGGCAGGATTCTAACCTGCGACCGTAGCGATCGTGCAGTTCCAGACTGTAGCGCCTAGAACCGCTCGGCCACTCCAGCCGGCTCCTTTATCGGGCAAGTGAACAAGTCCTGTATTTCGCTAGTTTCTCCCCGTCAAATTAATGATCATCATTGGAGAAAGTTACCCTTGCAGGAAGATAACGATTACTGTTTGTGCACAACGGAGCAGAATATGACTTTCTGTAACTCGTCTAACAGTTCCTAACGCAAACAACAGACTGGTCGGCGAGATCCAGTGACATAACCTTCCCGTCCGTGTGACCCCAATCCCTTAGATCTCTGGCTACGTGCACATTTAGTATTTCTCACCGATCGACAAGTTGCACGCGTTGCAAAAGCTTACATCTTTGCTTGAGGCAAAATTCGAGGACAGGTAGTGTGTTCGCTCGTGACCCTTTGATACGTAAAACTGACTCGTTACCACTCATCTATTATCCAGAAATTTATATTATGCCCCGTCTTTTTTACTGTTTGACAACTCTGCTACGTTCAATGTTTCATCTCTCAGAGCTACCCATTCATCTTCTACCGTACTGCTTCCACCTGATTCAGTTATTCGGTGCCTAATGCTCCCTTTGAAACCCCTTTTCAGCCTATCCAGGTCCAATCCTTTTAATGTCCTACACATCTGCAATTTATCCAGACTTAATCTGAACTCCATAGCGAAACTGTACCTAGAAATGTTTTGTAGTTGGATCCACACATTCACCTTACCGTGAAAAAGAGGCAGTACACTTATCTGATCAAACTTACATCCATGTTTGATGTGTAATTGATCACTAGCTGTCACGATAGGCAGAACCACCAGTATAAAATGAGGAGCGGGGTACTGTGTTGTCAACAGAAAAGCAGCGGAATGGTTCGGTCAGGAGAGCTCAGTAATTTCGAACGTAGACTACACATCTACATCTACATCCATACTCCGCAAGCCACCTGACGGTGTGTGGCGGAGGGTACGGTGAGTACCTTCATCGGTTCTCCCTTCTATTCTAGTCTCGTATTGCTCGTGGAAAGAAAGATTGTCGGTATGCTTCTGTGTGAGCTCTAATCTCTCTGATTTTATCCTCATGGTCTCTTCGCGAGATATATGTAGGAGGGAGCAATATACTGCTTGACTCTTCGGTGAAGGTATGTTCTCGAAACTTTAACAAAAGCCCGTACCGAGCTACTGAGCGTCTCTCCTGCAGAGTCTTCCACTGGAGTTTATCATAAGAATAAAAACTCCTCCCAAACAGGCCATGAAGGCCCAACGGTTCCGACCGGCCGCCGTGTCATCCTCAGGCCTTAGACGTCACTGGATTCGGATATGGAGGGGCGTGTGGTCAGCACACCGCTCTCCCGACCGTATGTCAGTTTCTGAGACAGAACATCAGAAGGATAAACTTGATGTAAACAAACAAAAACGCGATGATTGGTCAGAAGCTGGATGCCGACTGGTGTCGTTACACAATGGAAAGTAGGTCCTACTTACATATTAGGTATACGTTAAATGAAACTTTAAGATATTTAAATGTATTAACAGCCATCAACGTATTTTTTAATCAAGCTATAACTATGCAGTTTTTATTTCAAAAATCGTGTATAGTCACAGCCTCTGCACTGTTGTGCACTAATTGTCGCGATGTTAATACGCAGTATGAGAAAGGGTTAGGCTGCTTGCTGTTCCGTAGTGAAACACGCCTGTGGAACACGGTTAAAAAGTGCCCAGAAGTAGCGTTTTTCATAAATTTATAGAGATAATCGGCTTTGAAGTTTTACGAGGAACTGTGACAAACAGTTGAAAAACGAACGTACCACATATGTGTAGTCGAATCGGTATCGTAGTAGACTGTTGATTTACTGCAGTATATGGGTCAGTAGTCCAAGTCTCGAGAGAGTCGTTTTTTTGTCGTTCAATTTGAAATACCTACATCTCGTAACTGCAAAATTCATCGTAATTTTTTATTGATAATGCACGTCTTCTTATTTCTAATTACATACTGAACGTGAAATTCCTGTTTTCATTTCAAATATAAATTCTTAATTATCGATACTTATGAAAGACTGTTAATAAATGTTGCTTAAATTAAGAAAACTTAACAGTTTAATTTTTAAGGCAAAGCTGAAAAACCAGGTACATGGTTGCATACCACAGTTGTCGATAAGTGTCGTAGGAACACGGAAAACAATCATTTTCACAACATCGAGCACACCATACAAATACTGCATTTTTACATTTGCTACTGTACCATTACAATATGAACCCAACAAGACTGATGTGGAGCCTATTTAAGGGACCTGGCCTGAGCAATAACAAGACTGTTAAGCCGCCAGACGTACTGGAACTAACGCACGCAGGTTTTTCACATGTGACTGCCGAACGCTGGCGGGATACAGAACGGCACGTCATAAAAGAAGAGGAGAAAATGCGTCACGAGGGTGGCTTCGAGAAATGTGTTGTTGATCGACTCCTTATCAACGCATCAGATGACAGTTTCAGAACTGAAACGTATTTCTCGGATTCGGGTAAGGAAGGAGCTTAGATGGCTGTAAGCACTATGGGACTTAAGATCTGAGGTCATCAGTCACCTAGAACTTAGAACTACTTAAACCTAACTAACCTAAAGACATCACACACATCCATGCCCGAGGCAGATTCGACCCTGCGACCGGAGCAGCAGAGCGGTTCCGGACTGAAGCGCCTAGAACTGCTCGACCACAGCGGCCGGCGAAGAAGCTAAGAGGTTAGCTGACTTCTTCTGACTGTAATTAATGCGTTCGTTGGCATCAGTATTCAACAGTACTGCAAAATACCTGCAGTACGCTTTTGCATCACACATAGCTCGCTCAGAAATATTACCCTGTGTTTAAGTTAGGAATTTTCATCATTCTTGTTTGTAATTAGAGTGCTATGTAAGATGAGAACCTAAGAAGCGCGCGGTACTACTGGATTTTTGCCGAATATTATTTCATTCTTTTCAAAAATTAAATGACATCCGAAGCTATATTATTTCTTTGCTCGTCTCTTCTTACGTTGGAACTGTAGCTGCTCACATTATTGTTGGACCGCTGTCTGCACAGTGCTGTCAAAGTTTAACGCGAAGGTAAAGCTGTTGTTCCGCGTTATCGCTCAGTTTATGTGCGTGTGACACAGCATAAAACATATCCTTACTATCGTATTTGACTATACTGGACACAGCTTGGCTTCCGCCCCACGTGAAACGAAATCCTTTGAGATTTAAGCAAACGCGGAAAAATACATGGTGTAACGTTTACATCAGGTTTATTCTTATGATGAAGGGACTATAGTCATAGCATGTGACCTGAGTAACAGATCCTTCAGTGACATTTCAACCGTTCTAAAGCTGCCCATGTCGACTGTCTGTCATGTGATTGAGATGTGATTGTGGTGTGGAAATGGGAAAGCAAGACCATGCCGACTTTTATATACTGACTGGCAGGTGCCGTGGAATGTTACAGAGGATGGCTGTATAAAGTTGCTTGAAATCAGAGGAATGAGAGACTCATGAGTACCAACGTGCCACCAGCAGTCCATCAGTCCATCCAGCTAGCACAATGACTATGCGCAGGGAGTTAAACGGAAAGGGATACAACGGTCGAGAGGCTCCACGTAATACACACGTTTCTGTAGTCAATCTAAGCGACGATTTAAGAGAGTAAAGAGGGATGCCACTGGACAGCGGATGATTGGAAACGCGTGATCTGGAGTGATGAATTACGCCACACGTTACGGCAACCCTTTGGAAGATGTTTGTTTTTCGCTGGTCGGGTGCAGTCCCCGTATTGCGCGTGAAAAAATGTTGAATGTGGGAGGATATGAACACATTTTGCGGCACTGAGTACTTCGTACAGTAGACGAACTGTTCGGAGAGTATGGCTGTCAGTTTGATAATGCACCCTGTAATAAATCAGCATCTATGAGGAAATGATTTAAGAACATTAATATCCTCAAACTGAGTGGCCTGCCACGCGTCCCTACCTGAAACCAGTGGAACTCTTTTATGCTGAGTCTGAACGTCGATTTTTCCCCGGACTCCAGCATACAGCATCACTGCCTTCTTTTGTTTCGTCTCCGGAGGAATAATGGCCTGCCATTCATCCACATCACAGGAAGCGTCCCGCGTTCAGTTCAATCTTTTATTAATGCGAAGGATGGACACACCCTATAATTATGTCCTCTATTAGGTGTCCCCACTTAAATAAAAAAATGTGGGAATTTAAGGAGATGGGACCTGGATAAACTGAATAAACCAGAGGTTCTACAGAGTTTCAAGGAGAGCATAAAGGAACAATTGACAGGAATGGGGGAAAGAAATTCAGTAGAAGAAGAATGGGTAGCTTGGAGAAATGAAATAGTGAAGGCAGCAGAGGATCAAGTAGGTAAAAAGACGAGGGCTAGTATAAATCCTTGGGTAACAGAAGCGATACTGAATTTAATTGATGAAAGGAGAAAATACAAAAATGCAACACGTGAAGCAGTCAAAAAGGAATACAAACGTCTCAAAAATGAGATCGACAGGAAGTGCAAAATGGCTAAACAGGGATGGCTAGAGGACAAATGTAATGATGTAGAGGCTTATCTCATGAGGGGTGAGATAGATACTGCCTACAGGAAAATTAAAGAGACCTTTGGAGAAAAGAGAACCACTTGCATGAATATCAAGATCTCTGATGGAAACCCAGTTCTAAGCAAAGAAGGAAAGCAGAAATGTGGAAGGAGTATATAGAGGGTCTATACAGGGGCGATGTACTTAAGGGCAATATTTTGTAAATGGAAGAGGAGGTAGATGAAGATGAAATGGGAGATATGATACTGCGTGAAGAGTTTGACAGAGCACTGAAAGACCGAAGTCGAATCAAGGCCCCCGGAGTAGACAATATTCCATGAGAACTACTGACAGCCTTGGGAGAGCCACTCCTGACAAAACTCTACCATCTGGTGAGCAAGATATATTCCCTCAGACATCAAGAAGAATATAATAATTCCCATCCCAAAGAAAGCAGGTGTTGACAGATGTGAAAATTACAGAACTATCAGTTTAATAAGTCACAGCTGCAAAATACTAACGCGAATTCTTTACAGGCGAATGGAAAAACTGGCAGAAGCCGACCTCGGGGAAGATCAGTTTGGATTCCGTAGAAACGTGAGGCAATACTGACCCTATGATTTATCTTAGAAGAAAGATTAAGGAAAGGCAAACCTACGTTTCTAGAATTTGTAGACTTAGAGAAGGATTTTGACAATGTTGACTGGAAAACTCTCTTTCAAATTCTGAAGGTGGCAGGGGTAAAATACAGGGAGCGAAAGGCTATTTACAATTTGTACAGAAACTAGATGGCAGTTATAAGAGTCGAGGGACATGAAAGGGAAGCAGTGGTTGGGAAGGGAGTGAGACAGGGTTGTAGCCTGTCCCCGATGTTATTCAATCTGTATACTGAGCAAGCAGTGAAGGAAACAAAAGAAAAGTTCGGAGTAGGTATTAAAATTCACGGAGAAGAAATAAAAACGTTGAGGTTCACCGATGACATTATAATTTTGTCAGAGACAGCAAAGGACTTGGAAGAGCAGTTGAACGGAATGGAGAGTGTCTTGAAAGGAGGATATAAGATGAACATAAACAAAAGCAAAACGAGGATAATGAATGCTGAAGATTAGATGGGTAGATCACGAAACTTATGAGGCGGCACTGAATAGAATTGGGGAGAAGAGGAGCTTGCGGCACAACGTGACTAGAAGAAGGGATCTCTTGGTAGGACATGTTCTGAGACATGGAGGGCTCATCAATTTAGTATTGGAGGGCAGCGTGGAGGGTAAAAATCGTAGAGGAGACCAAGAGATGAATACATTAAGCAGATTCAGAAGAATGTATGTTGCAGTAGGTACTGGAAGATAAAGAAGCTTGCACAGGATAGAGTAGCATGAAGAGCTGCATCAAACCAATCTCAGGACTGAAGACCACAACAACAACAACAACAACAACAACAACAGTGTATCTATGGCGTCACGTGTCAAGAATGTGTGCAATAGTTCATATGGTAAAGGGTTTTGGAATACATATTCGTTTGCAGGTAGGAAGTTCCACTTTTTTGTGAAGTAGGTCATTATGTACTGGCCTTACACTACTAACGAAGTGACATACGATATTACTTCATTGGATTGGTTCTGACGCGTTTTATTTGGGCTGTTAGGGAAAAACCACAACAGTGGTTTACCTCATAACTGGAAAGTAGAGAACAGTAAGTTTTTCTTCAGTGAGATGAAACAGGAATGATATTTGAATCGAGTTCTCCTAATGCAAAGTGGGAACGGTGGGCGAGAACAAGCGTCACAGGGTTGTCTTTTGGTTCCTTTGGTTTTCTTGATACGTGGCAGAGATCAGTCACTAAGCGCAATCAATACGTCAAAATACTTTGTTCAAATGGTTCAAATGGCTCTGAGCACTATGCGACTTCTGAGGTCATCAGTCGCCTAGAACTTAGAATTAATTAAACCTAACTAACCTAAGGACATCTCACACAGCCATGCCCGAGGCAGCATTCGAAGCTGCGACCGTAGCGGTCGCTTTGTTCCAGACTGTAGCGCCTAGAACCGCACGGCCACTCCGGCCGTCCAAAATACTTTGTTATTGCAGGTGACGCGAGTGTTATTGTGAAAGACATGGGATTTAATCGAACTGATGTAACTAACAGGTTATCGCTAACACCAGCACGTGACTTACAGAGAACAGATTAACGTTTAGCCGCAACAAATTTCAGTGATTTCTATTTCTGACAAGAAAAAATATAAAATTCACTGTCAGAAGGTGGTCTGTGAAGTCAGTGTAGACGACCATTTTAAAATCTTGGGGCTGAGGATAGATGAAAAACTTTCTTGGAAATATGACGTTCAAGCTCTTGTGCAGAAACTTAATGCTGCTAGCTTCACTGAAAGTAAAATCTCCACTTTATACGACACTGAGAAGCGAAGGTCTGTTTATTTTGCTTACCTTCTCTCCATTACCTCGTATGATGCTATATTTTGGGACAAATTTGTGCGCTCACGCAGAATGTTGACAGCACATAAAAGAGCGGTGAGGGACTTTTGCGGTATCAGTTCACAAACTTCGAGTAGGCCTTTGTTCAGTCTCCTCGGAATGTCAACTGTGTCGTACTTGTATATTTACTTCAACATGGAATTTGTTGTTAGCATTATTGACTCACTCACAATAAAACTGCAACATTCGTCCGGTGAACACTTGGTCGAAATCGATTTATACTTGGATAACTCTTCCATAACTGAAACCGGTATTACCTCGGCGTATCATAAAACGTCCAAAAGGACTAAGCGGAAGGACTGGACCTTATGGCAATTCACCTTTTCTTGTTCACAATATTTATTAAGGTCAATGAATAGAAATAACAACTGTCATAAACTTCAAGTGTGAACATATGTACATGAAGCCCATCAGTTGCCAATCAATACGCAAAGATATACAGCCACCCTTCAAATCAGAAAGACAATACCTTTTTTAAAAAAAGGGTAACTTTACACATGAACTCTAAATAACTGTATTTTGTATTGACAAATAGTGAATAAATAACATTTACACTAATAATCTCCCAGTCAGAGAACATTTACACGCAAAGCCCAACAGTTTGCTTTAGTGACTAACAAATGTATAACAACTTGTCAAATGACTAGGGTAATATTTTATAGAGAAAAGAAAACACTGCACGCTCAAAGGGCTATCGTAAGTACACCTACCGGGAGCTGTAAAACCTTGTCCAGATATATTCATTTAAAAGAAAGAGTAACCTTACATACGGACTCTCAACTAGACTGGCACTAATATACATGAGACACTTCGCATACAAATAGTTCCCAGCTCACGGCATCTGTCAAGTGCGGACATGAACGTCCTGCGGAGCGGCCATCACGAGCCACACCTGGTTGCGCCGTTCGGACCCGATTTATCAGCCCGACCGTGGGCGCCGACTATAGTAGATGCGTCCGACTTCACTTCCTCCTCAAAGGGTTAATTCAGAGGCCTGTTATTGCGTGCACCTGGGTCTTAACGGAACGTTCAAATCAGTCACATTAAAGAACAAGTGAGAACCCGAAGGTGTATCCCGGACCCAAAACCAAGGCACAGTTGCAGAACAACACAATTATAGTCCAACAAATCGCATGTGCTGACGCAATAACAGCCAGCCGTTGTAGCCGAGCGGTTCTAGGCCCAACAGTCCGAAACCGCGCTGCTACTACGGTCGCTGGTTCGAATCCTGCCTCAGCGATGGGTATGTGTGGTGTCCTTAGTTAGGTTTAAGTAGTTCTAAGTCTAGGGGACTGATAAGCTCGGATGTTAAGTGCCATAGTGCTCAGAGCCATTTGAATCATTTGAACGCAGCAACAACACGCTACAATCAAACGTCTCAAACAGTGATATGTTAGTAAAAACCCAGAATCTGTCACTTAAAACAACTTTAAATAAAAGGAATAGCAGCAGTATAGCAAGGGTTAAAACAAATTGGGGCTGCTACATTTAGCTTACAAGTAACAATTAAACAAACTCATGATTGAGATATTTTAAGTAATCGATCGAGCTCACTTCCACACATGTTGTCCCAGGAAAAAAAAAAAACACCAAATGGTATTTTATCCTTACGATAATCGACCCCCTGGTGGATGCCGACATTCAAATCTCCGCACTAGTGTCTCATGGAGTTAGGGTACTTTGGTACATCATACAGTTCAAGATCCCCCGGATTGTCTGGAACAAACTAAACACACAGTTTTAAAACATTGAACAGAACAAGCCCCACTGCTTGGATGGTAAGGCAGAATGCCGACGCTACTAGACACCAAGCAGCAAGAGTTCCACCAAAATGGCGCAACAAATTGTGTAGGGTTCGACCACACATGGGTTACTAACATACTGTCCGCCCCCGGTAGCTGAGTGGTCAGCGCGACAGAATGTCAATCCTAAGGGTCCGTGTTCGACTCCCGGCTGGGTCGAAGATTTTCTCCGCTCAGGGACTGGATGTTGTGTTGTCCTAATCATCATCATCTCATCCCCATCGACGCGCAAGTTGCCAAAGTGGCGTCAGATCGAAAGACTTGCACCCGGCGAACGGTCTACCCAATGGGAGGCCCTAGTCACACGGAATTTACATTTACTAACAGATTTTCATAACGCAGCACTCGCTAATAGTTTGTATCAGGCGAAGTACACTTGCAATACGGGAGGCAGAAGGTGCATGGACAGTGAAAGACATGAATAGATCGACGTCACCTTATTAGTCCAGCGAAACAATCGTCGAACACCATCAGAGAAGTAGGCTCTCAGTAAAATGTAATCGGTTAATGGCCCCCAACTGCTTGGCTGCGCAGACCACCTCAAGACACAGCGGGTGCAACTGTCGCTTGTACAAAGCTTTTTCAAAACACCTCTTCACCGACCGGGGCCGCGCCAGGTAGCCGAGCGGTCTGGGGTATCTTGTCACGGTCCGCGCGGCTTCCCCGGGCGGAGGTTCGAGTCCTCCCTCAGGCATGGTGTGTGTGTTGTCCATAGCGTAACTTAGTTTAAGTTAGATTAAGTAGTGTGTAAGCTTAGGGAGCGACGACCTCAGCAGTTTGGTCTCATATGTCCTTACTACAAATTTCCAAATTACTCCACCGACCGGGTTACCTCCCATCCTTGGGCAATCGCACCATCTTCTATGCACCTCCCAACTAAACTGACACGTTCTCGTCTCTGAATCCCCTCACTGCTCCGCCACCTCACGGCCGACTCACCAGCGCCGAAAGGTTAGCTTCTCTAAACAGTTACGATAGCCGCAAAGACGGCATGGGTCAATAACAACTGTAGAGAATTTTTTGCATTGTTCAGGAGATTTCATCTTCAATAAGCTTTCAACACATCTATAAAAATCGAGTAATCAAGTATTCAAATCTAAGATGAAAATTTCCCTTGTGGAACGCTGCTTATGTTCTTCACAGGAGATCTTCGCAGTCGCTGAGAACTATTCTCTGTGAAGTGCTATTTGTTTACATATTCGCTCGCAATAATTTTTCTTATTGTATTATTTAGTTTTTTCATAATTCCTTAATCAGCGCTCTATAAACTATGTACAGACTCATTCCGCCGCTCGGGATTAGCCGAGTGATCTAAGGCGCTGCAGTCATGGACTGCGCGGCTGGTCCCGGCGGAGGTTCGAGTCCTTCTTCGGACATGTGTGTGTGTGTGTGTGTGTGTGTGTGTGTGTGTGTCCTTAGGATAATTTAGGTTAAGTAGAGTGTAAGCTTAGGGACTGATGAACTTAGCAGTTAAGTCCCATAAGATTTCACACACATTTGAACATTTTTGAGACTCATTCCTTGATCAAGTAGCCGTAGCTCGCATGTTCTCACGGAAACTGATAAAGTCATACAACAAAGATAAATATGCCGAGCCCTTTTTTGAATTGGTGGGAGCGTATCTCTTTTCTAGGTATCTCTGGTAAACCATCATCAAGAACGAAAACAATTCATTCGCAAAATTTGTGCAGAAAATGACTGTGTTCCCTCGGGCTCCAGCGCGTCTTACAGTTTAAGTGATTTCAGCTGCCTGGTACAACCAAGGTCGCGCTTCCCAGTTATTAACAGCCTGCTTTGAAACTGACTGCCGTCGCTAAAGACGGACCACACACTGCAGGTACTCGCGTTAAGACTGCTGCAACGACGGACGCCGCTGGTGGCTTGCGTGGGCGTCGCGACGCACCTGACGCGTCGAGGACGCCGGCAACTCCTTATTGGGATGGCTCTTCTGTCTAGCACGACAATACGTGGCAAAAACAAGCAACCAGAACCTGGAGGTTGCGACCCAGAGACCGGTCAGGCAGTCGGCTCACGGAACTTCTGACAGGGTACGTGATCCAACTGTTTACCAGGTACTTCCCACATGTTGTACAGCGAACAGGACTCTGTTTATGGCTCTCTGAAAACATATGCGCATTTCATTATCTCGCGTTAATCTCTTCGTGCGGTTTATATAGTTTTCGGTTATCGCTTTTCTACTTTTCCGTCGTACATTCCAGTCTCCCTTTTCCACTGTACCTACGACTTTTATCTTCACTTTCACTTGAAAGCGAATACTTTTTCTGCTACCACTATCCCTTTACTCACCTTGAAAATTTATCCGTGCCAAATTCCGTTCAACTGGCGCTTTATATCGTCAGAATCCCGAGGTCGAAGGAAGGCTCTGCCCTCCAAGCTTCAGACGTTCCCCATTGGGGAGAGATCCCGAGATGAATCCTATTGGCCAAGGTAGTCTTTGGCAAAAAATTACCACCTTTAAGAGGTGCTGCCTATACCTCACAACCCTCATCAAGCAATTAACCATCGCTGATTGCACGCTGACAGCAACTCGTCTTGGACGACCATCACGAATCCGCTGCTGGAAACTGCGCTACGTTGGTGACTTCATAAGTTTGGTAAATTTCCGTGAAAGTAGGAACATTTTTGTTGCTTCTTCGTCGTTGGTAAGCCTGATTATTCCAAGGATAGTATAAAGAATTTCAGCAGTGTACAGCGAACAGTTCTCTGTTGACAGCCGTTGCCAATGCGTCGACTGTGACTGATAATGGAGAAAACCGACTTTCTTGCTTTTATTCAACATTTCAGTTTGAAAGGTTGGACTGCCGCACATGTAAAAGCAGAACAGGATGAAGTTCACGTTGACCCTGCCCCACCACTGAAGACCTTTTCCTTTTGGATTAATGAATTTAAGCACGTTCGAACAAGCGCTGAAGACGAAGTGCGCTCCGGAAACACTACTGAGGTCTTCACAAAGGAAATAATTGACATAATCCATGATACGGTAATGTGAGACCGCCAAAAAGAAATTCGTGAGATTCCTGAGAATGTAGATGTCTCAACTGACCGAGTGCATAATGTCCTGCAAGGAGAATTGGCTACGAAGGAGATGTATGTGACGGGGTTGGGGGGGGGGGGGGGGGGGGGTTGATTGCTCACAGTCGACCAAAAACGCATCCGGCACAACTTGCTCACTATCAACCAAAAGCGAATCCGGCACAACATTTCTAGCAATGTTTAATCGCGACCCGCAAGACGTTTTGTGCCGATCTGGGCTGTTGATGAAACCTGGATCCATCACGACATACCAAGTCAAAATGACAATGAAAACAATGGACAAAGGTTTGTGAAAGCGCACCAATGAAGGCAGAGACCATTTTGTCAGATGTTAAGGTGATGACTGCTATTTTTCTAGGTTTCCCAAGGAATAATCCTCATAGATTTACTTGGGAAAAGGCAGAACCATAACTGATCTCTGTTATGCTTCCTTGACTGATCGTTTGAAACATGCATTGATTGAAAAAAGACTAATGTTGGCGCCCAAAAAAGTGCTGATTCACCACTGCCAGCCAAAATAACTGAAACATCATGAAGGTAGCATCCAAAAAACATCAATTTGGTTCGAAGTGCACTATATTTTCGGATATACGATGTTGTTATAATTTCCATGTAACCGGACAAAGCACTTGGTAGGGAAAATAAAATTAGTCCAGAAAATATACCATGCCCTTTCAGATAGGCAACCCAACATATGTTAGTTGCCGTGTAAGTAGGTGGCCTATCTTAAAGGGGAATGAAATATTTTCCAGATCACTTTTATTTTGCCCACACTGTAGATGGAGTCATGCCATCCACATTATGTATATAAAGAAATATACAAATAGGACTTCTCATTGAAAAATCGCTTTTGAATGTTGGTGGTTTCTGAAAAAATCGTGTTATGCATCGTGTGAGAAGGAGAAATATTACCAGCACTTGTCAGAATTCGACAGCGTCAGGATCGTAGCCTATTGGGAATGCGATTTATGGTTCTGCAACATTGCTGCTCTCGTTGGTGGGAATCACCCTTCCGTCATGCGAATGTGGAATTGGTAAGTTAAGGAGGCCATACTCAACTGCTTGCAGGATCGCAACGACCCAACACGAATACAGACCGAAAGGACAGACATATTGTGCAGTCGGCCGTGCAGGATCGTGAAGTTCCGTCGCTTATGTCAAGTGGCTAAATGAGTTTGTTTGCAGCAAGATAGGTGTCCACACGGAAAGCGCGACGACATGTGGATCACCACGGAGTGTCCGCATTTTTGCAGCTTCTGTTGGCGCAGCCGCAGATAGAGTTGGGTTACAGTGTTGAGTCCAACAACTGGACATAGGAATAAAAAAGTAAAGTCGAATGGCATGGTTGGCTGGGAGACCCCGAAAGCCAGTTCAGCTGCCTAATTGTAGAAATTTTTCCTTTTCTTCTTGTTCACTGGCACCTTTGTTTCACGAAGTGTGAGAGAGACGTGCGTTAAGTGTACATGTACTGTTATCTCTCTCTCTCTCTCTCTCTCTCTCTCTCTCTCTCTCTCTCTGTCTGTGTGTGTGTGTGTGTGTGTGTGTGTGTGTGTGTGTGTGTGTGTGACTGAGGGGAAGGGGGGTGGGTACGTAGTATGGTGACACGTTTGCGTTGTAAGCTGACGAGAGAACGGAGAGGTTGAAGCCTGGTGCCGACAGTTAGCCTTCTCCTCTCGAATAGACGACAACGGATGCCCCAAGCTTAATGCCCCCATGCTACGAACAAATCATCATCAACAGTGTCACATGCTCTCACTCCATGAGATAATATGGAGAGGTTTGGCATTTAATCCAGAACACTAGTACAAAGTCTGGTGTCCAGGAACTTCACACCACCGCCCGTCCTCCAGTCTGCCAGAGAGGCAAACGGAAAAAAGTCAACAGCGTGGGGAGTTTCGGTCCAGCTACTAATCCAAGTACCTACGACGTCTGTCGTTGCTTAACGGCTGTTATATGGGGGAAAGTGGTGTATTCACAAGGGTAAGCTTATTGGCGACCCAGGAGTGAGACCACATCCTTTTTCCAATTGAGCCCCGGATCTACGTATAACATCGTGATGGACGTATCTGTGTGTGGATTAGGAAACGATGTGTCCAGATTGTACTATTTATTGTCATACCTGACCTGATGGCGTGGGATGCCATTGTGGGCAGACCATAAGCACAACGGATTCGCATATCCGCTAATTTGAACAGAAGATTTTACAGTTCTGACGAGTTAAGTCCGGTATTGCGTGTTATCTTCGATGTCTCCGTGATGATATCTTTCAATAAGGTAACGCAAGACCACATGTTGTCCATACTGTCCTGACCTACCGTGAAACAGAATGTGCTCACTGACAATATGTGGTCATGGGCTGACGAAAAACTTATAAACCACCACTCGCCATCCAATACGATTCATGAAGTCCGGTATAGAATGAAATATCTGTATATGTCACCGAAGCTCATTTCATCTTGATGCCCTGCTGCGTAGAAGCCATTAGTGCTGACAGATGTGGCAGCTGCGTACAAAATTTTGCGCCCACTATATCGCCAAATAACATGCAAATTTAATTCTACACTACTGACCATTAAAATTGCTACACCAAGAAGAACTAGAGATGATAAACTGGTTTTCATTGGACAAATATATAATACTGGAAACTGACATGTGATTACATTTTCACGCAATTTGAGTGCATAGATCCTGAGAAATCAGTACCCAGAACAACCACCTCCGGCCGTAATAACGGCCTCAATACGCCTGGGCATTGAGTCAGAGCTTGGATGGCGTGTACAGGTACAGCTGCCCATGCAGCATCAACGCGATGCAACAGTTCAACAAGAGTAGTCACTGGCGTATTGTGACGAAACAGTTGCTCGCCCACCATTGACCAGACGTTTTCAATTGGTGAGAGATCTGGAGAATGTGCTGGCCAGGGCAGCAGTCGAACATTTTCTGTAGCCAGAAAGGCCCGTACAGCACCTGCAACATGCAATCGTGCATTACGCTGTTGAAATGTAGGGTTTCGCAGGAATCGAATGAGGGGTAGAGCCACGGGTCGTAACACATCTCAAATGTAACGTCCACTGTTCAAAGTGCCGTCAGTGCCAACAAGAGGTGACCGAGACGTGTAACCAATGGCATCCCATACCATCACGCCGGGTGATATGCCAGTCTGGCGATAACGAATACACGCTTCCAATGTGCGTTCAGCGCGATGTCGCCAAACACGGATGCGACCATCATGATGCTGTAAACAGAACCTCGATTCATCCGAAAAAATGACGTTTTGCCGTCCGTGCAACGTTGAGTACACCATCGCAGGCTCTCCTGTCTGTGATGCAGCGTCAAGGGTAACCGCAGCCATGGTTTCCGAGCTGATAGTCTATGCTGCTGCAAACGTCGTCGAACTGTTCGTGCTGATGGTTGTTGTCTTGCAAACGTCCCCATCTGTTGACTCAGGGATCGAGACGTGGCTGCACGATCCGTTACAGCCATGAGGATAACATGCCTGTCATCTCGACTGCTAGTGATACGAGGCCGTTGGTATCCAGAACGGCGTTCCGTATTACCCTCCTGAATCCACCGATTCCATATTCTGCTAATAGTAATAGGATCTCGACCAACTCGAGCAGCAATGTCGCGATACGATAAACCGCAGTCGCGATAGGCTACAATCCGACCTTTATCGAAGTCGGAAACGTGATGGTGCGCATTTCTCCTCCTTACGAGGCATCACAACCACGTTTCACCAGACGCCGGTAAACTGCTGTTTGTGTATGAGAAATCGGTTGGAAACTTTCCTCACGTCAACACGTTGTTGGTGTTGGCACCGGCGCCCACCTTGTGTGAATGCTCTGAAAAGCTAATCATTTGCATATCACAGCACCTTCTTCCTGTCGGTTAAATTTCGCGTCTGTAGCGCGTCATCTTCGTGGTGTAGCAATTTTAATGGCCAGTAGTGTATATATAATATATAAACGTTCAATAAGTGAAATTTTGTTATTTTCTATCCTTCCTGGTGTTGAAATTATGATGGTCAGGAGTATAGTTGTAAGGGACGCCCCTCCGTTCGAGCAAGAATTTGTATTTAAAATAGTATACACAGACTGTCTCACATCTTTAACTCTGTCTGCGACGGCATATGATTGTGTTGCTCTTGGTTTACACACAACAGCGCTTACAGTCTTGGAAGATTAGGGGTTTAACACGTCAGTCAATCAATTACCTCACCAAGTACTTCACGCGTTTAGTTTACTTGTGTCAGTATTGTCGTACATATACAGCAAAAATGAACTGAATAATTAATGTTAGGAACGTTTTAAGCATTGTGGCATTCAAGTTAAGAAGGAATTTTCCAACGGAATACGTTTTAGGACATGATTATGACACTTTTGCCATGTTTTTGGTGGGTTTGGTTATTCAGAAACATGAGTATAGATTTGAATTTACTGAATTTACATTCGATAGGATAGTGGATAAAGAAAACGACTGCATAGACGGTAACGTGATTAATAGTGTTCAAGATTGCAGCCTTAGTAACAGTGGCGCAAACAGTACTCCTCAAAGAGAAGCTATGAGTTCTGGTGATAACTGCGAACCTCCAGCAAAAAAAGAAATCCAATACTGCTAGTATTTTTACAAAACTTTCAGAAGAACGCCTTGAACGTATTTATGATGAATATTGTACACCTCCACGTGAATCTATGATCTGCAGCTCGACGGTAAAGAGGCATCCACATTTAAATAGCACAGTGAACATCAAAGTACTATTTGACTATATAGAGAAGAAAAGATTAAATGAAAACCAAAGAACTGGAAATAAAATAACACATTCTATCCCAATTCGACATAGCAAGAATTTAGAAAAATTTGTCAATTACTGGCACCTGAAAGTTTGGGCAATGCAAAAAGCATGCCAAATGGAGTACACAAAGTTTAAATGTTCTGCAGCCTTCAAAGCACATCTCAAGAAAGAATACAGAATGTGCCATAGAAGCATCACTGTTTTCATGAGAGCCATGTACAGGAAGACCGACATATTCGCCAGTCTGGGAACCGATTTGTGCAAGAAGTAATTCACAAAACCTCAACGTTCCATATACATCCAAACAGCATTTGGAACACTAATCAAAGAGAATTTAATTAAGAACTAACTTCTGGTGCTACACTATCTAAAAAAGAGGGAAGGATCAACAGTTGCTTTGGTCCAATCCGCACATAATACAACCCCTGTACATACAATTCACGTTGGACTTTCAATGAGTGAACACCTAACAAAAGAACTGCTTATTTGTCTTCAGAAAAAAAACTTTCGGCCCGGAAGTTTAAATGGGTACTTAAGACATTCTTCTACCCAATTTTCTGTTGGAGGCTAGTGCAGTTGGTAAAAATGTCAAACACTTTTTAAAATCCTTTTTCGTGAATCTTGTTAGTGACAATGTCTCAAATAACCATAAGTGTGTACTACTTAGTGATTCTTGAAGTGCTCGCGGGGACACAGTTATACTAAATGATTCATTTTCGGGTAAATAAACTGAATGCATGATCATTCCGCCAAAAACGAAACATTGCGTAAAGCCTTTGGATGTATATTTCTTCTGACAGTATAAAGTATGTGTAAGGACTGCCCGCAGTGCCTTAGAAACCAAATTATAAAATGGAATTTTAATGATCAAATCCCTTCTATAGTTCATAACCAGCTGTCTGCTCCAGCGTAGCAGCCTGTTGTTTGTTGTTGTTGTTGTCTTCAGTCATGGGACTGGTTTGATGCAGCTCTCCATGCTACTCTGTCCTGTGCAAGCTTCTTCATCTCCCAGTACTTACTACAACCTACATCATTCTGAATCTGCCTAGTTATTCATCTCTTGGTCTCCCTCTACGATTTTTACCCTCCACGTTGCCCTCCAATACTTAATTGGTGATCCCTTCATGCCTCAGAACATGCCCTACCAACCGGTCCCTTCTTCTTGTCAAATTGTGCCACAAGCTCTTCTTCTCCCCAATTCTACTCAATACCTCCTCATTAGTTATGTGATCTACTCATCTAATCTTCAGCATTCTTCTGTAGCACCGCATTTCAAAAGCTTCTATTCTCTTCTTGTCCAAACTATTTATCGTCCATGTTTCACTTCCATACATGACTACACTCCATACTTTCAGAAACGACTTCCTGACACTTAAATCTATACTCGATGTGAACAAATTTCTATTCTTCAGAAACACTTTCCTTGCCATTGCCAGTCTACATTTTATATCCTCTCTACTTCGACCATCATCAGTTATTTTGCTCCTCAAATAGCAAAACTCGTTTACTACTTTAAGTGTCTCATTTCCTAATCTAATTCCCTCAGCATCACTCGACTTAATTCGACTACATTCCATTATCCTCGTTTTGCTTTTGTTGATGTTCATCTTCTATCCTCCTTTCAAGACACTGTCCATTCCGTTCAACTGCTCTTCCCAGTCCTTTGCTGTCTCTGACAGAATTACAATGTCATCGGCGAACCTCAAGCTATTTATTTCTTCTCCATGTATTTTAATACCTATTCTGAACTTTTCATTTGTTTTCTTTACTCCTTGCTCAATATACAGATTGAATAACATCTGTCTCACTCCCTTCCCAACCACTGCTTGCCTTTCACGCCCCTCGACTCTTATAACTGCCATCTGGTTTCTGTACAAATTGTAAATATCCTTTCGCTCCTTGTATTTTACCCCTGCCATCTTTAGAATTTGAAAGAGAGTATTCCAGTCAACATTGTCAAAAGCTGTCTCTAAGTCTACAAATTCTAGAAACGTAGGTATACCTTTCCTTAACCTACTTTCTAAGATAAGTCTTAGGGTCAGTATTGCCTCACGTGGCCCAACATTTCTGCTGAATCCAAACTGATCTTCCCCGAGGTCGGCTTCTATCAGTTTTTTCATTCGTCTGTAAAGAATTGGCGTTAGTATTTTGCAGCTGTGACTTATTAAGCTGATAGTTCTGTAATTTTCGTATGTGTCAACACCTGCTTTCTTTGAGATTGGAATAATTATATTCTTCTCGAAGTCTGAGGATATTTCGCCTGTCTGTAGCAGCCTATGTTTCAATATTCCTAGAAAGGGGCTTGGTGGCAACACACGCTGCTGAAATCATGAATGTGATTCAGTTGGTATTTGATAATGCAGCTGGAGAATGAAATTCTCAGGACTGTCTCTTCTATTCGCATATTGTTTCATACGCTGTGTTGAGGAAGCTCATGTACAGGGGAAATAATTTATTTAATCTCTATGATAATGAGTTAGATCACTTACGACTTTAATTTTTTTACAGTCGGCAACACCTTTAACCCACAATGAGACAGATTCAGATTCATTTATTTTACGATGATTCCTGGTTCTAAGAACCAAGGGCATTGAAGACAGGTAATACGATTTACCCATATCTCTACTATAGACTTTGATCTGAAATTCCGATAAGCAATAGCGTCACGGCCGTTGAACGATTCCAGTCCTGCCACTTTATCGACTTTAGTCCACGTACTAGAGCAATGGTGACCCAGCCATTACCTTGCTGATTGGCATCATTATTGCAAAGGGTAAAGTTAATAACTCCACCACAAAAGACTGATGGACCATGTAGGATGGCTTGTGCACCTACAAAGTTCTTGGTCTCAATAAGGATAATGTCTATTGTTTTATACACTTTAGGGCGCGTAAGCCTTCTCCTTCGGTAATAACGTGGTATCTTCTGTGGCCGGCCAGATTGGCCGAGCGGTTCTAGGCGCTTCAGTCTGGAACCGCGCGACCGCTACGGTCGCAGGTTCGAATCCTGCCTCGGGCATGGATGTGTGTGATGTCCTTAGGTTAGATAGGTTTAAGTAGTTCTAAGTTCTAGGGGACTGATGACCTCAGAAGTTCAGTCCCGTAGAGCTCGCAGCCATTTGAACTATCTTCTGTGTGAACGGTCCAATGCTGTTGCTCGAGCGACTCCTCGAAAACTGACACCTGCTTAACAAAATCATTACTTATATAGACAAAACTGTTGCATCCTTGAGCCCCCGGTTCGCGATGTGTGCTTAGCGGTTCTCGGCTGACGCTAGTGATAGGAAATTTTCTAAGCCAGACGTTTGGGTGTTAACCCCGACGCGTGCTGTAGTCGTTCTAGCAGCACGCGCGTCAGGGCACAATTTGCTTACAAGTCGCTTACGAGGTACGGTGTCAAAAGCGCCCTGGAAATCTAGAAATACGGAATTAATTTGAAATCCGTTATCAACAGCACCCAGCACTTCGTGTGTGTAAAGGGCTAGTTGTGTTTCACAAGAACGATGTTTCCTAAATCCGTGATGACTGTCAATAGACCGTTCCCTTCGATGTAATTCATAATGTTCGAACACAATAAATGCGCCAAAATCTTGATGCATATCGTCGTTAGTGACATGAGCCTGAAATTTAGTGGATTACTGTTACTATATTTCTTGAATATTGGTGTGACTTGTACAACGTTCCAGTCTTTGGGTAAGGATCTTTCGTCGAGTGAGCAGTTGTACATGATCGTAAGTATGGATCCATTACATCAACATACCCTGCAAGGAACCTAACTGATATACAGTCTAGACCGGAAAACTCCGTTTTATTAAGTTTTGCTGCACTACTTCGAGGATATGTACTTCTAAGTTACGCACGTTGGCAGCTGTTCTTGATTCGAACCTTTTTTGTTCTCAGCGCCTCAAGTCGGAGAGGTGTAGTGTTTGTAGCGGAGTACATTTCCCAGTTTAGTGTGTGATCTGTAAGTCTTTCTAAAAGTAGGCCCAGCTGGATTACTATAGGGCATTTATTAGTGACGTAAGAGGAGTGACAATTTATATCCTGTCCGCTCCTCAAACCTGTGCTGGTGACTATTGTTCGGAGTAGCATTGCTGTTGATTATGGATCGCCCACCGATAAACGTTTCCGAGTAAATCTGTGGAGGAGTCCATCGCGTAATTTCTCTCGCGCGCTGCACGCTTGGAGGTGGCACTCTGGGCGGCGCCACGGATCTTCCGAGGACGACAAGCAAGTAACGGCTCAATGTGTGTGCGAGTTTCTGCAAGTAAATGGAGTTTTAGTTCCAAGCTATGTTTAGTCTTATGCATTGTTCGGATATCAAGTAGTTGTTGCTATACTTTACTAACAATAATTGGTAACATTCAACACATTGTAATGTACTCTAACAAGGTGTAAAAACACCTTGATAGAGTCTGACTCGTATAAGTTGAGCATCGGCAGCCTGATGATGAGCGACTTTTTACACGAAACGTGTTGTTGTACTTGTAAGTACACTAGAAGTGTGCTGAAAGCTACTAGTCATACCGACTGTTCTATGTTTGAGTCCCTTTGAGATTTTCCTATACTTTTTGATTTCAAGATGACTGTCGCGAAGACGTCATGTTCAAGAGGACGTAGTTCGCACAGCACATGAAAATACGGAGGGCGTACGTACGGCCACGCTGTACCACTAACATCACGAAATTCAGCCCAACGTGACTACCCAATGTAGTAGTAGCAGTAGTATGGTATTGTGTCTTAGGCAGGTCTTGTCGTGGGTTAAGCCTCTTCCACTTTTGTCTGTCCATAGCCAGTCTTTTCATTCCTGAATATTTTTCTCCTTTGATATTGTCCAGCATTTGATATCTTTTCTTTTTTCCTCTTCCCCTTTTTTCCCTATACCATTCCTTCTATTCCTTCCTTCAATAAACAGTCCCTCCTCAAACAACGTCCAGTACAGTTCAGTTTTCTCTTTCTCGTGACTTTTGGCATGTTTCTTCCTTCTCCAACTCTTCTTAATACTTCTTCATTCCGTACTCGGTCTTCCCATTTCACTTTTTCCATTCTTCTCCATATTCACATCTCTAGTGCCTCCAATCTTCTTTCATCTTCCTTCCTCAATGTCCAGGTCTCCGCACCATATAGTGCAACACTGCGGATGTAACGTGTGTCGAGTCTTTTCCTCAGATCTTTGTTTAGTAGCCCACAAAGTAATTTCTGTTTCCTCTTGAATGCTTCTTTTGCCATTGAAATTCGTTTCCTAATTTCTGTTGAGCAGTACATTCATGCATTACTACACTTCCCAAGTAATTGAAGTTATTCACTTGCTCTATTTCCTCTCCCCCCATTTTCATACGGCATTTTCTCCCCTGTCCTCCAATTACCATGCTTTTAGTTTTCTTCTTGTTGATCTTCATTCCATATTCTTCTAATTTTTTGCTTACATTATCTAACATTTTTTCCATATCTCTTGCACTCTCTGCCATCGCAGCCCAATGTAGACACAGGATAAAAGAAGAAGACGGATTCACTCTCGTCTAAGGTCGCTGTCGGCTAGGATCTTTTTATGATCACTCATCTTGAGCCGTGTCAATGGCTGCGAATAGCACGCTATTCCTTATAGACACGTTGACGATTCTGCGTTGATACACCAACAAATAGGGCAACCTCATTCACGGTGCGATCGTGGTCACTTCCAAACAGCGATAGCTTCTTTCTGTCATTCTGTTACGTTCACACAAATTACTATTCTGATTCAATACAACCGACTGGAACGTAAGTGCGATATTACCTCACTGTCATCACTTAAAGGGTTTGGTAAAATATATGGGACCACCGCGAGAAGTGCGTACTTGAACATAAATACAAATGCTAGCCCAATCTGCAACTGGTGCTGTTGTATTTGACCACGAGTGCAACGGTCTCAATATGTTGCAAGCGTTGGTCGTGATCGGAACAGTGCTGTGTGTAGTTGTGAGTGCATTGTATCGGAGCTGAGTGAATTCGGAAGTGAGTAAATTGTCTGTGCCCGTATGGTTGGTCCTCCGTAACCAAAGTAGCTCAAGTGTGTGTTGTTTCAAGAGGCACCGTATCGAAGATTTACACCACATACAGGAAAAGCGGAACAACATAATCCGCTAAGTCGCAATTAGGTCGAAACTGTGTGTTCGGGACAGTGACACACGATCGCTGAAGAGGCCTGTGCCAAAAAACAAGAGGACGAGGGCAGCTGCAAAAGTCAATGCAGAACTGAATGTCGCATTCGTGAACCTTGTCAGCATCAAAACAACACGAAGGAAGCTCGATAAATAGAGAATTGCAGGGCAAGCTGGAATTCTAAAACGACTTATCAGTGATGTAAATGCCAGTAACAGGAAATCCTGAAGCCGAAGCGATGAAACTTGGCCTGCAAGGTCGCACACCTGCCAAGGTATATGTGACCAATTTGGCTGATCAGGTCCATCCCACAGTACAGTGTTTGTTCTCCAATGATGATGCTATGTTCCATGTATACAGGACCCTTGTTCATAGAGCTAATATCGTCCAGGTCTGGTTTGTTCAGCACGAGGATGTATTGTCACGTCTCCCCTGGACACCACAGTCATCAGATCAGAGTGTTTGTGGTCAACTTTTGGGGAGAAGGGTGCCCGATCGCTATTGACCTGCACTTGCCACTATTTTGCAATAAGAACAGAGTAAGATACCGCTGAAAACCATACAATACCAGTATTTGACAATCCCGAGACGGCACGATGCCGTTTTGATTGCCAGTGGTTTTCTTACGCCGTATTAGACATGGTAATGTGCTGTACGTTTGGTGTTTCCATTTTTTTTGTACACCCCTATATGTCAGCGGTGGAGGATCGCATCAACAACTTGTTCCTCGTCTAGACTATAGATAGCGCTACAACGATAGGAGCGTCCTGATTTAAGGGACTACTAATGTACTGTGATACATAAAATGTATTCACAGATGCAAATACGAACAACTATCTGCTCTATAACGGAATGACGATAATGAAAATTTGTGCTGGGCCAGGATTCGAATACGCATTCTCCGTTTTAGGCAAACAGCACCTTACCCACTTCAGCTATCTGTGTACAACTCATGGCTAGACCAAAAATTCCATATGACATCATTCCTGCATAACAATCTACTAGCATATTCATATGCACATTATTTAATTCCTGTACAGGGAGGATATTTCAATTGAAAGTCACTGCCTGGTGGCAGTGGATAAATGTGATATTGCAGTGCATGTGAGTAGTGTGGCAACAGGGGAACGGGCAGAATTTGTTAGTGTTGGTTGCCTACATCGGGGGCAAGCATACATTCAGTTCTCTTTGGTTGACAGGTCTTTAAACTACTGTTCTGCTAAGTGGATTATAATTCCCTGGGGACATCTGTCCTACTGAGAAACCTCTCTCACCCTTACCGCTCCCCCTCCTCCTCCCAACTCTTCTCAAAGCCTCCAAAGCTTCCAACCCTCTACCCTCCACCTCGCCAATACAAATACGCTTTCATTCTTGAGTTATTCGAATTGCCCCCTCCCACTCTACCAAATCGATGGTCTAATTGATTAAATTGATCAATTAACTAACCCCTCCCCCTCTGGTAAATCCCCCAGCTATTCCTTCCCACCTCCATCTGGAAATTTGGGGAAGGGACAGGAAATTCGATTACACAGCAAAGGGTATATTACTTAGTTATAAAATTCTCTTTACAGGTGTTGGATCTCTCTTGCTCATCTTTCTCAGTTGTTAGGGGAGCTGCAGGTCTTATAAAATACATCGAAAAGAATTAATAAAATCGATTGCTTTTTTGTTCTGATCATGCAAGGAATACCTTCATAAAACACCCACCACACATAATGACATTGTTAAACATCTTTTGGTAGTGAAGCACATGCCGTCTGCTGTCCACCAGGCTGCACCAACTAGTGGTGCCCAAGAGACCACACTAAGCCCACTTGGGATCCTGTGACTGCAGTCATGTTGGCTGCCACACAGCAAGGTGCCTCGTGCAATGCACATACTGGGAGTTTCACTGTCCCCCTGAACAATAGCTTCAGGTGGCAGTAACCCTTTTGTATTTTATACATGAGAAATTCCGGTTGAAACATATGCTCTCTCTCTCTCTCTCTCTCTCTCTCTCTCTCTCTCTCTCTCTCTCTCTCTCTCTCTCTCTCTCTCTCCTACCTTCCAAACTTCACTGAAGGTTCATAGAAGAGCTCTGTGAAATTTGGAAGGTAGGAGACGAGACAGTGTCAGAACTGAAGCTGTGGGGACTGGTTGTGAGTCGTGCTTGGGTAGTTCAGTTGGTAGAGCATTTGCCAATGAAAGGCCAAGGTCTTGATTTCGAGTCTCGGTCTGGAACACTGTTTTAATCTGCCAGTTTCATATCGGCGCATACTCCGCTGCAGAGGGAGAATCTCACTCTGGAAATTCTCTCTATTCTCGTTATCTTGAACCATCCAGCAGAAAAAAATTATGAAAAAAGGTGCTCTGCTAATGTCACCTGATAGAGAATTTGATAAGACACTACCACATCCCTCTCTTCAGATGTATCAAAAACAAATACTGTCTGCATCTTGGCATCATCATATGTCACGATCCTATTAGATATATAGGTATTGATCCATGGGAGCAGGTGGCCTGTGATAGTAGCACAGACCAGTGTAACGTTTCGTCGCCTGTACTGCAGGAGGACTATATCCCACAGACTATAAATTGCAAGCAAGGGCCCCTGTGTTGTTCTTTCGTACGCAATGTACGAATACAGCTGTGTACACCGACATAGGTTTCGTGCATCTTCATGTTTTCGTGGCATAAAGACTGTTCCATAAAATTTTGGGCGTGCAGCCGCATAAATTCAGCTTCTTCTTCCAATATTTCGGCTGAATACCGTCCAGCCATCTTCAGAGTGTATCTTTGGCTGCATACTCAGTGGTTCGGTCCTCGGGTATAAAAGGACGGAGCAAGTGCTGGAGCGTTAGTCACCTTGGCTCACTCTGAAGATGGCTGTACGGTATTCAGCCGAAACATCAGAAGAAGAAGCTGAATTTATGCTGCTGCATGCCTGAAATTTCATGGGACTTATATTTCGTTTTCTCTAACATGACTTTGATGTCTTTGTCAGGTTCTAAATCGACATTAACACATTTCGATCCATTGGCTCTAACAGAAAGCAAGAAATTGGTATTACACGTTGTGTAAACTACACTGCTCCCTCAACACACATGATGATTGAAATAAAAGACTGAGGTGATGTTTCTTATTGATAAAAATGTGGAATCCATCGCAACACAAGGAAACTGGAGGATTCTGCAGATTGTGGAACACTTCCAAACAGCTGCGTGAAGGTGATGATCCCTAAATGTAATCTCATCTTCCACAGTAGTAGGATAACAGATGTCTAGGTGTTCCATTTTGAAGAGACCAAGAGCATTGATTCCTTATATTACATCCACGTACGCGATCACTGTTTCGGTGCTGGCCACCCCCAGAAGGTGTTGCTCCCACCAAAACTCTCTCCATCTCAAACTAGTGGTGTCAGTCAATTATCGTGTGGTAATCAACAGCGAACCAGTGGACGGATGGAAGGGAAAAGACATGGCCAATGTAAGCATCAAAGTTGATAGTGTGACCCATTTTAGCACTTTTACCAGTTTTTCCATAATTTCAATGCTTACCAGTGACATGGCAACATGCTTCCCAGTTTCTGTATCATCGCTAAACCACCCCTCCACTGCTTTGCGTGTCCCATATATTAGATAGCGAATGTAGATAGACGATTATGCAGTACGTCCATTCATCGTTAATTCTCGAACATATACACCAAAGTATGCCAGACAGTGTCTTATTCCGAAGTGGTTGGGTTATCTACATATTTCTGGCACTAAGATCATAGTGCACAATGTATGATTACGATTGCCCATCTTTCCCTATGTGGTAGTAAGTCATACACAATTCTCGCATTCTTAGGATAAGGTGGGAGATTGAAAGATCCTCCAACGTTATCTTTGATGAATCTCCCTACAACACTGTCGCCAATTTAATTTGCAGCTGACCACAAGTTAGAAGCTACATGTCTCATGAAGTTACAGAGTGACCCACATGCGTAATTGCTGCTCTGTACCAATCTTACTCACAGCACCCTGCAAAACATCTCTGCAGATGCGCGCTTGTTAAGGTGGTTAGCAGTCATTATCGGTGTATAGTATATGTTAGAGCACTTTGGTTATATAATAGATGGTTATGCATGATAGTTTTTCAGTAGGACGTAATTTGAAACATTTTACATAAATCAGCTGCACTAAAATTCAGTGGTATTGTTTTTGTGATCGATGAACATACCAAGAAGATATTAGAAAGAGAGAAATGATCGAGGAACATAAATACATTCCAAGGACTACACGGGTCTGCACTTAAACACGCTATAATGCTGTGTGGTGTCTGACCTATTAGTCATGTGGAATGCTACGCTGTTAATATTCAATTATAAGAAATATTTTTCAGCACATGAGATACACTCTCCCTGCAAGTTTTCCTTCAATAAACTATGGTCACAAACTGTCAGGTGATAAGACAACTACCTTGCACACCAAAGAAAACATCGTTTCATTGTGACACAAACACTATGTAGGTTTCCATAGGTGTATGACAGTGACATCATACAAGGAAATAAATACGACAGTGAATAGCCAGAAGAGATGTAATAGTCTTATCGCAGTTTACAATCGCCCCTGGTAACCTCCCTGTTGCACACAGAAGTCATGGTCCGTTGTTAGCTTGTATTGCTCATGTGTGAGATAATACTGACATTTCGCCTTGGTGACACATATCTAGAACGCCTCCTCTTTCCACTATTAAGGTGTGTTAATGCAGCATTATTCTATTCTTCTCGTCCAGAACACGCAGTTTTACTGATTTCGCTCAGTACTATTTTCCCAGTATTTGTCTCTATTTGTATGTATTCTCAGTCAGTTTTCGTAATTTTACTAGGTTTTCGTGATTTTACATTTTTTATCGTATTTCCCTAAATATTTACGTATTTCTCATCAATTCTTCGTGATTATATCAGGTATCCTGCAAATTTTATCGATTGTGAGTCATTTTACACATTTTTTCCATAGTTTTCTATATGTGTATGGTCATATTGCTGACATATCCATGTGCTGTTTGACTTTCTAGGAGAATATTTTCTCATTTTATACATCAACCTACTAAAAAATCCAAGACTTGGCCCTTTCGCCAACGATCCACTTGGATGCATTTTGGATAGGAGGATCATGAAAGGGATAGTGACAGTTACTTCGTATCTACATCAAACTGAAGACTCGATTTATGTCCAAGTAGTGACAGTCACTTCGTATCTACATCAAACTGAAGACTCGATTTATGTCCAAGATGTGATAGAGAAATGGAGTGCTTCCCATATAGCTTCATTCATCTAGAGGAGGGTGTTGAAGCAGGTTTTCCATTAGTGAACATGATTCGTCACGCATGCATTGGAAGCCCTCTGCTGACAGTGGTATGGAGACGTTTACTGTTAATGACTGCAGGTAGAGAGAGCTTCAAGACACGCAAAGAACACGCAGTTGCATACAAGTCGATCACAAGTTATACCACACAACTGATGCACCCTGAGAGAGCAACGGAAAGAAATGGTTAAATGCATGATAAAAGGCCTGCAGCAACACCTCTCTCTCTCTAAAATGCACCATCAATCTACCATTTAATCATACCTTATTATGAGCTCTCTCAACCGATCACTCTATCTACTTTCTATCACTCTTTACTGCACATCCGCATCAATTTCGAGGAAGATGGTTCAGGAAAGCATCAAAGACAGCAATCAACTTTCATATGTCACTATTACCTCAACAGACATACAGCAGAAAGTTGCTAAAAAATCATACAGCAAGTGTTCTGTAAGGTTATTTGTTAGCTAACACCGCATGGTTATGACTGGTGGAAAGTACAGAGAAGCACATTGTAAATTCTGTTTGTTAGGGTTTAAAACACCTAAACAGTCTTGCATAGGGTCAAACATGCGATCCATTCTCTATTTGTATATCGTAGTCACCCCAGCTGTAATTACAACGCTCTTTAGCTAGGAACACTTTATAAAAGTCTATAAGGCGGTTGCCAATAACATTGGGGTCACACCTGGGCTTGTGACCCGGCATATAAAAATTTATTACTCCACATTTGGTGGTCACCCACATAAAATATTCTATTCCAACGGTCTTATCGCTAACGACAAACATGACTGGATCCCAATGCTCCCATCTCAACTTTTTCTCATTTTCCTCTTTCTGTCACATACTCGTTCCCATTCCCATGTGCCAGAATTTTCCTGCACCAAGCAGAACACACACAAGAACTCTCCCATTCCCCCTCACTTTCGCCCGCATTTTCCCTCAATTTATGTGGAATAAAAAGTGATCGAGTTAATTAATTCTATTTAATGTATTTTAGAAGACCTGAATCTTTCTAAACAGCAGATAATGATGAGCAAGAGAGATCCAAGCCCTGCAAATTGAATTTTATAAATAATCAGTATACCCTTTGCTGCGTATTTGAATTTCCTGCTGTGAGGTCCCTCCTTTCCAGCATAGATCCCCCAATTTCCATTTGGGGGTGGAGGGAGGATTTACAAGAGGGGAGGGTTTAATTAATTTATCACTTTAATTAATTTATCAATCAAATTGATAGTGTGGGCAGGGGCTATTCAAATAACTCAGGCCTGAAAGAGTAGTTGTATCGGCGAGGTGGAGGAGGGAGGGATGGCGATTTCCAGAGGGGTTGGGAGGAGGTGGGTGTGGAGAGAGGGGGGAGGTTACTCAAGAGGACAGATTATTCCCGGGGGTACATAATCCACTTATCAGAACAATAAGTTAATGATGTATCAGTTAAAAGAGAATAATAGCTTTGCCTCTGAATGTATTCTTACCTCTGATGTAGGCAACCTGCACTAACAAATTGTACTCATGCTCCTGTTGCCCCACTACTTTTGTGTTGTTCAGAACAATGATGAAATGTTCCTTCAGATATGCGTGCATGTTTGAAGGAACACTGTGTCTTTTGTATTAACAATGCAGGCTGAGTTAAAAACACACCAACTTTATATACTAACTACACCCTTGTCGAAAGATGAGACCCCTATCCACACAACAAGCCATGGCACGCTAGCTGAGCTGAATGGTCTTTCTTCTAACACCATAAAAAAGCTGTTCGATCTAATCAATCAGGTGATTCCGCACTACCATTAGTTTCTTCAACACAATCTATTTAATAAAGACTAACTTTTTAATAGAATGAAATCTCCTGCCATCTATTTCCTGCTGAACTTTTCTAGGATCTCTCCCGATTTCACTGTGCTTACTAATATTTTTCTTTTTTGGTACATATAGCGTCTACCACAGATCATTAGCGCTCAGTGAACGTAGAATTGAAGCCTGAGACAGCGTTCCTCCCAGAGAATGTCACGCTTTCACCATTTATTCTGAAGCACAGGTCAGTGACCTCTAACAAAAAGTGATGATTAATAAAACCGACAAAGTACAGGAACGGATTCCCGACTGGAGGAAAAAGGTACTATGAACGTTTGTCTGGAAATTCACTGTTGCCACGGTAGATGGCGCTGACGAATGACACTTCCTCTAATCACGTGTCGTGTGTTCCTTTTGTGTTGCAGGCTGTATGATTGACGCAGCGAACTGTAAGCAGCAGAATGGTGTGGTATTCATGCCGGGAACAAGCCGAGATGGTGACTGTGTGCGGCCAAACAGATGGAAACGGCAGCACCATAACAAGTTCCATCACAGACACCATCATGTCACAGCATTTCAAGCCCTTTTAGGGCGTTTGTGTGATCATGGGTCCTTTCAGAGAGAAGAAAGTGCAGGGAGCCGGCGGACTGTATGTACACCAGATTTGGAGCTTCTACTGCGGTTCGTGTCAATATCTCGCAGAAGTCGCTCCTCCAGATCTGGTGTACTCACGGTCCGCCACCACCACCCACGTTTGTCTGTGTGGAAGGACCCACGAACACACAAACGCCCAAAAAGGGCTTGAAATGTTGTGTAAGGTTGTTGGTGTCCGTGAAGGTACTTGTACTTATGTAGCCCTGCTGCCTCTCGACCGTTTCGATCTGTTTGGCTGTACATAGTCACCATCTCGGATTGTTCCCCACATGAATACTGGACCATTTCTGCTGTTTGCAGTACTTTGCGTCAATCGCATAGTCTGCAATACACACTTATTACGCGCCACGTAGTCAGATGAACTGTCATTCGTTAGTGCCATCTACTGCAGACAACGGTGAATTTCCGGACACACGTTTATAGGACTTTTTCCTCCAGTTCCAGTCAAGAATACGTCCCTGAACGGTGAATTTACTTTACTTACTAGCGACTCATCAAGAACATTAACACATTTAATCACACTATGTGAGCGTGGAAGTAGTTGCCGAGGAGTAACTGATGATATCAAAATGGTATTGCCTTTAACAAATGCGAATTTTATTCCAAAAAGCATTTTTTTTTTAAGAAACAGATTTAAAATTATAAGCAGAAGGCAACCTCTAAATATCAAGTTACAATTTATTCAGAGGCAGAAAGAAACAAATTTTTGAGTGTATGAGCTTTCGGGCCGAGAACCTTGCCGCTCCCTTTTGACACGGCCGTAGTCACGACCGCTCACAACAACCTCTGAAAGACTACACTGGTGCAAATCTGCAACACACCAGATTACCTTAAAGTAAAAGTTTTAACAATTCACACAAGCACACAAACTATGCACCCCATAGGAGGGATGGAAATAATACAAAACACTAAAATTAAAAGATTAACTTGCCACGGAAGGTGCAACTTGATTTTAACTTCTAAGATAAGTCTTACGGTGGAAGTAAAATGACCATTTAAATAAAAGCCCATGAAATGCAATCTTGCATAAAATTATACAAGGTTGGCCAAACATGCTCTACAGTACAGATATACCGCCTTTCAAGATGACAGGCAAGATAAAAACATGAATTAGGCCGTTACACTTCAAGCAATAAATTCGTTAACACCCCGAATCCGACAAACATGACAGAGACAGCTATTAACGAACGGCAGATTGATAGGGCGGTTACCGAACAACCCGAACCGTAGGTCACTCTAACCCGCCCCTACTCCACAAGGGAAAAACGGACCACCCAATTCATAAATAACCACCTTCCCGCGGGTGGGCAAACGGAGAAGAATGGTGGGACGACTCCGAAA
Source organism: Schistocerca gregaria (assembly GCF_023897955.1). Lineage (NCBI taxonomy): Eukaryota > Metazoa > Arthropoda > Insecta > Orthoptera > Acrididae > Schistocerca > Schistocerca gregaria. The sequence goes on from NC_064924.1 coordinate 45,009,230, forward strand.
CAAAGCGGCTGGTGACGTCACCAAGAAAACAAGTAGAATTTAACAAGTAAATGAAACAACATATCACCAATCAATTAATTTCTAATAAACTACGATTTCTGGCGCAGACCTGGTGCAGTACCCCAAAACACTCGCCTGAACCGTCCGCTGCCACCCACTTCAACGGACGCAGGAAGGCGCGCCGATCTCCCGTCTCACGGCGTCGCAGCCCGCACCGGCTAGACCGATGTCGTGGGTTGACTCCTGTTGCTCTCGTGTCTACTACGAAGCCACTACCCCTCGCTATACGGCGGGGCCCACTGGACTGACCTGGCGACCTCACATGCGCCGACGCTCAAGGCGGACAAGTCATCTCGTGTCTCAGTACGCGACCAACCAACCGATCGATCCAACCGCCAATGACCGTTGCCCGAGCAACTCGAGCAGACTGGCGGCCTAACGCGCCGACTCAGATGCAGGAACTAAGCCCTCAACCGGGCGACGACTCGTTGAGTTCTCTCACTGCGCCACAATTTCGGACGAGAGCAGACTAGCAAACTGGGGACGAGAGACTGACTCCAGACTCACCTAGACTGACCGACTGGCGAGTTTTTTTTTTTTTTTCTTTATTGTATTTCACTTCCCCATTGGGGCGAGCTGGCTGCAGCATATGCGCTGCTCTTCAGCCGAAAGACATAGAACAAACAACAGAAGACATTTAAAAATAACAAAGGAGAGAATATGATGAACATAGATATAAAAAAGGGGGAACATCATGGAAGGCAATAGACAAAAAGCTGGGTGACTGTAAAATGGAGATAAAAAACTGTAAAAAAGTAGCGCACACAAAAAGCCTGACACTGCGACAATTAAAAGAACACAAGGCACAGTATGCCTGCAGTATAAAAAGTATCGACGGATGGCGTAGCACATAACAAACACTGACGGCGAACCTCAAGGCAGTACACAATTAAAATCACACCTCTAGACGCACAGGAGAATCAGCACTAAACACAACACAATGTGGCACACTGAGGATGATCAAAACGGAGGATCTGCCAGGCGCAAGTAGATGAGGGAGACCGGAAGAAGGGAGGGAGGGAGGGGAAAGGGGAAGAGATGGGGGAGATGATGGGGGGGGGGGGGGCGCGCTGAAGAGGGCCAGGTAGGGAGGGATGTGGGAAGGAAAGAGGCAAGTATGGGGTGCAGGGTCTCAGGTGAGGGGGGGAAGGAGTAAAATCCGCTCTGGGAGAAGGAGGGAAGAGGAGAAAGGGGGCCCTGGGGAAGGGGGGAACAAGGTTATAGTTGGAAGGAAGGGTAGATGTCACGACAAAGTTCGTCATCTGGGAGGGGGAGGTGTAGGAAATTGCCCTGATGAAGAACATGTGGGGATACAGCGACAGAGGCACGGCAACGGGTGGGGGCTGGAGAGGAAGGAGGAAACCAGGGGGTGGGGAGGGGATCAAGCCTGCGGACAATGTAAAGGATGTGGAGATGTTGGAGGAACAGGAGGAGGTGGGGGAAGGGGATCAGTTCATATAGGAGCCGTGTGTGGGAAGGAAGCCGGATACGGAAGGCAAGGCGGAATGCATGGCGTTCAAGGATTTGGAGGGCCTTGTAAAAGTGGGTGGGGGCAGAAATCCAGGCAACGCTGGCATAACGGAGGGTAGGACGGATGAGGGATTTGTAGCTGTGGAGGATGGTAGAAGGATGCAATCCCCATGTCTGGCCAGACAGGAGTTTCAGAAGGTGAAGGCGGAATGGACTTTCTGTTGGACCGTCTGGAGATGAGGGGTCCAGGTGAGATGTCAGTCGAGGGTGAGGCCAAGGTATTTCAGGGTGGTGGTGAGCTGGATGGGACGACCATAAAGGATGAGATAGAAATCATGGAGGCGAAACGAGCGAGTGGTGCGGCCTGTGATAATTGCCTGGGTTTTGGAGGGGTTGAGACAGAGGAACCACTGGTTACACCAAGTGGTGAAACCCAGCTCGCGCTATTCATCCACAAAACTCAGAGGGCCATAGACACGGGTTCACAGGTAGATGCCGTGTTTCTTGACTTCCGCAAGGCGTTTGACACAGTTCCCCACAGTCGTTTAATGAACAAAGTAAGAGCATATGGATTATCAGACTAACTGTGTGATTGGATTGAGGAGTTCCTAGATAACAGAACGCAGCATGTCATTGTCAATGGAAAGAAGTCTTCCGAAGTAAGAGTGATTTCAGGTGTGCCGCAGGGGAGCGTCATAGGACCGTTGCTATTCACAATATACATAAAAGACCTGGTGGATGACCTCGGAAGTTCACTGAGGCTTTTTGCACATGATGCTGTGGTGTATCGAGAGGTTGCAACAATGAAAAATTGTACTGAAATGCAGGAGGATCTGCAGCAAATTGACGCATGGTGCAGGGAATGGAGATTGAATCTCAATGTAGACAAGTGTAATGTGATGCTAATACATAGAAAGATAGATCCCTTATCATTTAGCTACAAAATAGCAGGTCAGCAACTGGAAGCAGTTAATTCGATAAATTATCTGGGAGTATGCATTCGGAGTGGTTTAAAATGGAATGATCATATTAAGTTGATCGTCGGTAAAGCATATGCCAGACTGAGATTCTTTGGAAGAATCCTAAGGAAATGCAATCCGAAAACAAAGGAAGTAGGTTACAGTACGCTTGTTCGCCCACTGCTTGAATACTGCACAGCAGTGTGGGATACGTACCAGAGAGGGTTGATAGAAGTGATAGAGAAGATCCAACGGAGAGCAGCACGCTTCGTTACGGGATCATTTAGTAATCGTGAAAGCGTTACGGAGATGATAGATAAACTCCAGTGGAAGACTCTGCAGAAGAGACACTCAGTAGCTCAGTACGAGCTTTTGTTAAAGTTTCGAGAACATACCTTCACTGAAGACCATGATGATAAAATCAGAGAGATTAGAGCCCACACAGAAGCATACCGACAATCTTTCTTTCCACGAACAATACGAGAATGGAATAGAAGGGATAACCAATAGAGGTACTCAGGGTACCCTCTGCCACACACCGTCAGGTGGCCTGCAGAGTATGGATGTAGATGTAGATGTAGAGAAGGTGGACTGCTGGGGGTGGCTTGGGCATATCAGCTGTATACAAGAGATAAAGGAGAGGGGAGAGGACAGAACCCTGGGTGACGCCAGCCGTGGGATGAAAGATACGTGAGTTGGTGTTGCGGAGGGTGACATAGGAAGGATGGTGAGAGAGGAAGGAAGTGACCAGACGGACAAAATTGGTAGGCAGGGCGTAGGTTTGGAGTTTAAAGAGGTGACCGGGATGCCATACACGGTCATAGGCATTTTGGAGGTCATTTGGAGGTCAAGGGAAACAAAAATGGAGGAGCAACAGGAGTTGAGCTGGAGGGACAGAAGGTGAACGAGGCTGAGGAATTGGGCTTCAGCAGAGAAGGAGGGTCGGAAGCCACACTGGGTAAGGGGGAGGAGGTTGTGTTGAGCAAGGTGCTGATGGATATGGTGGATGGATTCAAAGACCTTACTGAAGACAGAAGTGAGGCAGGTGGGACGATAGGAAGAGGCGGCAGGAAGGGGTTTGTTGGGTTTGAGCAATAAGAGGATGCAGGAGGTCTTCCACAGGCCAGGTCTACCCTGGCCTGTGGAAGACCTCCTGCGTCCTCTTATTCCTCAAACCCAACAAACCAGTAGAGAGGATGACATTATAGAGTTGGGTGAGGACAGTCAGGAAGGAATAGGGGCTTTCTCGAAGGTGACGGTAGATGACACAGTCGTGACCAGGAGCCGTGTTGCGTTTGGACTGGAGAATAAGTTTAATGTCCTGTGCTGTGGTGGGAGTATTTATGTCGGAGGGGGCAACTGCCCCAAGTACTGGAGACTAGGAGCAAGTGGAGCGACTGAGGTATCGGCACGTTCCATGACGGTGGGGAAAAGAGAATAATCAAAGTGGGGATCATCGGGGATAGAGAAGAGCTCAGAAAGGTAGGAAGCGAAGTGGTTGGCCTTACTGAGGTTGTCAGGAAGGGGGCGATCGTTATGCAAAAGGGGGTAGTGGGGAGCAGAAATGGAACCAGTAAGGTAATGGAAGGTGGACCAGTACTTGGAGGAGTTGAGAGGGAGGGTGGCGTTGAGTTGTGTGCAGGTCTGGCGCCAGTCTCGGCATTTCGTTACTGTAATAAGGCTCCGTACGTGTCGCTGTATTTGCCGGTGGCGTTGGAGTGTATCCCTATAACTAGTGCGCAGGAAGGAGCGATAGAGACGGCGGGATTCACGGAGGAGAAGGACAGCGAGCGGAGAGAGAGTGGGAAGGTGTGGGTGGATGGTTTTAGTAGGAACATGGGCGTCCACAGCGTCGGTAATTACCTTCTGAAGGAAGGACAAGGCGTGGATGATGTCGTCAGTATGGCGATAGGTAAGAGGGTGGCTTTCGACCTGGGTGGAGATGGAGTCCTGGTAGGCATCCCAGCTGGCACGGTGATAGTCATGGACGAGCTTCGGAGGGAGTGCAGGGTACGGAGCCGGAGGGGGGCGGTGAGCAGGCATTATGGTGAGAAGGACAGGGAGGTGATCGCTACCTGTGGGGTCAAGGACGGCGACAGCGATACGCCCAAGGAGGTTGGCGGAGGCAATGACAACATCAGGGGTGGTGTCACTTTCGGGTCGGGTGTGCTGGGGAAGGGGAACAAGGTCACCTTGGATCATGGAGACGAATTGATGCCACCGCCGAAGAGCAGCAGGGGGGCGGCTATGGATGTTGCGGTCGGCGGCAATCACATAGGTGGAGAAGGTGCGGTCAGTGTGCGTTATGAAGTCATAAGGAAGAGGAACAGTGGAGCGGACATAGATGGTGGCACAGGTAATGGTGAGGGAGGGGAAGAAGATGCAGAGGATAAGGTGTTCAGTGGGTCATTGAGGAGAGGTTGTGGCCGAACGGGGATATGCTTAAGGTGGCCAATCGCGACTCCACCCTGTGCACGAGGACCAGGAGTGTCAGTGCAGTGGAGGATATAGGGAGATGTGCAGATAGAATGGTGGGGCTGGAGAAAAGTTTCGTTCAAGAGGAAGGTGTCGACCTGGTGGTGGGAGAGGGTGTGCATGAGGAGGTATTTGTTGGAGCAGAAGGAGCGAATGTTCTGGAAGAGGATGAGATGCTCGTGCCGCGCCATGACGGGAAGGAGGAGGGAAGAGAGGGAAGGGAAGAGACGAGACTTAAACTAGGGTGTCGAGGTGGGTGAAGGTGAAGTGGGCTCCGTTGCGGGAGTAAGTGGCGAAGGTGTTCAGGTGGAAAACGGAGCGAGTGGCAAGAGAGATTTGTTGGAAGGTGTAGGGGCGCTGAAAAGGGTGAATGTTTTGGAGTACAACCGTAAGGAACTGGATGATGTCCTGGACAGAGGGAAGTGTTGGGATGGACAGGGGGATCGACGGGATGAACATTGACTGTAAGCTCAGGGGTGGCTGTAGGGGGTTTAGCTTTACACTTGTGGGAGTAGGTGGGATGGGGGCCATTGCAGGTATTACAGGAAGGAGGACAGCGAGGTTGGGGCAGTTCTTAAGAAAGTGGTAGGCCTTGCAATGGGACAGGTGGGGGGGGGGGGGGGGGTTGCAGTTGGGAGTCAGGTGGTCATTGTACATCAGGCACCACTGGCAATGGTCGGATTGGGGAGGGGATTTGGAGGATTCAACAGGGTGGCGACGGCGGTATATCAGGGCACCCTGGGTGAGGAGATGGTCAGTGGATGGGGCGGACTCAGAGAATACCCGCACGAGGTAGGTGGGGCCAGAGGCATCGTGGATACGGCGGGCAGAGCGGATTTCCAAGTCCGGGTGGGAGTTCAGTTCTGCCAACACTTCATCATCCGTGGTCTCCAGGCTGAGCTCGGTGATCACAGCGATGTAGGTGGGGGGGGGGGGGGGCGACGGGGAGGCTGGGGCTGACGAGGAGTGGAGGCGGGAAGGAAGGGTGTCAGAGAGGCGTGAGGGCCAAACATAACTCGTGGGAGTTTTCGAAGGAGATCTGTGTGAAAGGATGGGGACGGGGACTCGATAAGGACTGAGTCCCTGTGGGGAACGAGTTGGGAGATGGGAGCTCCTGGTAAGTGCTTTCGTATCTCCACAGGGAGGGTACGAGCGTCGAGGAACTTAGGATCAGGAGTTGACACGATAAAGGTGTGGAGGGTGGGGGCCGAGGTATGGGGGGGCAGGAGGAGGGGTGGTGCCCGTGGAGACAGCAGTAGGAGGGGGAGGTGGTGTTGACTTTTTGTGGGAAGTGGCGGGAGCAGAGTCGGTAATGACGAGCTTTTGGGGTTTTCTGGAGACCGGAGGCTGGGAGGAGTGGAGAGGGACAGGGAGGAGAGGAAGGTGGCAGGTGGCAGATCCCTGTGGCGTAGTGGAGGAGCCAGGAGAAACAGCCGGTTCAGTGGTGGTGACGGTGGCTCAGCACGACGTGATGCGTGTGGCAGACGCAGACGACGAAGCGATGGGGTGGGTCAGAGAGGGGAAGCCGAACACCTGAGGGGCGGCAGCGGGGGCGGAAACAGAGGCTTACGTGAGGGCGGAGGTAATAGTGGGAGCTGTTGAGGGTGTGAACACTGGAGGGAGGGTGTAGAGGTGTGGGTATACAGCAGGGGAGAAGATAGTGGGATGGGTAAGTGGGGGAAGGGGAGGGCAGGTGTAAGGAGGGAGGCCAGGGGAGGCACTCCAGGAAGTGAGTGTGGGAGAGGGGGACGTGGAGGTGTAGTGACAGTGGAGGTGGGAGTACTCATTGTGACGAACGGCGACGGACAGACGGACGAGCAGCAGGCAGCGGCGGCGGCGGCGGCGGAGGCGGCGGCTACGGCGACGGCGATGGACAGCTACAGCAGCAAGCGGCGGGCGGGCAGACAGACAGACACAATCTTCGAAGACGGAGATTCCACCCTGAGAGTAGCCCAGGCTTTGCAACCTGACTCTTTCGAAGGAGGGGATCCAACCCTCTAGATGCGACAGGCGAGCTCATAGCGCGCCTTAAATGCACGTGAACAGGCAACCTTTCCCCTTTCCCACCAGAGGGAGACACCAAAGCTGCGATTGCCACAGCGGCGCCACCGCCGGAAACGGAGGTCGACTGCTTCACACTACGCGCTGCGGCGCGCTCTTCAAAACAGCAATTTTTCCCACGGCTCAGTCCCTGCAGCTTGTCCGTTCTTTTAACGTTCAACCTGTGTAGCTACTCTCGTACCGGTCGCCCCTCCCCACACAGGCAGTCCTCCATGCGCCATTCTCGCCCTAAAAAATAAACCAGTAATTCAAATGGTTCAAATGGTTCTGAGCACTATGGGACTTAACATCTTAGGTCATAAGTCCCCTAGAACTTAGAACTATTTAAACCTAACTAACCTAAGGACATCACACACACTCATGCCCGAGGCAGGATTCGAACCTGCGACCGTAGCAGCCCCGCGGTTCCGGACTGCAGCGCCAGAACCGCACGTCCACCGCGGCCGGCTAAACCAGTAATTCCCTCATACCGTATTCCTGTGGCATAATAATAGGTACGACACGTCACAAACTGATGTAGCAATTTCGTTCTTTTGAATTTACAGATCATGAGATCCTACTGCGTCAGAACATAGTCCTTCAGTCCGAAACCGTCAATGGCCTCGCTGTTATGCGCCTCACCACAAATAAAAACAATTCACCCTGCACATTAGTTAAGATTATGATATTTGCAAGGTATTGGTTGCTTTTCCCTGTTTTCAGTTTGAGTACTTTGAACTCATTCAAAATTAACTTAATGTATTAGCCCAGAATTGGCAACTGTAGATGGTGTTCGTCTAACGACTTTAAATGTGTACTGCCTAATATAGTTCAAATTTCATTATTTAATAAAAGTAAATATAAATACTATGATGTCTTTTGTATAGTACAACAAATGTTACGTTTGCTGTATCTAGGAAGACGAGGATCGTGAGTTCTATAACCGACACCAGTCGCATATAAATAAAAACTAGTACGTACTAGTAAGTACACCATCCATCAGAATATGGATGCACGGATATAGGTAACAACATTAAGGTCTGTTCTAACTGTTCGCTTTTGCGGAACGGATGCTTCACTGAATTGTTCTTCTCCTCCAAATTGGATTTTCCCCGCATAGAAAGCGGGTTGCGCAAGGGCAGTTATTCGGGGAGAGCGATCAGGCAACGAGTCAAGGGCAGTCTCGATATCTGTGAAAAATCCAAGGCTATTTGTAATCAAGTTCTTCCTCTTTTTTTGCTACAGATATTTTCGAATCTTACAGCTAAATTATATGTTAATGAAGGCTCTAAGGTACTGCCAGTAATTGCGTTCCAAATTCCGTTCAGACCTATTGTAATTACTATCGACGTGCAACGGAATGAGTCGCCTTTGGCGAAGAGAGGGCTACATTTTCAAAACAATGAAGCGATTCTGAGGCTGGTATTGGGTGAAGAGGGGGATGGAAGCTAACCACATATGCCAAACTTTGGTTGCGTGAAGAAACCATCTCAGCTGACATGTATGTACGGAAACTGTGATGCACATTTAGAACGTTTATTACTGTATAATAAGTTTTGTTTCACGGTAAAGGTGCTTATTATTGTTACGAAACTGTCTAGCTTCCCATATATCACAATATTTGCTTCGAAACCAATAATGAAAAGTATCAGACGTAGCTGTTCACAAAATCATTTCATGAACTGCATTATAAATATAAGCCAATAATGCCATAAATAAACGCTATCAAAATTTGCTGACAATTGGTGATACGGCACGTTCGTGAACGGAAAATCAGACGCATGTGTGGTGCAAGATCAACGCACTTTGTGAAGAATAAAATACACACTAAGCCAGAAATTAACACAACAATTACAAACTAAATCTTCATATTCAGAAACTTTGAATGAAATGCTCTGCATATAAATCACTAAGTTGAAATGGCTTCTAAATCCGGTTTTCCGCAAATCGATTTCCGAATTCGCCTTCAGTTTGGTCGTGTAAACACTCCACTGCCGATTCTTTAAATGTGGGTTCACATGACGGATTTTAGTTCCCACAGCTCATTTTCGCCCCATGTAAATTTCTACGGCAATTTCAGTAGTGATTGGATTGTCAGGTTGGGACTTGTTCAGTAACGTAGTCGGGGAAACGGTCCATAACCGCCGATGTTATCATCCATAAACACCCCCAATTCTCAAGGCACAAAGTACATAGCAGTTTAAGCTCCTGGTCTACGGGCTGAAGAGAAACGGAAACTAAAGACAGTGTTTGCAAAACATCACACACAGCGTTTCGAACAATTATATTTCCAACAGGATTGTTCGTATTCTGAGGAAAGACGGTATGAAGTACGTTTTTCGACCAATATCTAAAATTAGGGCACTTTTAGTGTCTGTAAAGGATGATCTTGATTTGCGTACGGGAAGAGTTCGCCGTATCCCCTGTATCTTACGACTGTGTAAGACTCTTGTACAACACAGCATAAGCTCACACACGTTTACGACCTCTGAAAATCTGCAACTGCAGAAATCGCCTTGATACCTACACAACTGGCCATGAAAATTGCTACACCAAGAAGAAAAGCAGATGATAAACAGGTATTCATTGGACAAATATATTATACTAGAACTGACATGTGATTACATTTTCACGCAATTTGGGTGCATAGATCCTGAGAAATCAGTACCCAGCACAACCACCTCTGGCCGAAATAACGGCCTTGGTACGCCTGGGCATTGAGTCAAACAGAGCTTGGATGGCGTGTACAGGTACAGCTGCCCATGCAGCTTCAACACGATACCACAGTTCATCAAGAGTAGTGACTGGCGTATTGTGACGAGCCAGTTGCTCGGTCACCATTGACCACACGATTTCAATTGGTAAAAGATCTGGAGAATGTGCAGGCCAGGACAGCAGTCGAACATTTTCTGTATCCAGAAAGGCCCGTACAGGACCTGCAACATGCGGTCGTGCATTATACTGCTGAAATATAGGATTTCGCAGGGATCGAATGCAGGGTAGGGCCATGGGCCGTAACACATCTGAAATGTAACGTTCACTGTTCAAAGTGCCGTCAGTGCGAACAAGAGGTGACCGAGACGTGTAGCCAGTGGCACCCCATACCATCACGTCGGGTGATACGCCAATATGGCGATGACGAACACACGCTTCCAATGTGCGTTCACCGCGATGTCGCCAAACACGGATGCGACCATCATGATGCTGTAAACAAAACCTGGATTCATCCGAAAAAATGACCTTTTTCCATTCGTGCACCCAGGTTCGTCGTTGAGTACACCATCGCAGGCGCTCCTGTCTGTGATGCAGCGTCAAGGGTAACCGCAGCCATGGTCTCCGAGCTGATAGTCCATACGGCTGCAAACGTCGTCGAACTGTTCGTGCAGATGGTTGCTGTCTTGCAAACGTCCCCATCTGTTGACTCAGGGATCGAGACGTGGCTGCACGATCCGCTACAGCCATTCGCATAAGATGCCTGTCATCTCGACTGTTAGTGATACCAGGCCGTTGGGATCCAGCATGGCGTTCCGTATAACCCTCCCGAACCCACCGATTACATATTCTGCCAACAGTCATTGGATCTCGACCAACGCGAGCAGCAATGTCGCAATACGATAAACCGCAGTCGCGATAGGCTACAATCCGACCTTTATCGAAGTCGGAAACGCGATGGTACGCATTTCTTCCCCTTACTCGAGACATCACAACAACGTTTCACCAGGCAACGCCGGACAACTGTTGTTTGTGTATGAGAAATCGGTTGGAAACTTTCCTCATGTCAGCATGTTGTAGGTGCCGCCACCGGCGCCAACGTTGTTTGAATGCTCTGAAAAGCTAATCATTTGCATATCACAGCATATTCTTCCTGTTGGTTAAATTTCGCGTCTGTAGCACGTCATCTTCGTTGTGTAGCAATTTTAATGGCCGGTAGTGTAATACAAGAACACACAGCTTCTGGCTTGCACTCCCTAATAATGAAATAGTGTTATTAAGGAAGCTTTTGTGGTTATACTAACAGCTGATCTTATAACTAGACAGAGGATTTTCCTAAGTTATGCTTACAGCTCTTTCCTAGTTAGACAACAGGTGCTCAGAGTGAGCTCTACTTGCTCACCTCTTGTCGACTGATGTATCACCTTTCAGTATTCCTGTCTTATGGTGCTAGATGCTTCTTTGACCACATTGTCTCTGTGTGCATGCCACGTTTCGGATTCCGCGTCAGTTCAGCCCCTCGTACTACGGTTTAAATTGCCATGCACAGCGATGTCTCATGGTGGATGAAGCAAGGATATAAAAAAAGCAGCCTGGCGCAGGCAAAGACAACGTTCCTGGTCAAGAGACATCATAAAATAACCTCCATGGTACCAGAGGGAGAGGTAGACGGTAAAAACTGTTGGGGAAGACTAGAATACACTCGGAAAATAACTGAGGACGCAGAGTGCAAATGCAACTCTCAGATGAGGAGGTTGGCGCAGTGAAGAATTCTTGGCGAACCGAGTCAATCGGTAAGAAGACTGATGACCCCAAAAAGAGGCGATTTTGAACTGACTTTCGGGAAAGTAACATAATTACATAGAGTAGACAACATCGTCTAGTACTGGGTAAAATTCAGTCTTTGTATAGAGTGCCAGACCAAATCGAAAGCAGAAATCGAAGAAAGCAAAACAAGGAATAAAGAAAACGCTCAAAACTGAGCAGAATATATACTCATGCCTCGTGAAAACTCGAAGTACAGTACTCATTCAAAGTCTGCTTACTCTTTTATCCTGATGTCTACACAAGTTTATATCAGGGATACTAATAATATTTTGCATATATAGTTTGTGTGGTTAGAGTACCTGCCTTTTTTGATTAGTCAAAAATAGTGATCTCACAAGTTCAAAGTGGATCTGAGCACTATGGGACTTAACTTCTTAGGTCATCAGTCCCTTAGAACTTAGAACTACTGAAACCTAACTAACCTAATGACATCACACACATCCATGCCCGAGGCAGGATTCGAACCTGCGACCGTAGCGGTAGCGCGGTTCCAGACTGTAGTGCCTAGAACCGCTCGGCCACTCAGGCAGGCATCTCAGAAGTCATAATCCTTACAGTTACTATATCCATATATATGCACTGAGAAGTACTCAGATGGTGAATGCAGCATTGTACCCAACAAACTATTCCTCGTCTACCTTAATATTCACATAATGAGAACTAAATTCACACAGACATCTATTTTAGGCCTCTTTCTCTTGTGAATACCTAAATATTAGTTTCCTTAATTTAATAATATCTTTCCTTGACGTCGCTCCGAGATCCCTCGTTTCTGTTTGATTCATGACTGCTGTAGACATTTTGGCTTAACCACCTATAAACCACCTTCGATACGTACCCTTAAACATAAATACTATGCATACAAACATAAGATCAACTGCTTCGAAAATACTTCCGCAAATCCTGATGGAAATAAAATCCCTTTATTTTGTCACTTTTATGATGAGCCAGAAGGTAGCTACCATGAGAGCGAATTCTCACAATCCTATAAGGACCAGCACATAGAAATTGCCGCTTACAATTTTTCATGTGCATAAATGATGACTTCAGATGAGTTCTTAAAAGAATGTAAACTCCTATCTGGTATTTTTGTAGCTTCCTATCACGTAAGGATGTCTGTTGTGTGACTGTAACTAATACTTTCCTTACCTTTTCCTCCCAGGAAAACTTCTCTGCACACTCTCGGAATTGGATTTATCCATTCATTGCCCTCTTTGTATTTACTTATCAGATCGGCTGGAGTGGATTGTGTGTTATACTGAGGAAGATTGTTTACTAGCTGTTCAAAGAATTGCAAGTACTCCATCCATTTCGTTTGATGGTTGTGTGCATATGTCCTTACGAACTTATTCAACTCTCTAAACCATGTTCACGTGGATTTCCTTCTGAATGAGAAGATGAGATAATATATGTTTCATGTCATGTCCACGTAGAAATGTTTTCCACGTTAAATGCGTTGTCCGATAGCAGCACAGTAGGTTTTCCAGCTATTGGGATGTAATGGTTTACTTTCTCTTCATGACTGGAGCTGTTGCTGTAAATATTGTAGCGTATAACTTAACTAACTTGGTATATCTAGTAAGGTTAAGACGTATTTATTTTCACTGCTAACAGAAGGGAGAGATACAGAGTCTACAGAGACTATCTGAAGCGGTTGTTTTGTTTTTGTAGGTTGTAACTCTGTGTGACGGGATTCATTAGTAGTATGCTTTTAGTAGATACTGTGGTCGTTTTCTCATGTTTGGAAAGTAATAGCGCTGGTCAATTTTCTGTAGACACTTCGATGATCTATAACCACCGAAAGCATTACGGCTGTACCAGATAAATGGATCTTCATATGCGCTAAGAATATAAACACATCCAGTATCGGTTTTAGTATTTCCTCTATAGAATAGGAAACGATTCTCTGTCATTTAGTTCTGATCCTGTTTGGCTAATGGATTTTGTGGAAGCAATATTTTTATCTTCTGCCAAAGATTGTCTGCATCTGGAAATCATCTATTTTCCCACTCATGTCTAAGTAATACTGCCGATACTAAAAATAATGATCTTGCATTAACAGTAAATAGTTACTTATACGCTCAATTAGTTCCATGTATTTGAACAAGCCTTGTGATAATCCAGACAGTTCATCTGCCACAATGTTGTCTCTTCCAGATATGTAAATGACTTCAAAACTGTACTCCTGAAGAAACAAAGACAATGGCACTAAGTGGGGTATAGTAACTTGCATGATATGAGAAGCTCAGCGCCTGACGGCCATAACTTTAATTTTCTTTCCATAAACGTAATAGTCGAATTTTCAAAATACCTAAACCACTGTTTAAGTTTCCAACTTAGTAGCAGAGTATGACCATTCACATTCAGATCAGGTGCGACTAGAAAAGCTTATGACTCGAATTTTTCGTTTTCTACTTTCTTCATCTACCTGAAGCTCCTAATCCATAATACGATGCGTCAGTAACTAAACAGAAATCTTTGCCATATCGGGAAGACGTGGATTGTCGGATTTTGTTTAAAGCCTCTCTTATTTCATTAAAACCAATCTATCACTCGTCTAAATCCATGGTGCATTTTTCTTCAAAAGACTTAGCAAATCTGATCTGTTTAAAAGCTGATTGGGTGCAAATCGAGAAAAAAGTGAGCATAATCCCAAGATTGCGTTGTTTCGCAGTACGTATGGGAAATTTTTGATGGCACCCATCTCAGTGGAAGTTATAGTGTAACCAATAAATTTTAACTTCTCCATGATAAATTTAGACTTTTGCAAATTGGCTGTCATTCTTGTTCTGGAAATTCATGTAGCGTGTTTTCTAATAACCGCACATGTTCTTCTTATGTGTAAGTAGCTATTAAAATCATCAACATACAGTGTAACTTGTCAAGCACTTCAAGTCCTATGACAGTATGTAGGGTGGTTATAGACACACCTGCCTGAACGCGCATTTAAGTCAAATGCCAATACCCAGGATTGATAGCTTCTTCCAGTGAAAATAAATGCAATGTATTTCCTAGATTCTTATCTGAGTCTTATCTGCCACTAAGATTTCGTAAATGGTTGATAGTGAGGTATTTAACCTCAAGGAATTTCTGTAATTGTTCCTCAATTTTTCAGACAAGTTCATACAGGTATGATAATCTTGATAATTGCCCTGGCATCCAAAACTAAAACAACATAACCACCAGGTTTTGCCACAATTGACAGCATGTTGCTATAGGGCGACATAGATGGTTCTATTATATGCCACTCAACCATCTCTTTTATTTATTTACTGATTGCTGCTTTCTTAGACCACGGGATGGAAGAGGCATTGTAGCAATAAATCTCATGGAGGTCAGACTTCCATATGATACTGACATGGGTTTATGATACTAGCTTTTTTGCTACATACATGCACATACTTCAGCAATAAATTTTCTAGATCAGCTTGTTGTGATGAGTCAGTAGTGATGGATTCCCCCAGCGGAGGTTCGAGTCCTCCCTCCGGCGTGGGTATGTGTATTTGTCCTTACGATAATTTAGGTTAAGTAGTGTTGTAAGCTTACGGACTGATGACCTTAGCTGTTAAGTCCCATAAGATTTCATACACATTTGAACATTTTGTTAGACTCCATTATTGTTTCTCAGTATCTTCAACCTGATCACTTTGTATGTATTACAAGTGGATGCCGCTGCGGTTTTAACTAACTTCACTTTTATAACTTGGCAGTATTTACTATGGGCTACTACCGTCTTGAGCAGATCTATTATGATTCATGATTCTTTGGCTATCAATGTTCAGATAGCATTTAACTTAGAGTAGTCTGTTATTCTATTTTTCTCTCATAAAATATCAAAACCCAAAATAATTCGAGTATTTGTCCATTTGTGATTAAGATTGGGCATTTTATTCCACCTGTGCCTGAATTCTAACATTCCATGATTTAACTCTTATAGTGTCCATGATTTTACTGTTCTGCACAGGATAGGTATGTATGTATGTACCTTTGTATCATCATTATAACATAGCATCTTTATTGGATTTTTTCCTTTGCCCCAAACCATCCCACTATCAGCACTTGATGGCTTATTGGGACCATGTCTAGTCTGTTGACCTCGTGTTTGAGGGGCATGGTTCGTCCACACTTCGGTTATATTTACTGTTTGGTGTTGAGTTCGTCAGTCACCTAAAGTACGAGAATGTACTGGTGTCCTAAGTGTGTTATTGCTGTTGCTGTGATTGTGGGTTTTTTGTTGGTCATGACTTCCTGTGGGTGAATCCCATCTGTTGTTGTTATTGCTGCTGCTGCTGTTACTGTTATTCCAATTGTTATGGCGGTTTTGTCAGTGGACATTTCCAATTCCGCTATATCCCGAAGAATACTAGTTGTCTCCTCGCTTTCTTTTTCTAGAATCAACGGGGGCATTATCTACATGCCGCGAATTCTGCGTGGGAGGCGGTCCCTGCTCCTTTGTGTAATCTATCCTACTCTCACTTTGGCCGCCGTGGTTATATCACACATAGGGCCTGCGGTGGAGAAGGGTGTGCCACACTGTTGTTGTTACAATTCCTCGCCCCTGTATGACAACAAGAGAATCCGAGGCTAACATAAAGCAATCTATGTCGGATTCCGGGGCTTGTACCAATTTATTCCGAAGATCCACTGGCAATTCGACCTTTAAAATTCTGAGAACATACCGGTCAGAAATAGGATCGTCCCAGTATCTAATATTGGGCGGCTAGTCCTGTCTGAAACCTGTGATGTACTGAATTCTTTGTCATCAAGCTGAGTAATACATTTTTAAAAGCCTTAATTATCACAATAGGGTGTACGTTTTTATTAGGAACGAATACTTGAAACTGCCTAAGTTTAAGTAGGCTTTCGTCCATTAGGAAGGATGACAATTGTGACACTGCCCCATATCATACAACACATGGTCAGTTAACATGTCACTGTGATTCATTTCATTCCCTCACTGCGACACAAGTCACAGGACTAATATTTCTGTCTGCTCTAACAATATTGGGTGTTGGACTATTGACACATTGCTTAACCATTTCCAGCTCTTCCTGGATTTCTTTAACTTGTGATGGGACATTCTTTCGCCACTGTGGAAAACCTTTGTTCATGTAGTAGCACACTCACTGTGTGCTGTCCATAGGAGCAGTATTTGCACTTATAGGAGGAGTTATTCAACTTAACTGTTTTAACTCTCTATTACAACTTCTCCTAGACTACTTCCTTGTGGTAATATATTATTAACAGATTAACTGCCGCAGGTAGTTCAGAATGCAAACATTCGTTTACAAATTTATCTTTATTATAAAGTCACTCAGAATAGTTTTTGTCAAAGCTAACTAGTTGTGCACGTAATGTTAGCTGTCATTCTGTAAAAAAATTTTCTACTTTAAGATCTAACTAACATATAAATTCTGCAATAATTGTGTGCTCATCAGACAAGTGTCTCCTCTCCTTAGGTAAATCCTTGTTTGCATCCTTAAATGCAGCAAGTTCAGTATTTATGATAGCCTGTTGGAATGACAAATTTGTAACATCAGTTGTGAGGACATTACACTGAAACATTAACTTTGATATTTCCATAGGGAGATTCGTTGTTTGAGCACGAATTTCGCTATGAAACTCGTAGAGTTCTGCATAAAATTCAAATGATAATTTTGAAAACATTTCATCACTTTTCATTGACAATTGATTTCAAAATTCACTATGTTTGGCAGACACTTCATATGCTAATTTTGTTAGCTGATTGGACTGTTTTGACATTTTATTTATTACCTCCGCTAAACTGTGAAGCAGTGTAGTTTTTGGATCTTGTACTTAGCTACTGGTTGGAGTGGTCATTTCCATCTACAACAGCGACATCAAACTAGTTCTCATCAGCACTAGAGCCATTATTACGTTGTGTTCTGAAGAAGAGAAATTTATGTTCTGAAGAAGAGAAATTTGTTAACATCGAATATAGATTTATGTATCAGGAAGTCGTTTCTGAAAGTATTTGTTTGGAGTGTAGCCATGTATGGAAGTGAAACATGGACGATAACTAGTTTGGACAAGAAGAGAATAGAAGCTTTCGAAATGTGGTGCCACAGAAGAATACTGAAGATAAGGTGGATAGATCACGTAACTAATGAGGAGGTATTGAATAGGATTGGGGAGAAGAGAAGTTTGTGGCACAACTTGACTAGAAGAAGGGATCGGTTGGTAGGACATGTTTTGAGGCATCAAGGGATCACAAATTTAGCATTGGAGGGCAGCGTGGAGGGTAAAAATCGTAGAGGGAGACCGAGAGATGAGTACACTAAGCAGATTCAGAAGGATGTAGGCTACAGTAGGTACTGGGAGATGAAGCAGCTTGCACAGGATAGAGTAGCATGGAGAGCTGCATCAAACCAGTCTCAGGACTGAAGACAACAACAACAACTAACATCATCGTGCCGTGTCTTCCTCTCTTTACCATAAAAGTACTGTAGGACGGAATTCATTTGTAATTCAAATAAACTCATCATCGAAGTAATTAATTCTATTGAGCAAAACTGTTCTTGCAGTACAATACGGAAAAACTGAAACAGTGAAACAGCGCTGTGCTATTATGTGTTCCTGCGACATGAATTCAGTCATCTCATGCAGGAAATTACCTACGGATTTAGAACTCATTACTATGGAATTTATTACTTCTACTATGATAAACAGCTCTACTGAATGGGTACTGACTACAGTTGAAACCACTGCACACATAATCTGTTGTACTATTAGACTATATCATCCTTACAGGTTTTTGTACATTGAGTGCAGTCAGATATTCTTTTGATATTATCGTTTTTCTTGTTTCTGCAATAAAACATATATGTCATTATTAATCTTCTGTTCCTCTTTATAAGTTGTATCTATTTGTCGTACTTATTATCAGTTCTTTTCAGTCTTATTATTGGTAATTTATACATGAAATAAAGACAGAAAAATTAGAATAATGCAGTATTTTTTAATATACTCCTAATACCCTTACAGTTAATACATGATCCTGCCTGAAGGGAACCAGTGTGACATTTCTCATAAAATGTGATGTAGTCAGAATAAGGATGGAATACTACATTGAATACTAATTGTTCTGAGATGGAAAAATCACAAGGCTGCAGCGGTGGTGAAGATGATTTTGTTTAGTTTTCAGTTAAGATATTATTTGAACAAACTCCCACTGTAGCTGATTCTGCATGTGTTACTATTATTTTTCCTGTTGTAATGAAACCAGCCACAGAGATTGTTGTAGAAGTGATAATCTGGGTGACTGGAGACGGTGTTAAAATACAGTACAGTGTGATGACATATATCGCAGTGCACAGGACGAGTAATCTGATTTCGTATAACAACCAGTTCAGACTGCAGGTTCTAAGAGAAACGATGCAAATTTGCATATCACAGCACACTGATCGTGCATAATAGACACATCACTGAGCTTACGCTTCCCAGCGGAATTAGGTTCCTGAAACATATGAAAACTTACACAGATAATAATTAGTTATATTTAAGGTACAAATCAATAAAAAGTAAGCCTATTTAACTCAGTACCAAGATTATTATTCATAGTAAACCTAGACATAAATATGGCGTTTTATATGGATCTAGACGCAAGAATGACTGGGAAATAAGTAGTACTCTAAGGAACTTCCTTTGCTTTATATACAAGAAGGACGAAATTAAACCATCTACTCTAATAAATGCGGGTTCTTAACAAAGGGGGCATTGTTCTTGAACCTGTCAGTTGCCCTAGCCTATGTTTATTTATGACTTAATTAATGGGCAATTACTGTCATGATAATGGCATTTAATGTTCATTAACTGTCAAGATAATTACTGTAATTTATGGGCAAGATGGCGACCTTGTAGGGGACTTGGGTTCATGTTGTGCAAATGCTTATAGAGTAAAGTGATAACTATCAGTTTAATGATGCTAATTTATGACCCAAAAATGGCGTCCCACCACTACTGCAGTGAGCTCATGCCTCTCGCTCCAACACCCCCACTATGCTCCTGTAGGAGCCAGAATGTCCAATTGGTACCCCTACTATTTTCAGGGTGTTTGTGGTAGGTTCTTGGACACATCAGCAGACGCAGCGACATAAGAATCAATTTTAAGACAGGTTTATTCAGTAATTTTACAATCGAGACAGCGTCATCCGCTGGCAGCTAAGGCCTGGGTGTGGAACCTCACGTCCGTCTGCTGCTATGGTCCTCTGACTGAAGCTCTGAGAGGATGCAGGAGGGCTCAGTCCCACCTGTGGCTCCTCTCGCCTGTCCACACAGTATTGCGGACTTGTTGAATGCCATGACACCCGACTGGTCACTGCATGTTGCTGTCTTGTTGGTTGCCGTGATGATCGACGCTACTATACATCAGGTGACTGCACTGTCGCGTTATTATCCTGTTGGGCGAGCCTTACCCTCCCTTCGGCAAGCTCGTGGTGGGTCAGAGGTTGCGACATTAGAGCAGCTCATGCCCTAGCTTGGTGTCATGGTGAAAGTCTCCTGAGTGACTCATAGACTACAATTATCGTTCTGGTATCAAACATAGCTCCTGACATCTCACTGAGATGCAGTGACCCTCACTCAACAGTGTAGTGGAGGTGTACCTAAGTACTGGAACAAGCCCGTACAAACTGTTACCAAACAGTAGTCAGAGAAGCGACTGCAAATGAGGTGAATGCCACCAATCCTAGACACAGAGTGACTTCTGGCCTGTCGACTGGCGTATTTATTATGGATGGGGAACAGGTTTTGCTATCAGATGCAGTTCATAATGAACAAACCATCCCCCTTTATTCCTAGTTTCAGCAGTCTCTCCTTCCGCTACATTTGCTTAATGATTCTTTGTGGTATTTAGCCCTCTTGACAAATCTCAGTGAGTCAACTGTGAAGTGAATCATCCTTCTTGTATAATGTCATGGAGGTGCACTGAGGCTCGCCTAGCTCTGCCTCTATCGAACACTTCCTGCTAAATCACTCACAGTCACACATTGCCTTGCTGTACTTGCTGTTTCTGCTGACCTGTTCGCCAAGGGTGTTCACTTACGAAACATACTGCGACATGACACACTGATCCCGCTCCAGATGCAATGCTCAGTCAGTGAACTTAGAAATTTTCTGTCTTCCTAAATTGAACTCTTCCTCCATAGAAAATTCTTCCCAAATTTTGTTTGTTTCTATAGTCTATCATAACATCTGATTATAACAGTAGGTATACTTACTAGCCTCTAACTAGTATTTATTTTATTTACACAGCTTACTCTTTTTACTTTTTTATGTTAAGCCAAATACAGGAATCTCATGAATCGGCCTTTCATTTGCATACCTGATTCTTTCCCTAAGAATATAACACGTTGCGTAAATAAATACTAGTGGTTGATATACCAGTCGTTATAATGTTCCATTTACATCGTCCATAATACTCCTCTGCATGTCGTAAGATGCAACTCATTGACACTCAAATTTAAAAACCCTTCTTACAACTGATTTGCTTTGTTTTGAAACACCCTCGTTTAAATTCTTTACTGGGTTTTGTGTAAGCTATCGAAGCAGTCAAACAGTTAATTATTATGACTATAAGACGGTGTGCTTAATGGACTAAGGCTGTCTGTTTTCCTGCTGTGGTTGCGGGAGTATTTCAACCGAGTGCGGCTGTTCTGAGACTGAATAGTGGAATGATTGAAAGTTTGTCTATTATTGAGGACCACAAAGGTTGCGTTGTACAAACTTTATATTTCGTACTAACACACAAATTCTGAGGCAATTGCTACCTTCGCCTTGCACGTCTAATTACCATTACATCTTTTTAGTGGTTGCTGATTTTCAGTACTTCGTCACACGCAATGCTGATGGTTAACATTCACAATCATCCTCACTGCAGTCCGTGGTTGTTGCCGGCAGACGCGAAACACGTAATTCGGCACTTGTCACTTCCTGTTTCATACCACTCGCGAATCGGTATCGATGAGGCTCCACCCCACGACGACCACGGGGACGCGCTCACTCGTCACACTCCGGTGAATTTTACTCGACCACCATTCTTGCCCGTCTGTCCAGCACTACTGCTCACTCGACAATAGGTCTCACTGCCTCCTGCAGCGCTCGAGAATCGACTCCTGTCTACTATGGACCTGGGCGTCGGATAGTACCATCTATGTTCGTGGGATCACGGATCCCTTACAGTTACTTACTTCCCATACGCTGAGTGTGAGCCTCAGTGACCACTTATGGCTTATAAGGAGCACATCTTGTTGCCTTGAGAACAAGACTCCAGTTTCCAGAGGTAGACTCTATATTCCACAAGACCTATATTCCTGCAAAAGGATTACGTCCACCATAAACCAACTGAGCATCCTCATTGGCACCACAGAGGAGAAAGGAAATGTCAATGAATCCCCCTCCATCTCTCTGAAAAACAAAGTAAATTAACCCAACTGTAATCATGAGAATCTAATACATACATCTAGCATATCTATTCCTAGCTGAGCTTATATGGCATATTATGCCTTGCTCTTGCTTTATGCGGCAGCCCCTTCTCTCATTACATAGAGTCAGATGTTTTTGTTAACACACAAGTCGCACCTTGAACAGGTTTTACATGGCTGATGTGGACCACACAAGTCTTAGTAGGCAACTGCTACTTGACATTCACTGGTGATTTCAGTTGTACCATTTGGTATGGCATCTGAAACTTAGGAATTTATTAGACCTACCTTTCAGATTATATGGATTCGCTAACTAAACCGGTTGTCCTGTCCTACACTGAATTATCATGCTTGTTGCTAACCCCTGCTCTCCTGACGTACTAATGGTCTTGTATTGCCCGTTTCACCTTCCACTAAACTTCCTTTAATAGTCTCGCTCATTACTTCACATACTCACCTTCAGCACCTAACTGTATCACGTGGAAAGGTGATGGCCTTTTCTGCCCATACACCTCCTCATGTGGTGATAGCCATGTACATGTGTGAACTTTAGAATGATACATGTGGCGTAACTTAAATACACGTTCCAGTCCAAGTGTTGGCTGTTTACATAGTAACTCAATATCTTTGCTATATTATGGTGGACTCGCTTCATATGGCCACTTTCTTGTCGATGAAACAGACTGACTCTTAACAAACGGCATAATTTTTCATCCCATCAAACATAAAATTAGTGCCTTGATCTGAGATTATGGTCTCTGGAACTTCATATTTAAGCAACCAGTTGTTGACCATAGCTTGCACCACTGTACTTGCTTTTTGATCTGGTATTGACCCATTCGATCATCATCAACACATATTTGTTCCCCGCTAAACTCCTGTTAAAGTGACCTGAGACATCAACCCCTACCATTTGAAATAGTTTGTCTGATTTGGGTAAATCAGTTAAGCATGTTGAGCATATGGAATAAAATTCCATACATACTGCTTCACATCTTGCTGTTGCGTTCTCCACTATTCTGCAACTTGTTTGTCTGTTGTTCACCTGCCTCCATGGCCCAAAAGTATCTGATCCTGTGCTTTTCAGAAAACAATAATGACGATGAAACTTCCTAGCAGATTAAAACTGTGTGCCCGACCGAGACTCGAACTCGGGACATCTGCCTTTCGCGGGCAAGTGCTCTACCATCTGAGCCACCGAAGCACGACTCACGCCCGGTACTCACAGCTTTACTTCTGCCAGTATCTCGTCTCCTACCTTCCAAACTTTACAGAAGCTCTTCTGCGAACCATGCAGAACTAGCACTCCTGAAAGAAAGGATATAGCGGAGACATGGCTTAGCCACAGCCTGGGGGATGTTTCCAGAATGAGATTTTCACTCTGCAGCAGGAAGTTTCATATCAGCGCACACTCCGCTGCAGAGTGAAAATCTCATTATGGAAACATCCCCCAGGCTGTGGCTAAGCCATGTCTCCGCTATATCCTTTCTTTCAGTAGTGCTAGTTCTGCATGGTTCGCAGAAGAGCTTCTGTAAAGTTTGGAAGGTAGGAGACGAGATACTGGCAGAAGTAAAGCTGTGAGTACCGGGCGTGAGTCGTGCTTCGGTAGCTCAGATGGTAGAGCACTTGCCCGCGAAAGGCAAAGGTCCCGAGTTCGAGTCTCGGTCGGGCACACAGTTTTAATCTGCCAGGAAGTTTCATATCAACGCACACTCCGCTGCAGAGTGAAAATCTCATTCTGGAATAATGACGATGCACGGACTGCACTTTGTTAATCTTGTCACATACGCCGCGCAAGATCGAACTGCATTCTTCCTACAATCTCCATACAGCATGAACATGTCGGCTCTTACTACATTGGTAAATCCCATCGTCCACTGATAACCTGCTGTTTGGAATGTCACACGCTACTGATTAGCAAATCGCAAATGACTGAAGAAGCACATAAGCGTACTGTGAGCAAACGTAACTACCTCGTGCCTAACAAGACGCAGTTGAATGTCACAAACAAATGTCGGTGTGGAAATTTTTCAAATATGATATTTCGCAAACGACTCCCACTAGAATCCTCAAACAAGCCACTCTAATAATCTAATCTACCATACTTTTAGTTTGTCAATAGGTACTCTATGTTTGCCCAAAAATGCACTCTAGAAGCATTATTACAATCTGTTTATTGGCAAACAATACGAGCCCTTGACAATCAATAAATTCTGTGGAAACCTCACATCAATAGCGCTGTCCATTTCCGTATATATTGCAATTTTTAGGACCAGAAATCTTCTACACTGTCACCAGAAACATTAACGACAGTGAAGTACCTAGAAGTAAGCATCTGAAGCGATCTGAATCACAATTCATCAGTTGGATGTAGATTCATTTGCAGGAATTGTGAGAGAAGTGACCCAAACACTAAGAACTATGTATAGACACATAAAAAGAGTTTTGCATCGCTCCGGTTCCCGAAGTCCTGAAGATGGAGGGTGACTGTGGAAATTGTATCACAGACACAGTCTCTTTGACTGTTCAGAGACGTTACTAAGCCCGCCCAAAGATGTAAGCAACCATACATGAGCAGCGCCTATTAGACGCAGGGGGTCCGACAGCCGATCAGTTCCATTCATTCCACGAGGAAGGAGATACACAGCTCATGTTGTCTGTGGTTCATCCATGCCTAGATGGTCAATACCACAGTTCGAAAGCGTCCGCATTGTTACTTTGTGCCAGGAGGGGCTCTCAACAAGAGAAGTGTCCAGGCGTCTCGGAGTGAACCAGAGCGATGTTGTTCGCACATGGAGGAGATACAGAGAGAACAGGAACAGTCGATGATATGCCTCGCTCAGGCCGCCCGAGGGCCACTACTACAGTGGATGACCGCTACCTACGGATTATGGCTCAGAGGAAACCTGACAGCAACGCCACCATGTTGAATAATGCTTTTCGTGCAGCCACAGGACGTCGTGTTACGACTCAGACAGGGCGCAATCGGCTGCATGATGCGCAATTTCACTCCCGACGTCCATGGCGTGGTCCATCTTTCGAACCACGGCACCATGCGGCGCGGTACGTTTGGGCCCAAAACATGCCGAATGGACCGCTCGGGATTGGCATCACGTTCTCTTCACCGATGAGTGTCGCCTATGCATCCAACCAGATAATCGTCGAAGACGTGTTTGGAGGCAACCCGGTCAGGCTGAACGCCTCAGCCACACTGTGCAGTGAGTGCAACAAGGTGGAGGTTCCCTATTATTTTGGGGTGGCATTAAGTGGCATCAATGTACGCCGCTGGTGTTCATGGAAGCCGCTGTAACGGCTGTACGATACGTGAATGCCATCCTCCGACGGATAATGCAACCAAGTCTGCAACATACTGGCGAGGCATTCTTCTTCATGGACGACAATTCAGATTTTGTGAACGACTTCCTTCAGGATAACGATATCGCTCGACTAGAGTGGCCAACATGTTCTCCAGTCATGTTCCCTAACGAACACGCGTGGTATAGATTGAAAAGGGCTGTGTTATGTACGACGTGAACCACCAACCACTCTGAGGGATCAACGCCGAATCGCCGTTGAGGAGTGGGACAATCTGGCCCAACAGTGCCTTGATGAACTTGTGGATAGTATGCCAGGACAAATACAGGCATGAATCACTGCAAGAGGACGTGCTACTGGGTATTAGAGGTAGCGGTGTGTACAGCAATCTGGACCACAAACTCTGAAAGTCTCACTGTATGGTGGTACAAAATGCAGTGTGTGGTTTTCATGAACAGTAAACTGAGCAGAAATGATGCTTATGTTGATCTCTATTCCAGTTTTCTGTAGAGGAGCCCCCGCCCCCTTGGGTGAGGCGGGGTGAAACTTTTTAAATCTTAAATGGAAACCCCCACTATATATATATATATATATATATATATATATATATATATATATATATATATATATATATATATAAATGGAAAAAAGAACACATTGACACCGGTGTGTCCGACCCACCATACTTGCTCCGGATACTGCGAGACGGCTGTACAAGCAATGATCACACGCACGGCACAGCGGACACACCAGGAACCGCGGTGTTGGCCGTCGAATGGCGCTAGCTGCGCAGCATTTGTGCACCGCCGCCGTCAGTGTCAGCCAGTTTGCCGTGGCATACGGACCTCCATCGCAGTCTTTAACACTGGTAGCATGCCGCGACAGCGTGGACGTGAACCGTATGTGCGGTTGACGGACTTTGAGCTAGAGCGTATACTGGGCATGCGGGAGGCCGGGTGGACGTACCGCCGAATTGCTCAACACGTGGGGCGTGAGGTCTCCACAGTACATCGATGTTGTCGCCAGTCGTCGGCGGAAGGTGCACGTGCCCGTCGACCTGGGACCGGACCGCAGCGACGCACGGATGCACGCCAAGACCGTAGGATCCTACGCAGTGCCGTAGGGGACCGCACCGCCACTTCCCTACAAATTAGGGACACTGTTGCTCCTGGGGTATCGGCGAGGACCATTCGCAACCGTCTCCATGAAGCTGGGCTACGGTCCCGCACACCGTTAGGCCGTCTTTCGCTCACGCCCCAACATCGTGCAGCCCGCCTCCAGTGGTGTCGCGACAGGCGTGAATGGAGGGACGAATGGAGACGTGTCGTCTTCAGCGATGAGAGTCGCTTCTGCCTTGGTACCAATGATGGTCGTATGCGTGTTTGGCGCCGTGCAGGTGAGCGCCACAATCAGGACTGCATACGACCGAGGCACACAGGGCCAACACCCGGCATCATGGTGTGGGGAGCGATCTCCTACACTGGCCGTACACCTCTGGTATTCGTCGAGGGGACACTGAATAGTGCACGGTACGTCCAAACCGTCATCGAACCCATCGTTCTACCATTCCTAGACCGGCAAGGGAACTTGCTGTTCCAACAGGACAATGCACGTCCGCATGTATCCCGTGCCACCCAACGTGCTCTAGAAGGTGTAAGTCAACTACCCTGGTCAGCAAGATCTCCGGATCTGTCCCCCATTGAGCACGTTTGGGACTGGATGAAGCGTCGTCTCACGCGGTCTGCACTTCCAGCACGAACGCTGGTCCAACTGAGGCGCCAGGTGGAAATGGCAAGGCAAGCCGTTCCACAGGACTACATCCAGCATCTCTACGATCGTCTCCATGGGAGAATAGCAGCCTGCATTGCTGCGAAAGGTGGATATACACTGTACTAGTGCCGACATTGTGCATGCTCTGTTGCCTGTGTCTATGTGCTTATGGTTCTGTCAGTGTGATCATGTGATGTATGTGACCCCAGGAATGTGTCAATAAAGTTTCCCCTTCCTGGGACTATGAATTCACGGTGTTCTTATTTCAATTTCCAGGAGTATATATATATATATATATTCGAAAAGCACTATAAATTTCTCGCAAAACGCTGTATATTAAACAAAGACTCTGATTACATGCCATCGTATATCTAGCGTAGCGATCATAGAAATATGATAGAGGAGGACCAGTAGAACAACAGCTTTATAGACAATCACTCGACATGATTGAATGGGGGGTGTTATGCGTCTGAATTTCTTTGTGCAGTTCTCATGTACTGAGGATGCAGTAGCAAGGCTTCTTGGCCGTTACACTGTAGAATTATTCCCCTACATTCTACTTATTCTGCAGTTGAGATCATAGTGGATATTAGCATATGTACAGAGGTATGTAGTATAGATAAACTAGAGAATAATTTTTACCAAATCATTACGTGTGTGAGTGGAATTGATAATCCTGCTACGACATAGTCCACCCAGAGCAGTGGTTGTGGAATACGTAGGCTCTTTTCTATAGGGAGCTGAAACACTAGTAGGCTTAAGTGATACGCAGAGAATCGACGACTGGTGGAGTTTGGAGATGAATGTAAATAAATGTAACGCTTGAATCTAAATAGCCAAAGAGGCTTGCTACTGTCCTGTTACGCCACAGGCCGCGAATCACTAGAAACCGTGCCAGTCATACAATACCTGGACATAATCATTCACAAGGTTGTGAATTTCTCCTTGTACATTAGTGTGCTTGTTTTTTCTTGTTTAACAGCTCTGCACATAGACAGCCTTGTAACTAATGGAACAGAGCTGTCGTAATATTGTGAGATTTCGAGTTAATTGGCAATGATCTGTGACTTCGTTGGAACATATCTAGAGCCACCCTTACTTGTTTAAATAAAGTAGATGAGAATTCCATAAATTGAAAACTGGAAGACAATGGGGGGGGGGCGTGGGTATTCTAACAGAACTGGGGCAGAGAGGTGATCTCTATACCACTTGTCCTAAGTATAGTGAGCCGACATATTACCACCTCCACATACCAGGCCGCCGTGGTCTCGCGGTTCTAGGCGCGCAGTCCGGAACCGTGCAACTTCTACGGTCGCAGGTTCGAATCCTGCCTCGGGCATGGATGTGTGTGATGTCCTTAGGTTAGTTAGGTTTAAGTAGTTCTAAGTTCTAGGGGACTGATGACCATAGCAGTTGAGTCCCATAGTGCTCAGAGCCATTTTCCACATACCAGTTGATCAAAAAGTGAGTATAAATTTGAAAACTGAATAAAACACGGAATAATGTAGATAGAGAGGTACAAATTGATACACATGCTTGGAATGACGTGGGGTTTTATTAGAACAAAAAAAATACAAACGTTCAAAAAATGTCCGGCAGATGGCGCTTCATCTGATCAGAATAGCAGTAACTAGCATAACAAAGTAAGTGAAAGCAAAGATGAGGTTCTTTACAGGAAATGCTCAATATGTCCACCATCATTCCTCAACAATAGCTGTAGTCGAGGAATAATGTTGTGACCAGCACTGTAAAGCATGTCCGGAGCTATGGTGAGGTATTGGCGTCGGATGTTGTCATTCAGCATTCTACATCTACATCTACATGACTACTCTGCAATTCACATTTAAGTGCTTGGCAGAGGGTTCATCGAACCACAATCATACTGTCTCTCTACTATTCCACTCTCGAACAGCGAGCGGGAAAAACGAACACCTAAACCTTTCTGTTCGAGCTCTGATTTCTCTTATTTTATTTTGATGATCATTCCTACCTATGTAGGTTGGGCTCAACAAAATATTTTCGCATTCGGAAGAGAAAGTTGGTGACTGAAATTTCGTAAAAAGGTCTCGCCGCGACGAAAAACGTCTATGCTGTAATGACTTCCATCCCAACTCGTGTATCATATCTGCCACACTCTCTCCCCTATAACGCGATAATACAAAACGAGCTGCCCTTCTTTGCACCCTCTCGATGTCCTCCGTCAATCCCACCTGGTAAGGATCCCACACCGCGCAGCAATATTCTAACAGAGGACGAACGAGTGTAGTGTAAGCTGTCTCTTTAGTGGACTTGTTGCATCTTCTAAGTGTCCTGCCAATGAAACGCAACCTTTGGCTCGCCTTCCCGACAATATTATCTATGTGGTCCTTCCAACTGAAGTTGTTTGTAATTTTAACACCCAGGTACTTAGTTGAATTGACAGCCTTGAGAATTGTACTATTTATCGAGTAATCGAATTCCAACGGATTTCTTTTGGAACTCATGTGGATCATCTCACACTTTTCGTTATTTAGCGTCAACTGCCACCTGACACACCATACAGCAATCTTTTCTAAATCACTTTGCAGCTGATACTGGTCTTCGGATGACCTTACTAGACGGTAAATTACAGCATCATCTGCGAACAACCTAGAGATGTCGGTCGATCAGGATACACTTGCGATTTCAGGCAACCCCAAAGCCAATAATAGCACAGACTGAGGTCTGGGAGGGCAGGCATGACGAAAGTGGCTACTGAGCACACAATCATCACCAAACGACGCGCGCAAGAGATCTTTCACGCGTCTAGCAATATGGGGTGGAGCGCCATCCTCTATAAACATCGTACGTTCCAGCAGGTGTTTATCAGCCAGGCTGGGGATGATACGATTCTGTAACATACCAGCGTACCTCTCACCCGTCACGGTAGCCGTTTTGCTGTCCAGTGCCATCTGTCGGACATTTTGCGATTTTTTTTTATTTGTTCTGATAAAACCCCATGTCATTCCAAGTATGTGTGTCAATTTTTACCTCTATCTATACTATTCCGTGTTTTATTAAGTTTTAGAATTTATACTGACTTTTTGATCACCTGGTATGTCTCAAAGTGACTCCAACGAGAAAACTTCTGCTAATACAAAAATTCAGCAGCAGAAGTTCCGTCTTTTGTTTTCTCGAAAAATATATTATGGTGGGATACTAAAGAAAGGCAGTATCACTGCTGTGCTGAAGATCTATATATTAATGGTTGAAGATTTAATGAACTGTTAAAGACAAGGAAATGGGGAAAAAACGTTGTGATCCGCGAAGGAGGAGACCATGTATATTAAGGATGGTCGGTGCTCACATCCCACTAAACTGCGCCTTGAAAGTGTCGAATAAAAAATTAATGGTTTTTTAATACATCTTTTCATATAGGATGTGCGACACATGTCCCATAGCCAGTTTGTAATCAGGGGGCCACCTCCTTTTCTCTATTTGCATATATCACACTGACTGTCCTAAACTGGCAGCGTATTTGTAGGCACTTTAAATCAGAAGCAAATCACCCAACGAGGGACAGCCTTCCTCTATGAATTTTGTGCATCTATAAATGGATGGACAGACTAAATTTACATTGCTGACTCGTAGATAAAATCCCGTGAACGAGGTTATGGAACTGCTCTGCTGATCAAAAATTTTGACTGACATTGTTTGTGCGTGCGGTTCACGAATGATACTAGCTGCAGACGAAAAATAGTATGTGCTTGACGACTCGTAGGAACGATACACTGTTATCTGATTGCTACGATTATGAAACGTAGAACGAGGGGAAGTCATCTGTGGAGCATCAGTTTGATACATTGGCTTGGTTCAAATGGCTCTGAGCACTATGGGACTCAACTGCTGTCGTCATTAGTCCCCTAGAACTTAGAACTACTTAAACCTAACCAACCTAAGGACATCACACACATCCATGCCCGAGGCAGGATTCTAACCTGCGACCGTAGCAGTCGCACGGTTCCGGACTGAGCGCCTAGAACCGCGAGACCACAGCGGCCGGCTTTGATACATTCATCGACTATAATTTTGGTTAAAAAAATAAAATAAAATAAAAAAATAAACAGGCACATACCTTTGGAAATATATACAAGCTTTGCGTCACGAAGAACAGATGTTGTATTCAGCGTAAATGATACACAAATGCACAGTTAAGATATATGCTGTGCACAACTGCAACCACAGAGACAGTACAGATGACTTAACAAAGCCTGCTGTACATGTTTTGCTTAAGAGAAAAAAATTTTATGTTGTTGTTGTTGTTATTGTCTTCAGTCCTGAGACTGGTTTGATGCAGCTCTCCATGCCACTCTATCCTGTGCAAGCCTCTTCATCTCCCAGTACCTACTGCAACCTACATCCTTCAGAATCTGCTTAGTGTATTCATCTCTTGGTCTCCCTCTACGATTTTTACCCTCCACGCTGCCCTCCAATGCTAAATTTGTGATCCCTTGATGCCTCAGAACATGTCCCACCAACCGATCCCTTCTTCTAGTCAAGTTGTGCCACAAACTTCTCTTCTCCCCAATCCTATTCAATACCTCCTCGCTAGTTATGTGATCTACCCATCAGCACGATGAAACATTCATAAAATCTCATCTATGGAACAAGGAGACGTTACGTTAAAAAATTTCTTAGGGTGTGTGCACGTAATTAAGACTGGCCATGCCGTGCAGGGACCACGCGTGGGGGCATAGGTAAGCGGAATGTGCTATGGCACAGGCATGTGCATGCGCTGGGCTCGTTGTTGCATGGCGGAAGTGTTCGACCCTTTTTTTTTTTTTTTGGACTAGGGGGGATGCATATTCGTGCATGAGGTCTACTCCATTACATATGGCTCCTGTACATATGGCTCCTGTGATATGTATAGACAGATCTCGGTCATAGAGGCTGACTGTAGGGCGGGATGGACGCTGCATTGTTGCCTTCGCTTATCTCCCCGAGGCGCTGAGCGGGTGTGTAGGGTGGGGGGTGGAGAGCCCAGCTGGCAGTCGAAGCTCGAGCTCTGTACTCTTATGTCCGTTTTACACGATGAACGAACTTGTAACCGACTGACAACCAGTTGCGTGAATGGCGGCCGTCTATCGTGTGGACGGGCTCACTATTATGATCACGTTAGTAGCGACGCACTATAATTCTAGGGATAAAGGAATAGGGCGCGAGTTGGTAGCTGCCTGTCGCGGTCACGTCTGCCATATTGCTTTCTGGTGCACTTACCGTATGTTGCATTTTGTTTCTGACTAGGGTCTTTTCGGTATCACAAGGAACGTTCTGAGCAAGTGAGAACAGTGCACTCTCCGTAAACATTTCCACGGAAATTTTTAAATCTTTGTATATTTCATCAATACTTAATGATAAACTAATATGAAATCACGACTTTGGGACTGCTATGCTAGTATTGGTACGCTGTGCTTACGTTTGTCATTTCAACACGCTGCGACAAGATCTTGTACGAGTTTATTATTCGGGCCTTGTACATTTGGAGCACTTCAGTAGACTATAATCTTTCTTGAACATTTCCTTTCATGGTGTAAAAATGGCATTCCTGTTCCGTTTATCAACATGCACTAATACCGGCGGCAGACAGGCTGCGACAAGTACTGCAGTGGCACGGCTCCAGTTAATTGTTACTTAGCTGTAGTGTACGGACGGACCGGCAAAGGTCCTGTCGCGTGCTTTTCTCTTGTCGTTTGGAGGATTATGAGCAGGACCGTCCAAACCAGATTTTGACGATGTAACCCCCCATTTGGAAAGGATTTGACTCTATCAATCAATGCCAATCCGAATAACTTCTTGGATGAGCCAGACGTGGATCGACGCGTATTGACTTTCTCAGTTTGTGAAGCTCTTTCTCTTGAATAAATTATCCAACTTTTCTGACACAAGTATCATTCGTTTATCTCCACACGTACATCACATTTAGCAATTTCCGTTCCATTCGGATAATTCCTTCATGGAGCATCGTTTTTTGTCTTCTTCTTCTTCTTCTTCTCTTAGAATGTAATACACCAGAGAGCCAAAGAAACTGGTACACCTGCCTAATATCGTGTGAGGTTCCCGCAAGAACGCAGAAGTGCCGCAACACGATGTGGCATGGACTTGAAAAATGTCTGAAGTAGTGAAAGAGAGAAATGAAACCATGAATCCTGCAGGGCTGTCCATAAATCCGCAAGAGTACGAGGGGCTGGAGATCTCTTGTGAACAGCACATTGGGTGACATCCCAGATATGCTCAATAATGATCATGTGTGAGGAGTTTGGTGGCCAGCGGAACTGTTTAAACTCAGAAGAGTGTTCGTAAAGGAACTCTGTAGCAATTTTGGACGTGTGGGGTGTCCCACTGTCCTGCTTCAATTGGACAAGTCCGTCGGAATGCACAATAGACATGAATGGATGCAGGTTATCAGATAGGATGCTTACGTACGTGTCACCTGTCAGAGTCGTATCTAGACGTGTCAGAGGTCCCATATCATTCCAACTGCAGACGCCACACAACATGGTTCAAATGGCTCTGAGCACTATGAGACTTAACTTCTGAGGTCATCAGTCCCCTAGAACTTAGAACTACTTAAACCTAACTAACCTAAGGACTTCAAACACATCCATGCCCGAGGCAGGATTAGAACCTGCGACCGTAGCGGTCGCGCGGTTCCAGACTGTAGCGCCTAGAACCGCTCGGCCACCCCGGCCGACCAAGGTCCATAGTTTCATGAGGTTGTCTACAAAATCACACACGTCGATCCGCACGATACAACCTAAAACGAAACTCGTCCGACCAGGCAACATGTTCTAGTCATCACCAGTCCAATGTCCATGTTTACGGACACAGGCTAGGTCTAAAGCTTTGTGTCGTGCAGTCATCAACGGTATACGAATGGGCCTTCGACTCCGAAAGCCCACATCGATCATGTTTCGTCGAATTTTTCACACGCTGATACTTTTTGATGGTGCAGCTTTGAAATCTGCGGCAATTTGTGGAAGGGTTGCACTTCTGTCAGATTGAACGATTTTTTTCAGTCGTCGCTGTTCCCGTTCTTGCAGGATCGTTTTCCAACAGCAGCGATGTCGGAGATTTGATGTTTTACCGGTTTCCTGATATTCACTGTACACTCGTGAAATAGTCTTACGGGAAAATCCCCACTTCATCGCTATGTCGGAGATGCTGTGTCCCATCGCTCGTGGGCCGACTATAACGCCATGTTCAAACTCACTTACATCTTGATAACCAGCCATTGTAGCAGCAGTAACCGATCTAACAACTGCGCCAGACACTTGTTATCTCATACAGGCTTGGCCGACCGCAGCGCCTCATTCTGCCTGTTTACACGTCTCTGTATTTGAATACCCATGTCTATACAAGTTTCTTTGATGTTTCGGTGTATGTATATGAATGAAGTGTTATCGGTGAGGGACAACCACTTCACCCAATCCGTTCCTCATTTTCTACTAGTCTATAATATCGCTATGTAACAAGTTACCAAACCTCTAAGTTCTTTTTAGTATTTAAGACAGCTTTAGGAGGCTTAGCTTCATGGTTAGAGGGCATTTCCTGTCTACAGCTCAGTTGCATTTCTGCTGGGAAACCAATGTTGTCGAAATAGCCCATCGCATCTTCATTGTGCACTTGCCTCGAGTGAACCGAATTTGGATTTAACACATTCACTGTCAAAAAACTTCACTATCTCTGACCAAGTTTCTAAAGAGTGCGTTTGTTTCAGTGTTGGCTCTCCAGTAGCAATGCACATGAACTTAACTCCGGAACTGCCATCTGATAGTAAAGCAAAGTCTCCGAAGGTCATCGTAAATAAAAACCGGCTTTAAATCTAGTGACTGGATACGATGTGTGTTATTTATATTTTACACACATAGGCAGAGCTAACAGCTTTCCAAATATGTGTAACGTATGTGTGAAATGCGTAAGACTTTCAGCGTTGCTGTAGAATGCAGTTCTCGCTGGCGACCCGCTACCGCTCTGGGATGAAAACGGGACAAAATCAATACGGAAACAGGTTCCAGGGGAGTTGAGGCCCGCCGCCGAAGTTACGCAACGGCAGCTGTCGTGAAGTGCCTGCGAGAAGACGGCGGGATTCGGCCACTTCCCCGTTCCGGGTCGGTTGCTTGCACTCCGGACCGGCTCTCTGAGGTTGCACAGACTGCCCAATGCTATATGACACAACAACACAGTGCCTCGTGATTTTACAGTCAGTTGATTCCGTTATTTCAAAGTAATTTCCTCTATATACAGGGTGTTACAAAAAGGTACGGCCAAACTTTCAGGAAACATTCTTCACACACAAAGAAAGAAAATATGTTATGTGGACATGTGTCCGGAAACGCTTACTTTCCATGTTAGAGCTCATTTTATTACTTCCCTTCAAATCACATTAATCATGGATTGGAAACACACAGCAACAGAACGTACCAGCATGACTTCAAACACTTTGTTACAGGAAACTTTCAAAATGTCCTCCGTTAGCGAAGATACATGCAACCACCCTCCGTCGCATGGAATCCCTGATGCGCTGATGCAGCTCTGGAGAATGGCGTATTGTATCACAGCCATCCACAATACGAGCACGAAGAGTCTTTACATTTGGTACCGGGATTGCGTAGATAAGTGCTTTCAAATGCCCCCATAAATTAAAATAAAGGGGGTTGAGGTCAGGAGAGCGTGGAAGCCATGGAATTGGTCCGCCTCTACCAATCCATCGGTCACCGAATCTGTTGCTGAGAAGCGGACAAACACTTCGAATGAAATGTGCAGGAGCTGCGTCTTGCATGAACCACATGTTGTGTCTTACTTGTAAAGGCACATGTTTTAGCAGCACAGGTAGAGTATCCGTCTGAAATCATGATAACGTACTCCACTGAGCGTAGGTGGAAGAACATAGGGCCCAACCAAGACATCGCCAACAATGCCTGCCCAAACGTTCACAGAAAATCTGTGTTGATGACGTGATTGCACAATTGCGTGCGGATTCTAGTCAGCCCACACATGTTGATTGTGAAAATTTACAATTTGATCACGTTGTAATGAAGCCTCATCCGTAAAGAGAACATTTTCACTGAAATGAGGATTGTCGCATTGTTGGATGAACCATTCGCAGAAGTGTACCCGTGGAGGCCAATCAGCTCCTGATAGTGCCTGCACACGCTGTACATGGTAGGGGCACAACTGGCTCTCCATACAGTGACGTGGTCAACGTTACCTTGTACAGTAGCAATTTCTCTGACGCTGACATTAGGGTTATCGTCAACTGCACGAAAAATTGCCTCGTCCATTGCAGGTGTCCTCGTCGCTCCAGGTCTTCCCCAGTCGCGAGTCATGGGCTGGAATGTCCGTGCTCCCTAAGACGCCGATCAATTGCTTCGAACGTCTTTCTGTCGGGACACCTTCATTCTGGAAATCTGTCTAGATACAAACGTACCGCGCCACGGCTATTGCCCCGTGCTAATGCATACATGCCGGCCGCGGTGGCCTTGCGGTTCTGGCGCTGCTGTCCGGAACCGCGGGGCTGCTACGGTGCAGGTTCGAATCCTGCCTCAGGCATGGGTGTGTGTGATGTCCTTAGGTTAGTTAGGTTTAAGTAGTTCTAAGTTCTAGGGGACTTATGACCTAAGATGTTGAGTCCCATAGCGCTCAGAGTCATTTTAATGCATACATGAAATGGGCATCTGCCAACTCCGCATTTGTAAAGATTGCACTGACAGCAAAACCACGTTCGTGATGAACACTAATCTGTTGATGCTACGCACTGATGTGCTTGATGCTAGTACTGTAGAGCAATGAGACGCATGTCAACACAAGCACCGAAGTCAACATTACCTTGCTTCAATTGGGCCAACTGGCGTTGAATCGAGGAAGTACAGTACATACTGACGAAACTAAAATGAGCTCTAACATGGAAATTAAGCGTTTCCGGACACATGTCCACATAACATCTTTTCTTTATTTGTGTGTGAGGAATGTTTCCTGGCAGTTTGGCCCTACCTTTTTGAGACACCCTGTATACGTATTTTATCAACTAAGACGGTATTCACCATTTAAGTTTGTAATATGTTTATGATAATACTACTGAAAAATACAGGGTGACAATTATAGAGCTACATGAAAAAGAGTAAAATAGTTACAAACTACGGCGCGCACTCACTTTATTCAACAACGTCACTACAGATATTCAGATTTAGGTTGTGACATGTTCGATATGCCTGCGATAACGTGGCGCAGACGATTAGCGAAATTCTGCATCACCCTCTGGAGTGACGGAACATTGATGCTGTCGATGGCTTTCTGAATGGCCGTTTTCAGCTCAGCAATGGTTTTGGTGCTATTACTGTACACCTTGTCTTTAATGTAGCCCCATAAAAAGGAGTCGCATGTGCTCAGATCCAGAGAATATGGCGGCCAATCCAGGCCCATGCCGCCGGCCCGAGTGTCCGTGCGGTTCTAGGCGCTACAGTCTGGAATCGACCGACCGCTACGGTCGCAGGTTC
Source organism: Schistocerca gregaria (assembly GCF_023897955.1). NCBI lineage: Eukaryota > Metazoa > Arthropoda > Insecta > Orthoptera > Acrididae > Schistocerca > Schistocerca gregaria. Next base: position 45,046,811 of record NC_064924.1, read on the forward strand.
GGATCCTGCCTCGGGCATTCATGTGTGTGATGTACTTAGGTTAGTTAGGTATAATTAGTTGTAAGTTCTAGGGGACTGATGACCTGAGCTGTTAAGTCCCATAGTACTCAGAGCCATTTTGAACCAGGCCATGCCAGTGGCTTCTGAGTACCCCAGAGCCAGAGTGCGGTCCCCAACGTGCTCCTCCAGGACGTGAAATAATGTCCTGGTCCGATGGAGTCGAGCTCCGTCATGCATGAACCGTTCGATAATCTCCGTGCCGTCACGGAATATCGCACCGATTATTCCATGACTGGGCATTGCTCTCCACACAGTCACCCATAGAGAGTGAAGAGACTTCTCGATCGCAAAATGTGGATTCTCAGTCCCAATTCTGCTTATTGACGAACCCGTCCGAACGAAAGTGAGCTTCGTCGCTAAACCAAACCACTGTTATGCCCCACGGCCAACCGTGGAGTTTCAACGTCCTAACGTAAAACGTGCAGAAGTTATGACGATTTTATTTCACATAGTTCAATAGTTGTCACCCTGTAATATTGCAAAAACTTTGAAGTAGAAACGCTGGCTTTTTATTTAAAAAATGGAGAAATGGGTAATGTAGACAATTTTAAACCAATTTCTAGGCCATCGGTGTTTCCTAAAGTGTATACAAGGCATTTCAAATCACATAATTTGCTGTCAAATGTACAGTTTGATTTTGGAAGTGGTTTAACAACTGAAAATGCTATATTCTCTTTTCTCTGTGAGACTATAGACTGATTAAATAAAAGGTTGCGAACGCCAGGCGACTTCTTTGATTTAATTAAGGCGTTTAATTGTGTCGATCTTTGATTTAATTAAGGCGCGTGATTGTGTCGATCACAAAATATTGAACCATTATGGAGTAAGGGAAGTAGCTCACCGTTGGTTCATCTCTTATTTTAAGAACAGACAACAGATGCTAATTCTTCGCAATACTGAGAATGGCTACGACGTGCGGTACCACTGGGCCACAGTTAAACTGGGGCACCAAGTGACACGCCTCCTCGTACTAAAGGGGATTCTAAAATATGTCTGTTTGCTGATGACACCAGCTTGGTAGAGAAGGATGTTGTGTGCAATACTGACAAGGTATCAAACACTGCAGTTCAAGACATGTGCTTAAAATGCCCCACACCTGTTCTGAAAGCAATATATACGCTACCTTCAATTCATTCTGACGTAAAAGTGCCACCAAAGAGCTTTTTATCACCGATACGCAAGACAGTGATGGAGTTGGAAGTTTTTAGTTTTGAGCGTATTTCTGGCGATATGTAAGTGTAATCCAGTCATCTTTCTATTGATACCACCGGAGAGATCCTTAAATAAAAAATCCAACGATATAATATTTTGCGAAAAAATAAAAGTTTCTTAAATTAACGTTTTCTTTTTCAACTGAGTGTACGAACTGATCCGTTGCCGACCGAAGTGAGCCCAATACTGCCTGTTGGTAATATTACGAGGTTTCATATTGTAGTTCAAATGCTTACCTACACTCACTTTTTCAATTGTTATGATTGGGTTTTACCTGACACTCATCCTCATAAAGTTTAATCGAACAGTAAGGCTTCTAATCTGCAGAAAGATATGGGGAAATGACACAGTGCACTTAAAAAATCTTCGATGTGTATTTCGTGCTGTTCGGAGAAAAGGAACGAGAACGCTGAAAGTTCAGAAAACTTTGCAATATCCTGACTACCTATTCGGGACTACATGATGAGAAGTAACATTGGAGACAGAAAGTGTTAATTATTAAATCAGGGTCCCGGCGGAGGTTCGAGTCCTCCCTCGGGCATGGGTGTGTGTGTTTGTCCTTAGGATAATTTAGATTGAATAGTGTGTAAAGTTAGGGACTGCAGTTAAGTCCAATAAGATTCCACACACATTTGAACATTTTTTACTAAATCAGTTAATTACAAAAATCAGTTTTATGTTATTCGGAATGAGATAAAGCAGATCCAATGTCTTCAGTCACAACTCCTCAGACGTCAGCAACAGGAAGCAGTTAATTCCATAAATTATCTGGAAGTACGCATTAGGAGTGATTTAAAATGCACTGACCATATAAAATTAATCGTCGGTAAAGCAGATGCCAGACTGAGATTCATTGGAAGAATCCTAAGGAAATGCAATCCGAAAACAAAGGAAGTAGGTTACAGTACGCTTGTTCGCCCAATGCTTGAATACTGCTCACCGGTGTGGGATCCGTATCAGATAGGGTTGATAGAAGGGATAGAGAAGATCCAACGGAGAGCAGCGCGCTTCGTTACAAGATCATTTAGTAATCGCGAAAGCGCTACGGAGATGGATAAACTCCAGTGGAAGACTTTGCAGGAGAGACGCTCAGTAGACGGTGCGAGCTTTTGTTGAAGTTTCGAGGACATACCTTCACCGAGGAGTCAAGCAGTATATTGCTCCCTCCTACGTATACCTCGCGAAGAGAACATGAGGATAAAATCAGAGAGATTAGAGCCCACACAGAAGCATACCGACAATCTTTCTTTCCACGAACAATACGAGATTGGAATAGAAGGGAGGACCGTTAGAGGTACTCAAAGTACCCTCCTCCACACACCGTCAGGTGACTTGCGGAGTATGGATGTAAATGTACATGTAGATGTAGACATTCAGTAAGTACTGTATCTCTTTCCAGTCAGTACAAACTTTAATTTTATTAATGTATTATATACCTAATATGTTTTAGAACAGTTAGTTTAATTCTGAAGACGACGCTCATAGTAGCATCGAAACCTGGTCAATTTTGACTTAATATTTGTGACCGGGGGCCTATTTGTTTCTAAGACACTCAGGAGCTTGGGTCTTGACTCGCACTGAACCGAATGTGCCGTTTTTCTTCTCCGATTTCTCTGAAGATCATGTCCGCTGTTCAAAGATATCACTAGGAGTAACGGCAACGCTCAGTGCGAACGTATGTCCCCCACACCCACCCTCCACCCTCCTCTACTCTTACCCCATCATCATTTTCCCCAAAAAAATATGAACATAATGAAAGGATTTCCTCTTGGACCCAGTGCAAGATTTTACGGAGTAGAATGGATCCAGAGGAGTCTGTTCATAAGTGGATGAAGCATTTGTCTTCTCTTGTGAGACCTTTGCCGAGGAACTGTAAGAATATGGATCGGGATGTTAACTAGAGGTACTCAAAGCGGCCCTCTTCATCTGCCGTAATTAATCGCAACCCTCTAAAATAATCAATACGGTAGTCGTTATGTGTTAAATTAATCAAGTATCTCAAGACAGTTTATTAAAATGCAAGTGTACGGTAAATCATCTGACACAGATTGACAAATCTAAACTAATACCTTGCTTAGTATGGTAAAGGTTCTGGGGGTCCGCTTGTAATAAACGCGTATCTGTATAAAAAATTCATGAATTTCCGAAATGTTAGTATTAAAAGGACGATAGCATTAGGGAAGCGTATAAGTTTGCAACCGTGGCTGTGGTTCTAAGTGTATTGATCGTAAAATCCGCAAGCCAGTCTTCACAATGAAGCTTGAAATTACTGAAACTGAGTAAAAATGAATTGATTGGCCTTATAGTTCATCTCACTGTCGTGCCTAGATCTCACCATATTAATCTGCTGGTGGAAGTTGAAGTCTGTGTGAATTCAGTCACTGGTTGCATACCAATAACTTGTATTTACGACTATGTTCAACTCAGCCAGAAAATTTTCTAAGCCCCCTACGCCGGCCGGAGTGACCGAGCGGTTCTAGGCGCTACAGTCTGGAACCGCACGATCGCTACGGTCGCAGGTTCGAATCCTGCCTCGGGCATGGATGTGTGTGATGTTCTAGGGGACTGATGACCTAAGAAGTAAAGTCTCATAGTGCTCAGAGCCATTTGAACCTTTTTAAGCCCCCTACTCAAAGAGTTGCCTGCCTGCAGAGACGCTCGGCTGATGAAGTGATGCTGTACCTTCTGCTTCCTAAAAAGCAGACTTGTGTTTTCGCGTTTTCGTTCGTCACATCATTTACACTGGTACCCCAAAGAAACTGGTATACCCATGCTTATTCAAATACAGAGATACCTAAAACCGTAGAATACGGCGCTACGGTCAGCAACGCCCATAAAAGACGGCGCAGTTTGACCGGTCACTGCGGCTTCAATAGCAGGTTATCTGGCCACATCATCCAACGACGCTACAGAACGTCGAAGTTCCAGACTCCGGCGCCTGCCTCCAGGACATCCCTCCAGCAGCAAACGTGACTTTCTGCGGTGACGGACGGAAGGCGGAACGTCTCGGAGTGCTGTTTGTTGTTCAGTGATTGTGACTGATTGCCGCGATAGCCACTGGAGAAGATGGGACCAGCTGCCGCGTAGACAGGCCTTGTCTCCTATAAATGTGATGCTCTGTTGCCTTGGTGGACGACGTTTCTGACGCGGTTTTGCATATCCAGTTTATTTTTCTGGAGGTTTAGAGGGCCTCAGGAGAAAAATAAACAGCCGATAGAAACCCGTGTCCAAAGCTGTCATCCAAGAAGGCAACAGAGCATTGCATTTGTAGGAGACAAGGCCTGTCTACAACGCAACTATAGTTCAATTCTTTTATCTTGGTGGTTCGCGTATACGCGCCCAGACGCGGGAGATTGCTGCGTTGCCAGTTGCTCGCGCCAAGCAAACTTACGTTTAGGGGGGAGCGCGCAGTTCATGAAATAAAGCCACCATGGCCGCATTAACCCTTTCGCCGCTACAGAGACGTGCTCCCCGCATTCATCACTGCACTGCTTGACTGTGCAGACACTGGTGTTCCGACTGCTTTGACACACTTTATCATTCGATTTCACTAAAACTATTTGGCCCAAAAGTTTGATTTTTACCCGTCTTCTTCACTGATACCTTCCCCCCCCACAAATGACTTAATTTTGTTTCGATGTTCAACGCAGTTATTGTGCAGCATTAAATGTAGTAAACCACTGCACGAAATTTTGAAGAGTTTGCAGAGGTAAAAGTCCATAGCGTATACTTTCCGTATGGTTGATTTCAGTTGCCACTAGAAATTTCAAAAAATTACATTCAAACGAATAAAATTCATGAAGTAAGACACTTCTATATTGTTTTTAAATAAAGAAAATATTAAACATAGAACAAGGTTTGAACTCGGAACCTTTCGCTTAGTAGCCAGACACATTAACCATTACGTTAACATAGTTAATAATCAAGTATTTTTCCTGGAGGACTTAAACCTGGGACGCAAAATACCGACAAACACTGTAGGCATGATTTTGAATTACTCACGTTTCGTCGAAGTACAATAGGAAATAAGCAATTACCGCTGTTCTTTATTGCGAAAAAGCGGTTAGTGAGAATTATACAAACACCTTTCCTTGCTAGCGCCTGAATTAGGAGGCTTATTGCTTGTTTGGTTTAATTAATTAATAGAATATGAAGCAATTGGTATAAAGAACGCTTTTTCCAAATTTTCTATAAAAGCAATTCTGCTATCGAGACATTGATTTCGTTCAGTTACTTTATTTATGACTGAACGTTTCTTAAACTGAAGACACTCATCCGTGCTCTGTACTGCAGTCCAGCTCTGGCAACGTCGTTCTCTGTTCATTGGCTTGCTGTATCCTGTGACGTCAGATGCGCAGAACGAACCTAAACTCGGCCGACGTCCTAAATGATGCGCACTTTAGCTCTATCTTCTACATTGCTGATCGTGGCAATCAATCGCAATCAGCGGTGGAGAAGATGAAGCTAGTTGCGTTATAGACAGGCCTCTTCTCCTACAAATATGATGCTCTGTTGCCTTGGTGGATAACATTGCGAGACGTTCCGCCTACAGTCTGTCAGTGAACAAAGTCATGTTTGCTGCTGTAGGGGTGGCCTAGCGTCAGGCGCAAGCAACCACAATTTCGATGCTCTGTAGCGTGGTTTCTTATCCTCGATTTGTTTCTCAGACTCGCTCTAGAACCCCTCCAAGTTTGTCAGAACATTTCTGGTAAACCGTATAGACTACAAGAAAACTTTCAGTTTGGTAGTCGACCTATTTTATGATTATTTTTGAAAGGCGAGATACTCGATGCACTTAATACAAGCAAAGAACTTTACAAGAAAAGTGAGGATGATCTTTCTAGTGATCTTCAAGCGATCTCAACAGGTTAAACGCAAACCTAACTTTGAGGGGTTGAGATGTGCAGTAGACGAAAGGGCTGTTCTTGGATGTAATAGAGACACATTTCGGGCAGGTATACTGCATCAATTTTTTTTTCCCAATCTGCATCTCGCTAAGTACTATGCAAGGATGTGACAAAGAGGAGACAGGGTACTCTATATTCTGTAATGGTTCACATCTCCTAAGACTGTAAAACGATGCAATAACTGCCGCCACGAAAGGAAAACGGAATAACTTCCCGTGAACGATCTGAAAACCACAAAATCTAGTGTTCACTAAAGCCACGGCGTACCACACAAACTGCAGTTGGTAAAGCTACGTCTGCAGTTGAGTAGAATCAGAAAGCAGCATTTCTAGAAATAAGCGAGAATTCTGAAATCATACCAGAAATTCCAGGAGGAGGGAAGGTAGGTACGAGTTTACTTTTTACATAGATCGTCTGAACGATTCTTTTATCGAAGTCATGTTGAACGAGTTAGTTTACAGGATATATATACAAGATTAACGAACATAATATCTTTTAATCTTACTCATGCAATTTTACGGTCTACCAGTTTTTAAATAAAAATTCGTCCCTGAAATAGGAGTTCCCCAGGAGAAATGATTTTATGTTATTTTGAAATTTGATTGCCTACCTGTCAGAGATTTTGTGTCAAAAATTTTTTCCTGGGTATGGAACTCCTTGCGAGCCACTGAGAACTTCAGTAATGGGTAATAAATGTCATTTTTTCTCTAGTGTTGTAGATATAGGTATTACTATTCTTCTAAAATGATGGATTATTTATGACGAATTTCATTTGCGGATATATGTAGTGTGACGGTGCAGTTAAAATGCCTAACTACATGAAGAGATGCGTATATGACGAACGCGGATGATCACCAAATGGCTCTGAGCACTATAGGACTCAACTGCTGTGGTCATCAGTTCCCTAGAACTTAGAACTACTTAAACCTAACTAACCTAAGGACGTCACACACATCCATGCCCGAGGCAGGATTCGAACCTGCGACCGTAGCAGTCGCACTGCGCGCCTAGAACCGGCGCGGATGATCACCAAATGTTATTATTTCTGCTCGCTTTTGTCCAATCAAGACTGACTTTCTAAGAGACGAGTTAGCCCAGAAAATTATTCCCTAAGGCGTTACTGAGTAGAAATATGGAAAACATATCAGTAGTTGCAGTCTTTTTTTCCAAGACTAGGAGTTATAACAAGAGTTGTAACTGTAGTAGAGAGAACCACTTCCCTCTACTAGGATTTATTGTGAAACTAGTATCATCTGCAAAAGCACCAGTCTGCTTGATGAATTTTGAGTGACGTGGTTGACATGTACAGAGTGGTTGAGCTGCCCCTACCGCTGTCGATTTATGCAACCAGCAATGTTATAGCTGCCCTTCATAAACCACTCGTGAGATTTTCATACTCTCTCGCTCTTTACACGCGAACTATTAGACCAACAGAGAAATGAACAGGTACTTTTCGTAGGAAATTTTAGGTAGCTATATTTTGTTCTGGGGTAGGTTTTCGCTAGAGGTCGTAGTTTTCGAGTTATTAAAGAAGAACATGCAAATGTGACTTTCAGAGGCACCCCCACCCTGCCGGTAAAGATTTATAGTGTGATGTCCATGGCACTCCTTCCTACGTCTGAACAAATATTTGCGACTGCACGAAATATTCCCCACATTCGAACTTATATGGTCTTCAATGACTGGCCTTATTACGCCACCTGCTTAGTCGAGCACTTACAATTGTAAAATTGGCTTTTGCGTAAATTTTAAATAACAGTTTCATTAATGTTAGCAGCATAAAGTAAACAATTACATCGTTTTATTCGTCAGGCGTCCTGGCTGCGAAGCTGCTGTGCTTGTAGGGCCAACTTTGGATCGAAGCAAAATAATAAGTTTCAGCATAAGACAGAATGTGGAAGTGCACATAAAGTTAACTTTTGTACGTTTTTCTCGAAAACAGTGGCCTCCATGGGAAACATACCCCAGTACAGAAATTAACTATATTAAATTTCCTAATTTTGCACTGAATTTTTAATCATGTATTGTTTATAGTTAACTCTGTGAATAGTGGGTATAATTGAATAACACCTCCTAACTTGTTAGGAATTGATCGTAGAATTGCATATGCAAATCGGAAGTATCATTCTGGTTGAATGTGAACTGGTGTTACTAGAATGTGATCATTTTATTCTGTAGGGCCACTAGCTTGTGCGTAGAGAGTAAGAGAATATGGAAATCTCACACCTGGGTTATGAAGGATTTCTATAACATTGTGGATTGCATAAAACAACTGTGGTAGGGGGAGCTGAATCACCCTCTATAAGGAATAAGATTGGACCCAAAATTGAAGCTTGTGGAACTCCACATTTGTGATTTCTCCCCAGTCCTTTGAATTATCCAGAACATATTTCTTGCTTTCTTTTCGTTGAGTATGATTCAAATTAGTTGTGCATAAAGCATCAATTGAATAAAATTTAAGATTTTTTTAAAAGGTAAAGAGTGCCGGTGGTGATCCGTTGAACACTGGCACGTTTTCTCCTTACATCTAGCCTAGGCACCAGTGCGCCCGCTTCCCCCCCCTCCCCCCCCCCCCCCCGGCTCCCCCTTGGGGCCGCCTATGTTCATTTGTCGTAGGTGTACGACGACTTCTCGAAGACACTGTACAAAGTGATAATGATGATGTATGCTAATGGAAGTGGCGAAATAATGTTGTCTGCTACTGGCTGGCCCACCAAGCGAAGCGAGAGGCAGCTGTCGATTTGCACACAGGGCAGCCAGTAGACGCGGGCAGCTGGGCGGAAGGCAGGGGCGCCACCCTGGCGGCGGCGGGCGGCGCCACCGTCTGGCAGGGAGGGGAGTGCGCCCTCGACGCAGGCCGCCGATTGGCCAGGGGGCGTGGCCCGAGGTCGCGGGGATGTCCCCGCGCGCGCCGGCAGCGCGCAGTAGCGAGCGACGCGCAGAGCGGCGCAGTTGACACGGCGGAGACACGGCGGTGGCACTGCGTGCGTGCGTGCGTGCGAGACAGAGTGCGTGAGCTGCGAGCGGCAGAGTGCGTGCGTGAGGAGGAGGAGCAGCAGGGGGAGCCGCGAGCGACGCCGACGCGCCGCGCCGCCGGGACCGACGCGTACACACAGCGGGTTCCACCTCAGCTGCGATGGTCATCCTGTGAGTACCGACCGGCGCGCTTTCACTTTCCACTTAACCTGCCCGCCAGTGCCGGCGTAAACACTCAGCCCCGATCGATAGCATTCCTCGCGCGGCGGTTGCCACAAACCATTACGATGACTGATGCTTATCAAAAGCCGACATCAATCGAGGGATGTGAGTCAGTGGGTGGCGTGTACTGTGTCGTAAACAAAATCCGAACGAGTTCACATGTGCAGCGATTATGCCGTCAAAGCCGGGAGTGGACGGGGGCGATAATTGCCTTATCGGTGTTCGAGGAACACGACGCGATCGATACTGACATAAGCGCTCCCGTCAACTTCTGCAAGGGTAGGGTGTCTATAAAAAGTGACGGAATGTATTTTCGTAAATTATGCCACTTTTTGCCCTGTGCTGGTAACAATACTACAGCGGAAGAAATTATTCCGCAGTAAAGTATTTACAACAGCCGCTTGAGATTCGAGAGTTCAACGTGACCGGCACCCAAAATGAGTCACATTTCGTACCAGCTTCATGTGGCACCAATCATAAGTGCGGCAGTATTGCGCAGTTGGAGAAACTTAGAAGGAACTTGGGCCAGCTGTCACGTACCATCACAGCTGTATATCTGTTGTGAAATGTTAGTGCAGACATATACAGTAGACCTACAGTTTCGTCTTAGAGCACACACAAGTTGCCAAGTTTTCGTAGCTGTTTACGTACTTTCCCGTTGATGACGAGCAAGCAAGCGTTGAAATAGCATCAACTATAGAGCATAGATTGTAGGCTAACCCGCTTTCAGAAAGTATAATTTCTTTTACTACGAACTAATCCGTGACTTATACAATATCTGCATCCAACACGTCTGGATCTTTCGCACTCTTCTTGCGCTACTTGTCAATTTCTGGTCTGATATTTATCTCACCTATACCACTGTGGCGTTCTGGACTTTGTCTGAGGTGCTATTTGCTGTCTATAATGTTGTCTCGAAGGCAAATTCGTCTTCTTTCAAGAAGTATTGTAAGAATTAATACTGCCACCGATACTTTTGTGCCTTAATCTTTGCATGCCAACGAATACCTTACTTTTCAGAGTAAGTCGAAGAAATTGGTTGTAATTTTCCTTCCACGTGTGATCCCCCGCTAATTTTCTTTAATCACATCGGAGAAGATACCAATGTTGCCTTCCTGTATACTCGTAGAGAAGTGGCTGTTAATACTGATAAGGTTATTTTTTGTTTTTTTTTAGGATTGCGCCAATTTTTGACTGGTCTTAAATTTTTTGTGAGACTAAATAAAGTAAAAGAATAAAAATATAATAAGGAATAAAAGTTGTTTGACGGCGTGTGGCGTGTTCTATTGACGGTTTTGGTTAGAGTCTCGCCACCGATAACGGCAACTGGTGCAATTGTCTAGATATTGTGCAAGGAAATGACAACACTAGCTCGTGTGTAAACGCACTCAGTTGGAAATTGTGTTAAACGTATCAGATTCAGATGTCGTAACAATGCGCGGTGACCGTGTGTTTCTTAGTTACAGTACTGATGTAAAAATGTCGCAATTGTGAGTGCCCAGCTGCAACATCAAAGTGAAGACACTGAAGACAGCGTAATGAAAACGTATGAAAATATTGCATGAAATATCTTCTTGTGAATCTCCTGTGCATCCTTATTGTGAATCTCTTGTGCATCCTTCTTGTGAATCTCACCCACCGTTCATAACAGGGACCAGCAAAAGGGGAAGTGACAAGCGGTTCACAAAATACCGTCCGCCGTACACCATGAGGTGTCCTGCTGACGGCAGATGCACATGTATTCACTTTATGCGTGGTCGCGACAGACTGGCTACAGGCAGTGAGGTTTTGAGGCTTGGTGTTTGTGGTGAACGCAGCACATTCTCGAAACCTCTGGGTTTGGGAGTCGGGTGCAGTGGGTGCAGTGCCTCTGGCGGACCCTGGCAGTGAAGGGGCGTTGCTGGCTCGCGATTAAAAGCCCGCAGCCGGCCTCGAGGCTCCCAGACCGGAGTGCCTTGAAGGCGGGCTACCCGGCACTGGGTCGCTCCTCTCCTCTCCTCTCGTACCGGCTGGCGAGTGCGGCCCGGTTGGTCCCCCCAGAAATATCGCAGTGTGTTTACATCCCGCGTCTCTGGAGAACGCGACTGTCGCAGCAGCTCGGAGGCGTGCCGTAGCTACTTACCCGCCGTGCTCCTGCCTGACAGTGGTTTTTGGGAGGTTTTTGTAGAACGTCGTCCATAAGAGACCGGCGTAAACTTGCCGGTGGCAAGCTATTCACACAGCCGCAACTCCAGCCCAAAAATCCCCGAATTCAATATATTTTTTACTCCAAAGTTCTTTGGCAGATCTAAAAACACAAATAGACAAAAATGTAGCTGAGGCCTCTATCTCCTTCATTAATAAAGTTCTGAAAACGCTATGGTTACTACAAAGGAGTCCAAAGTTATCCAAACAGATTCGTCCTTAACAACTACTGGTCATCTCACGTTTCAAGTGCCGCCCTGGATCAACGAAAAATGTCGATTTGCTTCCCGTTACAAGAAAAACAGTTTTCCATACGGAATTTTACGTGGCTGTTCCAGAGAACGGTTCCACATTAGTGTAGCGCGATATCCGGTTTAGAGATATGTGCTAATCTTTGTTAGACACGTCTTCGTTGCCCTGTCTTGCGTGTAACGCTGGCCGGTACTGTCTTTTACCACAATGGAGCAGCGCTGCTCCGTCTCTGCTGGAGTACTGGTCATTCCTTGTCTTTTACTGTCCTTGTTAACAACATATCTCCAAACCGAGTATGGCATTAGTCTGGCGTTACTCTATCGGATGCGCACGTAAAATTCCTCTTAAAAAATAGATTTGTTTGTAAATGGAAATAAACTGACGCTTTTAGTTGACACTGTACGACACATGGAACATGTAATTTTGATTGGGCTGACTCCAGCAACACATTGCAAAAACGAAGCTGCAAATATCCGCCGAAACATCAGAGAAAATACGCATGGTGACTCTCAGGTGCGGCACCCAGAATGTGTGGTGGCCATCCACAGACGGGTGTTATGTGACACAGATTTCTAAACCGCACTGTATTTATGAACGAAGCGAGTTCAGCGTTTATAAACACAATCTTCACAGTAAAATGAACATTGTTCTGCAGAAAATCATGAAACTAGGTCACAAGTTCCCCTTGTATTTACGTGTTTGCCTTCTTGTGATGCTAACAACCATGGTTTCCTAGCAAATTTGTTTACCCCAGTTGTGCCTGTCATAGTCTATCTTGAGAGGAATTACACAAATGTATATTTCTTATATATTTTTCTTATTTTTTCCTAAAAAATTGTTGCATAAACACGTAAATCACGCTAAACGCGGAACCCAGTTACACAAATTATTAAGAGTTCTGTATGTGACAGACACCCCCACGCCCCCTAAAAAACCACAAAATTCTCCGACCGAGTGATAGTCCTATTGAAATGATAACAAACGTGAACAGGTAAGTCCTTATGCTATCGGAATGAATGACACCACGTTCCATTTTCGTTGTTATCTTAAAACGCTTTATCGACTACCGAGATATTATTTTCGACTAGGACATTTCTCAATTCCTTCTCGTCATACTGTCTCAATAGTAACAATGCTATCCATACACTAACATAAAAATATTCCATGTGGGAATTTGTAATGCATGCTGAATAATATTTGTTTAGAGAAAAATCGAACAGTTGATTATGTGGGACCGGCTCAGCATTCTCCTCCGTCATTAAAAATAGTGTAAAGTTGTATTCTTATAGTATATACGCCAGTAATCTCGAACTTATTGCCGATAACACCATCATTTACCACACTGAGCCCTGTCATATAAACTGTAGTAATATCAGTCAGATCTCGACAAAATACTGAAGATTTTTTAGTTTTGGAGTCAATCATCTCCCAGAAATGTCTGACGACAACAATATGTGATGGTGTTGAGGGGAACGGTGAAGTCTGTATCGGAGTCTTGGTAGAGTTACGGGAAACTGCTCTTCTGTTTCCAACATATGTGCGATCGTTTAGAAAATACTTGCGCAATCATTACTGAAGTATTTCTCTACTGTGTGATTTTCATATCCCTTTGGAGATATTAATGAAACCATATCATAATCCATGTAGTTCGTTAGATTTGCCATACACAGGATAGCGACTTTATTTTATCTGTATATACGTTGTACGCTGAAACGACTCGTGCGTTACCTATTGTAAAATGGGTCTACTAACTGAGAAACATTGAAGGCCGTGGGCACAACAGCTCAGCAAATTTCCACCGTTGTTGCTTGCAAGCTACAGGATCACATACAAGAGAAAATGTTAGGGGTAAAGTGTAGATATTTTTATTGGTGATTGAGGACAGTGTACTGAAAAACATTACATCAGTATTTACTTCATTTTCAGATTAATAATTATAGTTTTAGGTTGCTTAGTACCTCCAGGTACATGCGGCAAGAGCAGCTAAGGTGTTGAAGTATGGATGCAAAACGGTTAGTCTATACAGACAAGCGTAGTCCACTTAGAGGTGCAGTTACGACCTTGGAGAAAACATCAGATATTGAATGATGTGATGTGTTTGCGGGAAGATTGTTAGACACAGAGAAAAAACAATTTACGCACTGCAGTGGGTCCGTATTACGATACCAATGATCACGATAACTGCGCTTATACCCCTAACGCAGTTTAAGGTCTATATCTTAATAAACTTGTACAATTGAAAAAGCATTACGCCAAACATTTAAGTGCGAGTTGCAGAGCAATCACGCAGATATCTGCTAACAGGGGACAGGGAGAGTTTAGAGCTAGGGCGAAGCAAAAGGCCGCAGATTTCGGTGACTGGCGATGGAATGTAATGGAATACCTTGCAGAAACCTGCTTACTAGATACCAAACACCGGCTTTGGGGATGGTATCTACCTACAGTCATTTCCATAGGAATAGTGAAGATGTAGCTAGACTAATAACAGCATGCGCGGACCCAATACCACACACTTTGTAGATACGGAGCTCAGGACGTTGGGGATTGGTCGCAGTGCCAGCAGCGTGCGCTCCGCCAGGCTACACGCGAGAGCCCCGTCAGTCGCGTGCCGGCCGGGACTGGTTATCCTTGCTGTGAGTCACCGCGTGGACTGCCAGGCTTAGCGGCGCTGGCGCTTCGCCGTCACTGCCGCCTCACCACTGCTCTGCGGGCAACTGGCCCGCCACCGCAGGGCTGCTGCGAGAGGCTGGCCGTCCACTGTGTGGCTCCCATGTCACAAGCGGTGGCACCAGCGGCGCCATCCCTCAGGGCTCAATGCTTGGTCCTGCATTCGAGGCAAAATATATAAACCATGCAAACATCTGCAAGCTGATTCAGCATAGCTAGAACTCTCCTAGAGACAGAACACCATGTCGTAAGGGAAGGGTATCAGCTGCGACGTCCCTTAGGGCAGAATGCTTGGCCCAGCGTTCTCCACAACATAAGTAAACCGTAACATATATGGAATCTTGTCTAGCATAGCGACGCTAGTACAACATAGGGATCATCCATTATGGGCATCAGTTTCGGCTCAATGCTTAGCCCAGCTTTCTCTCCTCAACAGCGGTCTAAGGCGATGCAAAAATGGTTCAAATGGCTCTGAGCACTATGCGACTTAACTTCTAAGGTCATCAGTCGCCTAGAACTTAGAACTAATTAAACGTAACTAACCTAAGGACATCACACATCCATGCCCGAGGCAGGATTCGAACCTGCGACCGTAGATGTCACTCGGCTCCAGACTGTAGCGCCTAGAACCGCTCGGCCATTCCGGCCGGCTAAGGCGCTGAAGTCATGGACTGTGCGGCTGGCACCGGCGGAGGCTCGAGTCCTCCCTCGGGCATAGGTGTGTGTGTTTGTCCTTAGGATAATTTAGGTTAAGTAGTGTGTAAGCTTAGGGACAGATGACCTTAGCAGGTCAGTCCCATAAGATTTCACATACATTTGAACATTTTTTCTCCCCAACATACATAAACTGTACAAGTGTCTGGAATCTAATTCATCATAGCATCTACAGTATGTAGCTCCCATGTGACAAGCGGTGGACATCATCTGCGGCATCCCTCAGGGCTCAGTGTCTAGACGAGCATTCTCTACAACATACACAAATCATACAGATACCTGGAAGCTGGTCCAGTATAGCCAAGCTGCTCCAAGAGACAGGCCCTCCGGTGTGTACCTTCAGTGGCACAGAAGGTGGGCCTCAGCAGTTGCGTCCCTCAGGGATTAATAACTGGCCCAGAATGCTACCCAACATACAATAATTATACAATTACCTGGAAGCTGGTCTAGCATAGCGATGCTACTCCAAGAGAGAGGCCACCCAGCATGTACCTCCCACGACACAACAAGTGTGACGTCCCTCATGGATCAATAACTGGTCCAAAACGCTCCACAACATACGCAAACCGTACAGTTACCTGGAAACCAGGCCAACACAGCGAGGCTGCTGCGAGAGAGAAGCCATCCAATATGCGGCTCCCACGTCTCAAGAGGTGGGCGTCAATTGCGGTGTTCGGCCGGGCTCAATGCTTGACCCAGCCTTCTCCACAGCATACATAAACCTTACAAATATTTGGATTTATCAGTTTGTAAAGGTGTGAAATGGAATGATCATATACCCCAGTAGTAGGTAAAGTAAGTGGAGGACTTCAGTAAGGTGACGGGAAAATGCACTCTAGAAAAGAGATTGGTTACCAGACGCACATGTGATCCATCCTAGAATGTTGCTCAATAGTGTAGGACCCATACCAAATATGACTGACAACCGCATTGAATGTATACGAAGAAAGGCTGTACGAATGGTCACAAGTTTGTTTCACTCTTGGGAGAGCATCACAGACACGCATCACGTTGTGATTTGCCTTTAGAATCCTGTGGGAAAACTTTCCTAGAAGAGTCAACCAATATATTGCTCCCGACAAGGGAGCGCAAAGGTAGAGAGATTAGAGCTCACATGGAAGCTTTCCAACAATCGTTCTTCTCTTTCACCCTCCACGAGCGGAAAAGAAAATTGGGAGAGTGTGATAAACGAGAGTAGCACAGAAAGTACCCTCCACCTCACACCTTAAGGTGGCTTGCGGAGGATGCTGAAAAACATGACAACCGTCGAGCGTGCTGCAGATGCCTGCCTGTAAAGTTCCAACAATTTCAGCAACCACTACTGAGCGACGAACGTGGGTATGTGCTAAAACCCTATAGATATGAAGATCGCAATGACAAGATTAGACTAATTACAAAGCACACAGAGCCATTAATCAGCCCTTCTTTCCGCTCCCTGTACGCAAATACGATGGAAAGCAACCCTAATAGGAGGTAGAATAGGAAGTAAAGTGATCTCTCAGATCTTCTTGGCCTCATTGATTAACGCTGTGCTTTAGAGTGTTCAGTCTAGTGATGTCCAGGCAGCTCGAATCTCCTGATTACATATTGTGGGTAAAACAGAATCAATAACTCAGCTAAACACCCGAAATTGTACCATCAATAGGAAGTACCGTCTTCCGTACACTTCACAGTGTTTTTCAGAGTGTAAATGCAGGTACTTGTAGCCTACATCAAAGACGCTAAGTAGCCTTCTACAGAAAGGCGTACCTGATAACCACACGATTACTGTGTTTTGTTTCCCTTCGCTGTTGTTAGCTGCCAGCATACGGACGTCCATCACACCTTACACAACGTTAATTTTTAGTACAGTAATTCCAATGCAAGAATTTACTTAAAAAGCAAAGTAAATCTCTCGTCAACCAGGAAGTAGTTTGAAAACTGCAGCGCTTCTCTGGGCATAGTCCCTTCCTCCGAATTTTGGACTGACTTACTCAGTAGTTTAAAGTTGTTGCGGCCCACAGTGCAAATTGGCATTTTTCACTTATAGAAGTTATTTGTTACTTATGCATTTATTACTGAATTTTTAAAGCCGTTCCTTTGCAGTCTAAAACTAGTTACGTTCTATGAAATATATTCGAAAAACGTACATCACAGAAATAGTTCCATTATTTCAACCAATTGACTGTCAACAGTACAAAAAAACCTTGTAATGCTAAGTACTGACAAATCACTATGATAAGTAAAAAACAAAAAAGCCGAATTTAATAACACAAAAGTAGCTTACTACGAGTAGAAGACAAGAGAATAAGAGCGTTACCTTCGGACTCCCCTCTCGAGCCCGCTGGTTATGTGGATGCCCTGGAAACGAGCTGAGGTCTGGTCACAGGCCAGCAGGTACCGCCTCTCAGTGTTACTAGCAGTGACCAGACTACTATGCGACTATATCCACTGCCACCTGTAAATTCCACAAAATTTGTGACAATCCGGGAGAGTTCGTAAGGTGAACTACTATTCTAAGGGTCACCCACTCAGTGCTGCTTATATTTTTTTCTTAAATAGACGAATCCGCTGTTAACATGGTCTTCCTACACTAAAAAGTACTACTGCTTAAGCACTGATTGATATTTAGTTAAACTTCGAGCTGGCCTCATTAGCAGGGGTAAAAGAACCGATATATGAGAGAAAAAAATTGCAACACCGCCTAAGAATCGAGGCCCAGAGCTTTGCGTTTGTCATAACCGAGTCAGAAGTCACACATGCCTGGTACCTCTAAAATAGAAATCAACGAAGTATTTGTATCGTACACAAACAGAAGAAAACTTGCCTGAAAAATATTTCATGCACCTTAAGATAGACAACGCAACGTACATAATCCACAATGTGCAGTACATGCTGTAGGTTGGGTTGCCCCCGTAAGGCGCATGAAATATTTTCTCGGTCAGCTTTATTTTGCCCATTCTGTAGGTGTAAAACACGAACACAAACGAAATATACTTTCACTGCGAACCAGTGTCTCTGTCCAGTCACATACAACTAACTAGTTACGCTCTCATTTAATACGTGTCCTTTCTCGTGACAGGACTAACCTCGATTTTGGAAGGGACACTTTTGCACTAACCAGTGCTCAGACAAACGTACACTTTTTACCAATTGCACGAGACAACAGATAATTCATTTTTACATTTGCACTGAACAAATAACACATTGATTCGGCCTTCAGATTTTGTTTCCAGTAGACTGGTTTGAAATTTCCTGCGCCTTAACCGTATGCGCGGAATCATTCGTCCTGCTCTGCTGGCGTCTTTTCCCATTGGAAATCCACTGATATGACGACACCTGTGCTTGCATCTGCCTGTCATGTGCTTCTTTCATATCAGATGAACCTCATTGAATATGACTGTCTTTTTCCTTGCTTCTGTTCATGAAAGTCAGCATACCATGGTCAGGAAGTGTATTACTTAGGATTCCGCCAAAGCTATTTCCACTTTTGGTTAAACCGTCCGCTGTGCAACAAGATGTCAATGAGATTCCGTACCAGCGAAAAAAAAATATATCACATTGCCCTACTTGTTCAGGGGAACTGGGAAACGATTCCTGTTGATGACAACAGTCGTCTAACGTGACACCCGCCTGTGTAGCAAATCCACTATTTTTGTTTATGGGCTGAGTTGTTCTTTGAAACGCCTGCCCACACTACTCGGGAACAAACGGTAAGGTACTTGTGCAGATGGCTATTTCGTCGCAGTTGGGAGAAGGGACAGGACACGCCGTTGGTATTCCCACAGGGCGTTGATCTGAGCTCTCCTGCTGCCACGGGCAGGCCGAGAAGTCAAACGCCACCTCTTCTGCTGGTGGTAAACCCCGACTTCTAGGGGGAACAGTTGGCCATCTCTCCACTCCACTTTGCGTCACTTTGTGGGGTCAGTAGTTAGTCGTCAGAGCAAATGTTTTCGCTGTCTCTGTGGAGCAGAGCTTGTAAAGCATAAGACCTGCATTTCTGAATCTACATTGACAAAATGATGGTACATGTGTGTTCTAGTAATAAAGTATTATACACGCATCAAAAAGGTTTTTCATCACCTGTGATTCGAGAGTTCAGGAAAATGTACAGAAAGTTGGAATAGAAATCAACATCATTTATGCTCTTTTCATTGCTCATTAAAACCATTCACTGCATGTTGTACCACCATACAGCGACACCTTCAGAGGTCGTGGTCCAGATTGCTGTAAACATCGGTACGTCTAATACACAGTAGCACGTCCTCTTTCACTGATACATGCCTATATTCGTCGTGGCATACTATCCACGAGTTCATCAAGACACTGTTTGTCCATATTGTCCCACTCCTCAACGGCGTTCGGCGTGGATCTCTCAGACTGGTTGGTTGGTCACATAGTTGATAAACAGCCCTTTTCAATCAATCCCAGGCATGTTCAATAGGGTTCACGTCAGGAGAACATGCTGGCCACTCTAGTCGAGCGATGTCGTTATCCTGAAGGAAATTCACAAGATGTGCACGGAGGGACGCGAATTGTCATTTACGAAGACTAATGCCTCGCCAATATGCTGCCCATATGGTTGCACTATCGGTCGGAGGATGGCATTCACGTATCGTACAGCCGTTACCTGCGCCTTCCATGACCACCAGCGGCGTACATCGGCCCCACATAATGCCTCTAAACAGGTCCCCGATGATTGTCTGGTTGAAGGCATATGCGACACTCATCGGTGAAGACAACGTGATGCCAATCCTGAGCAGTCCATTCAGCATGTTTTTGGGCCCATCTGTACCGCGCTGCATGGTGTCGTCGTTGCAAAGGTTGACCTCGCAATAGACGTCGGGAGTGAAGTTGCGCATCAGCAGCCTATTGCGCACAGTTTGAATCGTAACGCGCCATCCTATGGCTGCATTAAATTATTATTCAAGATGATGGCGTTGTTGTCAGGGTTCCTCCATGCCATAATCCGTGAGTAGCGGTCATCCGTGTAGTAGCAGCCCTTGGGCGGCCTGAGCGAGGCATGTCATCGACGGTTCCTGTCTGTCTGTATCTCCTCCATGTCCGAACAACATCGCTTTGGTTCACTCCGAGACGACTGGACACTACCCTTGTTGAGAGCCCTTCCTGGCACAGAGTAACTATGCGAACGCGATCGAACCGCGGTATTGACCTTCTAGGTATGGTTGAACCTCCTTCCTGGTGGAATGACTAAAACTTATCGGAAGATTTTAAATGGATGCTTCAGATCACGGTAACTCACGACAACGGGCAGGGTTTAGCCATTCTAGGAGTATGAGTGGAAAAAAGCTTATACAAACTGAAAAGGAGGCACATCAGAATCAGTAGGGATTACGAAAAAAATAGAATAACGTAGCGTAAAATGATAATGAGGTCTTTGACGATTTCCGTCTGTAAAACCCATCCCTTGTAGGATGAATAACACATTTCATGTGGTCTGCGTCAACATTGCCCGGCAATTGGGGAGAATTCGGTGCGAAAAATGAGAAAATGCAGAACTGAAAAGCGAGTATTTTGTGTCAGGTACGACCTGTCATACATACTGCGGACTTCTTAGCTGTGGGAAAGTGTCTGGGTCAAGAGGATAATGGAGACGCATAGACTTAAAGAGGGTAAGCAGGTAAGAACAGCTAGTAATCTGGCGCGGTTAGGGATTCACGAACTTCATCAAAAGTAATGCACTAAGGAAAGTGTGTGAATGTGATATTTGTCAACGAGTGAGGACCTACTAGCATGAATCACTTTACTGCTTTATAGAACTGCAACCAACCGAAAAACTGTAATTTTAAGTACTGAGAAGAATATTGTCCGCTATGAGATACAAAATAATTTATTACGGTAGCAGCTAAAAAAAAATAAAGCACATGCTGAAACCAGTCTTGGAGTGAGAAATCTGCCTTGATAAACCTCGCGTTTTGCTTATCACGTAAAACAGATTTCCATGTATGGGGTTTCATCATTAGAGCCACTTTACTGAAATCACGTAGTTATTCTGCGACTGCACACTAATCAGCTTGCATTCTCTCTAATAAACAAATCATAAGGTTGAATCAAGGCAGATCTACTCAGAACGAATTTCAAATGGCAATCGCGGCCCAAACACTGGAAATTTATAAATTATCTTTTCTGTTGCATTAAATGCTGTAGACGAGATTTCGTTACTCTCGTTTTAGTTTAGTCTGTATTTGACAATTAGTGCAATCGAAGAGATTATAAATTGAAAAATAAATCCATTAATTCAACGTCTATGGCAATTAACCACTAACGAGGCAGGAAATGTGTCAATAAGCTAACTACGCGTCTTGTTTTTGTTGCTTTTACCTGTGTTGTGCTATACATAACAGGGCTTCCATAATTTGTTTCGTTCAGCACATATCTTCGTTTTCCGCTTGTGACAATTTTTTTCTGAAATATATAGAGATAAAACACTGCGGTTCCAGTAATAATTGCAGTGTTGTGCATGAATCTGCTGTCCACCAGGAACAGTTATTGGTTGTCATAAAACATGTTGTGCCGAGCTCTATTAATAGTACTGGAGATTCTTTCACAGCACAGGCGGTACAACAGTAAAACGAAGTCAACAGTGAGGAAGTACGAAGTGAAGAAAACGGACGGTCGCTTTAAAGATAAACATCTCTCTTTTAAGTGAGTTGCGTTCTTTAATGCGCGCTACACAAGAACAAATTACTTACTTAACCACAAGGATAATGCATGATAGGCTTTACCGAGTCTCGAAATTACTTGTTTCGATAGTACTAGTTTAATCAGTGTATTGGCGTCCAGTTTAATGACGCTGTCCATCCGATAACCACCGTTATTACGTGGCATTAGTCTTCTCCTACCCAGCAATTAACACTCTGAATGGTCACGGACATCCCTGGTGTTCGCTTTCGGCGTCAAACAAAAACGATGACTACCTGCCGCTCCAGGCGAGTCTGAAGTGACGAGTTCATCGTGAGGCGAGAGGCTGGCTGGAGCCCAGAGTGGAGGCTCTCCCACTGTGGAAGCGACAAAGAGTGAAAGAGCACGCTTTCCGATGATACACAGCGAATAGTGAATGCTTCGAGCAGGCCAGTGATGGACCAATTGTAAAGTTAACCTCAGTTGACCGACACAGTCGAGGCATCGGACTAGAGAAAAGGCAGCGTTCGAATCCCGGGCGACCATTCCGATTTAAATTTCCCGCGGTTGAGCAAATGATTTTTAAGAAAAGAAGGGATTTTTTTCCTTCTCCAGTGTTATTCAGTAGAGTTCTGGAATGACGGTCAGCGTTATCGAAATGCATTTTTGTTCCGTGTTCGCCAGAACATCTGGAATTCGCCCACTACGCTAAGTGAGGTGGCCTAGCGTTCGGACTACTCCAGTTCAAATCCCTCTAGCCCTCCCTGTTTAGCTTTCCCTTGGTTTCCGTAAAATGCTGAGATGATTCCCTTAAAAGGGACAGGTCTGCTTTCATTCCCAACACCCACCAATCCGATCTTATTCTCCGTCTCTATTTACCTAAAAAATTATAATAATTTTAATAATTTAATAGTAATAAGCTGGTGGTATTAGAATTAAAAATTATTGTATCAAAGTATGAATGTATCCAATGACAACGTGAATAACAGTGCGTACTAAGAACTAACAGCATTTATATTAGCGTTGCTATAGCAGCTGCTGTTGCTGACAGTAATAGAGACAGTAGGAGATACCAAATGAATCTATACGTGACATTTTCTGACATAATGAGTTCTGAGGCAGAGAAATTCTGGTAGACTCCATCAGATACGGACTTCGAGAATGAGAAAGGTCTTCGTCGGAAAGAAGGATGTTAGTTGTAATGGGGTAGAGTGTACGCTAAGAACAAAGACAGAACTTATTGTTCCACGATATAAGAAGGGGAAGCATCAGTCGTAAATTTTTAATCTGTTTATTGCAGATCGATGTGAGCTTCAGTGCATTATATCCAAGTCATAATGATTTATCGCAAATACAATACCACATTAAAGACAACGGACATCAATTTCACTTATATTAGTTATCTCTCCTCGTCCTTAAGGCTCTGGACTGGACAACAGAGCGGAAACACTCGTTCCCATCCGAGCATAAACCTTTTCTCGCCCCATTCCACAGGCAGTAGTTTAATTGATGTTGGTGATCTGTAATATCAAATGGTACCGTATGGTATTATGTTTACGATAATACACTGAAGATAGCTTCACAGTAGCTGAAATAGGTCTGCAGAAAACAGATTAAAAATTTATGACCGATGCTGCTATTCCTCCTATCGTGGATCTCATTAATACAGTATTAGAGCACGCTGTTCCTGATGGAAACAAACATAAATACATTATTGTGTCGGCCCCGGTAGCTGAGTGGTTCACTACCTATTCGGTATGGCGAAAAATGGTTCAAATGGCTCTGAGCACTATAGGACTAAACATCTATGGTCATCAGTCCCCTAGAACTTAGAACTACTTAAACCTAACTAACCTAAGGCCATCACACAACACCCAGTCATCACGAGGCAGAGAAAATCCCTGACCCTGCCGGGAATCGAACCCGGGATATGGCGAAAAGACAGTACCCGATTTTTGGTATTACCTCAACGAACTCTGTTATTATGAGATTGAAAAAACAACGGAAACAATACAGCAACGAGACGACAGTCATCGCAAAATTCGCAGCGGGCTATAGTATGGAGCATCCTTATGTCGTAACGGGACGACTTCCTATCATTCTTTTTATATAGCCGTAGAGGGACGACTTTCCTTTATGCATTTGTATAATAATAAAAAGAAATAAAACAAAATAAAATAAACATCATCAAAAAACATAAATTTGACACCACAACACAAAAGAGACCAGGATGCAAATGGACAGCGGAGTGAACACATGAAGAAAATTCGGGCTCAGAAATAACATAATCATCATAAAGGAATTCAAGTTCAAACGCTCTCTTAAATGGGAATAATCTAAAATAATAATAATAAAATAAAATAAAATAAAAAAGTGGTCAGCGCGACAGACTGTCAATCCTAAGGGCCCGGGTTCGATTCCCGGCTGGGTCGGAGATTTTCTCCGCTCAGGGATTGGGTGTTGTGTTGTCCTAATCATCATCATTTCATCCCTATCGACGAGCAAGTCGCCGAAGTGGTGTCAAATCGAAAGACTTGCACCAGGCGAACGGTCTACCCGATGCTATGCCCTAGTCAAACGACATTTACATTATTGTTGTTTTACTAGGTGTTCCATCAACTGTCTTTGGGAACTGGCTATCTGATATAGTAAGGGGGTAGTTGGGTTCCTGCTGCTGCTGGTGTGTGACAGAACTGTGTTTGCTCTGTTGGGAACAACTGTTTCTGCTCTGTTGTCCAGACGAGAGTTTTAAGGCCGAGGAGAGATACAACGGACGGTGTATGTTAATGATAGAGGAGACAGAGTGTATGGAAATGTCTCTGACTGGCTGCATCCAGCCGCGGTAGCGGTACGTGGAAATGTGATCAAAAATTCGATTGTCACAGACATCTCTTTAGCAGGCATTAGTCACCAGTTACAAGCGCTGTGAGGACATATGAGAAATACCTTGCAGGATAACATCACTGAAAGCAATAATTGAAAATACAAGCGTTTGTACAGGTGCCTTTCTTACTTCTGAAGACATCGTCGTCGTTCCTTTATTCCACCCCTTGGTTATTAAACTATCGAATTACGTTAAAACTAAATTGTGGCTATGTGGCATACCATCGATTATAGCACTTCATTTTCAATATACCCCTGCCCCTTCAACCGCTGTTAATATTTTTTGCAAGCTTTTCCCCGTATACTTTCGTACGAAGACCGTAATATTCGTCTTTAGTTAGTGTTTGAGAGAACTTTAATATTACTTATAACTTCTGCTTTTTTATTGTTGTTATTGCAGTCTTTTGTCCGATGACTGATTTGATGCCGGCCTCCACATTAGACTATCCTGAGAATGTCTGTTATTCTCTGTACAATTACCGCAACTCCTTACACCTGAACCTGATAGGTGTAGTCAGGCATTCATCTCCCTCTACAATTTTTACCTCCCACTCGTCACTCCATTAGCAAATTAATTATTCCTTGATGCCTCGGCATGTGTACTGTTGACCGATTCGATCTTTTAGCCAGCCCATAAAGCTCTTGTCTCCTCGATTCTGTTCACTCCTTCATTATTTATCGAATATACCTATTAAATCTTGAGCCTTCTTCTGTAGCACCACACGTCAGGAGCTTCTCCTGTCTTCTTGTCAGTACTTTCGGAGCCCGCGTTCCACTGCCGTATGAGGAACATTTCAAGCAAATCCTTTAACAAAAAAAGCTTCCTAACCCTTTAAATTTCATGTCAAAAATTATATAATTTAGCTCTCTTGCCATTGCAATTCTGCAATTTCTGCCGTCTCTGCTTCTACCTTTGTCATTTATTTTGTTGTCCAAATAGTAAAACTCATGTACTGCCACAAGCGTCTCATTTACTACTCTAATTCCCTCAGCAATGTCCGATTTAATTCCACAGCATTCTATTGCCCTTGTTTTACTTTTGGGGACGTGCATCCTGTAATCACTTTTCAATACGCTGTTCATTCTGTTCAGTTGCTCCTCCAAGTTCTTTGTAGTCTTCGATTGAATTACAATGTCATCGCAATTTTTTTTCCTCTCCAAATTTCTCGTTGGTTTCCTTCACCGTTTGCTCATTGTGTCAAGTGAATAACATCGGGGATGTGCTACAAACCTGCTTCACTCCATGCTGAACTACAGTTTCCTTATAGTATTATAACGGCAGTTTTATTTGTGTGAAAGTTGTAAATAAACTTTCGATCCCATAGATATCTTAAAAATACAGTCAACTAATAATAGTACGGACAGGTGCGTATATGCAGTCATTCTTCCCAAGCTGCATTCATGAACTGACCTGAAAGGAGCGAATAGTTTTCCTTGACGGCGAGTCTTCATCAGAAACAAGGGTATAGTCAGGTGTGCTCCAGGAAAGTGTGATAAGATCGCTGTTGTGTTTTGTATACTCGTACATAAATGATCTGGCGGACAGAGAGGGCAGCAATCTGCATTTTTTTTGCTGATGATATGTTCGGGAACGTGTTCAAGTTGATGGACTGTAGGAGGATACAAGATGGCTTATACGAAATTTCTGGTTCGTGTGATGAATGTAGAAAAATGTAAGTTAATGCTGATGAGCATAAAAAACAAACCAATAACATTCGGCTACAGCATTAGTAGTACCCTGCTTGACACAGTCACGTCGTTTCAATATCTGGGGGTAACATACATGAGTATGTCTCCATTGGAGTATGGTCGACTTCGGTTTATTGTGAGAGTTTTGGTGAAGTGTGGTTCATCTGTGAATGACGCTGCATGTAAGAGGCTAGTGCGACCTATTCTTGAGTACAGCTCGAATGCTTACGATCCGCACCATTTCGGATTAAAGGAAGACATCGAAACAATTCTGAAGCGTGCTTTTGTATTTGTTAGCGGTAGGTTCGAACAACATCTACGTACAATTGAAAGAAAACAGCCCTCGGTCACTATTTTTAACGAATTAACCGGGTTTCATCACTGCTAGGAGTGTCTTCCTCAGAATTTAAATCAAAGAATGGTCTATAACATGGTCACAGAATTATGACCACAAACGTATGATACAGAGTATAAATACGGAATCATCGTGAAAGTCTGTCAGTACTTACATGTCATTTACATACTATGTATCATACGTTTTTAGTCATAATTCTGGGACCATGTTATAGGCCATTCGTTGATTTAAATTCTGAGGAAGACACTCCTAGCAGTGTTGAAACCCGGTTAATTCGTTAAAAATAGCTACCGAAGGCTGTTTTGGTTTCTGAACGTGCAGCCATGTACAAAATTTTGTTAACAGCTAAGTATTAGAGAGATGCTTCGGAAGCTGAAATAGAAATTGCTGGAGTGAAGGCGACGTTCTTTTCGCGGAACCCTACTGAGAAATTTAGAGAACCGGCTTTTGAAGCTGACTGCAGAACAGGTCTGCCACCAACATACATTTCACGTAAGGACCACGAAGTTAAGACAAATTAGGTCATATAGACGGTCGCGTTTTCCTCTCTGTATTTGCGAGTGGAACAGGAAGGTAAATGACTGGTAGTGGTACACAGTACCTTCTACCAGGCACCGTAGAGTGGCGTTAGAAGTGTGTATGTGTCTATGTGGATGCAGAAAACATCCCCCTTGCCACGGACGATGTATTGGTTCGCAGACTCTACAATATAGGATTGCGATGGAGATAAACGCCAAATATCGGATAACCATTGCAGGTGTGAACGCACGGCGCGGGTGACAATGAGAAGCAGCGTTCTCGCTGTCAGAGTCGTGCGAGGGGTGGAAAGAGTAATAGGGCAGCCATTTCACGCGAACCGGCTTTCGACACCCGATAGAAGATCGGCAGCTGGAAAAAGCGCCCTGGGGAAACCAAGGGGCCGGCTATCCCTTCCACGCGCTTCCGCTTCAACCCCCTTCCCCGGCGGGCCGCCGCCGCGATTGGCTTCGCCGGACCCACCCTTCCGGCGGCGTCGCCCAATAGCGTGCCGCCGAACTCTTGGCCGCGTTTTGCCATTGGCGAGCTCCAGATTCGGCCGCGGAAGTGGCGCGGGCGCGCGCCGATGCCGCCGCCGCCGTTGCGCTGCGGGGCAGATGCGGGCACGCAGTAACGCACGCGGCAGCGAGCGCGCCGGTGACCACCCGGTCGCCGCGGACTCGTCCCACTGCTGAAGACGCGTTGGCCAGCGGGTGCCGAAACGACGCCGAGAGGAGAGGACAGGAGTGGCCCTTGATGCATGCACCTGCAGCCGCTGGATGCGGACCCCAGGTACGGTGCCCGCAGCCGTCTGCACCGGTGATCAACAGTGCCACACCCCTGTCCCTCTCATGCTGCACAGTGGAATACAGTGAACAACTTTTTATACGAAAACAATTACGGTGAAAAATCTTTTATCACGAGATTATCCTGGGTCCCGACAAAACACCACAAGCTTATCGAACGGTTTACGAATTTTCCATACACAGCCCAGATATTATTAAAAAAAAAAATAGACTGAAGTGTTCTGTTGTAACTAGAACTAACTATTAAAAATACACCCACAATTCTTTAAAGAATCGAATCCTATGTATAAAACGACGCCAAAGAACTTACTACATTCCAAATGAGTTAATGTGTTAAACTTTTGACATTAAACTAGTAATACCTATATCGCTGATGATATAGGTTATCTTCGTTTTATTAGTTTCGGATTATTCACCCACAGATAGGCCAAAACCGAGGTTACAAATTATATTTAATGTCTCTTGCACGTCACAAGTGCTCGAATTACCAAACGCTGGATGAGTAGAGTCAGTTTTAAGAAAAGGCTGGTTTTTCACGAACCCCTAATTTTATGACGCCATAGCTCCTAAACTACGTGTCTTATAGTGCTATAGTTTTGCATGTACGTGCTTGTGACATGTGTAAATACCGTTCGCGAAATGTGTTGTGAATGGAGTTAGCAGTAAAGAAGTAATAAATTAAAACATAATCCCTGATGCTGAAGTTTTACTGCATGAACAGCCAAAATGAACGATAAACTTTTTTTTCTTTTCGTTATTCATATTCACAGACAAAAAGTTTCGAAAAGATTTGAAATTATCTGCAAAATTCTGCTTAAAGCCGCCAAGAGCTCTCATTCTCTAATATTAGATGCATGCGCTCTGGATGATTTGTGCACCATGAGTTAGGTTGCCGCTTTTTCTAATTTTAATACTTGAGTTTTTTGTGATAATCCCTTAATGTACTATAATACAGTGTGTTTACGATTAAACTTTCGCATCTTGAGCCAGTATACACGGAAAACTATTGACTGTATGGGTACCAAACTTCATAGCAACTGTGTTCAGATTGTGTGCTGCAGGATTTGCAATGTGTTAGAGTCGTGATTTTCCGTTAGACGCTGAAACTCGTTATGGCGATGCCGGATTGAAACGCAAGCATCAGGGTGCATTACAATTGCAGACAGTCAACTTAGGTGAGCAACTCGTTACTCGTAAAGGTGATTTATCAAAATAGTATTAACACTGCTGGTGCACTTCGCGAATACTGATGCACTAAAGAAACGCAGAGAGGTCCTCTTTCGGCACCAGTGTTGAAGAATAGGATTCGAAAAGTCGAACTGACCGGCGATTTGGAAATTGCTCCTGGGAGAACTGAGGGTCCACTTCCCTCACAAGTTGCTGAGGGAGTCACTGTCGCCATGGCTGAGAGTGCTGGGCGCAATCTGTGGTCTTCAAACAGTGCACCAGTTGTGTCACAGCAGCTGAACATTTCAGTGTCCACCGTTGTTTCGGACAGCAGTAGAGCAATCTCTAGACCGGTTCCAGTCTGTCGTGGATACATGTCGTCATCACGTTGATCAATGTTTGTAACTTGAAACGTAAACATGGTACGCAATTAACAAACGTCACTCTGCTTATTTCAATGCTGTATTCGTCATTCCTACCCTGCATATACTTACAAATGTTTCCACAATATTCCCTTGTCCGATCCTACGATCACTCGGTTGTCGTGGGTGTCCTCTCAAGTTACGAAGCTTTAACTGTAACGATCCTGCACCTCTTAATGAGTAGATACGACAGCATTTTAAATTTTAAATTTTTGTTACCCATGGAAGCCGATAGATGGAGAGCCTGTAACTGGGATCGAGTGACGAGGTGACGTTTTAGCACTTTGTAGTACAGGCTGGATATTTTCGTTTAGAATACGCTATTACGCATGTGACTTATGTTTCAACGCTGGAAGACGATGCGGGCGCCAATACCGATCCCTGAAATACTTTTACGTTGTTAATTTCGGGTAAACGTGGGGACTCTACAAATGGTTCAAATGGCTGTATGGGACTTAACAGCTGAGGTCATCAGTCCCCTAGAACTTAGAACTACTGAAACCTAACTAACCTAAGGACATCACACACATCCAAGCCCGAGGCAGGATTCGAACCTGCGGCCGTAGCGGTCACGTGGTTCCGTACTGAAGCGCCTAGAACCGCTCGGCCATCGCGGCCGGCGGGGACTCTACACTTGTAACAAGACCACGGCCTATTTCTTATCTATATGTTTGTTCAGTCCTTTCGCAACTCATTGAAAGCGGATAGCAAAGAAAATGATTTGACTTTTCTTCCTGAAATGTTTCCTTTAGTAATTCTTCCTCGGCGTTGATACGAAATGAAAGCACACTATTAAACATTGCCAGGAGTAATGCATTGTTCATGATACTTTTCCAGTAGCCGGCAGATCTCAATAACACCACAGCTTCTAAACTGAATGATTGACAATGAATGCTAACCTATACAACGTTGCTTGTTGATACTGAAACTGCAGACAGTTGACATCTGCTAGAAAGATGAGAGATAAACGCAAACGTGTCGTTCTGAAGATCGGAAAGGGGAAGCTGAGGAAAAATTAGATAAAGTCAGATCTCCAGCAAATATTTCCCGGGATTATGGGATAGCAATACAAACAGTGAGAGACTTAAAAGAAAAATAAAGGAAAACCGCTAAACTTTACAACCAGAGCTGACAACCAAGACCAGATGATCACGCGAAATTAGATGAAGCACTGCATTTGTGCTTCCGGCAGAAAAGAGGAGAAAGAGTGCCCGTAAGAGCTCAGACGTTAATAGAGAAAGAAAGGGAGTTCCGTATAACTCTGACGACTGAAGCAAACATTTAACGCTTCTTCGGGACGGGTGACTCAATTTAAACATCGAAACGGGATTCGAGAAACTGCTATTCGGGCTCAGAAACACACTCGTAACAAAGACGCGGATGATGCTTTTTGCAATGAATTCTTGAGTTCCGTCGAACAGAACAATTTTCTCCCAGCACAGATTTACAAAGCTGATGAAACTGCCTCATGCTGGAAGGACATGCTCACACGAATTTCAGCCAATCCCACCGAAGCATATACTAATTTTCCGTTATCTGTGCGGTCTCTCGTCCGCACTAACACTTATAATCGGTAGCTTGCTATACTAAGAGATGTGCGGTCAATAGTGCGCAATGTCTAAGAGTGTGCACTTTAAGTTTCTCTATATTCACTGCATTCGGCGGGAATCTGGAACTGGCTAATCATTGCCGTAGAGAGTGGTCTCGTAAACACCAGATGTTTGCTGTTGCTCCTCTTTTCTTTCCTTGTATACAGATAATAAAGCATTTATTTTACACACAAAATCATTAGCTGCGAAGTCAACATTGTACCGCTTCCGCGTCGACTTCGTAGCAGCTATCTTTCATGCGGTAAGATCTAACGATGCGTTTGTCAACTAATGCTCTTTTGGCAGGAGTACTCAGAACAGAGGTGGTTCCTTCAGAAGTGGCTACCGTCGGATAGCAACGGACATGGAAGGCATCAAAAACATTTGCAGTAACGAGAATATGCCCATACGTTCCTAATGTTTATTCGGGAGAGGATGTTTCTCCTTCCCGTGTAATGGCAGCAGACAGAACTACAGTTCGCATCATCGATATAATAACACGTCAGGAGGAGATAGTAGCCCAGCGAAGGAAACTCAGCCAGGAACTCCTGCCGGGGTGCTAGTGCGTGGCAAAGAACGTGGTGAACACAAAAATACAGTGAAATACATTTAAAATCGATGGCACCGAAGTATGTTTTCGGGTAAAAGAACTTTGTGTTGAACAAAAAAAGGCTCTGAGCACTATGGGACTTAACATCTGAGGTCATCAGTCCCCTAGAACTAAGAAGTACTTAAACCTAACTAACCTAAGGACAGCATACACACCCATGCCCAGGGCAGGATTATAACCTGCAACCGTAGCGGTCGTGTTAAATAAAGCATGCATACAAAGAACTGTATTTTGGGTTTGGTCAAATCTTATAACATTACAGTAATTCGAATTCCTGTCAGAATTTACTCTTATAGCTACATACCATACCGAAGCCTATACACTGAATATTATTGTTTTTAGGGAAAACATGTGTACTGATTAATGGTGTCTTTTTTAGCGTCAAATTTTCGACAAAATTTTGGCTATCGTTCACCGTTCCGTTTATTTCGCGACTCGAATGCGCACCTAAACACCACACACTTTTCGCCATGTTCCGCATTTATGATTAGTGTGCATGCTAACTGAAATACTGGAAAACTCGTCGTCTACATCGACGCGATCTTTCCAGCTTTGAACGGCCTGTAAAACGTCCTAGTCTGCGATAATCGGCGATGGAAAGACGTAAGTGACTGCAAGCAAAGTTTTTAGTGGTACTGCAGGAGAATGTAATAACGAAGAAACTTTCCCTATTTCTCTGACATTTCGCGTAATAAATGAATTTAAATTCCTGTATTTAAAAAATATGGAAAACACGAAAGCTAAAGATTAAAACTGTGTGCCGGACCGAGACTCGAAATCGGGACCTTTGCAGAGTGAAAACCTCATTCTGGAACACGAAAACTACTTTGACACAAAACTGATTTACCAAGACATACATTTCACCGATTTCAGTATTCATCGCTGAATTCGTAATCCGACTAAAGTGTTTCTTGATACTGGAAGTACCCAGAAACGAATGCCGCCATAACAACAGTAACGACCTGTATTTACTTTGTTGGATGTACCGAAAAAAAAAACAGTAAACTTGAGTGATATCGTGACTGCAGAAAACAGGTATTTTTTTTTTTTTTTGGCGATGTAGTGAAATATTTTCATGTTAGACATTGTTTCGTGGAAAAAGGAGAAGAACTATGTAATTCGGTAAACGGTTTTCTGGTAAGTGTACACAGTTACGAAGAAACTACTGACATCTACTTAACCTTTTACAAAACTCTAATTATTTATTTAGGAATCTCTCATTTAAGCTCCTACATTCTAAGTTTTTTGAGGAGCTAAGAGCAAATTTCCTTTTTGCAGAACGAGGTTTATTCTGTTCTATAACGCACTGTTTTATTTTTCTCTCTTACCTTCGCGTATAATTCTCCCTGTTCTTCTTTTGTTTCTGTTCAGGTGTATCCTTCATGATGAGATAATTTTCAACTTTTCGGTCCTCCGTTTCCTTCTGTCAACTGTCAATTTTTGGAAACGGGCATTTCAGAAATGAGCGTGTGCGCTTTCACGCTTGTAAAATCCCTTTCTCCGCTGTGACGAAAGGATTCTATACTGCGTCGTGACGTGTGGATCGTGGCAGAGAGGCCTGTGTTACCTAATCAGCTATCGCTCATAATCGAGACTTGCATTTTGACGATATTGCCGTCAGCCTACATGGAAATACTGAGAATGGAGACTGTATACAGCACATAAAACTGCCGGGTTACCTTGGAGCTTTCTGATGATGTACACAATATGGACGAATTCCGTAATCGACAGTAACATAAAATATTACAGTGAAGGGAATCTCCGTCCACAGCGGAAAATTTTGAGCTTGGGAAGAGATGGAAGTCTTATGGAGAAAACCAGTAGAAAAAGGCAGGTGTTGAGACAATTCGTATCTTAGTTCAAGCAATTTTTTTTATTTTTTTTTTCATGGCAACGACACATGTGTGCGGGCGCGCACATGTTTCCAGTGATTTGGCGGTCGTTTTGTCTCTGAGGTATATTAGTGGACCCAAGGTTCGTCTTAGATCACAAACAGGAGCAAAAATCTTATTGGTTGCTCTGCAAACGGGTCAAACAGTGTTCGGACATTTCCATTCTAAAGCGTTTCTACTTCTACGTTAAGGGTCGCGACACCCGTCTAGAAGATAATTTTCTCTTATCCACTACCATGGTTAAAATATGATACGCCCTTTCACATGACATCACTATAGCTTCAACTGTTCCTCGTACATTCAGAAGGCGATCTTTCATGACCATTTTATGCACTTTTGCAATAATTTATGAGGTAGTAGTAGCACATCTTGGCCGACCAGGAAGTAGATCAACATCAAAGCTGTCCCGACCACATTTAAACTCGTCTGACAATTTGGAAACAGCTGAATATGAGGGAGAGGTGTCCCAGTGCGTTCTGAAAATCGGCATGAATTTCCTTACAAAGTACTTAATCACTGCTAGAATCTCGATTTTTCCATCTTCATAAACCATTACAAAGGAATAACAACAGAGAGACGCTACCGCCACAGGTATCTACGCAGAGCACTAACAAGTCACCTGTTTACTTATAAAGGACGACGTGTTATCAGACGGGAACCTCATTGTGCTAATGCTGACATCTGGTGGTCATTCCGTGAACTTCTCAAACTTACTATGTGGTTCCTGCGCACCGAGGGAGGAAAATACGAGACCGTTCCCGTGAATCGAAGCTGGGACCTAAACGCCAGTTATGAGTGGGGCTAATAACAAGACGAGCCCTGCATGGTCCAGTCGTAATACGCTTGAAGAGCTATGACGGTATCCTTGATACTGCAGCAGCAATTCGTTAGGTTTTTTAAAAAAAATGATCGTTGATTTCTAATTACGGTTCCCTTCGATCTTGTACGGCACGAGGCTTAATCTAATTTCGCGGCAGATTAGCATATTTCGCAAGCGATCAATTTCTGTGCCTTTCGCTGCTCCACCTGTCCTTGTCGCCGAAAACATGTTTGGAAAGTGATGGTGGTAGGTGGCCAGCGAAGCAAAACAAGCAAAAACAAAACCCTACATCTGATCTTAAAAAGCCGATCGCGTACCGTAGCACTGACGTTGCATCGTTAACACACAAACGGAGAGATCAGCGCAAGTTTTGCGTTGGGGCTTTAGGAGACGCGAAAGATGGACCGATGAGGAGGAAGCCTGTGTAGAGAACACGAAACCAAGCGGACAGCTTTCTATCTGCGGAATGAGTTATTGCGGAATATTATGCCACAAGACACTGATGAAGAGAATGTGGAATACGTGCCGGTTTACGGGCTATTTTAAAGCTGAAAATCGCAGCGGCAATATCAAGAACTTCAAAAGTTGCCAAGTTTGGTACGACGCCGCCAAACAATAGCTCAAAATATATTACTATTGCCCTTTGCACAGTGTCCTGGTTTAGGAGACTGATGTGATCTGATTATTTTACATAAAAATGCAAAAAAAGCCGTCATAGAGGTTGGAAGCAAGAAGCAGCTGGGTATTACATTTACTAAGGGAAGTATCCAGTCTCTAACACCTGACAACAGCATAAAAACAATTTCAAAATACTTAAATTAACGAAACGTAAATCTTTACAGAAGTACAGCTCGCCAAAGAAACAATACGCAATTACGACCAGCAGATTCACAAAGATCGTAAATGAGTCATTATTTCGCAAAAAGCTAAACATTTGCTGCAGGCACTGCTAGCATATGTTGACACACGTAATACTTACAGAATTATATGTCCCAAAACAGAACTTGCTTCGTTGTCATACGTACCTCTCTTGTTCCTCGTAGCGGAGCAAAAGTGAAATTTCTCTGGAGTGATTAAAATACAGCAACAATGGAAAAGCGCGCACACTTGACACGGATGACACGTGGACATACTACATCAGTTTCGCAGCCTCTCCGCCCAGTAGTTCAGTAACAAAAAAACATAATGATCACATCCTCCAGATCTTTTTCATGAGCTGTTCCATCAGCTTGCGTTATAATCAATCCATTGAAATTACCCGTTCAGTATCGTGTAAGGGAGGAGCGTACCACAACACAGTAACTTCAATTTTTGGGGACCATGTCTCCGTAAGTACTACAACTGTTAACATACGCTCATAGTGTTTCAAACGCATGTTTAACTGTTTGCTAAATAGCACATAGTTTATGGCTGGTGGTCATAATTGTGTTGTTTCTTCAACGCCTTCTTCTCTGAACTCTCAGACATAAACTGTACACAAATGCAGAGTTTCTCAGGTAAATGACGATGATGTTTCTTATAACTCACTGGTCTCCATACTTAAAAATTATGTTTATTCAGTTTTAGCTGTTCTAGCTGGAGATGCTTCCCCTGTGAGACTAATTACAAGGTCGGCCGGTGTGGCCGAGGGGTTCTAGGCGCTTCAGTCTGGAACGGCGCGAGCGCTACGATCGCAGGTTCGAATCCTGCCTCGGGCATGGATGTGTGTGATGTCCTTAGGTTAGTTAGGTTTAAGTAGTTCTACGTTCTAGGGGACTGATGACCTCAGATGTTAAGTCCCATAGTGCTCAGAGCCATTTGAACTAATTACAAATGAGGGGACGCTATCGACTTTTTTCGAGGCGAGAGATAGTCCTTTCTCTTCGCAGGGAATAGCCTTCCTGGCACCATGTCATTCTCAATGGCAATAAGTCTTCAGACGTAAAAGGAAATGTTACACTGTCATTATTTTTTCAGTGTGTGTATATGGTCACCCATCCGAGTGTTATCCCAGCCCGACAGCGCTGAACTCCGGTGATCTGACGGGAACCGGTGTTACTACTACGACCAGGCCGTTGGCGTAAAGAGCAGACAACATCGGAA
Source organism: Schistocerca gregaria (assembly GCF_023897955.1). Taxonomy (NCBI): domain Eukaryota; kingdom Metazoa; phylum Arthropoda; class Insecta; order Orthoptera; family Acrididae; genus Schistocerca; species Schistocerca gregaria. The sequence goes on from NC_064924.1 coordinate 45,083,457, forward strand.
GTTCCATGCAGCTTTTCGCGGATGATGCTGTAGTATACAGACAAGAGATAATGCTAGAAAATTTTACTGAAATGCAGGAAGACCTGCAGAGGATAGATACTTGGTGGAGGGACTGGGAGTTTGCACTCATCACGAACCAATGTAACGTATTGAGTCTACATAGACAGAAAGACCCATTACTGTGTGCAGAACAGTCACTGGAAGCAATTATTTCTATAAAATATCTTGGAGTATGCGTGCGGGGTGATCTAAAGTGCAATTACCACATGAAACTAACCGCAGAAAATACTGATGCCAGACTGAGATTCACTGGAGGAATCCTCAGAAGATTTAGTCGATCAACAAACGAGGTAGCTTACAAAACCCTCGTTCGACCAGAACTTGGATACTGTGATCCGTACTGGATGGGATTGATAGAGGAAATAGATAAGGTCTAGAGAAGAGCAGCGCGTTTTGTTACAGGTTCTTTTAGTAAGCACAAAAACGTCACAGAGACGACCAAGCAGCCCCAGCGGCAGACGCTTCTAGAGAGGTGATCTGCATCGAAAAACGGCTTACTGTTAAGGTTCCGAAAGCGTAAGTTTCTTGAAGTATCAACAAACACAATGCTTCCCCCTGCGTGTATCTAGTAGAATGAACACGAAGATAAAATTAGAGACATTCGAATCCACACGAAGAGTTGCCGCCAATCCTTCTTCCCGCGAGGCAGTGGAGACTGAGATGGGAAAGGGGAGAAATGTCAGTGGTACACAAAATACCCTGAGCCACGCACGGCAAGGTAGCTTGTGAGGTATAAATGTACATGTGAACTACAACAGCGCGAGACGAGAAATGAGACAGGGCTCTTTGTCAAATACCAGCTGAGCCTGCTAAAATGGCGCGTCTAAGTAAGAAGTGTAAGTGGAATCGCCGCTGCTTCTACTGAACGCGCGTGCGACGCAGTTAAGTAAACAAGAATGTATTTTCGTCGTGTTGAAGATTCAGAGAACAGAATGTCATCTGGTCTGCATTAACAATGTCGCTTTCAAGGGCGTGCCTCTTCTTGCCAGAACGCGACGACGGGGGGAACAATGGCGTTGCAAAACTCCTCGAAATACGGCCCCGAATCTCTAAGAAGCGGAGCCAGTCGATACAGCCGCTGATATCCAGAAGAACGGCACGGAGTTTACTCGCAGGCGCGCGAACCGAACCAATACGGCGTAGGCCTACCTTTCGCTCCACTGCCGGCGTCCCATTCCTAGTGCAGTGCAGCCGTGAAGCTAATTCTAAGCGAGGGGAGAGTTCTACGAAATTCCGAGTAACCGCACGGAACTTATTAATACATTTCGATAAACAAGCGCTACCTTTCCCTAATTCAATGTTTTATGCGACTCGGCAGTTTCCTTAATTCGCTTCTTTGATCATAGCTACCTGCCTCTATTCCCGCCAGTCTATTCTTGCCATGGGCGACCCTCGCCGTCGAACATGTAGAGTGCTAGTCACTAGTGCCGCTGGGGTATAATAAAGCTGCCTGCACTCTGTTTGCTGCTAAGCATTATGGTGCTGTTATAGCTTCAGAGTGTAGGAGCGTGTAGAGGGTCTGTACAAGGGAGATGAAATTTCAGGCAGTGTTATAGAAATGGAAGAGGACGTAGATGAAGATAAAATGGTACTGCGAGGACAATTTGACACAGCACTCCCAAGATTTAAGTCTAAACAAGGCCCAGAAGTAGGCGGCATTCCGTCAGACCTGCTGATAGCCTTGGGAGAGCCAGCCATGACAAAACGTTCCATCTGGTGCCCATGATGTAAGAGACAGGTGAAATACCTTCAGACATCAAGAAGAATATAATAATTGCAGTTCCCAAGAAATCTGGTGCTGAAAGGTGTGAATATTGCCGAAATATCATTTTAATTGCATGGCTGCGAAATGCTAAATATACTAAAAACATTTAGAGAAGAGTGGAAAAATACTAAAAAAATTTACAGAAGAGTGGAAAAAGTGGTAGAAGCCGACCTCGGGGAAGATCAGTTTGGATTCAGGAGAAAAGTAGGAACACGTGACCCTACGACTTACCTTAGAAGATAGATTAAGGAAAGGCAAACCTACGCTTATACCATTTGTAGACTTAGAGAAAGCTTTCGACATTGTGGACTGGAATACTCTCTTTGAAAATCTGAAGGTAGCAGCGATAAAATACAGTGAACAAAAATCAGACAGCTGTTATAAGACGCGAGGGGTATGAAAAGAAAGCAATAATTGAGAAGGGGGTGAGACAGGGTTGTATTCTATCCCCAATGTTATTCAATTTGTACATTGAGCGAGCAGCGAAGAAAACAAAAATTCCGAAAAGGAATTAAAACTCAGAGAGAAGAAATAGAAACACTGAGATTTGCCGAAGACGTTGTGATTCTGTCAGAGACAGCAAAGGACCTGGTGAGCAGACCACCACCTCTGAAGCTCTCGCTGTATGGTGGTACAACATGCAATGTGTGGTTTTCATGAGAAACAAAAAGGGTGGAAATGATGTTTATGTTGACCTCTGTTCCAATTTTATGTACAGGTTCCGGAATTATCGGAACCGAGGTGATGTAAAACTTTCTTTGTTGTATTTTTATATGTAGGTTTACTGACTTTTAAACAAAAGTGTTCTGTTGGATAATATAACAACAGTGGATGGTAGATCATAGCGTAGATTACATACTGAATTGCACAAGCATAAACAGCATCAACAAGAAGACGCAGCTGCTAACATTGAAATACATCACTTTAACGGCCGTGAAACAGCATGCAAAACCTTTGTTTTAGCGTTGCACTCTATGTCTCAGTGACGTAAACGATCGCTGAAGCAGACCGGAAATAGCTGCAGGCTTTTGATCGTGGCGCTGGAGAAGAGTCCTACAGATTTTATGACAGAGAGAACGACCAGCAACAACGAGGCAGAAGAAAGATTTTCAAGGAACGGAGGTACGTACCTATGGGTTGCTCATGTGTGCATACCTATGCGTAACCCCCTCGAGTTTTGAAATTAATAGAAGGAAAAATTCCTGGAAAGAATGTAAAATGAAGCCCAAGATTTTAGTTCATGAGGCACATAAAACACCACCTGAAATTGGCAACATATTGGGAGCTGAAAAGAACTACGGAAGATAGGTAACTGCTGACAACCAGCCTACGGATTGAATACAAAAGAAGAAGAAGGCATTTTCTCATACATTCACAGCGGTAATAGTCTACATGCAGCGCTGTCACCACACAATGAGAAGCACACAACACGCCGTGCTCTTTTACGCTTCTGGCAGCTGAAATTGGTTTTGCTCGCAGTAGGTGATACAGCGGTTTTCACCAGCAGGGCTTTCCAGCTCAAGGGAAATGCGCTGGAGGTAATGGTGCTAGGCGCAGCTAGAGACACGATTCCGCTGTTAACAGCGCCAGTGGACTTACGTGCGGTCTGACACCAAAACGAGTCGACTGCTTGGTCACCTTGACAGTGGGGACTGGTTTCTGGAGTAAACTGTATTAAATTAGTTTTTGCAGTTGTGACGTTATAAAAAATATTGTTGACCGATGCTGGAGCAGGGGACTGTCTGTAATTATGGATCAGCCTTAACGGTGAGGGCATTTACGTCCCAAACCGGGCGTCCGTGCGCACAAGGTCTGCTCCACGGACGGCCCTGGCTTTGCTGTGCGAATTTCCTCCCGAGCAGCATACGGCTGAGGAAGACGCGCGGATCGTTACTCTGAGCACAGCTTTCCGCGCGAAAGGCCAAACGCGTCACGCGTAAGACTCATTCGTAGCCAAAGTCAGCTGTAATTATTACGTTCTGCAAATAATGATGGAACATTACCGCACCACCCGTGTGCGCAGGTCGTTACAGAAATACGTGCAACGTTGGGCGTCCTCCAAAGGATCGTTTTAGAACCACTCATATTCACAAGGAACTCATTTGGCCTTTCCAAGCGAGCGGCACTGACATGCTATTGGTTGATGCATAGCTACTCGAGAACGTTTGCAAAACGAGCAACTGTGCGCCTCGAATGCATCCAAAGGCGAATAGTGAGTCTTGTTCGAGACTAAGAAAAACCACCGTTTTTATTTGCAACATAAGCAGTCTGCTCGTGAATTTAGCTGCGCCAATTAGACAAAAAGAAATCGTGCAAGGCGATTCAGCGCGCAATAGATACATCAAATCCGCAGAAAAAGTAACATGTGGCTGTTTGTGGAGAGATTTTGATGGATGCTACAGATCAGAAGAAGGCACCTGTCCTGCTAAACGAGTGGTAAGTCAGAAAATAGTAGAACATGCCGGTCGCCTGCAATATATTTTAGCCCCTGTGCCGTTCCATATACTTCGTATTTGGCTACCTGACAATCAAAAATGGTTTAAAATGGCTCTGAGCACTATGGGACTTAACATCTGTGGTCATCAGTCCCCTAGAACTTAGAACTACTTAAACCTAACTAACCTAAGGACATCACACACATCCATGCCCGAGGCAGGATTCGATCCTGCGACCGTAGCAGTCGCGCGGTTCCGGACTGAGCGCCTAGAACCGCTAGACCACCGCGGGGGCCCCTGACAATCGCTAAAGTATTTATAATAAAACCAAGGATGACTTTAACTACTGCTTTAACTAATGACCAGCTACAGAAAAGTTTAACATTTACAAGCCTAAATAATACTGAACAAATAAATATTTCTCATGATGAGAAAAGGTGTTACCTAAAATCCCAAAATGATCAATTCAGTTCCGCAAGAAGCAGGGAAGCATAAAATGCATAAATTTTCGCTGTTAAGGGACGTATCACAATTCCAAAGATTAACACCAGATGGAAATGATTTTAAAATGCGCTGATCTATTTGTTATATCACCAACCACTGCCATTCATCTGTGAAACTCTGCATTTATGTACAACCGATGGTTGAATTTTTACTACTCTAAAGACTCTACAGAAACGCAAGTCACTCAAGAGATAATGTCGTGTAACAAACAACTGTCACCAACAGATCTGTCCGACCCTGGTAGCTGAGTGGTCAGCGCGACGGAATGTCGTACCTAATGGCCCGGGTTCGATTCCCAGCTGGGTCGGGGATTTTGTCCGCTCGGGGACTGGGTGTTGTGTTGTCCTTATCATCATCATTTCATCGCCATCGACATGCAAGCCGAAGTGGCGTCAACTCGAAAGTCTTGCATCAGGCGAACGGTCTACGCGAGAGGAGGCCCTAGCCACACGGCATTTACATTTTCCCAATAGATCTGCAAGTCATAATTGAGGTATTATTTGACGAACAGCTAAACATTTGCTTGAAACAATACATATTAGCACTTGCCTACAAGAGATATTCCCTGTGTCGTATGATCTTCCACAGTTCCTCGTCGAAGTGTAAAGGTGGAGTTTCAGTGATGTCATTAAAACGCAGCGGAATGGGAAAGATCGTGGCAAAGACCTGGATAATGTGATCCCCGTCGTTTTTGGTGATGTATTACTGCAGTGTCGATACATCGAAAGTGACGTAGCATGTCCACAAGTAGTCTTGTAAAGTTTGCATACTGTTCCATTCCGCTCCCTCTTTATCACTTTACGGAAACAGGAAAAACTATGTAACAGACGAAAGAAGCTCCATGTAGGAAAGAACAGGACAATCGAGTCAAATTATCGGCTCGCCTGTCTAGTGGCCCTGTCAATAGAAGGAACAGAAGTGGTGGTTGATGCTTGAAGAATCCTCAGGAAGTGTAATTCACTCAAGGAGGAGGTGGTTTAGAAAACCGTTGCTAGACAGATATTCCAGTCTGGCATCCTCTCCATGTAGTTCTCATAAAGGACAAAAACAAAATCGAAAGAAGAGCTGCACGTTTCCTCACGCGCTCATCCAGCTCCACTGGCAGACGCTGCGAGAATGGGCAGTGTGCATGAGCGTGTGGTTTAGTACCGAAATTCCGAGCGTGTACGTTCCTAGAGGAGTCAACCGACATATTGCTTCCTTCTACTTTCACTATGTGCTCAAAAGTATCCGAACGCCTGCATATGATGCGGAACTGACCATCAGATGTCACGAGAGACACCCGCCAGTATAAAATGAGGAGGGCAGTGTCGTATTCTCAGCAGAGAAACAGTGATAGAAGAATGATTCGGTCAGGAGAGATCAGAGACTTCCAATGTGAAGTAGTCTTTGTGTGTCACCTGGGTAACAAATCCACCAGAGGCATGTCGTCTGCTGATTATGTGATTGTGAAGAGGGAGTGCGAACGAACAACCGTGGCTAAGCCGAGACCAGATACATATTTATGGACAGGGCCCGTCGAGCATTGCAGAGCATGGTTGTAAAAAATCGCATGAAATCTGCGGTAGGAGTAACTCGCGAGTTCCAAAGTACATCTAGCAGTTCATGCAGGTCAGTTACTTCACGCACGGAGTTAAAACGAGTTGGATTCAATGATCGAGCAGCCGCTCATAAGCTACGTACTTCTGCAGTCAGTGCTAAGCGACACCGGAGACAGCGTAGAAATCGAAGGCCTCTGGGCAGAGGATGACTGGAAACGAGTGATTTCGGTTGCTCTATCATGCTGTACCCTGTGGCAGTCCGATGGAAGAGTTCGAGTTTAGCTAACGCCTGAAGAACGTTACCTGCCGTCACTAGTGGCGCCAACACTTTAGCATGGAAAAGCTGGTGTAACGGTATGGGGGTGTGTTTCGAGATTAGAGTGTGATCCTCTTATTTTGCTTAAGCAAACGGTAAATGCGGAAGAATACAAACATATTTGACAGCATTCTGTATTGCCTACAGTAGAGAAATGGATGAAGATGATTGTATCAGCGCGATCGAGCAACCTGTATAAAGCAGCGTCTGTGATGCAATGGTTTGGGTAAAATAACATTCGTGAAATGGTCTGGCCTGCCCACAGTCTCCACCTGAACCCAGTGGATGAGTCAGAACGTCATGTTCATTCCAAACCTCAGCGTCCAACATGATTACCCTCTCTGGTCTTGGCCCTTGAGAAAGGATGAGCTGTCATTCCTCCAGAGGTTTTACGACACCTTTTTGAAAATGTCCCAAGCAGAGTTCAGCATTCATAAAGGTGAAGGGTGGACAAATCCCACATTAATGCCCAGTAATAGGTGTCTGGATACTTTTGATCAGATAGTGTGTAACTCGCGAAAAGACCATGAGCATTAAAAGAAGAGAAAAAAAAAGAAAAAAGTACACACGCGGAGTCTTATCAACAGTCATTCTAGCAGCGCGCCGTTCGCGACTGGAACTGGAAACAGCGGAAGTGGCAGCGATGCAGGAAGTTGCCTGCGCCACATGTTGTAGGAGAGTTTGCAAGTGTAGACTGTGAACTTTCGCCCTCAAGCAGAAGTCATTGCGTATGAGAGTACGTAGGCGTATAATGTACGGCGTGTAATCGCCCGAGCGGCGAGAAAAGAAAACAAGCGCCGGCAGACAGAAGTGTACTGGATGCGTGGGCCAGCAGGCGCAGCGCGGCGTCCTTGGTGACGGAAGGAGAACCACCGCGGCGCGCTGGACTCCAGCCGCTGCCTCTGGAGGAGGAGGAGGAGGAGAGAAGAGAGGAGCAGCCAGCGGGAAGTGTGCCAGCCGGCCGCAGCGCGTGCCCGGCGGGCGGCGAGTGGCGCGCGCCGCGTTGCGTAACGCTGCCATAGTAACTGTTCATTCAGCAGCTCCTGGACCGGTTCCAGCCCAGCCGTCAATGGAGGCTGAGCGCCGCGTCTGCAGGCGCCCCTCGAGGCGAGCATCGCGCAGCACGCGCAGCAACGCTTGGTTGCCTGCCGTGCAGGCGCAACAGTTTACGATACACCTTCCCTGGGATACACGTCTCGCGACAGGTATCGCATGTACGCTCTGCCTCTTCCTCAGCGTTGTTGCGGTCTTCAATCAAAAGACTGGTTTGATCCAGTTCTCCACGCTAGACTATTTTTAACCCACGATGCACACAGAGGGGTGTTATAATTTCAACGTTTGTATCTGTGGCAACGTAACTCCCAAACGAAAGGTCAAATTTTAATACAGTTCTTTTTTATTTGAAAGCTGATTTAATCGGGACGGTTATTACCTGTGTTCTATGAAAGCCTGTTCGGCCATTTAAATTTCATCAACTAAATTATGTAAAATGTTTTCCGTTGACGCGCTCTCTTGATATAAGCTACGTAACACATAAGAGCTACATCAAGTTACCTAGCACTGGATTGTGGAGATCCAAATAAAAGTCGTAGAGTACATACGGTCGACCATCAGTGATGATTTTTGGCTTTAGAAGAGGCCTGTTCCAGAACCTTCAAAGCAGAAAAAGGGTGATTGTGACTCAAGTGTAAAAGATAAACATATGCTTTCGCAGCCTTCTTTGTATTTAGTTTTGAGATCTACAATTGACTACTAAATCAGATGATTTTGCTCCAGTAGTTAGGCAGCCTATTGCAAGAGAGAAAATGGCAGCCCACTTTCTTCCGACCTGATTTAGAACTATCGGGATTGTTCATTGCTTATGTTACCTAAATTAGCTAAATATATACTAAAACATAGTCAATGAATATATGTGTGAATTAAAAAAGGAAACACGTAAATCGCATACGTGAAAAAACACTTGCGTCGCAGTCTCGTGTTCCACCCCGGAAAGTATCTGTGTGGATGTTGGAATAGAGTGTCGATAGTACACTGCCTACTAGTAAAATATAAAGTTTGCAAGCATAACACAAACGTAAATTAAAAATTTAAAAAGAACGACACAAAAAAACTCTAAGAAGTAAAAAAAATACGTATTGTCCTTTGAAGTTTAATATAAGTAGTAATATAATCGGCGGACCGATAAGTAAATAAAATAAAAACAGAGAACATCCAAGAATGATAACATGTGCAATGCAGGTATATGCAGGTAAATATCAAGGCAATAACATCTAATCCTTGAGTGTAAGTCTTAATTAATTTGCTCCGAAAATTTAGCAATACCGACATGGCCGTGAACGTCGCCTGCCCTCACACAAGTGCACGGTCGCTTCACGCCCCGACACCGCACTCAGCGCACCGCACGACTCACACTAGCGATATAATGAAGCGTGAGTCAGTATGTTACCATCAAACCACGGCAGGACGTAGGTGTCGGGAGACAGATTAATGCCTGAAACTACGTTCGTACGTAATTACGTAAAAAGATATACAAAATAAATATTTAACACTGTTCTTTAACAATGTGAGGTTGATTAAAGACAAATTGGTTTTCATATTTTTATCTAGTAAGTAATAATAACTTCACTAGCTACTTTGAGGTGTCGATGTGGGACGCGCAGACCCGGAAGAGATGATGCAAAACAGAACAGACTTATAGCCAGAAACAATGACAGTATGCTGTTCTAAGAAAGATAGCTGGTGTTAACGTATTTTTATTTACTTAGCTGCCCCCGCTGCTTATATGAAACTTGATGCGGCAACACTTTTTTTTTTTCAACTTTTTAAAGTCCTTTTGTGTCAGGTGTCTTTTCCTTCAATTTTTAATTTAAGTTAGTGTACAAGACTCTTCTTCTCTGCATAATTACTACAACCGGGATCCACTAGAACCTGCGGAATTTCTTAAAACGCGATACTGCGCCCATACACCGACCATGCCATTACCAGATGGAGATAAGAACTTTAAAGTAACGATCAAGTGTTGATGTCATTAATGGCACGAAAACATCGGCAGAAAAAGCTGACGAGACATCCGCGGGAATAGGAAATTTAGGTGCCAAGAATGTTCTTGTTACTAGTGCCTTCAGACACGTTAAAAATTTGAAAATTTTGGGTCCTAGTGGAAAAATAGGAGTTTCGAACAGGGATGTCAATTTATCAGTTGAATGGACACTCCACACATATTTACATATCACTCAATTTTAATACCCTGCCACGTTTTTCTGACTCTGTGTGACGAATAAGCTGAGGAACTATGGAGATTTTGATATGGTGTTCACTGATACATAGACTGATTCAGAAGAAAGCTTTGCGTACAGAATTTTTCAGCGCTGCGCATCACAAGTCGTCCAGCCGCAGATGCGTGCTGCTACCGGTGCAGGTCGCTAGCGTATGTGTCAAAATAAGATTCTCATGACACTTTCGATATCTTCAACAATTCCATACTATCGCGTTCCAACTAACTCTAGACCTCAGTCTGTCATTGAAACTCAAAACGTAGTTCTTCACACTCGCATCTCCACTATACATAAAGAGGTCTAGTGAAGAACTTAATCTAACCTACACCCCACAAGAAATACACGACATAATATTATCAAAATATGCACCCGAAATTTACAATTAAAACAACCAAACGAAATATCGCAGACGTCACCTGCGTACCATATGACGTAACACTTCGAAGAATACACCCACAGCCTGCGCTGTTTATTAGACGTGAATTAGCTTACTGTAGTCAAGCATTAGTCTAGTCCCGCTACTTGTTTTACCCCACACGTCCCCATCATCATACACACACTTGTTTCGTAGCAACAGATCACTTCTGTTATTCAAGTTGTGCCATAGATTTATTTTCTTCGTAATTCGATTTGGCATTAGTTATCCAATGTACACGTCCTCAGTATTCCTCTGTGGCACCATATTTCATAAGCTTCTACTCTTTTCTTGTCCGAACTGTTCGTAGACCACATTTCTTAACTATACATGTTCAAGACCACACTCCTGAAAAATATCTTCAGAAAAGATTTCCTGACAGTTAAATTGTTGTTCTATGTTACAGCTTTCTCCACACACACTTTTCTTCCTACTATGCTCTGCATTTCCTAATCTAATTCCCTCACAATCAACACTTTTTTTTCATGATAATGTCCTCCTCAGTACTTTCGACCAGTAGATGTATTATGTACGTGCGTATGTATTAAACCGGGGACCTAGAAACGACGGAGAGGCATCGTCCCGCCGTAGCCCTCAGTGGTTCACAACCCCACAACAGGCCACAGCAGTCCACCCACCACACCGCCGCCCCACACCGAACCCAGGATTACTGTGCGGTTCGGCCGGCAGTGGACACCCCAGCCCAGGAACGTCTCATACCAGAAGGGTGTAACATAAAATGTTTTTCGTGGTAGAGTAATTATGATGTACGCGTACGTGTTCGAGCAGCAATCGCCGACATAGTGTAACTGAGGCGGAATAAGGGGAACCAGCCCGCATTCGCCGAGATAGACAGAAAACCGCCTTAAAAACCACCCACACGCTGGCCTGCTCACCGGACCTCGACACTAATCCGCTGGGCGGATTCGTGCCGGGGACCAGCACGCTTTCCCGCCCGGGAAGGAGCGCGTTACACCGCACGGCCGCCGACCAGCAGATCCTGAAAGAGGGGCTGTTTCATCTCCGTAATACTTTACCCAAGAGGATGCCATCATCATTAAACCAATCAGTAGCGCCCCACGTCCTCGGGAAATACAACAGGTGTAGTTTCGCCTCGCCTTCAGCCCTTCGCAGTATCAACATAGTCAGGCCTTGTCGGCTAAGGTTACAAGGCAGATCAATCATCCAGACTGATGCCCCTGCAACTACTGAAAAGGCTGCTGTCCCCTTTCAGGAACCATATGCTGCTGGGACCTCTCTCCAGACAGACCTCCGACATGGCTATCGGCATCGTTTTTGTCCACAAAAGTTGGTGTAAAATGTTTCGCTGACCCTTAAGTAGCTGCAAGTGGCTGACTTCGTGGCGAACACATTTGCATCTGTAGCGCAGAGAAGCTAACCAGTGGTTGATCGGCGGACGACAGCTTCCCAGCACGGCGCGAGTAGAGGCGCAGCCGAGCGGAACCCGATCCAGAGCGACCCTCTGGACGCCACGGCAGGTCACGCGCTCCTACGCGCTCGTCCTTTGTTTCGCCACATCGCAGCCTGTCAGTGCCAAAGGGTGTTGGGTGTCGGTCCGCCACAAAAGATGGCCGGGACACTCGAGAAACCATGTTAGAACACAAAGGGCAGCCGAGAGCAGGGAACAAGCACCCACTTCCCGTATCGTGTGAGCGACGTTCTCCTCCAGCGGTTCCCTCGAGACCAGCCCGTTTAACAGATACCAATCAGTTTAAAACTTACCGCGTATTACCGAGAGATGCAGAGATAGAGCTGCTCCCGAGCGGAACCGATACTGCCACGTGCTGTGCTATCCAGGGTGTCCCAGAAGGAGTGGTCAAATTCAGGGATATGGCAGGAACCATCATTTGAAGCAAAAGCTTCAAATGGACATATGCCTGTACATTCTTATTTATTTATTGTATTATCCAATACATTGCCAGCTAGTGAACATTACAACATGCCTCAACATCCCTTTTACAAAGTATGGATTCAAAAATAAGTATTTTTAACACATCGCACTACAGGTGTTATGCGGTTAACAATAAATGTTCGAATATTCCACGGTCAAATTCAGTGCGTTTGTGCACTATTGGGAGAGCATGTTCCTATACGTTCAGATGAAAAACGGGAAATTGAAAGAATACTTGTTTCACAGAACGTGCTGAAAACTTTGGTAAGTACTCTACGATGGGGGATTCGACATGTCGGAAAGCGCCAACGATATTCTTCGGTAGCAGGAGCACTACCATCGCAGCCCGAAACATACACCTATCCTGCACAACCGTCATTAGTGTACATGTATGGCATTTCATCCAGTGAGAGTACAAACGCAGTTAACGAACGCTTCTCTCAGATACACTCTCAGTCTCTCGCACTATTTGGCTCACATCACACCATGGACAACTGTGCGTTCAACAGGCTAGTTTTTTGGTAGAAAGACATCCCCAGCAAGCCGGCCGCGGTGGCCGAGCGGTTCTAGGCGCTACAGTCTGGAACCGCGCAACCGCTACGGTCGCAGGTTCGAATCCTGCGTCGGGCATAGATGTGTGTGATGTCCTCATGTTAGGTTTAAGTAGTTCTAAGTTCTAGGATACAAATCAGGTTAATATTGGCAATGAGGCGTTAACTCCATGGTTTTCTCCGTCAACCAATCAACCGTTTGACGAGCTGTATAACAGATGGCATTGTTATCAAGAAGAATGTTGCGAAATTGTCGCTTGTTTTTCCTGAGTTAATGCATAATTTGGGTCAAACAAATTGTTGTATATCGTTGAGGAATAACTGTTCTTCTATTGCAACTATCGCCGAATGTCCAACGCGCTGATTTTGATTTCGGTTCATCTGGGAACACCCATACATTTGACTTCAGTTTCCGGCTCATTCGAATGTAATAAGGTTCCTTTCCCTTTTAAGACGTTGTATACAGATTTTACGTTTTCTCGGTTCAATGTTTTCTGCATTTCCGTACACTTAGCAAGCTCGTTTCAGAGCTTCGGTCAAGTTGTGCGCAATCTATAGTGAGCAGACAGATCGTTTTCGCAAATGGATGTTCTTGCAAACTCTATAGTGCCGTAGTCTTCTGTAAGGCTAAGGACGACACTGTCTCATCGTAAGTAAGTCACGTGCTGATCCACTTCAATCACAGCGTGGACGACTTTCTCTCTCTCTCTCTCTCTCTCTCTCTCTCTCTCTCTCTCTCTCTCTCTCTCTCACTCTCTCTCTCTCCCTTTACTTATTTATTTATTTATTTTTGCAACGATCGATTTTGATTGAATTCCTGCAGACGATTGGTGCTTGGTGCAGCATTGACCCGGAATGTAAACAGATTTAACCTACTGCGCATTAACAGGCAGAGAGACTCACTTTTGTATGATCACACTATTACAGAACACTCACTGGAAACGGTCGCATCGACAAAATATTTAGAAGTATGGGTACGGAGCGATGTAAAGTGGAAGTGCAACATAAAATTTATAGCAGGTGAGGCAGATGCTACACTGAGATTCATCGGAAGAATGTGGTTCAGTCACAAAGGAGGCAGCTTATAAAGCCCTAGTTCGACCAACGCTATAGTATTGCTCGTTATATTGGAATTCGTACCATAGAAGATTGATAGAGAAGATCCAAAGAAGAGCAGCATGTTTTGTTACAGGCTCATTCAGTAGGCGCGAAAGTGTCACGGAGATGCTCAACCAACTTCTGTAGCAGATGCTGCAAGAGAGGCGTTCTCCGTCACGTTATACCCTGCAGCTAAAATTCAGAGTGCCTAGTTTCCTAGAAAAATCAACTAATATGTAACTTCCTCCTAAATTATATCTCATAAAAAGACCATCAAACTAATATTAGAGAGATTCTAGCCGTTATTCCCGCGTTCCATTCGCTGCTGTGTCAGTAAAAAGGTGGAGTGATCCGATACACAAAGTGCCCTCCGCTACACATCCTAAGGTAGTTTGCGGTTTATAGGTGTAGGTGTAGATTTGTGGTTGATGGAAGCATGACCACGACGAAATTCTGTAAACCAATTACAAACAGCGTTTTCTGGAGTTGATTGGTTGCCAGAACTTGGACAAATGTTGAGTTCTCTCTTTTTCAATTCAATTTCCTGGTCCGCTGAATTAACCCAATGTGCCACTATCGATTTGCTCGGTAACTGAATGTTTGCCAAAAGCTAGATATCACGCACGTTCGAAATATTTCTTTAACACCTTTCATAAATCAAAGTCAGGGCGCCTTAATACTATTGTTGTTAGTGGTTGGTGACTAACTTTCTCATTTATCGTCGATGTAAATGTATCAGATAATTTTATTCGAACACGTCAGTGATATTACCGGATCGAGCTTCAAAAATACTTCAGTTGGCGTCACTCTTGTTATTAAAATACCACGCCAGCGATTCTCATCTGTCTTTATTTTTCAGCACGTAACAGTTTTTTAAAATGCAAACGCCTCGGCCTGAAGATGCACCTTGTTGATATTTTTTCACATAACTTGTTACGGATATTCACCCAAAAGTTATTCTGCTTTTACAACGCATAATAAGTTTGGAGGTTCACTACCAGAGATCAATTTTTACAAATCATATGTTGCATTTAATTAAAGTACATTTTATATTTGTAAAATTTAGTTCAGTGTTGTAATACTTAATGTTACAAAGGCTAATATTGAAATTATCTTTTTATTGCATATCGAACTATCAGACTGAACTAGAAAGATAACTAACAGTTCAAATTGCTTAAGAAATACCGTACAAAAATGTTCGTTATTGCCAAATGCGGGGCTTTGCGGTTTTCAACATCCGATTGGTCGCGAAATGGAAACCACAGTGAGAATCAAATACTTTTTATTTGTAACATTTAGCCATAACTTCCTGCTACTTCTCTTCATACTCGCCGCTTCAACGTAGACATGACGCCTATGATTTCAGCCAATATTTCCTATACTGGTCTGCAGCTCACTGTGTAAGCCGAAATTCCGTCCTCATAGCCAGTGGTTCACGTGAGCGAAGAGATGGAAATCGGAGGGATTCAAGTCTGGACTATGTGTTGGGTGGTGGAATACTTCCCGTAAAAAAACACTGCATAAGCATCTTCGTTGCACACGCAGTGTGCTGCCAATAATTGTCATGGAGAAGAGAACACGTAACAGTTATGCGGGCTGCGTGAAATCAGGCGAAACCCCTCAACAGGCACTTTACACTTGCCAGGAGACACTGTTTCATAGACACCTTTACGTCCTCACTGTGCGCTCAGAGCTGAAAAGTGAGCCAAGGACAGTACTCAAAACATCTGCCAGAAGCTTCACTGGATTTTCAACGTGGTTTGAATTTGCGACTGATTGGAAGTTGAAAAAGATAATAATTGTATCTACTGAAAATTCAGCTTTTCTGCTTCAAATGAATTGTTTTAAGAATGACAAATGATAAATTGTAAAGCAATAGTAACGTCACATCTGAATGACTTCATCTAATGGTCGTTCCGAAAAACGTGAAAAGAGATAATCGTATTACATGTGTACACCTTTCCATAGTCGCAATATTTCCACCGCCCAACGCAGCAGCGCATTCAAGTTAATCTCTTCTTCACTTATAGACTCAGTGATGGAAGATACCGGCTCCCCGGAGAGTATAAATCTCTTAACGGACCAAGAATGCCGAGGCAGAATGTTGTTGAGACGCTGTTACAGTTGCCAACTGGAATACGGCGCAAAGAGGCTCTAAGCCGCCGTTTACCTGTTCCGCCAGCCCCTAATTACACGGCTGGTTTCTTGCTGCAGCTCCCGTTACGCCGTTTAAGGCACCCGCCGCTTAGCTCGGCGTTATTTATAACCAGCGCAGCACTCTGTTACTTGTGTTTTCCATCGGGCAGCACAGAAAGAATTGCTAATGTCCGCGGTCAGCACTCCGCGGAGTTGAATTTACTCGGTCTCTGTGCGTAATGTGACTCTGATGGCATGTCCACGACACAGTGCTACACAGAATGCCGCGCCGGGGCAAGTTCTCTTCCAATGACACTCAACATGCCCCGTACGTGGGAGCTCCATTACTGGAGAAACAGCAAAAGGTATCTCCACTGAGCAAATAATGTGCAGTAAACAGTAGCAGTCATTAACATATTTGCTGTGGACGTCTCCATTTTAACAAGAGATACGAGAATACGAAAATTGACACGAATCGACGGTTAAATTACTGAAACATTTAAGCAGCGCTACATTGCCATCTAATAAATAGAACCAAACACAGCACGTGTGTTGCATCGTAATGTTGAAAGAGCCGGGATACCGAATAGTGAAACACGGTTACTTAAACTGCCACACGACCAACTTACGCCCTCCCATTTGCACAATAATTTGTTCGCATTCTTAATCGGTTGTTGCTACAGGTGATATAACCTAATTTCGTTAACTACTACTTTTCATCCCATTTGGCGTCGCAGCCTACCGTCCCCTCTGGAAATAATAAATCCCACGCAATTAGCGTATTCCGGTACCAACTCTCACTAATAAATTTTATCATGCAATACAGTCGAAATGTATTCTACCTCGCCTAGCTCCTCTTTATTCTTATTTTACCCATCCATACAGCTTTTTACGTCTTTCTCTACCACAGAAATTCTGGCTCTTCTACGATTCACACATCCCGTATTACTCCGGCGTCTCTTCTAACTGTCGTTGTTTCGTCTCAGCCTCTGTTTTCATCCTTACGTTACGTATTTATCCGCAGTTGTCAAATCCTTGAACAGGAGCGAGTGAGTGGGGTAAATGTGTACATGCTCGTCTCGGAATACCAGATCATTTAAAACTTTGTATCTCATCTCTGTCGATTTCTTTCCTACACATTGGAACACTTTCAGCAAGTAGTACAGACTTCAGGCTTCATAGTATTGGCTAGACATGATTTTTTGGCTACTTCTTCTTCTGTTCTAAATCTCTGCACTCTTTCGGTCTTGGCTGACCTTTTCGTCAGTAACTAACTGAGCACTGTTTTCGTTCGATATTTTTTTTTTCGTTTAAGTCTCGTTCCTCTCGTCCTTAGAATCTTAATCTCTTCTCTTTCTTCGATAGGTAACTTTGTTATATTTGCCTCCTCTAGACTATCATGAATGTCTTTAGACTAATTCTCTTTGAAATGTCATATTTCAAAACCTTCTAGAGCTGCTGATGAAATGAACATTTATTAACTGCTAGCTTCCATGAATGTATCATACAATTATTTACTTTAGCTTGTCTCGTAACGTTTTACTGTGGCGTCGAAACCAAAAAGAAGGGTTTTTTTAGCTCCACAGAAACTGTCGTCAGTAACAAAACGCAGTGATATATTCAAACATTGTTCACACTGTCAGAATCATCCTCCAATGTGGACCAAGCTCTGCACACTCCGCAACATAACTTTATAGCTCTTATGACGATCGGTGGGCTGAAGCAGGTAGCTGATCAAGGTTTATTTAGGATTTAAAAAGTAAACAAACCGCTTTTTGGTCTACTAATGTTCGCTTAGTCGTAAAGGTTTCGGCTTATCGAGTCCAGACTCAGGAAATAACTGGTTGGCGTCCACACGAGGCATTATTGTACAGGAAACGGAATGCTAGAAACAAAGATACTATCAACACACACAGAATCTTTATTCGTGCGATTAGTTGAGAAATGTATAATCGTCTGTCATCACTAGAGTTATGCACCAACGTTGTTAAATCACAGTGTTAAATTACAGTTTACGAGCTGGATTGTGCCAAAGACATTACGTAACGAAAACACACAATATTAAAATATATAAGTTGTAATGAAAAACTAAGTAGGGCGCAATAACCATTCTATAGTGGTACAGATTTGCGGGATGTATGTGATTATTGGGACTGAATTCTGGGAGAGTATGGCTGGTTTGATGGATCAAGTTAAGCTTAAGAGTGAAACTGTGGTCAGCTGTAACTGATCGTTTAGAACCAGGTGGGGATTTGAGCTAAATCCTTGCTCATCTCTAGTGCTTCTAATAGGTTAAATTTTCTCCTGTTTGTTGACTATTTGCAGCACTTCTGTGGTGATGTTGTATCTGTGATCTGCCTTCAGCACATGTTCAACAAAAGTGCAGCCTGACTTGTGCACAGCTGACCAGTCTCGTTGCTGTAGGTTATTCCATCAGCAGTTCTCGGTGTATTTGATACGTAATTCTTTTCAATTATTTACTCCCTCTGGGACTGCACCTGCTCAAAACGGTGGGTCTCGGTTTTATCTTTCCGCAAGTCGTTGAGCTGTTGTTTCAACACCCGCTGTCCGGCTTCTAATAATCTCGATAGGAGACAGAAAAAGGCATTTCTCCTTCTGCGCATTGTATCTACTCATCATTTATTTTCCCGACAGACTATTTTATTAGGTACCAATCTCCGTCCATTTCAGGTTTTAGTCAATGACTGATCTCAAGTGAAAATAAAAGTTGCTGTATCCAGCCATGTTTATTATTGCATTGTGTATTGTGTGTATTGAACTGGGGATCTAGAAACGACGGAGAGGCTTCACCCTGCCGTAGCCCTCAGTCATTCACAACCACACAACAGGCCACAGCAGTCCACCCACCCCACCGCCGCCCCACACCGAACCCAGGGTTATTGTGCGGTTCGGCCTCCTGGCTGTGTTAAATTTTATGATCTTGCTATCGATTTCATGTTCGAAATTGCGTCCTAAGATTCTGAAAGTAGGTTATCCCTTCCAGTGTTAGATTATTTATTGTAATTTTAGATCTCATATCTCATTTTCCTTAGAATGTTCTAATCTTTGTTTTGTCAGTGGAAATGTTCATGTTACAATTAAAAGCCAGTAAATTAAGATGATAAACGGCTGTTTGAAGATGATCTTCATTCTCTTGAATTATTACTTGATCATCTGCGCATAGTAGAGTATAAAAACATTTCTCTCTGTTGGTCTGTATGCTGTAGGTGACAATTTGTCCCCAAGCCCTGACTAGGTCATCTACAGGGTGTTACAAAAAAATACGGCCGAACTTTCAGGAAACATTCCTCACATACAAATAAAGAAAATACGTTATGTGGACATGTGTCCGGAAACGCTTAATTTCCATGTTAGAGCTCATTTTAGTTTCATCAGTATGTACTGCTCAATGGAGCACGTTGTCATGATTTCATACGGGATACTCTACCTGTGCTGCTAGAACATGTGCCTTTACAAGTACGACACCACATGTGGTTCATGCACGATGGAGCTCCTGCACATTTCAGTCGAAGTGTTCGTACGCTTCTCAACAACAGATTCGGTGACCGATGGATTGGTAGAGGCGGACCAATTCCATGGCCTCCACATTCTCCTGGCGTCTACCCTCTTGACTTTCATTTATGGGGGCATTTGAAAGCTCTTGTCTACGCAACCCCAGTACCAAATGTAGAGACTCTCCGTGCTCGTATTGTGAACGGCCATTCTCCAGGGCTGCATCAGCGCATCAGGGATTCCATGCGACGGAGGGTGGATGCATGTATCCTCGCTAACGGAGGACATTTTGAACATTTCCTGTAACAAAGTGTTAGAAGTCACTCTGGTACGTTCTGTTGCTGTGTGTTTTCATTCCATGATTAATGTGATTTGAAGAGAAGTAATAAAATGAGCTCTAACGTGGAAAGCAAGCGTTTCCGGACACCTGTCCACATAACATATTTTCTTTTTTTGTGTGTGAGGAATGTTTGCTGAAAGCTTGGTCGTACCTTTTTGTAACACTGTGTATGCTAATGTTAGAACGTGTTAGAGAAAGGCCACATCCTTATCCCCTGTGTTACTGTCATTTGTTTTGAGAAGTTATCTCCATTTTCGATAGTAGTTTTGTCTCTTCGTAAACAGCTTTTACTGATATAATTTGATGCGTTGAGAAGACTCCTTCGATAATCTGGCACAGTAGGTGCCTACTGACTTCTTAACAATGCGGTTTCCGTTAATGGGAGTACCGCGGCCCTTTTGTAGCCCGTTAGGACGTTGCGAGGTGAGCCGCTGTGGTGACGTGGCCGCCCTCGTGTTGCAGGAGCCGCCGGGCGGGCGGTTCCCCGCCGGCCATGAGCGTGCCCGGAGCCGGGCACTGCCGCCTGACGACGCAGACGTCGACGCCGCCGCGCCATCACGCCGACTGGGACATCAACGACACCAGCATCCCCAGGGTGCGTACCTCGACTCTCCTCTGCTGCTCCGCTCACGCCGGGACTGCAGGCGCTTCAGACCACACTGACCCGCCGCAGTTACTGACCTTTCTGGATTCACGTTTGGCCTAACAGAGTAAACTTCGATGAGTCTCTTTTCAATCGGGTCCACAGTTACCTAGCACTTCTAAAATGGCTCCATGCCGCCTACAACAGCTGGATTTTCTTACATTTACGCATTACTGCACAGTTCAGGCCTTAGCCCGTTTTCAAGCACCGTTCGTTAGTTGTTTGGTCATCAAAAATCTCCGATGGCAAATATTGACATAATGGTCAATTGTCCATCCAGTCCATGTTGTACAGGCTGAGCAAAATAAACATGGTCTGAAACATACTAGTATTTCCTCCATTGAAATATAGGCTACCCGACTTACATCATCTGCTCCAGTTGCGCATCGTGAAAGTTTGGCTGCCTATCTTGAGGTGCAAGAAATATTTTCTAGGCTAATTTTATTTTGCCCAGTCTGTGTATAAAGTGCGCCTCGTAGCCTAATACTTATGAGTGAAGATCCCACGCGTATAAATAAAACGCCATTGGTATGTTGACATATCATGACATTAAAATCATACACAGGGTGTAAATTTTAAGTTGCCAAACCAGAATAACTCGAAAAATAAGCTTCACACGAAAAAACGTGTAGAATCCAAAGTTGATTATTTTCGAGGGGGTCGTCTGCTGGTGCTAAAATTAACCCGCCACCAACCCTCTGGTGGTGAAGTGGGAGGCAACTTTAAAATTTCCAACGGGAACCCACTTTTTTTAAATGCAGAATGACATTCTACATAAAAACTACGTACATTTTGTCTTAAACATTTGTTTTGACTCTTTGTAGTTGGCGCTGTAATCCAAAAATATCCATGTTCTCATTTTTGTGTGCAATATGGTTACGGATAGATAAAAAATGCTTATTTACTTCGTAAACTTTGATTCGCTAAAACTGAATTTTGTCACCTCAGTGTGTACCTTTCTTTATGTACACTACTGGCCATTAAAATTGCTACACCACGAAGATGACGTACTAGGAAGAAGATGCTGTGATATGCATTCACACTAGGTGGCCCCTGTGGCGACACCCACAACGTGCTGACATGAGGAAAGTTTCCAACAGATTTCTCATACACAAACACCAATTGACCGGCGTTGCCTTGTGAAACGTTGTTGTGATGCCTCCTGTAAGGAGGAGAAATGCGAACCGTCACGTTTCCGACTTTGATAAAGGTCGGATTGTAGCCTATCGCGATTGCGGTTTATCGTATCCCGACATTGCTGCTCGCGTTGGTCGAGATCCAATGACTGTTGGCAGAATATGGAATCGGTGGGTTCAGGAGGGTAATACGGAACGCCGTGCTGGATCCAAACAGCCTCGTATCACTAGCAGTCGAGATGACAGGCATCTTATCCCCACGGCTGTAACGGATCGTGCAGCCACGTCTCGATCCCTGAGTCAACTGATGGGGACATTTGCAATACAACAACGATCTGCACGAACAGCTAGACGACGTTTGCAGCAGCACGGACTATCAGCTCGGAGACCATGGCTCCGCTTACCCTCGACGCTGCATCACAGACAGGAGCGCCTGCGATGGTGTACTGAACGAAAAACCTGGGTGCACGAATGGCAGAACGTCATTTTTCGGATGAACCCAGGTTCTGTTTACAGCATCATGATGGTCGCATCCGTGTTTGGCGTACTCGCGATGAACGCACATTGGAAGCGTGTATTCGTCATCGCCATACTGGCGTATCACCCGGCGTGATGGTATGGGGTGCCATTGGTTACACGTCTCGGTCACCTCTTGTTCGCATTGACGGCGCTTTGAACAGTGGATGCTACATTTCAGATGTGTTACGACCCGTCATTCGATCCCTGCGTAACCCTACATTTCAGTAGGATAATGGACGACCGCATGTTGCAGGTCCCGTACGGGCCTTTCTGGATACAGAAAATGTTCGACTGCTGCCCTGGCCAGCACATACTCCAGATCTGTCACCAATTGAAAACGTCTGGTCAATGGTGGCCGACCAACTGGCGCGTCACAATACGCCAGTCACTACTCTTGATCAACTGTGTTGAAGCTGCTTGGGCAGCTGTACCTGTACACGCCATCCAAGCTCTGTTTGACCCAATGCCCAGGCGTATCAAGGCCGTTATTACGGCCAGAGGTGGTTGTTCTGGGTACTGATTTCTCAGGATCTATGCACCCATGAGTACCCGTTTATCATCTGCATTTCTTTTTGGTGTAGCAATTTCAATGGCCAGTAGAGTATATCATTCGTCGGAATGCAAGGTGGGAAGAGGCAGTGCAACGTGAACCTCGCTGCCCAGAAAATTGGGATAAATTATCGGAATGTGGCTCTCCAGGAGTGAGGCTGTACTGTGCTGTGTGCCCGGCAGGTGAGCGAGTTCGACCGGTGGCAGGAGTGGGCAGATGGCCACTGCCGGCTGGTGTACCCGGCGTCCAGCGAGGAGGCAAAGCGGCACGCGTCCGGCTGGGCCATGCGCAACACCAACAACCACAACGTGCACATCCTCAAGAAGTCCTGCCTGGGCGTGCTCGTCTGCTCGCTGCGCTGCGTGCTGCCGCACGGCGACAAGGTCCACCTGCGGCCCGCCATCTGCGACAAGGCGCGCAAGAAGCAGCAAGGTAGGCGGCAGCGCACAGTGGCGGCAGCGCTGACGAGTCTTATTCAAGGAACACCACTATAGGTCTAGACTAAGAAAACAGCGTCAACGTTGCTTGGAGGTTATAGTACCAACTTCAAGTTGTAGTTGAAAATGTTCGTAATTTATTTGTTTATGCAGTCATTTGAACTACCTCAGGGCCAGAATGGCTCTGACAGAAGTAAAGCTGTAAGGACGGGGCGTGAGTCGTGCTTGGGTAGCTCAGTTGGTAGAGCACTTGCCCGCGAAAGGCAAAGGTCCCGAGTTCGAGTCTCGGTCCGGCACACAGTTTTAATCTGCCAGGAATTTTCACATCAGCGCACACTCCGCTGCAGAGCGAAAACCTCATTCTGGGAACATACCCCAGGCTGTGGCTAAGCCATGTCTCCGCAATATCCTTTCTTTCAGGACTGCTAGTTCCGCAAGATTCGCAGGAGAACTTCTGTAAAGTTTGGAAGGAAGGAGACGAGGTACTGGTAGAAGTAAAGCTGTGGGGACGGGGCGTGAGTCGTGCTTGGGTGGCTGAGTTCGTAGATCACTTGCTCGTCAAAGGCAAAGGTCCCGAGTTCGAGTCTCGGTCCGGTACGCAGTTTTAATCAGCCAGGAAGTTTCATAATATCAGGGCCTTTCCTGCATGTAACGAGACATCGTCAATAGTTCAAAGTTATTTTAAGCAGAATACAGGTGGGGTGTACATAGATACAGGACCCCCAAAAACGCAGCATGTTACCATGCCTAATACGGTGTAGGAAAAGCGTTGACATCCAAAACAGCATCCAGTCGACTCAGAATAGGTAGATACAGATCCTGTACAGTTTATAAGCGAATCTTACACCATTCGTCTTGCAAAATACTGTCAATTTCAGCTAACGATAATGGAGATGGTTAGTGATCGAGCACCCCTCTGTTCAAATTAGACCACAGAAGCTCAATAATAGATATTGTGATTTTGCTGCCCAGGAGAGATCGACAGTTCATCCTAATGCTCGCAAAACCAGTCCTTCAATTGTTCAAAAACAGTCGCATTTATTATTATTATACCCCCAACCGGTTTCAACCCGACGTAGGGGTCATCTTCTGGGCGTTTACACTACTGGTCGACTGCTGGTGGTGTCACTCCTGTCTAGTGTCATAGTTTCCTGCCGTTATGTAGACAGGTGTGACACCACCAGCAGTCGACCAGTGGTGTAAACGCCCAGAAGATGACCCCTACGTCGGGTTGAAACCGGTTGGGGGTATAATAATAATAAATGCGACTGTTTTTAGTGTCATAGACAGGTGTGACACCACCAGCAGTCGACCAGTGGTGTAAACGCCCAGAAGATGACCCCTACGTCGGGTTGAAACCGGTTGGGGGTATAATAATAATAAATGCGACTGTTTTTAGTGTCATAGTTTCCTGCCGTTATGTAGACAGGTGTGACACCACCAGCAGTCGACCAGTGGTGTAAACGCCCAGAAGATGACCCCTACGTCGGGTTGAAACCGGTTGACGGTATAATAATAATAAATGCGATTAAGACTGTTTTTGAATAATTGATTAATCATACCAATCGCTCCTTCATCTCCACAAGTATGTTGTCCAAAAACCAGTCCTTGGCTATGCGAACTGTGTGAGCAGGGTTCTTGCTGTCTTAGGTCACAGTATCACCATTGAAGAACAAACACTGTACTATGGGATGGACCTCACCAGCCAAAATCGTCACATAATTCTTGACAGTAATGTGACCTCGCACAGTAACCATAGCTGTCCAAATAATCGCCGAACCCACGTCACATTTCACTCTTGAGACGTAAACTTGGCCAGAAGTTGGAAAGAAGACTCATTCGACCAAATGAGAATTTTTCATTGCTCTGAGTTTCACGTTTTATGACTTTGGCACTACTGATGCGTGGTTTTGGAATACCAGCTCGCCCTGCAGTTCTCTGCTTATGGAGCTCCCTCCGTGTTGTTTTGATGCTGACAGAGTTCACGAGTGCGGAATTCTGTTTTGTAGTGACTTTTGCAACTGATGTCCTCTTATTTTTCGTCACAATCCTTCTCAATGACAATCAGTCACGGTCACCCCACACACACTGTGATCCGCGTTCTAACTTACAGGATGATGTCTTCCGCCTTCACTGCATTAGGTGTAAATTTCCACACGGTGCCTATTGAAACACGAAACAGCTCAGCTACCAGCATCGACATTATGATCAGTTTCGAAGTCACTGAGCTCCGATATAATGCACTCACACCTACACAGAAAATTGTTTTACCACTACTGACGCTTGTATTGGAGACATTGCATAGGCGCTGTTCGTGGTCGGAATACAACACTGCAGCCTAAACGCTTGACTGGCATCTACATTTATTTCAAGCATGGACTTCTCGCAGTAATTCCATACTTTTGTCCACCTCCTGTATAATATAAGAACAAGAATAACACGTAAGTAATCATAATAATATGTATAGTACATAATGAGTATATAATCACAATCGTCCACATGTACAAAATATACTCTACTGATTACTACACCTATTGCTATTACTATTATATACTGCTCACATAGATTTAAGAATCTCTGGAAATTTGTCAGTAATATAAAAACTGCATCAACATTTTTACACACCACATTGGTCAAGTAAAAAGGTAAAAAGGTTGAAGAACCTAGGAGAGGAAATGAATTAGAAAAATTTGCTGTATTAGAAAGGAACACAAAATGGAAAGGGAGTCAGGAATAACAAAAAATATATAAAATAAAGAGTGGATATCAAGAAGTGCCAGAGTAATGCATTACAATATGGCAGTGAAACTGGAATGCCTCTATGCAAGTGAATACGTACCACTGAATTATAAATTAGACACACTAAAAATATTAGAGAGAACATTTTTGGTCCCATAAGAAGCAAACGAATCTGGCAGTTAAAAGGTATTGATCAGGAATATCGCAATACATATTTTTGACATAAATACAGGATGAATGACAATAAGCTGACGAAACACATCTACGAGTGTCTCACGGAACAGAAACCATCAATAAAATGGATGTGAGGAACTAGGAAAAATTTACACGAACGAAACATAA
Source organism: Schistocerca gregaria (assembly GCF_023897955.1). Taxonomy (NCBI): domain Eukaryota; kingdom Metazoa; phylum Arthropoda; class Insecta; order Orthoptera; family Acrididae; genus Schistocerca; species Schistocerca gregaria. The sequence goes on from NC_064924.1 coordinate 45,109,684, forward strand.
AAGTATTTCCACACACACAGACACACATATGAAAAAAAACTGAAAAAAATACTGAACGAAATGTAAAGACTCTGCGAGAAGGAAATGAGATCGTCGCGTATCCGCTAGATGGCCCAAACGAAAGGAATTCATTCGATAATATGTACAAAACAGAATTCCGTGCATTTCAGTCTTATTCAAATTGTGTTCAGCGATTTCCTCATTACATTCTTGATGAATGTGTATATTGACATCGAACGAAATGTGTGGCAGCAGCATAATAGGTTTCAAATGTAGAGAAGGACTTCACTGGTTAGAGGAAGAATGAGAAGTAATAAGTTAAGGTTAGCAGATGAGATGCAGGGAAGACAAGAGAAACAGATGAGCATTGTTTACAGTATGACACGAATACTGGTTCACTGATGGATTGAAGGAAAGCGGCTGCAGTATGCCAAGAAGAAAAATATATATTTATGTTAGCAAATAAAATTTCAGTCTTTTTTTTTTTAATGCAGAGTGGTTTTGTGTGGGACAGAGGTTACTGGTTAGTGGATTCCAGGATCATATAGCTGAAATAGATACGGAGCTAAGGAAGACGACACGTTGAGGTCCTGTCGACGGGTAGGTCATTAGAGGCGGAAGAAAAAGACAGGTATCTTGGCATACTTGTTGCATAATCAGTGTGTTCTTAGTTTATTGATATAAGTATTACAGTTTATTTCGTCAGGCGAATCAAACAGTACTTTTTGAATTACTTATCTCGCATGTTCAGTTTTTGGAAATAATAGTTAATAGTAGTCAACAATGGATAATGTAGTCATGAGTTATATTATTTAGCGTGGCTGATATTCCAAATAAAGACACACAGGCATGAAATATGTTCGTATACTCCATTTATTGACTTTTAAACGTTTTGGGTTGAGTTTACATAAAAACTTTGACTTACTGACACTGTCTTATGGTGTGCCATGATCTGAACTTGCACTGTTTAACTGGTGACATAGTCCGGTTTGGCGGGCGCAGCAGCCGATGTATATATAAGTTCTAACAATAAAAACTAGATCACCTATTACTGACAGTAGTATTTTAACTAAATTATAATTGCAAAAATTGATTACAGAAATACTCAAAGCTGCCATGGCGTACTTAATAAAACGTAAACATAGAATTTATAGTCAGTGTTGGGTAGTTTACATTCTTTTAGCCTTATGTTTCCATCGTAAGAAGTTTTAACCATTAAAAGATTATTTTAATGAAACATGTTATTACTTTGCCAGACATGTTGTTATTATTTTTGCCAGAACTTTTGATCGTATAGAGTGATGTTGTGTTTTCAGTTCTATTTGATATTACTAGACTACTAGGTATATAACAGTGTATAATCACAAACAAAGATTTGTTCTGTAAAATTAGGTAATAGTCATATTAATTACGCTTGCGTGTAACACAGTAAATCAACAGTTATAATGAGTGGAAAATAAAAGTTGCAATGTTAAGCATTAACGTACGTAGTGCATGGTCTATCAACGTTTTTACACTACAGAGCCAAAGAAACTGCTGCACCTGCTTAATGTCGTATAGGACCCCCGCAGAGCGCATAAGTGCCGCGACACGACCTGGCGTGGACTCGACTAATGTCTGAAGTAGTGCTGGAGGGAAATGACACAATGAATCCTGCAGGGCTGTCCATAAATCCGTAAGAGTACGAGGAGGTGGAGATCTCTGCTGAACAGCACGTTACAAGGCATCCCACATATGCGCAATAATGCTCGTTTGTGGGGAGTCTGGTAGCCATCGGAAGTGTTTAAACTCAGAAGAGTGTTCCTCTAGCCACTCTGTAGCAATTTAGACGTGTGGGGTGTCGCATTGTCCTGTGGAATTGCCCAAGAACGACGGAATGCACAATGGACGTGAATGGAAGCAGGTAATCAGACAGAGTGCTTACGTACGTGTCACCTGTCAAAGTCCTATGTAGACTGTCATGGGTCCCTTATCACTCCAGCTGCACACGTCCCACACCACTACAGAGTCTCCACCGGCTTGAACATTCCAATGCTGACGTGCAGGGTCCATGGATTAATGAAGTTGTCTCCATACCCGTACATGTCCATTCACTCGATACAATTTAAAACGAGACTCGTCCGACCAGGCAACAAGTTTCCAGTCATCAACAGTCTAGTATCGGTGTTGACGGGCCCAGGCAAGGCGTAAAGCTTTGCGTCGCGCAATCAAGGGTACACGAATGGGCCTACAGTTCCGAATGCCCATATCGATGAAGTTTCGTTGAATGATTCGCACGCTGGCACCTGTTGACAGCTCAGCATTGAAATGTGAATGAATCTGTGGAAATGTTGCACTTCTATCACGATGAATGATTCTCTAGAGTCGTCTTTGGTCCCGTTCTTTCAAGATCTTTTTGCGACCCCACTGTTGTCGGAGATTTGATGTTTTACCGGATTCCTGATATTGGCGGCACATTCGTGAAATGGACGAAGCCGGCCGTTGTGGCCGAGCGGTTCTAGCCGCTTCAGCCTGGAACGGCGAGACCGCTATGGTCGCAGTTTATACATCTACATGGATTCTCTGCAAATCACATTTCAGTACCTGGCAGAGGGTTCATCGAACCACCTTCACAATTCTCTATTATTCCAATCCCGTACAGCGCGCGGAAAGAATGAACACCTATAGCTTTCCGTACGAGCTCTGATTTCCCTCATTTTATCGTGGTGATCGTTCCGCCCTATGTAGGTCGGTGTCAACAAAATATTTTCTCATTCGGAGGAGAAAGTTGGTGACTGGAATTTCGTGAGAAGATTCCGTCGCAACGAAAAACGCCTTTCTTTTAATGATATCCAGCCCAAATCCTTTATCATTTCTGTGACACTCTCACTCATATTTCGCGATAATACGTAAGGATCCCACACCGCGCAGCAGTATTCTAAAACAGGATGGAAGAGCGTAGTGTAGGCAGTCTCGAATCCTGCCTCTGCTATGGATATGTGTGATGTCCTTAAGTTAATTAGGTTTAAGTAGCTCTACGTTCTAGGGGACTGATGACCTCAGATGTTAAGTCCCATAGTGTTCAGAGCCATTTGAAGCATTTGAACTAAATGGTCGAACTGGAAGATCGCCGCTTCATCACTACCTAGGAGATGCTGTGTCCCATCGCTCGTGCGCCGACTATAACGCCACGTTCAAACTCACTCACATTTCGATAACTTGCCATAGTAGCAAAAGTAACTGTTCTCAGAACGGCCCCCAACACTTGTTGTCTTATATAGGTGCCGCCGACCGCAGCGAGATATTCCGCTGTTTACATACATCTGTATTGGAATACGCATGTCTATACCAGTTTCTCTCGTGCTTCAATGTAGTAAAAGGTTGCATCGTATTCTACAATTAGTTCGTCTCGCTGTGTTATATTGCACCAAGCTTTGGCGCTTCAATGTAGTAAAAGGCTGTATCGTATTCTACAATTAGCTCGTCTCGCTGTGTTACATTACAGCAAGCTCTGGCGCTTCAATGTACTAAAAGGCTGTATCGTATTCTAAATTAGTTTGTCTCGCTGTGTTACATTACAACAAGCTTTGGCGCTTCAATGTAGTAAAAGGCTGTATCGTATTCTACAATTAGTTCGTCTCGCTGTGTGACATTAGAGCAAGCTTTGGCGCTTCAATGAAGCAAAAGGCTGTATCGTATACTACAATTAGTTCGTCTCGCTGTGTTACATTACAGCAAGCTTTGGCACTTCATTGTAGTAAAAGGTTGAATCGTATTCTACAATTAGTTCGTCTCGCTGTGTTATATTACAGCAATCTTTGGCGCTTCAATGTAGTAAAAGGCTGTATCGTATTCTACAATTACTTCGTCTCGCTGTGTTATATTGCAGCAATCTTTGGCGCTTCAATGTAGTAAAAGGCTGTATCGTATTCTACAATTAGCTCGCCTCGCTGTGTTATATTACAGCAAGCTTTGGCGCTTCAATGTAGTAAAAGGCTGTATCGTATTCTACAATAAGTTCGTCTCGCTATGTTGTATTACAGCAAGCAGGCAGAACGCAATTTGTGTGGGCATCTGAACACCGAAGGGCGATGACGAGAAGGACCGTTTTGTTGTGCACAGGCAAGCCGTGCCCGAACCGGCAGTGCTCGGGGCGGCTGGAGATCCTGGCGTGCCGCGGCCACTGCGGCTACCCCGTGACGCACTTCTGGCGCCACACGGAGCACGCCATCTTCTTCCAGGCCAAGGGCGTGCACGACCACCCGCGGCCCGAGGCCAAGTCCGCGTCGGAGGCGCGCCGCAGCCTGGGCGCCGGGCGCCGCGTGCGCGGTCTGGCGGTGCTGCTGGCCAGGGACGCCGCTCTGGGCTCCAAGGTGCGTGCCGCCGCTCTGCTACCTGCTGCCTGCTCCGGCGTTGCTGACGTCACTCAAGTAGTCTGAAGTTTGAGCACAGGGCTGATGCAGTTCTCCATGCTACTCTATTGTCTGAAACCCTCTTCATTTCCGAACAACTGCTGCAACCTACATCCCGCTGAATCTGCTTACTGTATTCATCTCTTGGTCTCCCTCTACGATTTTACACCCTCCCCCCACCCCCACCCTTCTTTTAGCCAGGTTGTGCAACAAATTTCTCCCCCCCCCTCCCCAATTCTATTCAGTACCTCCTCATCAGTTTTGTATTACCTAATTTTCAGTATTCTTCTGTGGCACCACATTTCAAAACCTTCTATTCTCTTTTTTTCTAATCTATTTTTCATCCATATTTTACTTCTATACATAGATATAAGGTGTTACAAAAAGTTACGGCCAAACTTACAGGAAACATTCCTCACACACAAAGAAAGAAAATTTGTTATGAGGACATGTGTCCGGAAACGCTTACTTTTCATGTTAGAGCTCATTTTATTCCTCTTCAAATCACATTAATCATGGAATGGAAACACACAGCAACAGAACGTACCAGCGTGACTTCAAACACTTTGTTACAGGAAATGTTCAAAATGTCCTCCGTTAGCGAGGATATATGTATCCACCCTCCGTCGCATGGAATCCCTGATGCGCTGATGAAGCCCTGGAGAAGGGCAGATTGTATCACAGCCGTCCACAATCCGAGCACGAACAGTCTCTACATTTGGTACCGGAGTTGCGTAGACAAGAGCTTTCAAATGCCCCCATAAATGAAAGTCAAGAGGGTTGAGATCAGGAGAGCGTGGAGGCCATGCAATTGGTCCGCCTCTACCAATCCATCGGTCACCGAATCTGTTGTTGAGAAGCGTACGAACACTTCGACTGAAATGTGCAGGTGCTCCATCGTGCATGAACCACATGTTGTGTCGTATTTGTAAAGGCACATGTTCTAGCAGCACAGGTAGAGTACCCCGTATGAAATCATGATAACGTGCTCCATTGAGCATAAGCGGAAGAACATGGGGCCCAATCAAGACATCACCAACAATTCCTGCCCAAACGTTCACAGAAAATCTGTGTTGATGACGTGATTGGACAATTGCGTGCGGATTCTCGTCAGCCCACAACTGACGAAACTAAAATGAGCTCTAACATGGAAATATTAAGCATTTCCGGAGACATGTCCACATAACATATTTTCTTTATTTGTGTGTGAGGAATGTTTCCTGAAAGTTTGGCCGTACCTATCATCCAGAAATTAAAAAGTAGGAGACTGCAATGGGCTCGACATGTGGCCTGAATGGAAAACAACAGGATCGCCAAGAAAGCATATGAAGGAACTCTCCAGGCAACAAGACCATTGGGCCGACCTCGTATAAGGTGGGAAGATGACATAGAGAAGAACATCGCAGCATTAGGAATTTCCGCAGGGTGGAGAGAGGCTGCGAGAGATACAAGGCGGTAGAAGCAGGTCGTTGATGCAGCGCTTGGTCTACAGGGCCTGTGATCGCAGAGAATAATATATAACATATATATATATATATATATATATATATATATATATAAGCAAATATAAATATATAACTAATGTATATAAACAAGTTATACATAACACCTTTGAAAAAACATGATACATAGTTCTAACATATAAAACGAATGGGCTACTTTTCACATTTTATAATAGATGATATGCAGGCACAATAGTGTCTGTTTTTTAATGCAAGTTGATCATTCAACAATTTTTTTGAATTTAGGTGGGAATGTTTAGATATTTCAAATTCTTCTAAAACTTTTATTTTGTAGCCCTTGTCAGCTATACGTAAAATTTCCATGTTAAACAAGGTTGGAGGAGGAAGTGTGTGTTTCGTTGTTTTGAGATGTTCTGCAAAAGTTGACAGAGATGAATTCTCGCCGTTTTATACGTCTCATTACTGTATAGTCAAGGTCTAAAGATTTATAATATCCCTAGTTTTGTAGGCTTCTAAAGATGACAAATTAATTAGTCGAAAGCGGTAATGAAAATTTATCAATAACTCATAAAGTAATAAATTATTTTCGGTGCTCAATAAGATTGCCAATTAAGGGTATCCAGATCTCTTATATACTATACTCAAACGACATGATGCTAGTGAGTTTTTACCTTAAAATAAGCCGTCTCAGCATTAACGTCGTTAGGTTCAAAAGACCCGGTTTTGCCCCATCTGCAGTGTAAAATGAGATACCCTCTTACATGAATGGAGGAACCTGAAAACAAGAAAAATTTTATTCTACTGCAAAAAAATATATGAAAACATATACGAGGGACGTTCACTAAGTAATGCAACACATTTTTTTCTGAAAGTAGATTGGTTTTATCCAGTACGCCAATACACCATATTATTTCCTCTTTTGGCTACAAAACCCTATTTTCCTACGTAATCTCCGTTCAATACGACGGCCTTACACCCTCTTAGTTGGAGGTCCTGTATGCCCGCGTGGTACCACTCTGCAGGTCCACATCGGAGCCAACACCTTGTTGCGTCAACAACCTCCCCATCACTCACGTACCGCTTCCCGCGGAGTACATCCTTATTGGGCGAAACAGATGGACATAGGAAGGTGCGAAATCCAGGATGAGGAAGAACTGTCCAATGAAATTTTGTGAGCTCTTCTTGGATGCACAGACTTGTATCAGGCCCTGTGTTGTCATGGAGAAGGAGAAGTTCGATTGCATTTTTGTGGTGACGAACATTCTAAAAGCCGGTTTTGAATTTCCTTGGAATATGTGGAGCCGGGCGGCACGGGGGAGGTCGGACAGGTTTTCGCGACTTTGTAATGATGAAAGACACCTTGGTCAACGACTCACCGTGCTTTAGTTCACCCTCAGATCTCCACAGACGTTACGCAGTCGCCTCTGAAAATCTGTTATGCATTTTGTAAGCCACATATACCGACGCGACCTGTCGCAGCTTCATGAAACTATAAAGGCTGAAGCAGGAATATTCCATTACGTCCCATAATAAATTCTGCATTGTTTTCAACATAAAATGGCCTAGAAAAGAAATGTGTTGCATTACTTTACACAGTGCCTCTCCTATAAATCCTTATAAATACTACCAAAAGCGTCATAAATGTATTTTAAGTACCAAATCTAGTTTCTACAGGAAACTTCAAATTTTCAAAATATTACACTAATATAGACAAGGTTCTCAATAACTGGTCGTAGTAAAGAACAAAAACACACATTATTAAAAACAGAAATCGCAGACGAAGCAGCTTTCTTCCTCAACATCGGAATATTGTTCACGAGGCCAGCCACGATGAGACAGACAATGGATCCAACCATTCTTCGACAGTCAGTCTGAATGCAGCCGTATGTGTTTTTCGACTGCGTCTTCTTCACCTGATGAAGTCAAACTAACCTTTTTTTTTTCAATTTTTTTGAGCCAGTCCATTCTTCATATAAATGTCATTTTCTGCTTCTTCGACCCCTTTACGGCTGGGACCATTTGATTCTTCACCATAAAGAGTTTTCGTTTTGAATTTTTATTTTCTACTTTCTCTTTCCAGGATTTTTCTTTGGCTTACAAATAATATCTGCTTGGAGAGGAAGTCAGTGTTGCTCTATTGTCACTTTTCCTATTGGTTAATTTTTTCCACTATCTACCAAGTTAACTTTTTGAGAAGACCTTAGAACCTTTGGTACACAGAAAGGTCGATCACGAACTTCCAGCAACTGTCACTAATCTGTCCGATGTCATTTCTGAGGTCCCACGAACAGCTACCAATTCATCCTGTGGTTCAGGACAGTTATCGGTTGTACGAGATTCAGTAAATTAGAACCGGAGCACATCGACTTGAGTGGCGTCATCTTGAAATATTTCAACTGCTGATGATTCCTCGTCTTGTGGTGCTTTGTATTGTGGTTCTATTCTTTTCTTTTAAATTCGGGAAAACCGGTGTTGGCTTGGTTTTGCCTTACCTTGTCTACCCAGTTTTGCCCTCCTCTACACCTTCCCCCCCCCCCCTTACCCCCCTAGTGACAAACTGAACAAATGTGACATGTGACTTTGGAAAGTTAACATTCACATTACGTTCATCAGATAGACATTGAAATCCACTTAAAGTCGTGTTTAATCGAATTCATTATATAGCTATTTCTTATCAAGTAATGTTTCTCTTTAAACTATTGCTCCAATAACGGAGAAATTTTGAGGAGAAACATTAAACCAGACTAGAAGGGAAAGTAAAAGGAATCCGCTAATGATGATAATCTACAACTCCCCGAAATGGATGAAGCTAGGGTTCTGAGCGTTATTAGACACGCACCCGGATTGACCCCATACGCTGTTTTACCCAGATCTCCACTAATTAGAGGTATGTACGAACGCGAATATGCCCTTCACGAGACAACTTTCACGCTGTACAGACGGTTAAGAAAAGCAAAAACATGACACTAATGGTATTTTTTGTGTCATCAGTCATCTGGCCGGTTTTTTGCGGTCAGCCACTACTTCGTCTCCTGTGCCAATCTGTTAATCTCAGAATAGCACTTGCACCCAACTTCTTCAGTTATATGTTAGATATACTCCAATCTCTGTCTTCCCCTAAAGGGTTTTACCCTGTACAGCACCCTCTAGTACCATCGAAGTTATTCCCTGATGTATTATCACACATCTCACCTTCTTTTCCCTTCCTCCAGTCAGTGGTCTCCGTACTTTTCTTCCCTCGCCGAGTCTGGGGAGAACCTCTTCATTCCTTCCTTACCATTCCAACCGATATTCAACATCATTCTGTAGAACCACGTCCCAAACGCTTCGAGTCTCTTCTTTTCCGGTTTCCCTACAGTCCCGGTTTCATTTCTGTACATCCCGTGTTCCAGACGAACATTCTCAGAAATTTCTTCCTCATATCAAGGCGCTTATTTGATACTAGTAGACGTATTTCGGCCAGATGATCCCTCTTTGCATGTGACAGCCTCTTTGTGCGTCCTCTTTGCTTCGCCCGTCATAAATTATTTTGTTTCGAATATAGCATCATTCCTTCACATCATCGACTTCTAGTCCCCGATTCTCACTGATCTCATTTGTGCAACTCCTAGTCGCTTTCGTCTTCTTCGCTTTTACTCTCAGTCCATATTCTGTGCTCAATAGACTGTTCACTTTGCTCAGGATGACCTGTAATTCTTCCTCGCTTCCACTGAGTACAACAATGTCTTTTCCTTCAAGCTGAATTTTAATCCCACTCCTCAAATATTGGATTTCACGTTTTCAGAGTCTTGAAAGGCGATGTGTTTTAATTGGTAAAAACCATTCAGAAGCCAAGATCGCATAAAATATTTCTTAATTTAAGGCAACTGGTTTCAACTGTCTTTGCCGTCACCTTCAGGTCTTAAATATTTTTTTTTGTTGAAGGACATGTAGATGGACTTGGCCTTTTCGACAAGATCCTTCAAATTTTTGAAAATTTTAGCGATGACAAACGTTTATAATGGGCTGAGTTTTGTCCAGTTGACGTCATTTGCGTGAGGTTAAGCGTAAAATGAACATATTTTACAACAAAAAGATGTTTAAGACCTGAAGATGACGGCAAATACTGTTGAAATCGGTTGTCTTAAATAAAGAAATATTTTATGCGATCTTGGCTTTTGAAAGGTTCTTAACTCCTCAAATACTCTTTTATTTTCGCCGTTCCTCTTTAGCTGTACAGATTGTACAGTAGGGGATATGAATTGCATCCCTTTCTTGCACACGTTGTTAATGCGACCACTTTGTGCTGTCTTCTTCCCTAATCGTTTCTCCTTTCGTGTTAAGTTACCCACCTTTGTCTATAGCTTAGACCTATTCTTCTGAAAATTTCGAACATTCTTCTCAATTTTACACTGTCGAACACTTTATGTAGTTATACACATCCTATGAAGGTCTCTTGACTTTTTTTTTAAGTCTTGCTTTCACTATTATTAAACGCAGCGCCAAAACTAGCTCTCTGATGACGTCACCTTTCCTAAAACCAAGCGGATGGTCTCACGAAAATGTTCAGGTTAAATATCCATTTTTCGCAACACTGTTTTCTTTAAAAACTAACTGTAAAAAAATTACTCGGCTAGTTCCTGAGTTCCCATTGTTTTAACAATAACCACTGACAAATTTCAAAGCAAAAGAAATGTCAACACATCAGTAGCGCCCTCAGTTGGTGTTCTGTGAAGAGATAAAGGGCGAGCCTCGTATCTTCAAGGTCACGCCACCTGATAGTCGCCGCTTTGTGCACTTCCGTTTATCGCCGGTTCGCTGTCTATCTTGGCAGGAAGTCATCGCGTCATAACCGCTGACGTCACGCTAGTCTCTTCCGAGTAAGATGGCACCGTGCTTATACAGTCGCGACATATTCCGTAGGAGCAGTCTTCAAGTCGATCCTAATGTACATTCCCACGGTTTCGCACAGTTTCCTGGTAGCACAGGACGATTCTCCAAACAAGTCCACGACCGGTTTCCTCGCTCTCGTTCTACCAGGTTTTTTCCGTAAGAGCGTGCAAAAATGTAACAGAACACAGAGAATGCTCCACTGAACAATTTGAGATAGGAAACCTGGGGTCGGAGAAGTCAGCTTAAGGAGATATGGAAGTAAACTTGTCTGCCACTTTGTGTAGCATTACTATTTTCCAGCTTATTTTCAACTAACATGCGTACAAGTTTACACGTCCTGTGAGGTTTATTTACTTGTACGTTCTTTATTTCCTGCAAGGAAACAAGGAGGACGATCCCGATTACCAGGAAGTCATGATGCAGGTTTTGTTTACTTTACTTGTCCATAAGCTGGCTCTGTTTTATTGTATTTACACTGTTCCATGACAGGACGTGCTATGTATCAAAGACAGACCCATTCATTACTCTGTGCTATTCAGGGATGTACAGTACAATACGATGGATCCGCAGACGTACAGTTTCGCAGAACTCACTGACATGCAACTTGTGCATGTGGAAGTACGTTGCAACGCTCTCGCTGCTGAAGGGCTGTACAGGGAACGACTTCCTAACAGGCTTCATCCGTCACGATGAATGACGAATGCGGGAGACTGGTTCGCTGGAAAGGAGAAGCGAGGGACCTGGCAACATGAGGACCACACCAGGGATATTTGTCCGGGTGCGTCGGGATCTTGTTCGCCGATTCATGCTTCCATTGAGGTTGATGGCTGTCAGTCTCAGCACGTTTTGTGAGATACAGTACTAGTAGTAAGTTAATTGTGTCAATGATGGTATTTCCAGTTAATTCTAAGTAATTTAAATAAAAAAGTACACAGTAATGTGGTTTTATTCCTGTTATCGCCTCAAGATGGCTGCTCTGATTCCAGGTTCCCTACATCAAATTGTTCAATGGAGCATCCTCGATGTCCTGTTAAATTTTTGCGCGCTTTTACCGAAATGCCTTGTATAGATGAGCTTGACTCGTTTCATTGTAAACAATAATATCACTGTAGGAACGTCGTTTCTTAAATCGGCTTTCATCTTCTCGGAAGAATGTGTCAGCTCGAACTGTTATTTGAGATTTCGTAGTAAAATTTGTGTGCAGCATTCAGCAAGCTGTTGCCTCTGCAGTTTCCACATTCGTACATATTCCTTTCTTTTGAACAGAGAGATAACTTCCGATGTGTTCCGCGAGTTGCGGATCTCGCACCTTTGCCATCTTATGTTGATAACAATGAAATATAAATGAACATACAGCTAGACACACAGAGATACTAAATATGTACGGGTACTACCTTAACTAACCAAAGCTACTTAAAACCAACGTAATCTACGCTTATTTAGGATAGTCTACGGTAGCCTACTGTAGTTTTGCAACTCTATCACATAACTAATGATGAAGTATTGAATAGAATTGGGGAGAAGAGGAGCTTGTGGCACAACTTGACTAGAAGAAGGGATCGGTTGGTAGGACATGTTCTGAGGCATCAAGGGATCATCAATTTAGTATTGGAGGGCAGCGTGGGGGGTAAAAATCGTAGAGGGAGACCAAGAGATGAATACACTAAGCAGATTCAGACGGATGTAGGTTGCAGTAGGTACTGGGAGATGAAGAAGCTTGCACAGGATAGAGTAGCATGGAGAGCTGCATCAAACGAGTCTCAGGACTAAAGACCACAACAATAACAACATCTGCACTTAGTGCGGATGAACCTGCCTGCCCTGCTGGAAGACGTGCCTTCAGTGGTACGAAAGGTGACGTGGCTATTGCGTGATGGTAGCTGAAACACTAGTTCAGAGAGATCACTTTTATTTCCATCTTCAAGCTGACGTACCTCCCTTGGAACGCACTTCCGGTTACATGTCCATATGAACATACAGCTAGTCACACGGAAGAGAGAGACTCTACATTAGTGGCCCATCTCGGCAGAGTGATGACGGGGCTTTCCTTCCGCAGCTGCTGTCCCTGCGTGAGAACAAGAGGCCTGCAGACGGTAGCTGCGACAGCAGCCCCCGGAACAGCCTGTGTGCTCTGGAGCCGCCCCCGCCGCTCATCTCGGACTCCGAGAAAGGTACGTCCGGCCACTGCAGCAGCTCGCCACTTCTTTTGGGTTTCAGCTCACATTCTTACCTGGACGAGGGTACATACTATTATACAAGGTCATATCTCCAACAATTTTACACTTCATATCTACACCACAACCACGAGAAAAGATACATATATTATCATCGTGGCGAAGCTTACAGGATTTACGAGTCTTTACACACAATGGTTTCTCAATAAAAAAATTAGTAGAAGTTTCACCAACACCACGCACTTGAGACAAAGCTATCGCGGTGGTGGTGTAGATGTGAAGTGTAAAATTGTAATTTTGTACAGTACACTGTTTTCAGTCGCCAATAAAAATATCTGCATTTATGCACATCACACCCTGCATACCAGGACTGTTGCTATTAACCTGAAAATAGACAGAACATTAATAACGTTCATTTTTCGATGTGATAATACTGCCCAACAACTATTTTTTTTTTCACTTTGAGACTCAAAGTTTAGTCGTTTTGAGCTGAGAAAGCGGCTATGACAAAGAAGAATGTTTATTAGTTACAGTTTCTGTGATACATAATAGGTCGAAGTACATTTTAATTATGTATGCCAACATCAATGAAAGCACATTTTACAGTTACGTAATGACGATTTCTGTTGTATCGGCTACCATGGCAGTCAGCACCGACACAAACAAGGAAGGGAAGTAGTTGCGATGGCTGGTGGTATGAATCCAAATGATCTGTATATAAAACTTTAAAAAAATAGAACGTTTAATTTGTAAAAGGAAAGAATCATAACATCTCGTTATGCGTGGCGTGATATGCTTCCTGTGCCTCTTACATGCAATTACGTTTACATTCTACTACTACACAGGCTAAGTATTATCTTCCTATTACTCAATACTGAAGCTCTCGAAGTCTGCGACCGAACCGGGCCCGACTAGTCATCGGCGGCTGGTTAAGTCAGCGTTAACAGGGGGCGCTGAATTCTGTTTTTTTGGAGGTGTGGCGCTGACTGCTCTTTCCACTGGCGCGCTGGTCAGCGCCTTCCTGATTCCCTCGGTGCTGTGCTGGTTAGTGTGCACTCGATGCTTGAGGACTGCACAGTTACATTTTAAGAGTTCTAAACTGATGCAAGAATACCTGGCAGTAGGTTGGGTCTGAAGAAACAGTAGGGTTATGAGATTGTTGTCTTTTGGTTTGACTCGGTCTGAGAGGTTTATCATCTTTTTCTCCAAAATCAGACTCATGGCTTGTGGAAGCATGTTGAGTTCTTCTGCTTCCACTCTGTTTTCATTTTGTACTTGAAGCTCATAATTTTAGGGTGAAGTAGGAGCTGGTCGATTATCAGACTGTGGAATATGGCGAATAGCAGATGGAATTGAACTGTTCCTCTTTTATTTATTGATAATCCTGCCTTTATAGTTGGAGTTAAGCAGAAATAACAGTCATCTCTATGATCTGTAGACTCCCACCAAACCATAGGTTCAATAAAGTCATACATCTTTTTCTTTTCAAATTGGCTCTGAGCACTATGAGACTTAACATCTGTGATCATCAGTCCCCCAGAACTTAGAACTACTTAAACCTAACAAACCTAAGGATATCACACACAACCATGCCCGAGGCAGCATTCGAACCTGCCACCGTAACGGTTACGTGGTTCCAGACTGTAGCGCCTAGAACCGCACGGCCACACTTGCGGGCTTTTCTTTTCATTTTTCAGTCATTCCCGTAATAAGTTATGAAACTTATGCAGGGCCCATGACTGAATCCTGGTTCCCTAGCTTCATCCTGTAATAATGCTGATAGGCAGTCTTCACAACAGGAATCAGATTGTGTTTCTCTGGTTGTCGTTGTTGTTGTCTTCAGTCCTGAGACTGGTTTGATGCAGCTCTCCGTGCTACTCTATCCTGTGCAAGCTTCTTCATCTCCCAGTACCTACTGCAAGAAAATGTTATTTCACCACTAATAAAACAAAAATTATCCACTGAATATACAGATTTTCGTGGCATTTTAGTTTAACGAATGTTACAGTTCAAAAGCGCAAGTAAACCAGAAATTCTGCACCAAGTACAACTTAGTAATATAAAACTCACAGTAATAGTAAAAATGTTTTTAACTTATGTACAGCTCGTGAACGTGGTGTAATAACTCCAAAACAAAGTTACCCCACACTGACAATGTAGATCAATGACCTGTCGTTGTTTCTCCAAAGCAAGAGCTAGCTAATCGGTCATTTTACGGTGATTTTGTAATTAAGCTGGTGAAAACATGTAAGAATAAGCAATTTTTTAGCCCACAAGATCTTCATTGTTGGGCAGTGTAATTAAAACTTTATACAGGGTGAAAAGTATTTAAACCGACTAACTCTGGGAGGTTGCAGGGGACATCGAAACAAATATTTTCCCTAATGTCATTTTTTCCTATGAGGATTATTTAAACCGGTGGAGGTTGTATTACGCTCTTCAGTTGTTAGAGGCCATATTACGATCTTCAGTTGTTCGAGGGCGTATTACGCTCTTCAGTTGTAGGCTACTGCTGTTCACCAGTGTAGTAGTGCACTGTCTCTGTTTACTAATGGAGCGACACACCTGGAATGAGTACACTGATATCGTTGGTGCGTACTGCGTAGCGCACCACAACGGACGACCTGCACAGTGGGTTTATCAACAACAATATCCTAATCGCCGTATCCCGCATCATACGACCTTTGCTGCTGTGTACCAACGTCTCCGTGAGACCGGGTCATTTAACAGATTACCTGGACAGGGACGCGATCGCGCTGTAAGGACGCTGAATTTGAGGAAGCTGTCTTTCAGCATGTGGAGCGAGATCCTTCAATCAGCACTCGTGCAACTTCACGTAACATGGGGACGAATCAGACGAATGTAAGAACAGTCCTTCGAGAGCAATTGTTACGTCCATTTAACTTACAGCGTGTCCACAACCTGGAACCAGTTGATTATCCACCCAGAGCAAAGTTTTCGCAGTGGTACCTGGAAAAGTGTGAAATGCATCCTACATTTCCATCCTCTGTGTCGTTTGCCGATGAAGCAACGTTCGGACGCGATGGAGTCTTCAACATGCACAATTCGCATGTTTGAAGTGAGAATAACCCACATGCCACAGTTAATAGCGCTCGTCAATGTGTGGGTCGGTGTTGTTGGCGACTGTTTAATTGGGCCGTATCTGCTACCTAGGCCATTAAATGACAGGCACTATTACTATTTTCTCGCCAGAGCATTGGCAGAATTGCTGGAAGACGTCCCGCTCCCTACAAGACAGCGCATGTGGTTCCAACATAACGGGGTGCCGGCACATTTCAGTCGCCGTGTGCGTCGATTCCTGGACCGAGGGTTCCCAGAAATGTGGATTGGCACAGATGGTCCTGTACCATGGCCTGCTCGATCCCCAGATATGTCGCCTCTGGACTTTTTTGTGTGGGGAGAGAAGCACAGAAGAGGATCTGGTTGCACGGATAGTAGCAGCAGCATGAACAATTCAGAATACTCCGGGGTTTTTGCCCGTGCCAGACAGAACATGATCCGACAGTGTAACATTTGTTTACGTGTCAATGGAGGCCTTTTTGAAACCCTACTGTAATTGAAATTGCATTGTGTTAATGTGTTGTCTCTTGGTCATAAAAAAATTGAAAAGTGTTTGTTGGTTTAATTAATATGCCGCCAGCGAAATCTTCCTCTAACGGTTTATATACACCTCATAGGAAAAAATGACATTAGGGAAAAATATTTTTTTTGATGTCCCCCACAATCTCCCAGAGTTAGTCGGTTTAAATACTTTTCACCCTGTATGTATCCCCGGAACTGTAAGAATTAAGCGGTATTTTTGCGTAGCAATGTTTTCCTCATGTCCATTTTCGACAAAACAGCGATACATTAACACCGTCTCATTTCTCGCAGGTTTTTCCTGTTCCTGCCCTCCGTTCGAGTGCGTGTGCACACGCCAGACAGCGGGCCAGCAGGGCAGCTTCTACACTGGCTCCCAGTACCAAGGCACTGTGGCACACACGGACTGGCTGCAGGAGCACCTGCACCAGATGGGGGCTCTGCCAGTGCACGAAGAACCTCCCCCAGTGCCGCCCTCCTTCTTCGGCCTGTCGGCCGAGGACAGCAGCGGTGCGATCCAGTCGCACCAGCACCAGCCTCAGTACGACTTCACCGCCGCCGCCGGGGACCTCTTCCAGCCGGACGAGATCTTCCAGTTGGACCAGCCCTTGCGGACTCCAGACTATGGCGCCCTGTTGCACCACCAGCAACCACCACACCCCCACCACCAGCACCACAGCCACGAAGACCTGCTGGAGCAGGGCCGGAGTGGCAGCGAGGCAGCACACTCGCCCCCCATGCTGCTGGACTTGGGAAGTGGCGTCGTCAAGTCTGAGCCAGCACCAGAGCCCTACTGGCTGGTGACGCAGCCGCAGCCGGCGCAGCACCACATCGCCGCCGCCGATGAGAGCGACAGCTGCTCCAGCAGGTTCGCCGCCTGCTCCCCAGACAGTGGTGCGCCCATCACCACCGGCGTGGACGACTCGGTGGGCAATGACGGCCTCAGCTTCGGCGACCCCTCCATGCGGATGCAGTGTGCTGAGGGTCTGCAGAGTGTCCCCTGCACCACGCCAGACTTGCAACCAGATTTGGCAGCCTCAAATAAGAACGACGTCGATTGCGTGCCAGTGCTTCCCTATGGTCTCGAAGACGGCAGGGACAAGATGCAGGTGGCAAACGGACAGTCCAGTTCTGTGCACAACGTCCAGGGCATGGTCTACTACGACGCGAGGGACGCTTTCCAGCACCACGATGAGGGCCTGCACGACTTCCATTCCTACAGTTCGAGCAGCGAACACCTGTACAAAGGACGCCCTCAAGACCAGTCTGACCGAGTCACGTGTGAAGCGAGTAATGACCTCCTCAAGAACTACCGGTATCCCACTGGTGACTCCACGTTCGACCCACGACTTCAGACCCGGGATCTGATTACCCCGGGTTTCGCCACAAACTGTTCCTCTGGTGTTCCCATGGGTGACGAGAACGTCCACTGCCCCATCGTCGATTACCCTCTCAACAGTGTTGTCGGGATGTATTGCACAGATGGTGACATTGAAATGCAGGACAGGAGAAACACTGCGAGTGGTGACAGCTTGAGAATGATGTGTGTGAACGCTTCTGATGACCCCATGCACGAGTTCCGAATAAACTGCTCCTTACCCAGTGACGGCTTCCACTCACCCCCACACTTCCACGGCAGTCCTCATTTCCAGCACGTAGCAAACCACTGATGTCCAGAGCGAACGTTTGCACGTGGCGTCCTACTGATTGGCTCACTTTTGTTTTACAAAGTTGCTGTTGCAGATTACTTCTGAAGCTTCATGTTTGTACATAGAATAAATGCTATATTAGCAATTCTATTATTGAAAACTTTTTTAACTTTTGTTACTTTATATGCACGAAATCCCACAGTGTTATTCTTATGATTCAACATGAACCCGCACCATATTTTACCTTCGTGTATTAAGCATTGAACTGCATGAACAACCTGGTGAGTTGGTTTTTCGTAATAGGACTTGGTTCCAAACAATCCAGTAAATCTGATTGTATTAGTACAGCTCGTCCACCAGGTTACTGTTCAGTCAAAAGATAAATGCCATCTGATTCGTGGAGACCACCAAATTACCCGTATCAATAAGAATGCGATGAATACCATATATTACACTTTCTTTTGCTTCACAAGAACACTGATAAAAAGATGGTCTGTATTTTATCAACGCCCTTACTTACTGACTCATGTTACCTACAGTTTCACAAATGTCTTATCCAATTTATCTTTTGAGAGTACTGCCCCACTGGAAAACATGCATCTCTATATTGTGTAAGAGTGTTTGTGACCGTAAATTCAATAAACTTCTTCACATACAGGGGTTGCACGTATTATGACAACATACATAATTTATTGAATGAAACATGAAAGTAATTATTTCATATGTTTTAACTTTTGCTGATGGCAACAGAAGGAAATAGGAAAAATAGTTCACTTTTGCAGCAGTTTGTGTGGAAAAGAAATCACTTGTAGCAAAGTACAAGTTATGTGACGAATGAAGAGCTGTCTCGTTCACGACTCCTCAGTAAACATTTGTGTTTCGACGGTGATGTGGGGAGGGCCGTTATTGATGCACACTCACGTCCTTCGCAGACCAGCTCTTTGCAGTTTCATCTTTATTAAAATTAGCAATTCGTACTCGAACATATAACAGTGTATTCACTTTTCTACTTTGTTTAAGAATTAACATGGCCGGGTACCTGTACTAGAGAAAGTGCACTTCTGCCCGTTTCTTTTGTTCTCTCCATATTTGTATAGCAGGCAACCATCGAAAAAGGTTCAGGTAGATGAGTTATCTTATCCGTGGCAAACTGATACACCCCCGTCACATTACGATTTTCAGCCACCAGGTGTAAAACTGTTCAGTATTAGTAAACATAACTTTAGGCTATGAACCACTTGTCCTTGAATTAAATATTGCTCATCCTATTGCGAACTCTTTTGGCCAGAGGCCTCGAGTGTAACATTTTTGAGATGGCCTCTGATGCAACTCTGAATCATCTGGTACCTCCAGATATTCTCCGAAGTCGAATCAACGTTACTTCGTTAAGTGTTTCTGGGCGCCTGGATCAGTTTCATCCAGAAAAAAAGTCTTTCACTGTTGCATTCCTTACCAAACATCAGTATGTGATTCTAAGAACAGCTTTACACGAAGTGCAATCGTTTCTAGCAGTAGCTTTCGCAAGTCAGGAGACAACCCGAGAGTAGCAGATGGCTAAATTATTCCCTTACTTGAAAGACAACAAATGTTCAGTAGCCTTAATTGTCACGAATGGGTAACGAGAGACTGGCACTTTGAAATTACGACTGTATGATTTTCAACTCCAGACAGCAGTCAAATATCTTGGTGTTTTCAAAACAATGTGTGTTAAATCTTATCGGACTTAACTGCTAAGGTCATCAGTCCCTAAGCTTACACACTACTTAACCTAAATAATCCTAAGGACAAACACACACACCCATGACCGAGGGAGGGCTCGAACCTCCACCGGGACCAGCTGCACAGTCTATGACTGCAGCGCCCTAGACCGCTAGCTAATCCCGCGCAGCTCTCGGTGTTTTCACGGGAAATATGCTCCCGGGAAATTTAAACATTACACACGCTACCGAAAAGCGCGGAAAAGCACTGAGTTTGTTACGTTTCCCAATGTGATGCAACTGAGGGAACATTCCAGATGGTAGGACAACCATTATACCGTAATTTTGTACAGCCTTATTTTCATGAAGTCAGACTGTGCTGTGGTTTGATTTCTCATTCGACATTACGTCGTACTGACTTGTACCAATCCATATCATCCAGAATTCCCCTTGCCTCCAGGATTCGCACCAACTTGTGTCCTACTCGTATTGGTGAGCGATCACCCATTTAATATAATACGTCAACATCTCAGTGCGAAATTGTTATTAAAACCGAGAGAATTTTACGGAAAACGAACTCTTGGCGCACACTCATTCTGTAAACTACGCAGTGACTCGTTCCACGACCAAATACGAGGGTAAGTCAATTATTATCCGCAAAGTAATTACAAAATTTTATTGTAATCAAATAGGAAACGTACAATAACATCATTTTTCGACATAGTCTCCTTGCGTTTCTACTCACTTGCTCCAACGTTGTACAAGCTTCCTGATGACCTCATGAAAGAAGGTTCTCGGTTGAGCTGCGAGCCAGGAATGCAACGCTTCTTTCACTGCTTCGTCCGAGGCAAATCGACGGCCACATAATGCCTGTTTCGGTGGACCAAACAAGTGATACTCAGAAGGGGCAAGATCGGGATTATATAGAAGATGATCCAGTACTTCAAATTTGAGTTTCTGTAGCGTTTCAGCAGTGTGGCCAGCAGTATGAGGACCGGCATTGTCGTGTAACAACACAACACCTTCTGACAGCAATCCTCGGCGTTTGCTTCGAATTGCAGGCTTCAGCCTGGCAGTAAGCACCTCACTGTATCGTACTCTGTATTTTGTTGTGCCCCTTTCCTCATCATGTTTTAGTACTGAACTTTGTACGTCACAAAAAAAGTAAGCATCAGTTTTCCTGCGAACGATTGGGTCTCGAACTTTTTCTTGCACGGCGAATTTTGATGTTTCCATTCCATACTCTGCCGTTTACTCTCCGGCTCGTAATGATGGATACATGTTTCGTTACAAGTAATGACCCTGTCTAAGCAGTTGTCCCCTTCGTTACCATAGCGATCCAAATGTTTTTTGCAGATGTCCGAGCACGTTTGTTTATGCAACAGTGTCAGTTGTTTTGGGACCAATCTTGCACAAACTTTATGAAACCCAAGTCCGTTATGGATTATTTCGTAGGCAGAACCATGACTAATTTTCAGACGATGTGCCACCTCGTCAATAGTTAACCGTCTGTCTAAGAGAATCATTTGACGTGAACGCTCAATGGTTTCTTCGTTTGTGGCGATAAACGGTCGTCCGACACCTTCATCAACACTTCTGCGACCATTTCGGAATTTTTCAATCCATTCGTAGACACTCCGTTGTGGAAAAACACTGTTCCCGTACCGTACCAAAAGTCTTCGATAAATTTAGGGCCCTGATACGCCTTCCGACCACAAAAAACGGATCACTGAACGTTGCTCTTCTGTGGTGCAAATAGACAGTGGAGCAGCCATGATTAACAACACGGCAGCGATAGCGAAACTAACCTTGCAGCTTCAAAATTGCAGAGATATAACAACAAACAAACAAAGCATGCGTCATCAACGTAAAACGACAGTAGTACCCAAATAAACAAAAATATATCTAAATTGCGGATAATAATTATCTTATCTATCTATACAAACAATTTGGGAGACAATCTGAGCAGCCGTCTTCGATTCTTTGCAGATGACGCTGTCCTTTATCGACTAATAAAGTCATCAGAAGTTCAAAGCAAACTGCAAAGCGATTTAAAAAAATATCTGAATGGTGCGAAAAGTGGCAGTTGACCCTAAATAACGAAAAGTGTGAGGTCACCCACATGAGTACTAAAAGGAACTCGTTAAACTTCGGTTACGCGATAAATCAGTCTAATCTAAAAGCCGTAAATTCAACTGAATACCTAGGTATTACAATTACGAACGACTTAAATTGGAAAGAACACATAGAAAATGTTCTGGGGAAGGCTAACAAAAGGCTGCGTTTTATTGGCAGGACACTTAAATGTAACAGACCTACTAAGGAGACTGCCTACGCTTCGCTTGTCCGTCCTATTTTAGAATACTGCTGCGCGGTGTGGGATCCTTACCAGACAGGACTGACATAGTACATCGAAAAAGTTCAAAGAAAGGCAGCACGTTTTGTATTATCGCGTAATTTGGGAGAGAGTGTCACAGAAATGATACAGGATTTGGGCTGTAAATCGTTAAAAGCAAGGCGTTTTTCGTTGCGACGGAATCTTCTCACGCAATTCCAATCACCAACTTTCTCCTCCGAATGCGAAGAAATTTTGTTGACACCGACCTACATAGGGCGGAGCGATTACCACGATAAAATAAGGGAAATCAGAGCTCGTACGGAAAGATGTAGGTGTTCATTCTTTCCGCGCGCTATACGAGACTGGAATAATAGAGAATTGTGAAGGTGGTTCGATCAACCCTCTGCCAGGCACTTAAATGTGATTTGCAGAGTATCCATGTAGATGTAGATGTAGATGAATATGATCAATTGACTTACCCTCCTAGTTCTGGCTCGCGTATTCGTAGCGAACCTGATAAATAAATAACAACAATCGACGTGAACGTTGTGTTCGACTATAGCCTGAACGGAGGCCTCCCCTCACTCGTGATGGAGTTTACGACTGCATGTCTTTACGCCAACGGAAAATCTGTCAAGGAATTACGCTGCTTTGATGCCAGCAACCAGTGCATCTTCTTTCACGCGGAGATCTCGCTAGCCCTCTCTCCGCTGGTTAATACCGACAGCACCTCGTTTGGTGGCAGGGGCATCGCTTTGGATTGGACAGTGTACTTTTTCGAAGAGAAACAGCCAAATTTCTCACGCCATCCAAATGCCAGTAGGCGCCCTTCTCTTGGATGTACAGACAGAAACGCCAGTTTCACCCTCAAGCACCCTCAAGGCGAGAGCTGTGCAATCCAGCGCCATCCATAGCTATGGCAAGCAGGTTAGTGCCTGCAACCGTCGTCGATAAGCATTTTGGGAAACAGTACCGTTCAGTCAAAAACTGGAGACAAACTCAGAAGGTGTCGATTCCCTGCGATTGACACACTGTGAAAAGCATTCTGCCGACATCACGGGACTTCCGAGCTCTCTAGGCCCACTCGTTTCTGACGAGAAATCGAATACTCGCCACTCCCAGTAAAATGTATCGAGCTAACACAGTTAACTATCACAAAGAGAAATGTGACAGCCATATCACATCATCCCTCCGTCCCTCTTCAGAAAGGAATATAATCCCCACCTAACATAATATCAATCGTCCACCACATGGTTTAGGCATCCAAGAAACAAATTGACCAATGTAACCAAGCAAAAGTAAAGATCAGGACACCTGACGGTCATCCAGCACACAAATTTGGTATGGCAGGGTGTCAAATTGTCTGCATGTTTCATATGACAAGCCGGCCGCTGTGGCGAGCGGTTGTAGGCGCTTCAGTCAGGAACCGTGCTGCTGCTAACGTCGCAGGTTCGAATCCTGCCTCGGGCATGGCTGTGTGTGATGTCCTTAGGTTAGGTTAGGTTTAAGTAGTTGTAAGTCTAGTGGGCTGATGACCTCAGATGTTAAGTCCCATAGAGCTCAGAGCCATTTGAACCATTTTTTATACAAATAACAATAGAATAGAAAAAGGTGAGAGTGACTACTGTGCCTCATATTTCGCTCTTAAGGTAAATGTGTAAGCAACACAAATACATATGTTTGTAGAATATTGGTCCCACATGTGGATTTAAACTGCAGCTGATTAGCTTTCAGCCTGGGTTTTCACTGCAAGCCTGATTTCTTAGCTAAATCGTTAATGACTTCAAAATTTTGTGAAATTTCTGGGAATGAAGGTATAATAATAATAATCTAGGTATAACATGTAAGCGCTGTGGATCGGTGTCTACTTTTCTCAAATGGACCATAACATCAGAATAACATTGTAAATCATTTAAATGATAACTGTTATTTGAAACAGCAAGCAGCAAAAATTTAATTTACAACTAGGTTTTCAACTCTTTGAGAGTGTAACAGTGTATAAAAATAAGGTTACACCTATTTACCCGGATGACATAACGTTATAGCAATATATGTTTGCATAAGAATGACGAAACGAACATTAAAAAGATGTGCTTTTGACAAAAAACATAGTTTGAACACAATAGTTTATCTCACAGTAAAAAGGCTTTACAGTCCTGTCACTCTATATTAAGTAACAAAATTTAATGTGAAATTAAATGTGTTTGCACAAAAACAAATCTACTTAATAAATGTGGGGCTTCGTTAATGAAAAATCACACTACGTTGTACCAAAAGACAATAAACAAACTTTATTCCTCAAAGTATGCTCGCTCCTGCCACATGATCAATTGATAAATTAATCATTCATTTACACTACATTCAGCTACCTTATACGTGTAGTCTATTTAAAATTAACTCATGTTTACAAATAATCTTCCAAAAATGAGGTATTTCCCATGTATGAAATACAACAAATAGAAACTTCTCCATCTGCGTATGTGCAGACGACGATTTTATTTTTACGAGGGTCAGTCAAAAAGTAATGCCTCCTATTTTTTTTTTCTACGTTTAATTGTCAGGAAATTTAAATGCAATTACATTGAGGATCATTTTGTCATTTTTCAATGTAATCTCCGCCCATCTCTACAGTTTTGGTCCATCTTGGAACAAGGGCATGTATCCCAGCACGGTAAAAATCACAGCTCTGCTTCCTAAGCCATTGACGCACGGATGTTTTGACGGCCTCCTCATCTTCAAAATGAATCCCACGATGAGCTTCTTTTAGTGGCCCGAACAGATGGAAGTCTGATGGTGCCAGGTCAGGGCTGTATGGGGGATGAGGCAAAACTTCCCATCCAATTTTGACAATCTCGTCAGAGGTGTGACGACTGGTGTGTGGTCTTGCATTGTCATGCAAAAGAAGAACATCTGCCATTGATTTTGTTGGGCGAACTCGCTGAAGACGTGCTTTAAGTTTTTTGAGGGTTGTGACGTATTGAACAGAATTTATTGTGCATCCCTGCTCCAAAAAATCAACCAGAATCACACCCTCTGTATCCCAGAAAACTGTTGCCATAACTTTCCCTGCCGATCGCACAGTTTTGAATTTTTTCTTCCTCGGCGAGCTTGTGTGACGCCACTCCATTGACTGCCTCTTTGATTCGGGTTCAAAAAAATGCACCCATGTTTCGTCCCCGGTCACAATTTTTTTTAGAAACTCATCTCCCTCCAAACGGAAGCGCTGCAAGTGTTGGGAGGCTATTGTTTTCCTTGCCTCTTTATTCTGATCGGTTAACATTCTTGGAACCCACCGTGCACAAACTTTTGAGTACCCCAATTGTTTAATAATCGTGATCACACTGCCTTTACTAAGAGAAATAATGCGACACACTTCATCTGCAGTCACCCGACGGTCACCACGAATGATGTCATCAACTTGCTGAATGTTGTGTGGAGTCACTGCACTCACCGGCCTGCCGCTCCGCTTTTCGTCAGTCAACGGTGTTTGCCCTTCAGCTTCCTTACAACGACGAACCCATCGTCTAACAGTGCTGACATCCACTGTCACAGCACCATACACCTTCTTCAGTCTTTCATGAATGCGTATGGGCGTTTCACCTTCTGCATTCAAGAATTCAATCACACAACGCTGTCTCAAACGAACATCGATGTCGGCCATCTTACAAACTTCTGCTGTGCTGCCACCTGTTGACACAGAAAGTTACTACTGCAGTGGATTGCAGAAGAAGGTTTGAGGAATGGCGCCAAATTCAAATTTTTCACTTAACTTAATTTTTTTAAGTAGAAAAAAAATGGGAGGCATTACTTTTTGACCGACCCTCGTACGTTTCGTGCATTTCTGGCCCATTTTTATCTGCATGGTAGGACAACCCTCGAACTGGCGCTCAACTCTCCTTCTCTGCAACAGTCAGAAAGATTCCAATTAGCATCGTAGGCACAAATACTTTTTCATCACATCCTAGGATGTAAATACGTGGTTGGATATGATTTTTAAAGAAACGTTAAACAGTGTAGTCGTTGAAGCATCTGAAAACAAAGAAAAACATTAAATGTTTAATCACATAGTCAAATTTCCCGCAAAAATATAAGTGTTGGAGATATCCAGTTTTCTCTTTCAAATCTACAGTGCTCTTCCATTTTGTTAGTCCAAGCGATGAAAATCAATAAGATACGCACTAAACAGACAAGTTCATAAAGGGTGACAAAAATTCGCTCAAAACAATATATCCTACCACTCATAGCTAGTTGGCGTTCACAAGTGGCACAGAAAAAAACAATAGTCCTCACACAAATAAAATTAAAGCCGCTCGTCACTCTTTTGGCGAAACTGATGTCTGACAAAAGCATACTCTGCGGTGCGTCCTTTTGCCACTGAAACATCCTTGTCCCTGCAAGGCAGTTACAAAATTGGAGAGATGCTGTCTCCATTCATATGTGTATATTTTCTGTATGTACTGTAGTTATCCCATACACATATTCTGAAACCCTGAAGGTACTCATAAATTACTCCATATAAAGGTTGATTCAGCTGCTCTTCCTATAGGTTTTATCCAACCCACACCACCTTCAAAACCACATGTGAGATCTGCATATTCTGTTGCTCACTATGTGCAAGCTATTAGTCTGCACAATAACCCTGAGTTCAGTGTGGGGCGGCGGTGGGGTGGGTGGACTGCTGTGGCCTGCTGTAGGGTTGTGAAACACTGATACCGTCGACAATGCAGTATGCTGCTGTGCTGATTGCTGTAGGTCTCACGCAAAACACTCCCCTCTGCACAGGCAACCAGAAAAAGTGAACTGACTTTATTTATACACTCTGCGAGTGACATAATTTTCGTTGCGTGATTAATTTTGGGGTAATAACTCAAACTGCATTACACTGAAAACGTTTCGCCTCTGTTTCACTGATTGGTGTCTCATTACTGTTTCTGGATTTGAAGGCGTATCCACGAGAAAAAGACGCATCAGTTAAGTGTGATATGTGAAAAGAAGACGTCGTGGACGATTTTATTGTGTCTGAAACTGCATGGTGGGTGACCAGCCGAGGGGGGCAGGGGGGCAGGGGTAGGGGGGCAGGGGAAGGAGGGAGGGGAGAAGGGGTGGCTTGAAAATTTCTAACGCGGTGGTAAAACCCCTCGAGCCCATCCTGCGTCTACCTGTAATAAACCAATAGCCCAAAGTCTGTAGAAAAAGAAGGTCGGAAGTTATGCGTCCTGTGCTGATATCAGCTGACGCTGTGACGTCACTAATGATCTGCCTATGCCTCAGGAAAAGCGTCCATTTAGGCTTTGTGTTTGTGTTATTTCTAGTTTCTGCTGATTTTTGTAAATCACGCATGTATCGAACTGAAATATGCACAAAGAAGCGTCAGGTGTAATCTGTGTTTGCCGTTTTCTGTCAAAGTAAATGTTCGAAGTGAGCATCCAGTTTTATAAGTTGGTTCTGCCAAAGGATTTAACTTGTAAGCAAGATCTATATAACGATCATTTTTATTCTCTACTCATCTCTGTGTTCATCAACTACTGTACTTGGTGGAAACTGTCGTTTTTTTGCTCAAGAAATCGTACAGGTGCCATATTTTTAGAGAGCATCTGAACTAGCTAATCTAACTAAAACATTCAAAATTACCCGAATGTCAACTGAAACTGCGAAACGGGGGTCAAAGCAATCGACTTGAAAATGTTTGACTCATCGAATCCGTTTTGATCCCTGTAACGAACTTCTGATTTGACTGGGTGAAAATATTGTGCCCAATATTCGATTAATTTCACTGGACACAAGTGCATTTTTACTACTTTCTTCATCGTGCACGCGGCGTTTCTTTGGCAACAACTCACTTCGAAGATCTTGGTTACGTGATCATAATTCCGTGCACATGTTCTTCAGCTGAGCATTCCTCCTTTGTAATACCGCTGTGGAATTCTCTTGACTTGCTTTTTGTGAATCATTACAAACAATTTCATCTGTAAATATTAGTTTACCAGCTCTCTTCTTCGGTGGTGAATGCTGTTCTAAAGTCTGTATGCTCCTTCTACGGATCTAACGTTTGTTGAAACGATCTTTCCTTTCTGCTGTTGCACGTGGTGTGGTACCACTGGCGCTATAAGTACGAGGAATGTTTAGGAAGTAAGTATACTAAATTTTTATATTTTAGAAAAAGTGTAATTGAAAATGAATTACCGGATATTGTTGATATAGAGGTTGATTGTTTTTCCACATATTCGCTATACCGTTCAGTGCATGTGGTGAGGCGTCGCACAAATTCCTTTCTGCCCTTCTCGAAGAACTCTAGCGCCAGTTCCTTTTCCCACTGAAAAACCTCTTTTTGCGCATGCTCGTTGATTGAAAAATTAATTCCACTCAAGTGTACCTACAAGGAGGTGAATAGATGATAACCTGGAGACGCCAAGTCTGGAGAATACGAAAGGTTGTTCAAAACATCCCAACCAAATGAGTCCAAGAGTAGGTTGGTGGCTAAGGCTCTGTGGCGACGGTCGTTGTCGTACAACAAAGCACACTTCTCCAGTGAGTATTCCTCTCCTTTTGTTTTGAATGCTCCTTTCGATTTTTTGGGGACCTCACAAATCGTTGTGCATTGATGGTCTCCCGCAGTGACGGAAATTCCGCCAAAGTGATGCCTTTTCGATCCCAAGACACTGAGGGCATGACTTTTTTTGCCAGAAATTGTGGTTTGGAATTTTTGGCAGATGGGGAATTGATGTGACACCATTGTGGCAACTGTCTTTTTGTGTCAGGAGTGTAGTGAGCCATCTAAATTCCATCTCCAGCCACAATAGAGGTCAGAAAATTCCCACCTTCCAAATCAAGTCATCTTAGAAACTCATAGGCGCTATTGACCCGATTTTTCTTGTGCTGCTCCGTACGGTGCTTCGGGGCTCATCTTCCGCACAGTTCATGCATCCCAGCGTTTCTGCACGTGTCTCTTATAGGAGAGTTCTAGAGAGTTGTGGGAACATCGCGGAAATTTGATCCACTGTCAGTCGGCGACCTTCACCAACAGTTTCATCGACTTTTTTCATCAACTCATAAGTCAAAACGATAGGTCTCGAACTCATCTGCTCGCCATGAACATTTGTCGTGCCTCCACTAAACGTCCTACACTACAAAGACATACTCGTTCTGTTCATAACACCTTCAACGTAAACGGTTCCGAATCGCGAAAAAATTTCGGTAGGTGCTACTCCGTCCGCGAGTAGGAAGTGGTTTGCACTTCTCGGGATTTCTGCTCGACGTTTTTCACGCAGCCGATACTAAAAAGTGAGTTTATGTTCTACAGTGTTCCTGGTCTGGTCAGGAGATTACCCTCTATCACTCAGTGTTGCCAACCGTAAAAAAAAGAATCACAGCCACTTATTATCACAGTACACTTACTTTCTGGACATGCCTCGTACAAGGCAAATGACGCGATGGGGATGGCTCAAATGGCTCTGAGCACTATGGGACTCAACATCTGAGGTTATCAGTCCCCTAGAACTTAGAACTACTTAAACCTAACTAACCGAAGAACATCACACACATCCATGCCCGAGGCAGGATTCGAACCTGCTACCGTCGCGGTCACGCGGCTCCAGACTGAAGCGCCTAGAACCGCTCGGCCACATTGGCCGGCCATGAAAACAGGGAGAAGGTGTACTGAACTGCTAAAAAAAGCAAATTAGAAGTCGTGAACGGTCCAAATTAATGATGGGCAACACCAGGCAACTTGTAGCAATCACGGCTTCGTGGTTGTGAGGTCACGACGATGGAGTGCAAAGTAGGAGATCGGTGTTCATATATCCCTCGTGCCCCATTTTTTTCACAAAATTATGAACTTTCCGTCCTGTCATTGATGTGTCTGATCTACTTATATAGTCTTGGCAATTGTCATACTACAGAATCGAGTCATGTGATAAGGAATAGTAGGAGCAGGCGCGATGCAACATAGACCTCTCACAGAAATGAAAACAACAAATAAACGGGTGTGAGCTATGTTACAACAAAGGAATTCAAGAGTCAAAACTTACAAAACGGAACGCAAGGGTCGTAACATCTGATACTTGTGTAGAACAAATAGCAGATCGTACTTGTGGGGGCCCCTTCTTACACCTCGTTGTTGCAAATGGACGTTATACCACGGAAAAGACACAAATCAAATACAGCGAATACACACGTCAATGACCGGAAGGACAGTTCATAATTTTGAGAAAAAAAATATGGGGACACGAGAGAGTTGAACACTTATCTCACCCTTCTTAGTCAAACAACGTGACTACATAACCACGAAGCCGTGCCTGTTGCAAGTTGCACCCCATAAGCTTGAACCTCTCACTGTTTCATTTTGCTTCTTTTTTCACAGTTCAGTACAATTTCTTCTGTTTTCGTGCTTCATCCGGCTCCTGTATTTGATGGGCTATCCGTTAGGCCATCTTCCCACTACATCAGACGCGGGGGGGGAGGCATGAGACGGGCAGCTTTCCTAGTAAAATACAAATAAGGGCGTGAAGTGTTCCTCTCTGACGTTATGTGCGCAATGACAGAAACGTGTTTGCTTCTGCGCAGCGCCGGCTGCGCCCGCTGGGAATAGCTGCCTGTTTCTGTTAATCACAATTGCAGAACGTTGAAACTTCATTAATACTTAACATCAGTATACTGAATGAATTTTCACGCATAATTTGACCTTACTCAAGGTCGATGTTTATTTATACTCAGTAATTTCAAGAGCGACTGCGGGAGCATAAAATAATTTTCAGTACACTGAGCTCACAGTAGTAGCTTCTAATAGTGTCGGGCCTGCTTTTGCTCGGCGTATTACAACGACGCGATATGGCATGGACTCAACAAAAAATAACTGCATAAATATTGAGCCAACTGCCTCAACAGCGGTCCAAATTGCGGAAGTATGCCGCGCGGGATGAGCCGAGCGGTGTGGGGCGCTGCAGTCATGGACTGTGCGGCTAATCCCGGCGGAGGTTCGAGTCCTCCATCGGGCATGGGTATGTGTGTTTATCCTTAGGATAATTTAGGTTAAGTAGTGTGTAAGCTTAGGGACTGATGACCTTAGCAGTTAAGCAGTTAAGATTTAACACACATTTGAACATTTCTTGCGGAAGTATCGCCGGTGCAGGATGATGTCCACGCACTGACCTCACGATTATGTCCCAAAACTGGTCGATGGAATTCATGTCCTTCGATCAGGATGGCGAAATCATTCGCTCTAATTGTCCACAATGTTCTTCAAACCAGTCGCGAACAATTGTGGCCTAGTGACACGGCGTATTGTCATCCACGAAAAACCCATCGTTGTTTGGGAACATGATGTAAATGAACGACTGCATGCCTCCAAGTAGCCGTAAATAGCCATTTCCAGTTAAGGATCGGTTTAGCTGGACTAGAGGAGCCAGTCCATTCTATGTAAACCGAGTCCGCACCATTATGGAACCATCACCAGCTTGCACAGTGCATCGTTGACGACTTGGGTCCATGGTTTCGTAGGGTCTACACCACCCCACCATCAGCTCTTACCAACTGAAATCGGAACTCATCTGACCAGGCCACGGTTTTCCAGTCGTCTAGAGTCCAATCGATATGGTCACGACCCACGACCCTGGAGAGGCGCTGCAGCCGACGTCGTGCTGCTAGCAAAGGCACTTCATCGGTCGTCGGCTATCATGCCATGGCTCATTAACGCTAAATTTCACTGCACTGTCCTAACGGATACGTTCCTCGTACGTTCCACATTGATTTCTGCGGTTATTTCACTCATTGTGGCATTCACATGAAGTCTTGAGTGTTATTGACAAGGGGTTTCAGATCGATTCCGTATATCTGGATTTCCGGAAGGTTTTTGACTGTACCACACAAGCGGCTCGTAGTGAAATTGCGTGCTTATGGAATATCGTCTGTTATGTGACTGAACTTGCGATTTCCTGTCAGACAGGTCACAGTTCATAGTAACTGACGGAAAGTCATCGAGTAAAACAGAAGTGATTTCTGGCGTTCCCCGAGATAGTGTTATAGGCCCTCTGCTGTTCCTTATCTATATAAACGATTTTTGAGACAATCTGAGCAGCCGTCTTCGGTTCTTTGCAGATGACGCTGTCGTTTATAGACTAATAAAGTAATCAGAATGTCAAAACAAACTGCAAAACGATTTAGAAACACACATCTGAATGGTGCGAAAAGTGGCAGTTGACCCTAAATAACGAAAAGTGTGAGATCATCCACATGAGTACTAAAAGGAACTCGTTAAACTTCGGTTACACCATGAATCAGTCTAATCTAAAAGCCGTAAAATCAACTAAATACCTAGGTATTGCAGTTACGAACGACTTCAGTTGGAAGGAACTCGTAGAAAGCGTTGTGGAGAAGGCTAACCAAAGACTGCGTTTTATTGACAGGACACATAGAAAATGTAACAGACCTACTAAGGAGACTGCCTACACTACGCTTGTCCGTCCTCTTTTAGAATACTGCTGCGCGGTGTCGGATCCTTACCAGACAGGACTGACATAGTACATCGAAAAAGTTCAAAGAAAGGCAGCACGTTTTGTATTATCGCGAAATATGGGAGAGAGTGTCATAGAAATGATACAGGATTTGGGGTGGACGTCATTAAAAGACAGGCGTTATCCGTTGCGACGGAATCTTCTCACGAAACTCCAATCACCAACTTTTTTCTCCGAATGTGAAACTATTTTGTTGACACCGACCTGCATAGGGAGGAACGAACACCAAGATAAAACAAGGAAAATCAGAGCTCGTACAGGAAGATATAGGTGTTCATTCTTTCCGCGCGCTATACGAGATTGGGATAGTGGAGAATTGTGAAGGTGGTTCGATGAATCCTCTGCCAGGCACTAAAATGTGATTTGCAGAGTATCCATGTAGATGTAGATGTAGATGTCTGTAAGCACTGGCAGCTCTAAGCAAACTCTGTTGGACTCGGTTCTTAAACGAATGCCGTCGGTCACTGCGTTGTCCGTGGTGAGAAATAATGCCTGAAATGTGGTATTCTCGACACACTTTTGATACTGATGGTCTCGGAATACTGAATTGCCTAACGATTTCCGAAATGCGGTGTTCGATGCGCCTAGCTTCGACTACTGGCCCGTGTTCAAAGTCTGTTAATTTTCGTCGTGCGGTCATTATCTTGTCGGAAACCTTTCCCCATGAACCACCTGAGCACAAACGACAGCTTCGCCCATGCACTGTCTCTTTACAACTTGTGTACGCGACACTACCGCCATCTGTATAAGTGCATACCCCTATCCCACGACATCTGCCTTCTTAGTGTTGAACGTGATAGCCCCGTGATAGTGAATACTAGAACTGTTGATGTTTTTAAAATAATCGGGAATCCGATATAAAGATATTTTAAAAAGTATCTTCATCGGCCTTGGGTATACCGAAAAAAATTATGAATATATTGGCGGAAAAAATAGCGACATACTGGCCTATAAAAGTATCGGCTGCACATTGTAAAGATAGTGCCAGTTTTAGAGCTGCGTATTTAAGTACCGATTTATTACTAGATATTCTGCATATCAACAAAATATCAGCCTACCTGTTTCCCTTAGAGCAAGAATGAAAGGAAAACGATGCACGTGGCACAATAAGAAAGGTGTCCGATGGGTGCGTCGTTTGGTTTCGTTATACATATGATTCATCTGGAACACTTCATGTCAACTTCCCTGTTTTCTCATTTTTGCAAACGCCAGCGAACTATCAATCGCAGTGTCAGAATTGCGAGGTGAACTTAATAGTTGCTGTCGGACACCATGACATTCTATTTAATGAACACAGATTTGATTCTTGACCTCGAAACGGTTTCTCTGAGAACGTGCAGACTGACGCCTATATACAGCGTGAGTACAAAAGATCTTTACATTTTCAAAAACTCATACAAAGGAGGCGATAAAATTTGATCGTATAAAATCTATTCTTGTTAATAGAGTATCTCTTGATGCTATTTTTTTGTACAAGTTACAGGGACTAATACTCTCCTTGAGTCACCCGACAAACGACGAAACGACATTCGTACCACTCACCTTGTGCAACATGTCGGAGGTGATGGACTCAACCCCAGCTGACATTCGTTGCCGTTGCTGTGGCAGGTATGGGATAAATCTTTCGCATAACTTCGTAAAAAAAGTCACGTAGGGTTGAGGCTGGCAATGGTGGTGACCATCTGTAGCGCATGTCATCACCAGCTCCTGCACAGCCGAGCAGATCTGTGTGTAGGTGTTCCCGAGCAGCGCCAGTGGAAGTGAGGGGAAGCAGGATGAAGTCGTCGAACTCTTCCTGCAACTGTGGCAAACGCCACAAGGAACGCATGTCGAGATAGCAAATGCCTGCAGCCGTTTTCTCCACGAAAGAGAAGGGCCGGCAAATCGTCCTCCTCGGCATTGCGTAGAATACATTGATCTTGGTGAATCTGGCTCAAGTGCGCAGGATAAATCGGTGTTTTCTGTTCCCCAAAAAACGAGTATTTTGCCTATTAACTTCACCATTAGTGTGAAACGTTGCCTCCTCACCATAAATTAACCTCTTTGACGTTGTCATTGTCCGTCGTTTCCAACATCTGGGTGCAGCACACTCATCTGGAGTGAATGCGTGGACCTGCCGCAATCTGTGCGGTTCCATACGCAAGGGGTTACGCGGGATTTTGAAAATGTGAGATGTTATACTCACGGCTTGATTTCTGTCGGCTAGATGTAATACTGCACCTAAGGGTTCAACATTTTTCTCCGACACAGGAGGCCGTCAAGCACTTCTACCTTTGCAAATACAGCCCCTCTCTGCAAACTGTTTGTTCCAGGCATAAATGGAGATGGTGCTGAGTGCCACCTGGCGAAATTAGGTGCGAAGTGCTCGTTGAACAGCAAACACCGACTTCCTCTGCGGTAACTAAAGGACACTCCAGCTCTGCTGTTGCGGTGATGGTGGCAACAGCACAACAAAAGAATCGCGTTCATACATAAAAATATGAGTGACTAAAAGATGGAAGCTCGCCTGGCACTCTGCTGAAATCGGGCGGCGGTCACGTGACATCCATTGCGCGCATCGTGCGACCTTTGTCTCGACAGACAATTTACAAAAGCGTTGTTAAGGACTCTATCGCAGCTAATTAGAATGACGAGCCAAAACATTACGACCATTGCCCAACGCGACGTTGGATGGGTACCGAAAGTACGAGTGAAAGTACGCAAACTAGTTATAAATTTTTATTTTAATCAATTAGTAAACGTACAAGAACATCATTTTTGACATAGTCTCCTTGCGTTTCAGCGCACTTGGTCCATCGTTATACAAACTTCCTGATGCCCTCATAAAAGAAGGTTCTCGGTTGAGCTGCGAGCCAGGAATGCACCGCTTCTTTCACTACTTCGTCCGAGGCAAATCGACGGCCCGTTAATGCCTGTTTGGGTGGACCAAACAAGTGATACTCAGAAGGAGCAAGATCGGGATTATATAGAGGATGATCCAGTACTTCAAATTTGAGTTTCTGTAGCGTTTCAGCAGTGTGGCAGCAGTATGCGGACGGGCATGGTCGTGCGGTAATAACCCTGTCCAAGAAGTTTTCCTCTTCGTTACCATAGAGATCCAAATGTTTTTTGCAGATGTCCAAGAGCGTTTGTTTACGCTACTGTGTGAGTTGTTTTGGGACTGATCCTGCACAAACTTTATTAAACCCAGGGCTGTTAAGGATGATTTCGTAGGCAGAACCAAGACTAATTTGCAGACGATGTGCCACTTCTTCAATAGTTAATCGTCTGTCTAAGAGAATCATTTCACGTGTACGCTCAATGGTTTCTTCATTTGTGGCGGTAAACAGTCGTGCGTAACACTGGTACGACCATTTCGGAATTTTTCAATCCATTCGTAGACACTCCGTTGTGGCAAAACACTGTTCCCGTACTGTACCGAAAGCCTTCGACGAATTTCGGCCCCTGATACGCCTTCCGACCACAAAAAAACTGAACGTTGCTCTCGTTTGGTACAAACAGACAGCGGAGCAGCCCTGATTAAAAGCACGGCAGCGCTAACGAAACTAACCTAGCAGCTTCAAAATTGCAAAGATATAACAACAAATAAACAAAGCATGCGTCATCAACGTAAAACGACAGTACTACCAAAATAAACAAAAATATAACTAAATTGCGGATAATAATTGACTTACCCTCGGAGCAGACACGGACAGGGTACCATCCTAGAGAAGATACGAACAGCAAATGGGGAACTACATTGAGTTAACGTCACTAAGAGCAGATTATTATTACGCAGAGACTGAGTGTCTTGCAAACGGCGAAACTTGTCGAATGTTAACGTGCTACTGACGTGAGCATCTATGGAAAGACGCAAGACAGTGAATTACTGATAGGTACTAAATTGTTGGGCGTCCACGACTCATCATGGAACGTGGTGTTCGGAGACTTGTCTGCTCTGTAAAGAGAGATAGACGATCCTTGGCAATCTCTGCCGAAAGAGCACAATGTTGTTGCATGCTGAAGTGTTTTGGAGCTCACCGTTCATCGTACATTGTTGAACATGGAGCCCCGCAGAAAACCAACCATGCGTGTTCACATGTTGACCACACGACATAGTTACGATTGCTGTGAGCACGGGACCATCGGGATTCGAATGTCGACCAGCGGAAACGTGTCGCCTCTTCGAGTGTCTCACATTTTTGCTACACCAGGTCGCTGGTCGTCTCCACAAACGTTGCCATCGAGGTGAACAGTGGCTCGAAACGTGCAGCCCGCCACGGGCGCTCGCCATTGGCAGCGGTCTGTGACTTGGTGGGGGAATCTCCTACTCACTACAACCAGATGAATTCAAATGCTATACATCGAATATTGGAAGATGTATGAGAATATGTTAGGTAAGTGATACCCTGACAAAAGGGGAGGTGAGAAGTGAGCTCTATACAGTTTATTCTAAGTATTGTAGATAAACATACGATTGACAAAGTGACTTCAGTGTGAAAATTAGGACCTAATATGAAGGTTTTATTGAGAGACAAAAAGCAGCAAAAGTTCCATCTTTTGTTTTCTCAATAAAGGAGAGATAACATTCTTCCATGAGTTTTGTGTGTGTAAGCCACCATATGAAAGCTAATTTCTCATATCTTATCTTCATGTCCTTTCATGGCATGTGGCGGTTTTTGTGTATCATCAACATCGACAAGTGCAATGAATATGGATGATACAATACTCTATGGTATTCTGTGGTTTGAATTCACTCTGTTTTTTTTATTTTCTTTTATTTTTATTTTTTAGCAGTTGCATTGATTTGATTTTGTAAATGCATTGATAATATTATACACATTTATAATGCATTATTCAAACTACAACTTCTCCCGGATAATTATTTTGTTAAAACTGCACAAGAATTCCACCTGATGTAGTGTAATAATGTTGACTGTAAGCTGTGTTCATATCACTAAACTTACAGATCGCACATCAGAGCTTTTATAAATTTTTTGTCTTCGATGGATTTAATTATTCTTAGCAAACTGATCACGAAAAGGAACCACAGAATACCACCCGCACACAACACTGACGTATGCTATCAGAAATATTTTTCTCTGTGATTCGTGCGTAGTTTAATTTTGGCCACATACATCAGCAATGAAATCTTGTTCAGCAATAAATACCATCAGCACTGTTCTTAGAAAATGCAGCCTGATTCGATTATTTTTTTTCTTTTATAGATAGAGTTCAGTACCACCGTTGCACATTTATTTCTTACACATCGGAATATTGAAAGTTTGCAGTTTCAAGTAATTTAAATTTGCCGCTGTAATAAAAGTTAAGATCGCGGCCTACAAAAGATAGAGGATTTCTTTTTTAATTAAGATTTTCCTTTTCCCAATAAATCATTTAAATTGATGCCACCAATAAAGCATGAGAAGGTTCAATATGGCGAGTGTTTGCACTGGACAATTATTCCCCCATGTAAATCTATCGATTGACTACTTAACGGTCATGGTAATAGTCTCTCTGGCCTCTGAGTGTCTGGTTTGGCTGATGATGTGGTTGCAACTGCTGGTGAGTTCAATGCATGTGTGAGCCTCTCTCAACCGCTGCAGCTATGGCCACAGCTCCTCAGCAGTCAGCAGACAGAGCACGCTTCACGATCACGAGTGAGTGTGGCCAGAGGGTCTTTTTCACCAGGTATGTTTAGTGGATACATTGTGGTGGATGTAACATTACAGGACATATTGGGACATATTGAAGTATTCGATACTGTAGACTTTTAGGGGATGTCGATACAGATATGCAAAATGTAAAGGGAAACTTTGGTGATGTTTAAATATTGTACTGTGTCAATATTAGGACATTTGGCACAGAAAGAACAAAAATAGAATTAATGTAAATATATATTAGTGTTAGTAACCTATTTTCATTCAATTTTGTAATTATATTTCATTTTGAAAAAGAAAGACTCACTGTTTGCTGTAGCTCTGATTAATTGTATAAATTATCAGTTTTGAGCTAAATTATTTCGTATAATGTGGACAAAATACTTTTAAAAACTCACCAGCTAAAGAGAAAGTCTGTAAATGAACGTTTAATGCACACTTCTGGAACTTTCTATGGAGAAATTCTTAATGATCGCAAAAATACGAAAACTTGTGAAAACTGTTTCATAACCTAATTTCGAAAGACGATTTGCATCAAGAAATATTGCTAAAAAGATTTATTTACGTTTTGAAACACGATTTAAATCATTTTACATATAAATAGTTGTTCTAAATCACTCAAGAAATATCCAGAATCAAATGTCAAGATATTTCTGGAAACATCGGTACAAATCTGGTGAAGGTTATCCAGAAGCTGGTAAAAAAATGTTATAAAATCTATTTGGAAATTATGCTTGTAAGAATTTATATGTGCTGATCCTTTTACTTGCTTTAATCTGTGCTAAAGTTCTGTAATGTCTGATTTGGTTTTAAGTCGTGAATTGCTTTCGTATTGTGAACAAAGCATTGTCAAAGACTCTCATTGTTTGGAAGGATATTAGTACACCTAGGAGTTGTCAGTTGCCAGTTCGGATGTGCAGTGCGGTTGGCTCGGAGAGTCGGTTGTTGAGTCTGTGAAGTCTGTCAGTTCTGTTTTGTAAATAAACGTCTGTAATGAAGAATTACTTGTTGTCGTCAATATGAACTCAAGACCTTTTGCACGAAGCAGACACCTCCTAATGCAACGTTTTAATTTGGTTGAGGAAGCTGGGATCGCTATATGTGTAAACAAATTGAAGTGGAACGTTTTAATTTGGTGTTGAGGAGCTGAGATGTTATAATTTGGTGGATGAGCTGGGATGTTATAATTTGGTTGAGGGAGCTGAAATGTTATAATTTGGTGGAGGAGCTGGGATGTTATAATGTGGTGGAGGAAGCAGAGGATATGACGACCACCCAGTGATTCTTCAAAATAAAATACGTCTCTTCTGGGATCACAAGAAGAAAATACGTCTGTTTTGGGACCACAAGAAGAGGATATACGACGGACCAGTCATTCTTCAGAAGTAAATACGTCGATTCTGGGGTCACAAGAAGAGGAGTGAATCAACCGAGCGAAACCATCCTGGAATTGAAGAAATTTCGCAGAACACGGACACCAACGACCGCCGACGGACACTAAGATAAGTACCTGCTTACTAAAATAATGGAAAAAGACGCAGATTTCAGTATTGACAGCGGTGTAGCGAGTATACCTATTAGGGAAAGTGCTTCTGACAGTGTAGGAATGTTGGAAATGTTAAAACAAATGTTTTCAGAGTTAAACTCGAAGTTGGATAACATAAACTCGAAGATGGACGATTCTCGTGCTGAATTACGTCAACAAATTGAACAGACACAACAACAGATGGACAGGTCGATTTCGAAGGCTGTGTGTGATTTAAAATCAGAAATAAATTCAAATACAGAACAGATTGCTCACACTAATCAGGTTCTCGAAGAATGGCGAATTACTTTTGAGTCAAACCAAAAAGAACTTAGTTGTCGTGTGGACACGGTTGAGAGCAAAATTTCTGTCCTTGAAACTGATTCAAGTAACGAAATTTCAAATAACCAGTCAAAACTTAAAAAAGTTTTTGATTTTGTAAATGAGGAAAATTCTCAATTGAGAAATGAATTTGACCAGACAAAACGATTTTTTGAAAGCGAAATTGAATCTTTCAAATCTGATTCTGACAAAAAGGTCACAGAAATTTGTAGTAGAGTAGGTAATGTCGAAAAACCTGTAGACAGAAAATTTGTAGAAATACAAGAAACTATGTTGCAAAAAGGTTTTAGTAATAGTTGTAATGGGGTATGGGGAAATTTTCCCATTAAAACTTATCCCGGTGACAAGAATATACACCCAAAAGACTTCATGCAATTTTGCAAGGAGCAGTTCACGTCCATAATGACAGATAGTGTTAAGATAAAATTTGTAAAGAAATTACTTGATGGTGAGGCGCTTTCGTGGGCCAATCAGAATTGTTCCGCGGAAATGTCCTTTGAAGATTTCGAAAAATGTTTTCTAACCAAATTTTGGTCTGAAACTGAGCAAGCTCGAATCAAAAGTGAATTCTTGAATGGTCCTAGTTACAGAGAATCTGATGGGTCAATGAAAGCCTATTGTGAGAAACAGTTGCAAAAATTAGTGCATCTGGATAAGCCATTTGATGAGCTTACTCAAATTGATGCACTAAAACGGAGACTTCCGAAAAGAGTACAATGGGGTTTAGTATATGGTCCAGATGAGTCCATAGAACGATTCTTGAAATATGTGGACAAACTTGATAGAGCCTTTGAACAAAACAACAGATTTAACGACTTTGTAGGTTCATCACACAGAGGGTGGGAACCGAACCGTGGAAATAATAACAATAATAGTGAACGAAGAAACTTTAACAACAACAGGGATAATTATAATAGCAATGACAGAAGAAATTTTGGTAGGAATGATCAGCACTTTAATTCAAACAGAGAATGGGAAAATCGAAACAGGCCCTGGGGTAATGACATGAGAGAAGATAACCCGAGGCGGGGAAACGACAGACATAGGCCTTTAAACGACTAAATGTTCCACTGGTCCACTGGGAGTCTGTCAGTTTGGGGCAAGGAATTTTCAAAATCAGGCTAATTTCACCCGGAACAGACAGCACTATAATCAGAGACCTAACCAGTATAGACAGTATGCTTATGATCGATCTGTAGATAGAGGTAATGAAAAAATTAAATTTGACAGGAAATTTTGGAATGTCATCAGAGGAAATACTAGAAACAACTGTAATAGGAACCAGGCTACCTTTGATGAAGTAGGCTTAGAAGATGATATAATTGCAAATTTATATAATCAAGAAGAAGCACCTAATGCTGAAATGAAAGGTAAGGATAACTTTGATAATTTTGGATTGTACAAACTTATGTGTGGTGATGTTTCAGATGTAAGTTGTCATAATGATGTTCGTACTGAAGTTTCTGGAAAGTCTGATATTCATGTGGATGTGGTTGGTGAAGATGGTGTTGTGAGTAATGTTGGTGATACTAGTAGTGTTTGTAGTGTAAGCTCAGGCAATGATGATGATAATGTTGATGTTAAGGCAAATGGTGATTATGTACTAGAAGATTTTGATGGTGAATTGGATGGAATAGTTTATGTTGAAGTTAAGGAGGATGTTATAAGCAATAGTGTTGAGAATAGTTGTGCCAGGAACTCTAACTACATTCCACATGAGAATCAGATTGTGCCAGTTCAGCTTAGTAACACATCAGGAGAGAGAGGGGTTGATTGTGCTGATGCATCTGAGATTATTTTGAAATCTGTTTGGGACAAATTTAAAGATTACAGTTATGACAATGATGTTAAGATCAAATTAAGGGAAATTTGTGAACCAGTTCCTGCTTTTAAGCCTAATGAAATCATCAAACGGGGTACCAGTCAGGATGTGTGTGAGGTAAATAGTAATCCAGACATTCCAGTAAATTCCAGTAGACCTAGAAGTTTGAAGAAAGTATTGCCTAATAAAGAAAACCTAAATATGGAACAGTGGT
Organism: Schistocerca gregaria; assembly: GCF_023897955.1. Lineage (NCBI taxonomy): Eukaryota > Metazoa > Arthropoda > Insecta > Orthoptera > Acrididae > Schistocerca > Schistocerca gregaria. The sequence continues at coordinate 45,151,918 of NC_064924.1, forward strand.
ATGATGAGATAGCAGAAGATCTTTTGTATGAAGAACAGGAAGAAAGGGAAAACACCACTATTGGTAGTCCATACATAAAAATTAAAGCTGCAGGTTGGGAAGGGTATTGTTTGATTGACACAGGGAGTCCAATTAGTGCCATT